>NC_056684.1:18041250-18746875 GCF_018350215.1 Panthera leo | reverse complement strand
AGTTATTGCTGGGCTAAACTGTCAGGTGGAAAAAGCAAGATGTGGAATAGACTATTAACAAGAAAAGGAGCAGGCTAGAAGGAGGAGGATGGAATATTATATGCACCTAGACACACAGGTTATATCTGCCGGGACACAAAAGAAACCAGTAAAAGTGACCGCCTCTGGGAAGGGATGTCACGGACAGGTGCTAGAGAGCAGGCGTTTTCCCCTCACTGAACAGTGCAGAATAACTATCCTTTGGTTTTTAACCACATATGTTATGTTCTCAACAAATAAAATCCACTGAGAAAATTTTAGCCATGCTCAAATAATAAAAAATAAAGAATGGCTTAGACAAAAGACAGTGTGTCCATACTAATAAATATTATAATTAGCGGCTAAAAAGAACACAGTAAATCTATGTGTATTATAGAACAGGCCCAACAGTATTTTCGGGGGTACCCCAACAGTATTTTCGGGGGTAATGAAAATGTTCTAAAATTACTTGTGATGATGGATGCCCAACTCTACAAATATACTAGAAGCCACTGAACTATATGCACACTTTAAATGGGTGAATTGTAAGGCATGTGGATTCTACCTCAATTAGAAGCTGTTAAAAATACCCATATACACACACACACACACACATACACACACACACACACACCCATGGCTACACAGAGGGGAGGGTGAGTGAGGACGCAGGGTTCAGAAAACTGTGGCCCACAGGCCAACTTTGGCCCACCATTTGTCTTCATGAAGTTTTATTTGCACACAGGCATACTTATTTGCTTCAAATTGTCTATGGCCACTTTCATGCTACCTACAAAGGCAGAGTGGAGTATTTATGACAGAGACAGTAGGGTCTGCAAAGCCTAAAATATTTCCTATCTGGTCTTTTACAGGAGTTTGCCAATCCCTTATTTAGAAAAAATCTTAAGTTGTACAGTTCAGCAGAAAACAACTGCAGGATACCATGGTCAGTACAATATCATTTTATGTTCTAAAACCACACACAACACAATATGACATATTTTCTGTAAGTATAAGTAACAATATGAGGAAATTATCCCAAACTCATACCTATGGTTACTTCTGAGAGGGGCAGGCAGAAAGGATTGGGAGTTGGGCAAAGGGGTCTTTGGCTTTATTTGTGATTCATTTGAAAACTGTTTTATTTAAGGAGACACAGTAATGTTACTTTGACTTTTTTTCCCCCTTTAGTTAATTGCTTAAAAGCAAGGCTGGCAGAAGCAGAAAGTAACAGGACTAGGTTGTCAACTCTTGGGGTCACCTGGGTGGCTCAGCTGACAGAGCGCCCAACTTCAGCTCAGGTCATGATCCCACAGTTCATGAGTTCAAGCCCCGTGTCAGGCTCTGTGCTGACAGCTCGAAGCTGGGAGCCTGGAGCCTGTTTCAGACTCTGTGTGTGTGTCTCTCTCTACCTCTCCCTGCTTGCTCGCTTGCACTCTGTCTCTCTCCCTCTCAAAAATAAATAAACATTAAAAAAAAATGTCAACTCTGATCTTGGTAAGCACTGCCAGAATTTTTCAGATCCTATGGCTTTCAATTTCCCTGATCTTTCTCCTGTTCCTCTCCGTATTTCCCCTTCATCAACATCAGGACTGAGGTTTCTAAAGAGGAAGGTGAACTGAGGGAAGAGCCAGGGTGGCAGGAGGGAGGGAGGACAGCTACACAGCAGGCATGGGACAGCGAATGGCTGGGCCGTCAACGATCCACCGTTTCAGGGATTTAGTTGCTGTTACAGAACCCCTGGGATGTGTGAAGACCCAGGGTCCCGGGCTTAGCATCGCCCTGCAATTAGTTCCCACTCACAGCCTCCATGTCCCTAGTTTCACGTAATTCGCACGACCTTCAAGAGAGCCCTGGGACTTCTCAAGTTTTCTGTACTTCAGGTGGGTTTACAAGGCTGACTCATCTCACATAGCACACCTTAAAACAAAACCAAATGGTTGTCAAAGAGCAATGCAGGCCCCGGAAGGGGCATGTGTGGAACCTGAGTCCCAAATAAGCTGCTTTACACCATATTTTACAAAGATAACATGGGTATGAATACAGAACACATCTAGCCCATCTTTGGAAAATTAAGAAATTCAACTGGGGAAAAAAGTAAACTAGTCTGGGATAATTATTAGTTCTTATTATTATGGAAATTGTTAACTATGGGAATGCACAGATTTTCAAAGCAAAAGCATAAAATGTCACATGTCATTCCCAAATGTGTATATTTATACACAACAAGACCTCAGATAATCTATCTTCTAACCTACAAACTATGTACAGATCTGGAAAAGGCAGGAGCTCTAAAACAGTAATAAAAGATGCCATCCAAAAGTTTTTTTTTTAAAGAGGCAACTTCAAAAGATAGGACTTCATTAAGGGCATGACACTTAAAGGGACCCCTGCTAGGTCTGTTTGCATGAGCAATTATCAAACGGGAAACTTGTGCAACTCTCTAATTGTGGGTACCACAACCACTTCTGCTTCCGAAACAGAAGCAGCCGGACAACATGGAGGGTTGCTTTTACTTGAAATGACCCAGGAAAATCTGGCTGTGTATAAATACAGTTACAGGCGGGGGAAGCACATTATATTCACCAAATTGCGCTTTAAACAATCTGGTTTTAAGCAAAACGCAGCACACCTGCAACAAATCTTCACAAAGGAGAGAATAAGAAGGTGGGTATCAACCAAAGGGAAGCATTAAACATTATATACATGTACACATATATTTAAACTAAATATAATTTAAGTTTCTCCTTGACAAAAAAGGTTTGCTTCCAGAAAACTCACCTCCATGTTCTAGAAATACTCGAACACATCTTTCCTTCCCTCTTGCTGCAGAGAAATGAAGAAGGGTCCAGCCATTAGCATCCCGGCCATTTGGAGAATAGCCTTGTTCTAACATCTTTCGTACTGTGTGAACATCCCCGGCAGCCACTGCAGCCTGAATCTGCAATTCTTCCTGGAGTTCAGGGTTCCTTCGACAATGGTGGTGTAACATCCTAGCTGAGTCCACTTTTTACCAAGGATTCATTAGGTCACAGGGAATAGCCTTTAAGGGCAAGTAGAATATGTGAAGTTTAGAATACTTGGCTCCTCGCAGTGTCTATTAAATAGCACAGAATTTTCCATTGTTAAATCATGTAAATCTTAGTCATGACAGTTCATCCTACTACAACTAATTAATATGCACCTCCTATAACTGGAACTTTGGTAGCTTCCCAAAGATTATAAAAGATTTCAAACAAAAAGCCAGGCATAATGCCTTAAGTTGCGGTTACAGGAAATTTCTTCTGTAGTCTTTTGAAAACTCAAAGCAAACATCCTATGAACATAGCAGCATTATTTTAGGTATAATGGAAGGTGATGCTGGGCAGCCAGAAAATGGGAGACAACAGAGTAGTCAGGTGAGTGCTCGTCTTAAGAGTTTGATTTCCCTGGGGCACTGTGGGGGGCGGGGGGGGGGGCGGTGGTGGACAGGGCTCAGTCAGTTAAGCATGTGACTTCCTCCACTCAGGTCATGATCTCATGATCCCTGAGTTCGAGCCCCCCGTCAGGCTCTGTGCTGAGCTCAGAACCTGGAGCCTGCTTCAGATTCTGTACCTCCCTCTCTCTCTGCTTCTCCTCCACTCATGCTCTGTCTCTCTCTCTCTCTCTCAAAAATAAACAAACATTTTAAAAAAATTTTTAAAAAGAGTTAATTTCCCTAATGCATGCAGTTATAAACCATTCAAGGACTCGATCACAGATCAGTGAGTGAATGCAGGGTATCAAATGGTCAATTCATAGCCTATTAAGATTAAAGACTGTGAGAAGCAGTTTAAAAAAAAAAATGAAAAACTTCAGATGAGTCCCCTAAAGTATTTCAATATTTTATTTTTAGCTCCAAAGGGTGAAAGGTTTGGGGGGGAAAGAAGTGCGTGGGGTAAAGTAAAATGCAGAGAGAGTATGCATTTTCCTTTTTTCGTTTCTTTCTATCCTCCCCACTTTGTTATTTGATGCATGATTTACCACCCCCTTCTTCTGCCACATTATCTTTTCTACTTTTCTAATTTCAGTTTTCTAAAAGTTTTACTCTAATTGGCAAAGTACCAAGATCACACAAAATATCTAAAAACTCTAAGAATCGGGGCACCTGGGTGGTTAGTCAGTTAAGCATCTGACTTTGGCTCAGGTCATGATCTCACGGTTCATGAGTTTGAGCCCCTGTTCGGGCTCTCTGCTGTCAGCGCAGAGCCCACTTCGGATCCTCAGTCTGCCCCCTCCCCTCTCAAAAACAAATTAATTAAAAAAAAAAGAAAATGTAGAAAATCCAAGTGAGATAAAAAAAAAAAAAAAAAAACTGTAAGAATCGAAACACCACCACATGAAAAAAAATCATTTTAAAGAAAAAGTAGTGTCCTGGACTTCTGCACCCTCTAACAGGTCACAAAAGAGGTGTGCACTCAGGCTCAATATAAAATGAGATCTCCTTCATGCAAAGAGGAAAAAGTCCAAAGTGAATTGTGAAAAGTGGCCCTTACATGTGTGTGTACAAAAACTTTTTCAGTGGGTTTTTAAGCTTTACAGAAGCTTACAGAAGCTTAAACTAACACGCTTCTAAGAAGCCATTCCATCTGGGCTAATTTTAAGGAATAGATTAGACTCATCTCCTAATTAGGCGGCTTCCATTTCTAAAAATAAAAAATTATGTGATAAAGTCCTTTAAAGACATTTTGGTCTCCTATGTAGGTTAGACATCTTGGGATAATCTTGTTACCAATAATAATTTATCTTGCAAAACCTCTTGCTATAGATTGTGCAAAGGTAAACTTAAGCCTGACCTAGGTCAAATCATCACAGCTTAAGAATACAATCAAATGTCCTATGTTGTTTCATAAAGTGAAAATGGTTATTTCAAACTCGTATTCCTATTAAGTAATATAATTTAAAAATATCAGGCTACTATTACAAAGAGCTATCTCCTCAGAGAAAATTTGGAAATGAGAAATTTCCTGACAATTTGTCTCCTTAATAAACATGATTTTCCCCCTTATCCCTTTGCTTAATTACTTTTTCAATCAACACTATAAAACTAAGTCTCTCATCTTAAAAATGACCAAAAACCCTTTTGGAATAGGTTTCTGTGTATTTTTAGAGTTGTAAGCAAAGACACTGAATACCACTGGAAGAAATTAATGAAAACTACTACTATATACTCAAAATCAGCTTTAACAGATTTTTTTTTTTTTAAATGAGACCATTATCTTGGCTCTTAAATGAGGTCTACTATGTAAGATTCAAACAGTATAAAAAATAAACAAACAAAAACCTGGATTTTCTTTTAGCAAGTGTTGTGTTTAGTATATGTTAGCTGCTTTGAAGGGAAAAGCAAAAGCTATATGGATTTTCCTCCCCAGAACTGCACAGATGACCAATAACCTTCAGTCACTTACCTTGTGGAAGAATGTCCCTTCTTCTGATACGTGGATTGCCTAATAACCATTGTGCACATACAGCATTGTGAGGAGAAGGCTCAGAGTGTGTCCAGATTGCAGCGTGATTGAGCTTTCTTAACCTAAAAACAAATACCAATTATGGGAAGATTCCTAAAAATAATAAAAAATCAGAGATGCCTACACACTCTACCTTTTGATGAGCTTAAATTTTAGTGCTTTCTATCAAACTTCCAGAGCAGAGAAAGAACTCAGGTCAGTTCTTACATTACATTAATCTCCAAACTGGTACGGATATGGTGTATTTTCAGGATTTTTTTTTCTTAAAAGGGCAGTTTTTTGAAAAAGAGTAAATTAAAAAAAAAATCACACATTTGAAATTCAGATGCAAGTACAGGTTCCTTTTATCTTATTTTTGCTCTATTCAGAATATATTTTCAGGCTTGCTTCATCTGAATTACTTTTTAACTGACACTGTTAGGCGTGTGCTCTTTTCTAAACAGGACAAAAATGAAAGTATGTGTTCATTCAATATAGTAGGTGGTCAGGGCCAAAATGGAATCTATGACAACCAAAAGGAGAGTATATCTTTAAATGCTGGTTCTTCATATGCCCTAAAAAGCATTATGTTAATCATTTTGAAATGGTTATTCCTTTATATATACATCAAACTGCGTAAAAGATTAACAACATCCTTGCCAGCTTCCCTATATGAATTCTGGAAAAATCCTCCCTACAATTGAAAGAAAAAAAGGATCTTTCTTCATATAGATTAAACCCTAGGTCTATGAACTCCATTAAGGTTAAGAGCACATGTTAAGTGACTTCCACACTTCATGCTCAAATCACTCTAGAAATTACTCACTGGGAGAACTACTACCCCACCCCATCCCAGTAGGGTAGGTATGCTAAGCCCTCCATCACTTAAACAGGAAAGGCTGGGCTACCTGAAAACCTGACAACCTGATGTACTATGGGGAAGAGTGGCAGTCCTAGGTGCCGCTGGTTGCACACCAGAATTTACAACCAATCCACATCAGTATATAGTCCACTTTGACCCTTTCCTTTTTCCAAGGCCAAAGACTTGGCCAGCACGCACTTGGAAACAATATTTAACTTAAAACGGACTACCATTTCTTAAAAAAATGAATTAGAGAATTAGACATGATCAGAACAACTCCTACAAGGCAAGCTGCAAAAAATGCAGAACTATCCTTACAGAGATGCCCAATTCTGAGAGTGGGTGGGGCAGGAAATATACAATATGAGCCTGGAGCATCTCACTGTGCCAAAAAGGAAGTGCTCAAAGAGAAATGCAGTGATGGGGGAATGTCACAGGAACATGGGCCAACCACAAGAGCTCTTAGTAGCTAAGCTGGAACAACTTGAACAAGATAAATATAAGCGGTATGGATTCTAACCCAAAGTCTAGAATAAATACCAACAGGCCCATAATGCTCTGATTGAATAAATAAAGGATGGAGCAGAAACAAATCTCCTGTACAGAATTCCATATAATTGCATGGATCCCCCCTACTCAGGGACGTAGAGCATAACTCCCTTCTCCTTTAGTGTGGGCCATGTAGAGATTTCCTTCCCATGAGGACAGCATGGAAAAGGAGGGAAAGAACAACTTTACGGCAAGAAACCTGAAAAACACTGCCTCAGCCTGGTGATCGTGGTTAACAGGCAGCAGTGCCAAGTCACGTGACAAGCATGGAATGAGGAGAATGGCAATTTACCGTGGTGATCTTTCTCTCCAAAGCCCATAACCCCCCTAATCATGAGAAAAACACCACACAAATTCCAGCTGAGGGACATTCTACAAAATACCTGACCAGTGCTCCTCAAAATGTCAAAGCCATCAAAAACAAGGAAGTCTGTGGAATTGTCATGGCCAAGAAGAGCTTACGGAAACAAGAAGGCTAAATGTAATGTGGTATCCTAGATGAGATCCTGGAACAGAAAAAGCATATTAGGTAAAAGCTAAAGAAGTGTGAACACGATATGGATTTTAATTAATAATAATGCTCATTGTTGGTTCATTAATTGTGACAAATCCATCTATTAATATAAGTTGTTGGTGGCAACTGGGTGTGGAGTACATGGGAATTCTGTACTGTCTGTGCAATTTTTCTGTAAGTCTAAAACTATACTAAAATAAAAATTTGTTTAAAAAATGCAAACCGAGGTCTCCAATGATAAGCCTCCAGCATTTTCCACAAAGGAACAGGTGATTATTTTCCACATGAGCTACATCTACATTGCAAAAATCAATGGCACTGGCTGCCTTACTTCTAAGGGTGTCCTTGGTATCCCCTGCCTCCCAAGAGAAGCGGAGATAGCTCTCCATGGTTTCAAGCCTTTAGGAATCTTGTTCTTAGGCCTTCTATCTACCCATCGCCCCTTCCATGGAGGCAGAGGGGGTAAGTGGGGAGGAGGGCATGCAAAGTGGGGGTTGAGGGGAATATGAAATGGTACTGACTTATTAATAATATCAAGAAAAGGCTTTGTGTTAAAGGATGAAGTGACTATTTCTCTGAACAAGAAAGATGCACAAACCACAATAACTTGCAATAATGCCGTATGGGCTACTTCAATCAGACAGATGAAAGTCCACGGAGCCCCTGACATGTGTTTGGCACACTGCTAGGCCTTGGCCACTGGTGTCACCCCCTGGTAAAACTTTACTAGAGAGTTCTGCATACTTAAAATAAATTAGATACACCTAAAAATGTTAAGATCATGTTTCCCTTTTCTGACAATACCAAGTGCTATAAACAATAACTATAGGTTTAAACCAAAAGAGCACTTTAGATGCAATAGTTTTTACTGGAAAAAAAACAAGACACACATACCATGCACACAGAGTCCTTTGTCAGCTGCATCCCTTAAATTATGAAAGGCAATGACTTAATTACCATTACCAAAACATCCTAATAGTCCAAAGCACCAGACAAGTAATTAATTTTTATCTTGGTGTTATTTTAGGAGAGTTTGCACTTAATAGAGTATAGCTATCCACATATGAATACATTTAAAAAAAAAAGACTATTGAACTTAAAAAGTAAATATAATATCTAGTGCTACACATGCTATTTAAAAAATCAGAGAGAAGTTGGGGTGCCTGGGTGGCTCAGTCGGTTAAGTGTCCGACTTTGGCTCAGGTCATGATCTCACAGTTCATAAGTTCAAGCCCCGCATCGGGCTCTCCACTGTCACTGCATAGCCCACTTCAGGTCCTCTGTCTCCCTCTCTCTCTGCCCCTCCCCTGTTCCTCTGCACGTGTTCTTTCTCTCTCTCAAAAATAAATACTAAAAAAAAAAAAAAAAATCACAGAGAAGTCCAGACACAGGAAAATGGAGAAAAGTCTATATTCTCAAGGAGTGCACATTTGAAAATCTGATAGTTCATGAAGAAGTCACCTATAAAATAATAGAATATGGCCAAGGAGGCTATTTTCTAAAGAAATAAATGTACAGTGTAAGCTGTTTTTAAATTAATGACTCACAATGACTAAAATTCTGAGGGTATAATCTTAGAAATCCCATTCCAGGTTTCAGTCAGAAAAGACAAGAAACAAAAAACAAAAAACAAACCATGCAGACAAGACTTCAGAATTATGTATCAAAATGAGCCACTTCCCCAATGTCTATCATTTTTATATGAGGTTTTACTGCAGAATAGTGTGGTGAATTGTGTTGTTTAAATTTTACGAATCCATCTTTTCTAATCTATGTCAGGTCAAAAGGAAACAATGCAGGCCTCTGAGCTTTTACACTGTTGACCATACTAGAAAGTATACATTTAGGAATTAAAATTAACACTGAGGCACCTGGGTGGTTCGTTCAGTCGGTTGGGCATCTGACCTCAGCCCGGGTCATGATCTCACGGTTCGTGGGTTCAAGCCCCACATTGGGCTCTCTGCTGACAGCTCAGAGCCTGGAGCCTGCTTCGGATAATATGTCTCCCCCTTTCTCTCTCTGCCCCTTCCCACTTGTGCTGTCTCTCTCCCTCTCTCAAAAATAAGCATTTTAAAAAAATAAAAAATAAGATGTTAACACTAAATTCTATAAAGATGCCAAAGGAACTTCATTAAGTTAAAACTAAACTTCTTGCTTCACATAATTAAAAGAAGTTTATATTCACAGAACAGAGTGAAGAGTAAAATAACTATAATATAAAATATATTTAAGACCTGTCTAAAATTGTATAAAACTTTCACCAGATTTGCCACATGTCCCCGATTTCCTCTGGCATAAATGATTAGTCACTAATGGCTCTTTGCATATTATTTTCACTAAAAGTCCACATATTTTTGGATTAGGTGATACAAATTAGAACTGTGCTTTCAGATTTCACACCACTAGAAACAAGATAACAGCTTGCTACTCAAAAAAGGAAATAAGCATTTCTTTGTAGAACAGACAGAGATATACAGGCTGGTAAGAAAATAAAATCAGCAACTCCAAGGATATTGGCTCTGAGGAAAAAAAAAAAAAAAAAAACACCATTGGGTCACAAGTTCTAAGAGGGAAGACGGCTGCAGAAACACTGTAAGGCCCAAAGTGTACAACATGGCCGAGGTCTATGTTGACCAGCACTATTGATATGATCAAGAGCCTGGAACCCAAAATAAAGTAGAAGTGTTTTCTAGTATCACTCCTCATGGTTAGCATGGTGTTTATGTTCTAAAACAAGTAAGGGTATTCATATTTCCTCCAAATTACTGGGCCTCTGCGTAACACAAGGATGTGTTATCATGCACAACTTATCTATAATTCTCAAATGTTCCAGCAGAAAAACCAACCATTTTCATGGAATGTGAAGGAGGCAAGAAAGGAAATTGTATAATTCACTATGCAGACTCAACTCAAGGCTTAAATCACAAATGTTGTAAATGAGGAGGTCTTGTCAATATTATCATATTAACCCCTGTCCGGCTTTATCATCTTAGCAGCCTTACATCAGTACCTAGAAGGTTTGCAAAAAAAGAGACAATCATTCTCCGTAGGGAGTGTCTTCAGCTGAAAATGAAATAAAAGGCTGTAAGTCAGATATTAGGTAATATATAAACCTTATCTGACTTTAGGCTTTTTAGGAATAGTATGAACTTCTGTGTTACCAAAGTTAAACGTGAAGAAAATAGATATATATAGAATATTAAATAATCATGCATGGTATTACTTCAGGTATAAAGAATGTAAGTATAGAGCCACAGCATACTCTAAATGCATCACTGTAGATCTTCAGTTAAAATCAGTTATTCCCCCTATGTGACTATAAATCTATATTTGGTTATCAAATAAATCAGGCGCTTTCCATTTTTTTTTTTCTCTAAAAACCTGTATACACGGCAATCGAATTAACACAAAGTTAACTACCAATCTGAAAAATATAAACTACCTAACTGTCCATGCTGGTAAATATTTACCCATATTAAACGTTTTAAATGTTCAGCATAATCTAGACCAAACACTCTCAATCATGCTAATACTAGGAATAGATGCCAACGATTTATATACATATTCCCTAATCAGAGAAAGGCAGTTAAAAGCTGAGAGGACCAATGAAATATTATTTAAGCAATGAGAATGATCTGGCTGGCAACCAGAAGAAAGCAGTGTTCTCTCTGTAACTTACAAGCCTGACTCGCCACAGACCTGCTCCCTTACCATCTCAGGTGGTAACACCCCTTGCAAATGAAAACATGCTAGAGTCGTATCTAAAGTAGAAAAAATATGTAAGTGAGAAGGCCTGAATAGAAAACACATCATTTGTCTTTACCTTAAAAACATATTCCAAATATGTTAGCATTTAAAAGACAAAATTCCTAAAGTAATCATTGGGCATCTCTCTGGAGATTTGCATATTTGCATAATGAAAATTGCCTTTAACTTTTATAGACTTCTGCCTAGCTTTTACTGAAGTGAAGTGGACCCTATATGCACATAAAGGCTGCCCTAAATGTTCACCATGGAACAGTCAGTGGTAGATACTGATTTTCAATTCCATTCAGTAGCATACACTCTCCCTTTGGAGTCCAGGACCAGGTCTCAAGAATATGCAAACCCTCAGAGCACTTAAAAGTATCTTTAGCAATGTCTTCACAATTAAAAGAATCAGGAAAGGCATACATTTCTTTTGGGGAAAGGCAGAAAGTCCAGTGGAACAGAGTAAATCAACGATTTCCTAACAACTTCTGCTATTTTAAGTACTTCTTTGTACCTGAAATTCCCTAAACAATCTGAGATATTAAAATAACTCTGAGATTAACAAGTCACTTTATACTCCTGTTATTGGATGTTAGAGAAGTCATTCACTTGACTAATTTGTGAATTAACTCTTATATAATTTCCCTGATCATATTCCCTCTTTAGGAATTACATGAATGTCCTAAACTTACCTTTGGTGTATTTTCCAGAAGCAGCAACAAAATACGACGACAGAAATGTGATCACATGAATTAGATGCTTAAATTTCAATCTAACAAATTATCTGTAAGGATTTTGAAATAAACCTTATCTATGAAGAGTGCAAGAATAAAGCCCTAGATTCTAAACACACCAAAACATCCCTTTGTTTTCAAATTCTTGAGTGTCAAATGATTAACAAAATATTGTATGAAGTTTTGTAAGTTCTTCTAGAAAATCTAAGGTGTCACAAATATTACTTATCGTTTTACAACAGTTTCAGAACCCATTCACATCTGTCAACAGAAACACATAAAAGCCAGAAGAGTTAGTTACAGGTACGTGCTTCAGGAGCAAATATTGCTTTCATACTATCCACACTATTAAGGTACACAGATTCACTTTTCACTAGCAGAAAAAGTCAAGTTATTTTCCAAAAGTCATAAATTTCAAGCCATTACCGCATCTTCCTCTACCAAACCCTTGTCCGTTAGTTAACTCAAAAGATTTTCTGACAGAGTTAGAGGAAAGGTGATAGGCAGACATAAGGGGAAAACAGAAAATTGTGGTTTAATTAAAAAGCAGAGTCATTCAGAATTAACAAGCAATTAACAAGGAATTGAGGAATTCCTCTGAGAGTAAGGTTTGGGGGGGGGGGGCTACAAAAAGGTCTCAAAGTCTCAGAGCAGGGTAAATGGTACAGTGTACAGAAAGATAATGCAAAAAAGAAAAAGAAAAAAAGAAAACACAATGTACAGAGAAGGGAAAATATGTTTCTGGGATAGAGAAGTTATTATTAATTAAAATCTTAAGGATCAGGCACCGGCAGAGTTTTGTTTTTGCTGGGAAACTGGGTGCCAGGAAAGACTTGCATTTCCAGGTAACCACGCTGAAAATAAAGCAATGCTTAATGAGATAGGGGCTAGAAATAAACAATGGGGTGGGGAGATCTGGCTTATTACCTTTATACAGGATGCTGGTCAGAGGCTCTCTGCTGCTTCTCTGGTGGGTGGCTTGACCCTTCCTGCTCTCTCGTCTCCTCTAGCCAGCTCAAACCTGGAAAGCAAAAACCAGTGAGTGGTGCAGTGACCCAGGGGCGAGGAGGAAGGGGCTCTGAGAAGGGGTAGCAAAAGGAAGAGTGATAAGGGCAGGCAGGAAGAAGCAGTGATTCTTCCTCCCCGCCAGTCCCCTTCCCCTCGGGGGAGGTAACTGACTTTACCTGTCTCCTCAGCTGCTGCTTCTCTTCCTCCTTTCAGCCTTCTCCACACTCACCAACTTCTCCATTGAACAAACATCCCAGGCAGGGCCGGACACGGGTGTTCCTGATCCTTCTTGATGCCTCACGGCCCCAGCCCGCCGAGCATCCAGACAGCCGAGCAGAATGGGGGCGACGGTCCTGACCGCCGGGCAGCCTCGGGGCAGGGGTGCAGGGAGGAAGTCCCGGCTCGGGTGGGGGGGGCAGTCCCGGTCTGAGGGCTCGGAGCAGGGGGCTGCCGCGCTCCGGGCCGGAGGCTCCCAGCTACCGGGGCACACGAGAGGTCTCGGGGCAGCGAGGTCCCGGGTCATACAGGGTCCGAAGTGCCAGCCGCAGGGGCTCCAGGCAGGGGGCTTTCGGGATGCACTTTGCACTGGGCCACCCCCGCCCCCTCCCTCCAGCACTTTGGGGTCACTGGGATGGGACCAAGCCTTCAGCAGCCAATCAGCGGCCGCACTGGAGCCTGAGCCCGGAGCCGTAAACCAGGTCCGGGGTGGGTGGGGGTGGGGGGTGGGGGCGACTTGGTTGGTTGGTTGCTTCCTTCTCCCCTCCTTACCCCCAGCTGCCCCCACCCCTTGCCTGCCGTAAAGCTATCTGCGCATTCGCGACAGTTAGAGGAGGCGTGCCGATCGAGGCTGGGACTCGTCTCGGATTGGCTTCACTCATTTCCCCCTCGGCTTCCCCACTGTGGCTTCCGATGCTCCGCCCCTGGCGGAGGGACTCGAAGCCGTTGCTAAGAGACACTGTACGCCGAACGGGACATCTGCGCATGCGGAAGGAGAAACTAGCTTATACTTTCCGCGAAGTACGGTGGCCTGGAGGGCGCTTTTGTGGGTTAGGATGGTGGTGGCCAGGCTGAGTCTCCCAAGCCAGATCCCTGGCAGGTAACTGGGAGCGGCCGCGGAGCTCGGCGGCGGGGGAGGAATGTGTGCCGCCGACTGAAAGGCAGGTCAGAGGGTCTAAGGTTGGGGTGGCAGCAGTCCGCAGGAAGCGAGGAGAGAGGCACCCTGAGTCGCCGCCCCTCCTCAGCGCTTTTCAGAGGCGGGTGTCGGGTCTGTGGCTCGTCTTTCGGTCCCCGAGGCCCCTTTACCGACCAGGCTGGGCTTGCCTCGCCCGGAGAGGAGAAGAGGACTCTCTTTGGAACGGTGGTAACGCTGCAAGAGCTTTCCTGCGAGGATAGCGACCCTCACGGATTTCTGACAATGGAGGGGAAAGGAGAATGGAAAGTAATGCGAGATGGACGGGTTTATTGAGTGCGTGTATTCATTTAGAAAGTGATAACTGGCTAGACACGGTTCTAGCCGGTAGGGAGACAACAGTGAACAAGAGAGGTGCGATCACCTGTCCTCGTGGAGCTTTCGCTTTAAAATAGGAGACAGATAAACACAAAATTATCACAAAGGGATAGGTTATATAAAGTGAAGCAAATAGTGGGATCGAGTTTGACTAGGATGTGATGACTATCTTAGATAAGTAGTCAGGAAACGTCTCTGAGGAAGTGATATTTGAGCTGAGATCTGAATGAGGAGGGGCCAACCGTGCCAAGATCTGGGGCGATGGGTTGGGGATAATTTTGAAGGCAGGTGGAATCAACAGTGCAAAGGCTCTGATGCTGGAATAATCTTTGCTGTTTAACAGCAACCGCAAGAAAGAAGACCCTCGTACTTGAGCAGAGTGAGTAAAAGGGAGAATGATTGGTAGTAAGGTTGGGGGTGTGGGAAAAACTGCGGATCTTTGCAGGACATGGTAAGCCATGTAGGGAAATCACAATATCTTATTTATTTTTTGAAAAAATCCCTGACTGCTCAGGGGGAAAGACTGTAGCTGAGAGCGGGGTTACTGCAAATCTGGAAGGCTATTAGAGTAATCTAAACAAGCATTGACATTATTTTAAACTGAGCCATTTGATATACCAAACATTTGGCTACCACCAATGTCTACATAGAAAGGTCTGTCTGATTATATAAAGGAAGTAATTTAATATGCCAATTACTTTTAAGTAATAAGATAAATTAAGATGTTGTGTGGCCGGCGGGGGTCGCTGCAAACACTTTGAATTTGCACGCGTCCCCCCGCCCCACGTTGTCTTCTACACTATTCTTCATTCTGGAGTACATGTTTTGGTGCTTTCCTCATGAGCTACATACTGGCTTATGTAAGCAAGCACCTCAGTCCTGCCCAGGGAAGCCCATAGTCAAAGTGTGGGTAAACCAAACTAGAAAATATTTATAGACCATGCAGTGAGATAAATAGTGTAGTATAGGCTGAGGGAGCACTTGGCACGGCCCCCTAATCCTGAGTTGGATATGTGAAAGCCTTCCCCTGGACTGCAGGTTTCCACATTAAAGGTTGAACGTGGGAGGGAGAAAGTTGAATGTGATTTAGTCAGAAGGTGCCAGGCAAAGCTTGGGAACCCTTAAAGTGCATGGTTTTTGAGGACCTTAGAGAAATCCTGTAGCTTAGTTTGTGGGGCAGAAAGTTGAAGGGATTCCAAGAGGCAGATCTTGAAGGACCTCTGAGCCCTGTCCAGGGGTTTGGACTTTTTCCTAAGGAAGGTGGAGGGGTTTTTCAGAGGAAAGTGGGTGTGATGTGGGCTAAGAAACAACCACGTAGCAAAAAATCTGTTAGTTTGTGGGGGGCAGAAGTATTGTACTGCAATAGTGGCCGTGAAAATGGAGAGAATTGGGGTGAGGAAGGGTTCCAGGAAGATGTCTGAGTTTCTAGCTTGGTTGACTCGGAGATACACCTAAAGTGAGATGTAAGAGAAAACAAGTTTGAGGGACCTTAGAAGTTGAGCTGAATTTATGCTAAAGGTGCCTGTGGGACCTCCAAGTGCAACTCTCTGATAGCGTTTTGAGTCTGGAGCCCAAAACTCTCTGGGCATACTTGGGTATAGCACCCAGAAGACAGTTAGACCCTAACTGGATTCTGGAGTTGTTAGCATAGAGATAATAATTGAAGACATTGAGAATCCATGAAATTGCTCTAAGAGAGAGGCTATAGAGGACTGAACACTTAAAGATGCCAACTGTTTTTCTACTTTATTGAGAAATAATTGGCATACACGATTGTGTCTGTTTAAGGCATATGGCATGATGGTGTGATTTTTATAAATTGTGAAACGGTTGCCGCAGAAGGTGCAGCTAACACCCATCTTCTCATATAGATACAATAAAAAGAAATGAAAGAAAAAAAGGAAAAAAAATGTTTTTCTGGTGATGAAAACTCTGAGGACTTACTCTCTTAGCAACTTTCCTGTATGTCGTACAGCAGTGTTAGCAATAGTCGTCATGGTGTACCTTACATCCCTAGTATTTATTGAACTTATAATTGGAAGTTTGTATCTTTTGGCCACCTTCCTTGAATTCCCCTCCGCCACATCGTCTGCCTTTGTAACCACAAGTCTTATCTCTTTCTCTATGAGTTTGGAGTTGTTTTTTGTTTCGATTCCACATATAAATGAGATTATACAGTATTTTTCTTAGCATAATGCCTCCAAGGTCCTTGCGTGTTGTTGCAAATGGATTTCCTCATTGTTTATGGCAGAATAATTTGCCATTGTATGTATATTACACAACTTTTTCATCCATTAATGGACACTTAGGTCACGTCCATGTCCTAGCTATTTAAATAATGTTGTTAGGAACATGAGGGTGCAGATGTGTTTTCAGGTTGGTTTTTTTTTGATGCTTTTGGATATATTCCCAGAAGTGGAATTTTTGCATCATATGGTAGTTCTGTTATTAATTTTTTAAGGATCCTCCATACTGCTTTCCAGATTCCAGAGTGGTTGCACCAATTTACATTCAATGTAATTTACATTTACATTTACACAATTTACATTACAATGGTGCACAAAGATTCCCTTTTCTCCACCTCTTGCCAGCATTTGTTAACTCTTTTTCATGATGGCAATTCTTAACAGGTGTGAAGTAATATCTCATTTTAGTAGTTTTAATTTGCATTTCCCTGAGTGGTGAGGTTGAGCATCTTTTCACGTACCTGTTGGCCTTTTGTATATTTTCCTTGGAAAAATGTCTATTTAGCTCTTTTGCCCATTTTTATTTTTTTAAGTTATTTATTTTTATTATTTTTTATTTTTTAATTTATGTCCAAGTTAGTTAACATATAGTGCAATAATGATTTCAGGAGTAGAATCCAGTGATTCATCCCCTACATATAACATCCAGTGCTCATCCCAACAAGTGTCCTCCTTAATGCCCCTTGCCCATTTAGCCATCCCCCCACCCACAACCCCTCCAGCAACCCTCTGTTCTCTATATTTAAGAGTCTCTTATGTTTTGTCCCCCTCCCTGTTTTTATATTCTTTTTGCTTCCCTTCCCCTATGTTCATCTGTTTTGTATCTTAAATTCCACATATGAGTGTAGTCATAATGATATTTGTCTTTCTCTGACTAACTTTGCTTAGCATAATACCCTCTAGTTCCATCCACATTGCTGCAAATGGCAAGATTTCATTCTTTTTGATTGTCAAATAATACTCCATTGTGTATATACACCATATCTTCTTTATCCATTCATCTGTTGGTGTGCATTTGGACTCTTTCCATACTTTGGCTATTGTCGATAGTGCTGCTATAAACATTGGGGTGCATGTGTCTCTTTGAAACAGCACACCTATATCTCTTGGATAAATACCTAGTAGTGCAATTTCTGGGTTGTAGGGTAGTTCTATTTTTAATTTTTTGAGGAACCTCCATACTGTTTTCCAGAGTGGCTACACCAGTTTGCATTCCCACCAGCAGCGCAAAAGTGTTCCTCTTTCTTCACATCTTTGCCAACATCTGTTGTTGCCTGAGTTGTTAATTTTAGCCATTCTGACTGGTGTGAGATGGTATCTCACTGTGGTTTTTATTTGTATTTCCCTGATGATGAGTGATGTTGAGCATTTTTTCATGTGTCTGTTAACCATCTGGGTGTCTTCTCTTGAAAAGTGTCTATTCTCATGTCTTTTGCCCATTTCTTCATTGGATTATTTGTTTTTTGGGTTTGAGAAGTTCTTTGTAGATTTTGGATACTAACCCTTTATCTGATATGTCATTTGTAAATGTCTTCTCCCATTCTATTGGTTGCCTTTTAGTTTTGCTGATTGTTTCCTTTGCTGTGCAGAAGGTTTTTATCTTGATGAAGTCCCAATAGTTCATTTTTGCTTTTATTTTGTTTCCTTTGCCCATTTTTAAATTGGATTATTTGTGGTTTTTTGGTTGAGTTGTACGAGTTCGTTATGTATTTTGGACATCAGATGTACGGTTTGCAAATATTTTTTTCCATCCTGTAGGTTTTCTTTTCACTTTACTGATGATTTATTCAGCTGTGCAGAAGCTTGTTAGTTGGACATAGTTCCACTTGTTTATTTTGTTGCTTGTGCTTTAGCAGTCATCCAAAAAATTACCAACACCCATGTCAAGGAGCTTTATTCCTGTGTTTTCTTACAGGAGTTTCATGCTTTCAGGTCTAATATCTAAGTCTTTAATTCATTTTGGGTTAATTTTTGTGAGTGTAAGATATGGATCCAATTTGATTCTTTTACATGTGAATATCCAATTATCTCAGCACTATTTATTGAAAAGACTGTCTTGTCCATTGAATATTCTTGAATCCATGGTTAGATATTAGTTGGCTGTATATGTGGGGATTTATTTCAGGGCTCTCAATTCTGTTTCATTGGTCTGATTGTTTTCATGCCAGTTTTGATGGCTATAGCTTTATGGTGTAGCTTGAAATCAGGAACTGTAATGTCTCTTGCTTTGTTCTTTCTTAGGATTTTTTCTGGCTTTTGGGGGTCTTTAGTGGTTCTGTGTAAATTTTAGGAGTGTTTTTTCTACTTCTATAAAAAAAAATACCATTGGAATCTTAATAGGGGTGGCATTGAATCTATAGATGACTTTTAGTAGTATTGACATTTTGACAATATTAATTCTTCTAATACGTGAACATGAGATACCTTTCCATGTATTTTGTCTCTGAATTCTTTTATCAGTGCATTGTGGTTTTCAGAGATCTTTCACCTCCTTAGTTACATTCATTCCTAAATGTTTTTGTTTGTTTATTTTTGGTGCTATTACATGTGGGATCAATTACTTTATTTCTTTTTCAGAAAACTTGTTGTTACTGTAACAAAATGCTACTCATTCTCATATTTAATTTTGTATCTTGCAGCTTCACTGAATTCTTTGATTAGATCCAACATTTTTTTGGTTGAGTCTTTAGGATTTCCTTTATGTCAAGTCATGTCATCTGCAAATAGAGATAGTTTTACTTCTTCCTTTCTAATTCTGATACTTTAATTTAATTTTCTTGCCTGATTGCTCTACCTAGGACTTCCAATATTGGAGAATACTGGGGCATGGAGAAAGATGAAGAGTAGAACTAGGAGGGCAAAGCACGTGACATGCTGTTGGAAGATATCCCTTCTGCGTCCATCTTTTATAGGGGAGGGAGGTCCTCTTGAAATCACAGTTCACCAGCTATGTTCCTTTTGTCTTCCAGGCCTTGTCAGTGCCTTAGCCACCCTCCTCAGCCTCCCCTGACTTTGGCATCACCCTTGAACTTTCTGTAGACTCTAACTAGACTCATTTTATTTGTTTGTTCATTCATTTGTTTGTTTAGACATAATGATTGCTGTCTTAGTTGGGACAGAAACCAGAATCATGGAAGGATAGCCTTTGTTTAGAAGTCTCAACTTCTGCCTTTAGAATCACAGCATCTTCATTAATGGAGCAATGTCGATTCAGTGACCTGTGGAGCTATGATCAGATTTGAACTTGCTGTTGCATTTGGCCAAAGCCCAGTTTTGAGTTTTTCAGTCAATTGACAAACTATAATAGCTTTTCATATAAAGAAAAGCATTTTTTCATTATAACAATGACCATGAAAGTAATTATTTTTCTGTATTCTGAATTTAAATATATAGGTTATCTAAAGAAAATCCTAAAGAGATAGTGGCACCTTTTTTGTTGTTGTTTTTATTTTCTGCATACAAAAAAGGATTAAATTACTAGCAGCTTGGTTTTTTATAATTTTGAAATTGGGTGATGGCAGAATGTTTTCTAATGAATAGACTGCACTTAAAATTTCTACCTATTTTTTACTTAGGAATATTAAAAAAGTTTTTTTAATGTTTATTTTTGAGAGAGAGAGAGCGAGAGAGACAGAGCATGAGCAGGGGACAGGCAGAGAGAGAAGGAGACACAGAATCCATAGCAGGCTCCAGGCTCTGAGCTGTCAGCATAGCCCAACAACATGGGGCTCAATCCCATGAATGGCAAGATCATGACTTGAGCTGAAGTCAGATGCTTGACTGACTGAGCCACCCGGGCGCCCCTTACTTAGGAATATTTTTTAAGAAAATACTTTTTAGGGGCGCCTGGGTGGCTCAGTCAGCTAGGCATCCGACTTCTGCTCAGGTCATGATCTCACAGTTCCTGAGTTCGAGCCCCACATCAGGCTCTATGCTGACACTTCAGAACCTGGGGTCTGCTTCAGATTCTGTGTCTCCCTTTCTCTCTAACCCTCCCCTGCTTGCACTCTGTATCTCTCCCAATAACAAATAATAAACAAAAAAAATTTTTTTAAATACTTTTTAGCATTTTAAAATGCCATTCTGCTTAGTTTTCACTCTAGGAATTTTCAGAATCAAAGTTCTAATATCTTTACATTTAGATAAAGTTGATATTAATGAAATTCTATGCGTATTAATGCTTGGGATCAGAAGGCTGATGTCTGTAGCTGAAATCATTATATCTTCTTCTTCTTCTTCTTCTTCTTCTTCTTTTTTTTTTTTTTTTTAGGTAGGCTTCATGCTCAGCTTGGAGCACAACATGGGGCTTGAACTCATGACCCTGAGATCAAGACCTGAGCTTAGATCAAGAGTTGGATGCTTAACTGACTGAGCCACCTAGGTGCCCCTGAAATTATGATATTTTTAATTGAATTGTTAATTTTGAGAAATTGTAGATTCACATGCAAGTGTAAGAAATAATACAGAGAGAGACTGTGTACCCTTTGCCTAGTTTTCCAATGGTAGCATCTTTCACAACTATCGTACAGTATCAGAAGCTAGATACATTAGTACAATCACTGATCTTGTTCAGATTTCCTGTTTTACCTCTGTTCATTTATCTGTATGTATATTTAGTCCTATGCAATTTTATCACATACAGCAGGTTAGTGTTGCTCTCACCAGTTCCATGGTCATAAGGATCCCTTGTGTTGGCCTGTATAATCCTACTGCTAAGCGGGAGGGGCCCTCCCTAACCACTGGCAACCACTAATCTCTTCTCCATCTCTCTAATTTTGTCATTTCAAGAGTAGAGCCGTACAATATGCAACCTTCTGAGATTGGCTTTTTTCTCTTGGCTTAATTACGTAAGAGCTATCCAAATTATTATATTTATCAATAGTTCTTTCCTTATTGTTGTGTAGCGTTCCAGTATGGTATGGATGTACCACAGGACAACCATTCATCTATTGAAGAACATCTGGGTTATCTCCAGTTTTTGGCTATTATAAATGAACCTGCTGTGAACTTTCATGTACAGGTTTTTGTGTGAATGTAAGTCTTCATTTTGTTGGAATAAATGACCAGGTGTGTAATTATTAGGTCATATAGTAGTTGCATGTTTAGTTTCTTATTTTGTTTTAAAGATCTTTTATTTTAGAGCAGGTTTAGGTTCACAGCAAAACTGATCAGAAAGTACAGAGATTTCCTGTATACATACCTCCTGCCCCTCACACGTGCATAGCCCTTCCCTGCATTATCAACACCCCCCCCATCAGAGTGGTACATTTGTTACAATTGATGAACCTACTTCCCAAGTCCATAGTTCACACTAGGGTTCACTCTTGGTAGCGTACATCCTCTGTGTTTGGGCAAAGATACAATGATACGTATCTACCATGATAGGATCATACAGAGTATTTTCACTGCCCTAATAGGGATGCTCCCCTATTCATCCCTTCCCTCCACCCCAACCCCTGGCAACCACTGATTTTTTTACTGTCTCCATAGCTTTACTTTTTCCAGAATGTCTTATAGTTGGAATCATACAATATATAGCCTTTCACATTGATTTTTTTTTTTACTTAATACTATGCATTGAAAGTTCCTTTGTGTCTTTTCATGGCTCAATAGCTCTTCCTTTTTAGGACTGAATAAGATTCGATTGTCTGAATGTGCCACAGTTTCTTTATTCATTCACCCACTGAAGGATATCTTA
Organism: Panthera leo; assembly: GCF_018350215.1. Lineage (NCBI taxonomy): Eukaryota > Metazoa > Chordata > Mammalia > Carnivora > Felidae > Panthera > Panthera leo. Next base: position 18,724,524 of record NC_056684.1, on the reverse strand, counting down.
ATTGCTTCCAAGTTTTGGAAATTTTGAACAAAGCTGCTGTGGACACTTGGGTGCAGGTGTTTGTGTTGACATAAGTTTTCAGCTCCTTCAAGTAAATACCAAGGAGCACAACTGGTGGAACATATGGTTAAGAGTATGTTGGCTTTTTAAAGAGACTCTACTAGACTGTTTTCCAGAGTGACTGTACCATTTCATAATCTCACCAGCACCATAAGAGTGGTCTGGTTCTCCATGTCCTCTCCAGAATTTGGTGTCACTAATTTTTATTTCAGTTATAATGATACTGGTATTTAATGTGATTTTAATTTATATTTCCCCAGTGGCTGATGTGGTTGAACATCTTTTTAAGCACTTATTTGCCATCTGTATATCCTCTTCAGGGAAAGGTTTGTTCATGTCTCTTGCCCATTTTCTAATTATTATTATCTTTTAAAATACTGAGTTTTGACAATTCTTTATAGATTTTTAGATACTAGCGCCATGTTGGATATGTGAGTAGCCAATATTTTCTCTCCGTCAATAGCTTGTCTTTTCATACTCTTAATAGGGTCTTTCACAGGGCATAAGTTTTTAATTTTGTTGAGGTCTGGTTTATCAATTTCTGTTTTTATAGACTGTACTTTTGGAGCCCAGTTTAAGAACTTTATGCCTAACCTTGAATCCCAAATATTTTTCTCCTATTTTTTTTCTTTTTTCCTAAAGTCTTATTTAAGTCTTAAACCCATGATCCATTTTGAGTTAGTTTTTGTGAAGAGTTGAAACTATTTTAAGTGAAGTAAAATCAAGTCTTAATTACTCATATTTATACTGCCTTTAACTGTTGATGGGCTGATGTTGATGTATGATGTGTGGATACTTTGGCTTTTCATCTTGGGTTTGATGTATCTTCTGAAAGTAATTTAATATAAAAATTCAATCAAATGGATGTCCTGATTAGTGTTTTAACCTTTGGTTGCTGAGTGTCTTTTGAAAAAAGTAATCTTGGTTTGCGTTGGGAAGTTGTTTGGTAATTGACCTTGAGTTTAGATTTTGTGCAGCATGTGAAAATCATTCTAAGAATAGGTATTCTGCTTTACAGTATTACGGGAGAAAATCTAGAGAGTGCTGAAGATTAGTCTGTGTGAATTTTTACTCACAAAGTTTTCGCTTTGGAAGCTTATTAGAGCTCCTCTGTTCATCCATTGTCCTGAGGCTTGGAGCATCAGACAAAATTTGAGGATGACCCCAGGCTTTCAAATCAGACTTTGTCAGTTCAAATCCTGACTCTGCCACTTAACTCTTTAACTTTATCTCTCCTTGCCTTAATTTACTTATTTGTAAAATGGGTATGATAATTATCCACCTCATAAATCTGTTGTGAAACTATCACTCACTTAGATCAGTGTCTGGTACATAGTAGGCACTCAGTAAACTTTAACAATTATTATTCCCAAAGCATCGACTTTATGTGAAGATGAGTGGGAATATATTGTTTTTTATATTAAGACAAACACAGTTTATTAGGAATAGAATACACAATTCAAATCATTTATAGCGCTTCAACAGTAAAAGAGAGACTGGAGGCAAATTTTATGCTTATACTAGGTATTCACTTAGGCAGTCTGGTGGTGGAGTTCATTCTCCTCTGCCAAGAGGCCTTTTCTGAAAAAAACTCTTTGAAAGACACTACCCATTTACTGTCCCAAACAGACCTTTCCTAATATTTGTTTCCTTCTCAAGCTAGACATATTTCTCATGTATATCTAGCATGGCTTGCTCAAAAGCTTGTCTGAGGGGTACGCCTTCCTCCAGCCCAGGCTGGTAATGAGCTTGAGATGTACCAACCTTGGAATGACACTTCAGGGGGAAAAAGTGTGGTTGGTCAAATCCCCTAGTTCGTTTTTGCAGGATTTGTCCTTTCATGTAATACTATAATTCCTTTCACAAAAAAAGCTATCATTCTCCATAGGCTGCTCACAGACGTTTGTTTCAGTGCAGGTTTTTTTGGCCAGCATCAGTACTTGAAAAGACATTGTCATGAGGAAAGATTGATGCTTAGTCACAGAAGAACCAGCCTAGCATCTGTCCTCTTCATTCATTTGGTGCGTGTGAAGGGAAGGAAAAATTCTTCCTCCATCCTTCAAGCTTCAAGGCCTTCCAGCAGGACTAAGAATTAAATTTACATGAGATGGATTAACAGAAAAAAAGTTTTATGATGTGTGCACAGAGGCCCAATAATGACCGGGACGCCTAAAGAAATGACCAAGATAAGCGATTTTTATAGTTTTTAGACAAAGAGACAATAAATCTGTGAGGAAGTAACAGGACAGAGAAAACTTAACTTTGGGAGCTTTTATTAGTAAGGAATTCTAAAGAGAATTTGGGCTGGGGGAATAAATTAGTAAAAAGTCACAAGGGTTGTTATACAGCCTTCTTGGCTCTAAATTCCCTATCTCTAGAGGTAAGGGTATCTCTACCTCCTGATACAGGGAGGACTCCTCTCATGGGAGATTTATTTCCTGCTTTGGCAGGGACAGCAGAGGAGGGTCTGAGCGTTCTTGACAGGCCATCTCTTAAGTAACTTTTATTTGAAATAATCAATGTGCCAAAGTGGCACCTTTCAGGGCAGCCTGTCCTTGGCCCTGCTACACCTGCCTGGCATGTGTGGGCCCCCGTTGATCCTTTTGTTTTTTCCTCTGTCTATAAAGAGTCATTTTGAAAATGTCTCTCCTTAATTGAAAGTTTATAACTTTTAGATCTGATTTCTCGCGACCACGCTTACCAGAGAACCTGGGTCCCACTATGACAGAAAATAGCCCATATCCCCCCCGAAATGCTCACTTGCTCATTTTTTGTTTATTTATTCATTTACTGGTATCCACTTCAGTTTTGAGTGCTGAAATGGCCCTTTTCCTAGGTCAAAAATGGTTGATTAGCAGCAGTCTTATTCTCATTCATGGTAAAAATTCAAGAACTTATAAGATATATAGAAATATTATTGGAAGCGTTTTTACTGTTGTAGCATTGAAATAAAAATAATTTCTTTTGTGGCTAAAAATTATAATACACTCACACATGTGCTATTAGTTAAAACCTAAAATAGTCTATTGTCATAGGATATTTGACATACAAAAGTGTCAGTAGTTTATGTCAACTTAAGTAAAAGATGTTATTGGTTTTATTGGGAAGAAATGTTACTGTCATAACTAAAATATAAAGTAAAATAAGTACAATGGAAATGGACTTTGAAGTAGAATATGACAACTAGTTTCTGATTTGTGGCAGACGGAACTCACCAGACAATTAAGAAGATAAGTTTATTCAGGCTATTGCAAAAGGGAGAATGTTCATTAATAGAATACCTCTCAAAGAAGAAGGAGAGAATGTGAGTTTTTATGAAACAAGGGAATCAATGAGGAAGCATGGAGGGGAGTCCTATCTGGGAATGTGGTGAGCACTTTCTTCTAACATTAACCATTTTTGCTTTCTGGGAGCACAGTGTTCAGGGTAACAGATAACACTGAACTTTGTCAGATAGAACAAAGTTACCGATAATTACTTACATTTCCAAATGATGTGGGATGTATGTCACAGTTTGAAAAGAGGATTCAGAGAAACTTAACCAAAGTTTCACTCATAACTTTACATTAAAATTTACAGGTTTCTTAATACTTACAGGGCAAAAACAAGGCAGTTCATCTTGGCGGAGGAGAGGGTAGGAATCAGGAGTTGAAATGCCCTAGAAGCTAAGCCAGGGAAAGAAACCTGTAGTGAGGGAGGTTTAAAGACCAGGCAGGGGCAAATCAGTGGGCCATACTGTAGAAGTGAGACCAACCCAAAGTAAGTGACAGGACTCCTAGTAGGTTTCCTCCAGGGATGACTGAGGTTAAAGATGGGTAGGGCATTTATAAATGGGCCAGAGTAGATGAGGCAAGGCCCTGGAGTTTATTAAAGGGTAGATTGTCAGACAACAAAATCATCACCAGTACACAATGAACTTTATTTGCAATTGTATTTAACTTGTTAACTAATGAAAGAACTAGGCAAATGACACAACTGGCCTAAAGAGGAAAAGTTAAAGAGCCACATGAGTTTATATGGAGTAAGAAATGTGGAAATAAATTTACAAATAGAAAGCATAATTGGCTTTTCCCACCGATTGGGGAGGTTGCCCCTCCCCAGACAATTATTTACATGATTTGGGGGTTCCCCCTTCCCCCCCGTTTTAGTGGGTTTTTTTTTTTTTACATTCTTTTTTTTCCCTGTTATTCTCAAGTTAGTTAACATACAGTGTAGTCTTATATTTGCATGTTGTAAGATAACAATTATTTGCATTGCTATCAGTAATCTACAATTTACAAAGGTGTGAAATAGCTCAAAGGCTATGAAAGGACTGAGTCCCAGAGGATCAGATAATTTCCTGAGGCTCAGCATTCCATTGGATTTTCAGTAATCTCTAGTTTCTGCCAAGATCCTAAATTTTTCCTCATCATCTTGCTCTTTAGTAACTACATTAATACTCCTATTACTCATAATATTTTCTGTTCTATTCATCTATCAGTGATTGTCCATATTCCCTGCTTTATAAGCCATGCCTGACCCCTTCTTCCCACTCTTGCTGGTCTCCATTGTGTCAGAGTCAGGGACACCCGAATGTCTAAAGTTGTATCCAGCTACAAGTACAGTGTGCTCCCGTTTGGATTACTTTTGCTTATTAACATCTTGTTTTTTCCTTGGGATGGCATTTTTAAATTTTTTATTAAATGTTGAAAGCGGTGACTAAGGAAGGATCTTTATATTATCACTAAATTGAAGTTGGGAATTAATCATCATAACCACAATAGTTTGACCACATAACTATCTAACTAGGTTTTCATCTGTACATTGAAGGTAAAGTGTTTTTTTCTTTATTTATTTTTGAGAGAGAGAGAGAGAGAGAGAGAGAGAGAATCCCAAGCAGGCTCCACACTGTCAGCACAGAGCCTGATATGGGGCCCGATCCCACGAAACATGGGATCATGATCTGAGTGAGCCAAGATCAAGAGTTGGACACATAACCAACTGAGCCACCCAGGCGCCCCTGAGATGAAGGTTAATGAATTGGAATTGAGCCCCATGGGTCTCAGCCTGAGTGGGTTTGCCCCCAAAGGAGGTGCTATAGGCATCTAGTGGGTAGAGGCCAAGAATGCTGCTATGCCGCCTACAAGGCACAGGCCAGCTTCCCCATAACAAAATTATCCAGTCCCGAGTGTCAGTGCCAAGGCTGAGAAGCCCTTGTGGCCCACTGAAAAATGTTAGAGGGAAGGTGAAGTTTCTGCTCCGATAAAATTAAAAATAATTTTATGGCCTTAAATCTTATAGAAAGCATGCATTTCGTTTTTATGGTCTTAAAATAATGTTCTTATTACCAGTTTTCCATTTTAGAAATTAAGCAGTCGTCCTTACCTTTAACTTGAGAGACTAATGATTAAGTGGAAACAGATGCCTTTCCCTTGTACTACGATGTATATAACACTTGTAATTTAAAAATTATTTTTCCTATTTTAGGTTTCACCGAAGAACCCTCTGAGAGATTCATCGCATTTCTAAGATTAATATTTACAGTTTGGAGTCGTCAGCTTTCTCATGAGATGTGTTTTGGCAGCCAAAATGAAAGCTTTTTTTGAAGTGTTAGAACAATTCTACAAGAAGGTACTTCTGGGAGCCACACTTGAAAATGAGAGCCAGGAATACATCTTTTATCTCAACCCAGCAGTTTTAGCTCAGGATTGCTCTACAGCTGCTTCTCCAGAATGCTCGAACCGCCATGGTGTCCAAGGCAGGCACCAGCCACCCAGCACCACGTTGGGTACCATTTCCGTAGTGTCTGTGTGTTTGAAGAGACACTCTCCGACATGCAGTGCCCGAGAAATCATGCTCCTTCAGTTAACAGTAATCAAAGTGATGATAACCAGAATATTGTCTGTTGAAACGGACTTCCACGCAAAGGAAAAATACAGAGATATAATTACAATTCTTTTAAAATCCTCTGACATCGATTCAACCTTAGTAAGCCAGTTGTTTTTTGTGGATTTTTTTTTCTTTAGATGCAGATTTTTAGGACAAAAGTTTTGACAACATTTGGCAATAGTGGATAAACTTATTTGTTTTCCCATAGACCTGTATGTTCCAAAACTCGGATAAATTGTTATGTCACATGGCTGCCAAGTGCCTTGCACTACTTCTGTATTTCCAAATGAGAGAAGAGGTAAGATAAGTAATCAAATTATGTTACTTCTTTTATAGTTTCTTTAAAATTGTTCTTTGGCTCTCGATTTTCCCCTTCAGATGTTTGTACCAATAAAATGTTTGCTCACCTAAGAACACATAAATCCACAAAAGTGTAAGAATGGAGTAATATAATAGTGACTTATATCAAAGATTAGAGTCTTAAATATGTTGTAAACCATTATAAATCCGATTCTTCACCTCAAGGATGGGTTTCAAGTCAGTCCATAACTTTCTTCAGCTTCTCAGAGGAGCAGGTAGGCCTGCTTCCTTGTCTCCAAAGAAAGATTTAGGAACCCCTGCTGAAGACCAAGACCATTTTTACAGGTTTAACATAAATAAATTCTAAGAATGGTCCTCAGCATAATATTAAAAAAAAAAAAAATACAAACAAACAGCATCAGATTTTTCTCTTATCTCAGAATTCGTTAATAAATGTAAGCACCTACTGATTTATTTTAGCTATAATTCCTTGTTGTTTTCTCAACATTTTTTTCCTAAATACAAAAAGGTGGTATTTGTAGTAGAAAATCTGGAAAATGGGAGAAAGTGTAAAGAACAAAATAACCACACGTTAACCACACATTATCCTACCACCTAGAAGTAATCACTGCTAATATTTTCATGTTCACTGTTGAGCTTTTATTTCTATGGCATATTGAATTTTTTAAAGAATATTAGGATATTTGTGTCCTTGTTTTCCAAATACTCTGCTTTCTTTTTTTCCCCCAAGGGAATAAGAAATGTTATATGAAGTTGTATATAATAGGTAATTTGTAATTATAAAGAAAATTTTATGTTATAACTTTACTTTTTGTTTTTTGTCGTAGATAGCATTAAGTAATTCCTGGATTGCTTTTTGCAAGACAAATCTTTCTGAATACCCTGAAAATGAGAAAGCAGTGTACTGCCTCTGGACCCTTACTTTTATAATAAAGGAAATCTTTAAAGACACATGTTCACAAAAAACAGGTACAAATTATGGTCCCCCATAAATGCCATTCCTTTGCTCCCAAGGGGTGTGATGTTTATAATGAAGATTAAAATTTATTTTACAGCATCTGATCTGTCCTCATGTATGAAAAACTAAAGACTCTCCCTCCAAATTTTTTGACTGAAGATACCTTTTTAAAATAAAACATAAGACAAAAATTAAACCTCTTTATTATTATATATCCCTTTCATAGTCTGATGCTATTGATATTTGTAAAAAGGATAATTAACCATGATTATTAGCTTTTATTCTTTTGTTTGTTCATTTGTTTCAAGTTTTTATTTAAATCCTAGTTAGTTAAGAAATAGTGTAATATTGGCTTCAGGAGTAGAATTCAGGATTCATCACTTACATACAACACCCAGTGCTCATCCCAGCAAGTGCCCAGCTGAATCCCCAGTACCCATTTAGCCCATCCCCCTGGCCACCTCTCTCCCAGTAACCCTCAGTTTGTTCTCTGTAGTTAAGAGTCTGTTTTTTGGTTTGCCTTTTCTTTTCTTTTTTCCCCTGTGTTCATCTGTTCTGCTTCTTAAATTCCACATACAAGTACAATCCTGTGTATTTGTCTTTCTCTGACCGACTTATTTCGCTTAGCATAATTCACTCTAGCTCCATCCACGTCATTGCAAATGGCAAGATTTCTTTTTGATGGCTGGGTAGTATTCCATTGTGTATAAAATCCTCCTCTTCTTATTAGCCGTTATCCTATGTATCTTCACTTGTTCACATGAGTGAAATAATCCAAATCCATTTTTCATCGTGTAAAGTGATAGTATTTATAAAAATTGAATTGTAAATTGTGTTTTAAGAAGCCTTTGTTTTTCTTGTTGTTAATATTACTGTTTTTATCATTGCAGAAATTTTAAAGCAGTTCCTGACTCTTTTTGACACTGCTTTTGAAGTTTTTTACAATTCCTTATTTTCTCAGCATTTTGAAAGCTGCCAAGATACCTCTAAAATAATAAATAGCTTGATATGTTCCCTGGAATTGCTTGAACTTCTTATAGCTTCCAGAGTCCATCTGAAGCTATATTTCACTTGCCAGAGGATTTTATTTTTGAAACCCTCTTGTGTGCTAGGTGTTATTACCTGGCCTGTTCAGGCTTTTGTCAAAAGGAGGTTCATCATATTCATCAAAAAGTGCCTTCTCTGGAAAGTGGGTGAAGATCTGTGTCGGGGATCTGGCCCTGCCCTGATGCCACCAGATCAGCATTTAGGTGTAGACATGTTGGCTTTAGCTGATGCTGTTTTGCAAGCTGTGGATTTGGGCTTATTGAGGACATTGTCTGTCCATGGAAAACCTCCCTTCTTCGGTGGAGATGAAGTTCAACCTGCACATGAGCGTGTCCCTGGTCCAGATCATGTAATCCTCAGAGCAGCAAGCCTACTTATCATTAAATCCTTAGAAATCAAGTTTCAAAACTGTGCTTCAGCAAATGAAATGAAAGGTAATTCTCTGAATTCCTTTTGTGTGCAAAGTGATGAGTAATTGTTTAGTGATCTAAAATAATTCATAATTATCAAATCTTAGGACTATAACTTCACTAATCTACATGTTATCATAGTTATAATTTATTAAGTTTTCTTTTAAAACAAGAATTAGAATTCCCTTAAGAAACATGTCAACTTTGGGGCACCTGGGTGGCTCAGTCAGTTAAGTATCTAATCTCCACTCAGGTCATGATCTCACAATTCATGAGTTCGAGCCCCCATTGACAGTGCAGAGCCTGTTTGGGATTGTGTCTCTCTTCCTCTCTCTCTCTGCCTCTCTCTCTCTTTTAAATAAGCTTTTAAAAAAGAAGAAACAAGTCAACTTTTTGTGGGCTAAACTGAATTCATATAGTATAATTAATGACAAAAGTTAAAAAGGTGTTATTGAGTCGCCTCAAGGCAGGTGATATAAGTCTGTTCAGTTAAGATATTTGTACTATTTCATTCATATTCTGCTTCATAAAATTGGGGTAACTACTAATGTAGATAATGGATAACTAGGAAATGAATTGAAACTAACATGTGAGAAGTTACACTGATTAAGAAATTGTTGCATATAGGGGCACCTGGGTGACTCACTCGGTTAAGCGTCTGACTTCGGCTCAGGTCATGATCTCATGGTTTGTGAGTTCGAGCCCCATGTCAAGCTCTGTGCTGACAGCTCAGAGCCTGGAGCCTGCTTCGGATTGTGTGTCTCTCTCTCTGCCCCTCCCCCACTCATGCTGTCTCTCTCTCTCTCTCTCTCTCTCTCTCTCATAAATAAACTTAAAAAAAAATAAAAAGAAATTGTTACATATAATATTCAGGATCTTAACTCCAAAGACTTCTGTTTAAAGTAGAATATTTAATTTAGGTGTTGGGGAAGACATGTCCTCCATTTCATGTGATAAAAAGGAATAGTAGATGTCTCTAAACAAGCAACATATAGTTTTACTGAAAGGTTTGAATTGTAAGCCGTGACTTCCCTGCGTTGCTTTGAATGGATACCATTTACGGTGTAATTACTACATCCTAAATACCCTCCTCACCCTGTGCAGTTATAATTTACAACACTAGGTGGCGTATGTTCTACAAGTCAGAGTTTTAAATTGCGGTTACAACTCCCCAAAACTTTTTTGGTTTTTGTGCTTGATAGTAGTCTTTCTTTTAATACTTTAAATATTTAAACAAAAATTTTTCCTGTTATTTTGAAGGCAAAATGATTTTTTCTTGGTTGCATTGTTGCTTCTAGTAACAGACAGCTGCAGCTTCCGGCGAAGTGATTTCTTTTGTCTGCTACTCCTTCATTTGTATGTTTCTAGCAAGAATTCATGTAACTCTTGCTTCTCAGAGAGCATCCATTATTTGGCACTTGCGGCAAGTAGATGATCTGGTTGTACATTTTAATTGTATCTTCTTGAATGAGTCACTTCTTTTTCTCTGATGTTCGGTTTCCTAATTTGCAAAAGAGAGCTCATCCCTCACAGGATTTTTGAAAAGTGTGCATTATGATGATAATGCATGTTGGAATACTTGAAATGCTATAGTTTTCTATATAGCAAGATATAAATGCATTCCTGAGCTGTTGCCTGCTCTTTGAAATTTGCATTTTTTGAAGTTGGTTTACAGAATTTCATGGCTGAGTTACTGACCTTCTTAAAGCCTCACCTTCAGCCCTCCCTTCAGCCACACAACGCATGTGAGTGGATCTCCAGGGTCTTCATAGAACAAGACGATGACATGGTGGAAGCTGCCAGAGCATCATTGGGCATCTACCTAACGTTGATCAGGCCAGTAGATTTTAAAGTAATGGTAGTAACTACATGCCAGGAAAGCAGAAAACATTTTTAATAATGTGCTGGACATACTGTTTACTTTCCATCATTAAGGGGGGAAAAAAAATCCGTAACAATCTTGTGGTTTCCTTATAAGTTCCAATTCCTTTCTTTAACCCTGCCCTACATGAAAATGAGATTACATTTGAGTTCTCATTATGAAAACTTGGCTGGGTAGGCAGATCTAAGGCAGTAGAACCAGACCAGGGGGCTGGAAAACTCGGGTTCTGGTTACGCTTCATCAGTTTTACCTGTGCGATCATGAGTACGTTAGTACCATTGTCCGAACCTTAATTTAATCGATGTTCAAAAATGCTTTTCACCCCCAAGACTTTCCCATAATGAGCTTCTAGGACTTTCACCTTTTTAAAGGTGAGTAAAACGTGTAAGTAACCAAAGCAGCAGCTCGAAATTTTCATTTTAGTATACAGTTGCACTGAGGCTGATACCAACCTGATGCAAATATGTGAAATTGGTCATGGAGTTTTGTTAGTGATGACATGGTTTCCGCTGATCCTGTTTCTGCTTTAGTAAAGCAGCTGCACATGGGGTCATATCATCCCGTGGCAAATAGCTGTAATCGGCTACGGAGTTAATAACTGATGACCTTTTACACTATTTCTGCTCTGCTTTATTAAAGTCCTAAAGTATTTGCCTTATTTCCATTTCTTTCTTGGCTTCAGAGAAAGGGATTTCTTACTAATGACCAACGGCACAGTGTCACGCTGCCAGTTTCTGACTTGTATTATGGCCCTGCTGGCAGTGGCTGCCTTCAGACTGTAAGTGTTTGGGGCCAATTTTCAAAAGGTTCTAATCAAGAACACAAAATTCCTGCATGTGATTTGAGTTAGGCTCCAAAACGGTGAGACACAAATTCAATCTGAAAACACACATGCCTATTAAAATAGATCTTAGTTGTGCTCAAAGCTGACTTCTTACTCCTCAGGAAGGAGGAAACCTCTGAATTAAATTTCTAACTTTCTTAATTTCACTATGTCCAGAGAGGCATGTGCTCATGCCCTACGTATTTTTCCTAATGTAGTTGTATCTGTTAAGATTGTTTGGTTGTAAAAGGACCAACACAAACTGGTCTAAGCAAAAAAAAAAAAAAAAAAAAAAAAGGAATTTATTAGCTCAAAATTAGAAATTCCAGGGGGTCATGTTGGCATCAGACGTCACCGTATACACAGGGATACAGTCACGTCATTGATCATCGTTCTTCTTCTCTGCACTCATTCTCAGGCAGGGCTGCCGGCAGTGCCCAGCTGACACCAGCCTTACAGTTCCAATCTTTAATAGCTCTAGCAAAAGTCCCAGCGGGGGGATCTGATTAGCCTGCTTGGGTCACAGATTCATCTAAGGAAGCAGTCATTGTAGCCAGGAGCATGAGGCACTCTGACTGGCGGTCTGGGTCACGTACCCATCCTTATTGAGGAGACCTTGGAAGGAAAGGAAGGAGGTCAGTCTCCAGCCCCCACCTTACTCCATGCAATTAGTTACCTGTAGGCGTGAGGAACTCTGATGTCAAGACAGGAAGACAGAGGACTTTTTTTGGCAGACAATAACTAGTACTGCCAAGGTCCCTGAATTTTACTTATTTTATTGACTTGGGTTATTATATAGAGTTTGTAGAGGAAGAGATTGTTTTGATGTTTTTTTCTTTGAAGATAATGCATAGATTAAAAAGTAATCCGATAGGTGAATTTGTGGTATGTGAATTGTATCTGTTAAAACTGTTATTTTTGTAAAAAGTCATTAATCTGAAGTCTCTGTTGCCTTTATTTTCAGAGAGTGTAAAGCTGCTGAAAGCTTGACCCAAGAAAAAGAAACGTGCAACCATCACACACATGAATATGGCTATAATCCACACTGCATCTTCTTATTCTTACTAAAAAATATAGGATTTGATGCTTCAGTTCTTCTTGACTTTTTGATTTCATCGGAAACCTGTTTCCTTGAATATTTTGTTAAATATTTAAAGTTACTACAAAAAGACTGGACTGACTTTTTCACGATCTGCAAGTATTTTGATGTAACCAAATCTAAAGACAACATAAATATCTGTGCTTGTAGCCCCTCACTTATCCAAGACACGAGCAGCAACCAAACAGAACTGAGACCTTCGGCTGCTCTTGGTAATCACAGAAATGCCCGTGCTTCCGGCTCCTGGGTTTCTGATGCCTCTTCCAAACCTCTCAACCAGCTTGTGATGCCCAAGGAGACCCCTGCCACGCTCCTGGCTGATAGCCCATCTCCCCCACGAGCTTCTCAAAGTCTGGTAGATTATGACAGCTCTGATGATTCTGAGGTAGAAGGCACAGACCAGCGTTCAGCAAACACTAAACAAGTATCTTTACACCAAGAAGCAGTGAAGAAATTTCAGGACACAGTTGGAACAAGTGGGGAAGAAAAAGAAGTGAGCCTCCAGCCTCAGTCAAGGCCTCTGGTTCCCAAACAGTCTAATATTCTCTTCTCCGTTGATTGGGATACAGTCCTGAATAACGTCTCTGAAGTGGGACTGTCTTCCAAAACACTGAAGTGCTTTGAGGAACTACAAGGTGCTGTTTACCGCTTGCAGAAGAAAAATCTTTTCCCGTATAATCCCACAGCACTTTTAAAGTTGTTAAAACGTATCGGGGCGATATATAATGAGAGTATGAACGCCTTGTAAAACGGTAGCACTTTATTTCCAGGAGCTGTTTTTCCCTAATGTAAATTGTGCCTTAATGAGATAATAGTAAAAAAATAACAAACAAAAAACCAAAACACCCTCACAAGCATTCTCTAAATCAAGTCTATCTTTTTGTCCTTTCGAAGTAACCTAGTGACTGACAAATATACATCAAATGCCAAGTCACCTGATAAATCACTTGAAATTTACAGGGTTCAAATTTGGGTTGGTCATTTTGTTAGGTTGCTAGGGCTGCTGTAACAAATTACCACAAAACTTGGTGGTCCAAACAACAGAAATCTATTCTCTCATAGTTCTGGAGACTAGAAGTCCATAATCAAGGAGTCAACAGGGCCATGCTTTCTCTCAAGGCTCTAGGGAAGAACCTTCCCCGCCCCTTCCTATCTTATGGCGATTGCTGGCACTCCGTGGTATTCTTCAGCCTGGAGCTGTGTCCCTCCAGTCTCTTCCTCTGTTGTCACATGAGGTTTTCCCTGTATGTGTCTATCCAGTTTCCCTCTTACAAGGACACCAATCATTGGATTAGGGTCTGCTGTCGTGTAGTATGGGCTCATCTTACTACATCAGCAAAGACCCTATTTCCAGATAAGGTCACAGTCACAGGTTCTGGCTAGATGTGAGTTTTGGGAATGACACTATTTAATCCAGTGTTATTTGTTATTTCCCTCCGAGGTATTTACATGTTGTAATATGATACATAAGAACTTAAAATCTCAGTGACTATCTCTGTATATGTAGGTGTATGGTCTGTTCTGTGAAAAGGAGTCTATTCTTTAAAACACATTTTTCAATCACTAGATAATACTTCTATTTAAAATCGTTGTAAGGTGCCCCTGGTGCCTCAGTCGGCTAAGCATCCAACTTGATTTCAGCTCAGATCATGATCTCACAGTCATGAGATAGAGCCCTGTATCAGGCTTAGTAGTCATTCAGGTGGAAGTGGAAAGATCAGTGGAACTAAAAAGAGGACTGCTAACTGAGACAGCAATGAGATGCTAATGTTAACCAAATAGAAGTGCAGAGGTCAAGGGGTGCCTGGGTGGCTCAGTTGGTTTCACCCCAGGTCATGATCTCATGGTTCGTGGGTTTCAGCCCCACTTCGGGCCCCATGCTGTCCATGTGGAGCCTGCTTGGATTCTCTCTCTCTGCCTCTCCCCTGCTTACACTCTCTTTCTCTCTCAAAATAAATAAATTAAAAAAAAAAAAAAAAAGAAATGCAGAAGTCAGCAAGTTTGCTAACAGTTGGCATACATTGGGGCAGTTTCTGCATAATTTAAAAAGCATATTAAAGAATGTGTATTCAAAGATGTACGATGCACATTGTAAAAAAAGCAGAAATACCTGGTTAAATAACATATATACTCTATAGAAGACTTTATACTTGTGGAAACAATGGGCTATATCCATGTTTACAGAGATGAAGTATCTGCAGGAAAAAACAAGTGAATATATAGGGCTCCCATCTGTTTAAGAAAAGAAGGGGACGGGAGTAATGCACCTATACATTTATATATGCTTTTGTGTGTACGAAACCTTTATATAAGAAAGTCCTAACTGATTGCCTCAGGAAACCAATCAGAAGATTTGGCTTCTCGTTGTATATCTTTTTTTACTCTTTTATTTGTTTTTAACTGGGTGCATAGTTTTATTTTTGTTGTTTTAGTGAAAGTAACCTTTTATTTAAGAAAAGCAGAAAACAAACTGGATTCTTTATGCTCCTAACGGTACATACATGTTGAATGCCTTAAAAGACATGCTTATACTGTTGTGGTTTTGACCTAACAGTGTTTCTCTATAAAGTTAATATGGAACCATCTGCCCCTTGTTAGACCTAAAATGAGGGAAGAGGCCATCTTCTACGTATACTGAGTGTTGGTATTTCAGTCTCTGACCTTTGGGTGTAAGTCAATTTGTCACACACTCATGAAGTCCTATTAGTGGTCAAGGTGACTGATGTTGGCTATCCTTGGCCATTCAGAGTATCCAAGAGCCCTTCTGAGTTAGCCCATAAACGAAGACCAAACTAGTGATGCTTGGCGTGATGAGTTCCCAGCCTGTAGCTCCACCTCTTTAAGTGAACACATAATGTGTCTCCAAGTAAGCACAAAGTATCATGAGTCTAATTTATTTTTTTAACTAGAAATATTAACAGATATAGCAAGTTCCACATATAAGTGTACGGCTTGATAGATTTTCATAAACAGCATACCTGTGGAACCAGTAACGACATCAAGAAACTACTGGCACCCCAGGAGTCCTGCTGGGATCCCCTCCTGGTCACTGTCCACTTGTAACCATCCCAAATTGCGACAACATAGACTAATTTTGCCTGGTTTTGTTTTTTATAAAGGGAATCATTAAGTATGTGTTCTTTTATGGCTGGCCTCTTGAACATTATTTGGAAATGTGTTCAAATTTGGTTTTTAAATAATTGCCAATGAAGCGCCTTTCAGCTATTATTAGTAACAAAATACCTTTAACCCCTCAAAATTGTCTTGGCATTCCCAGCATGCTAGGATGGTGAAATTGACAAACTGGTTGAAACAAAATACAGACTCAAACAGGTTATGCAGGGCCTTGTGCAATTGGCCCCAACCTGCTTCTCCAGCCTCACCTGTCGGGTCTCCCCCCACCCACTGTCTTAGCAGCACAACCTTTTGTCGTACATAATTGTTCATCAAGCCCCATCTTAAATGTCGGGTCTGTGAAGCCTTCCCCTACTGTTCTCAACCATTAGATCTTAACATGCTTCGTATTCTCTTCACTGTGCTCTTTCCTGTATTGTAGGGTTTGTGCCATTATATTTTAATCCTTAGTCAGTCTTCATTTGCCAAGCTCCTTTTACATAGTCGTTTGTGGATAGCATCATGTCTGTGCCATTATATGTCCCACAAATGCTGACTAAATGGGATAGAGCCCTCTCCAAGGACTTGATAATCTCCTGGAGGAGACAGGTGTGCAGAGGCTTTCCTTTAACACTCACATGGCACTTCCTATGCCAGCCACTGTTTTAAGGGCTCTAATAATACTCGCCATTATGTTGGAGGGCAGGTACTATTATAATCCTTGTGTTGCTGATGAGATAAGTAACTTGGCCAAGATCACCCAACTGGTAAAGTGGCAGAGCCCAGAGAATGGATTGAGGCAGTTTGGTTCCAATGTCCTCATACTGTTCTCCACGATCTCATGCTAGAAAGGGATATTGGGGTCAGATCATCCACGACCTTCGGGGCTATGCTAAGGAGTTTTAATTGTTTTATAGGCAATGGAGAGCTATTGAGGTTTTTGAGTAAATGACTGGTTTTGTGTTTGAAAAAAAAAAAAAAAAGGTGACTTCCATAGCAATATAGTAGCTAGGCGGACAAGCAGCAAGATTAGAAAGAGTCCTGCAGGAGTCCCACTGGAGTCAAGGGCAGTGGAAATGGCAATGAGGCAGCAAGTCCTGGCTGAATGCCTGCATCCAGCTCTCTCTCTCCAGAGACCCACTACAACAAGAGTAAAGAGGCAATGAGACACAAGGACTGACTGAGCAAACCTTAGAAAACCAAATTCTTGGTTGCAATGGAGAAAGTTGAGCATCCTGATTACCGGGTGAATCTCCCTGAAGACAGGAGTATCGAGCATTGCACTGTGTGCCAGGGGATGGTTGAAAGCCTATTTGAGAATTGCCTCTAGACCCTCTGTCCAATTTCGTGTAGCTAAACCATTGTGCTCTCTCTCAGGTATGTAAGAGGCTTATTTCCCAGAGAGAGTGAAACGGGGACTTTGGACTAGGGAACACCAGGCACAGCTGAGGATAGGCATATCACACTGAAAATGGGATTAAGTAGACACACTGAAAGTTGAGAACCTCTGTTGTCCCCCGCCTCTCCCCCACAAGACCAGATACCACTTTTCTGAGGAATCTGACCAACCCAAGAAAAAAGACCTAAAGCTATATGGGAAGGTTCCCCAAAGAAATTTCTCACCAAGTCACCCTACTCTGAAGCCCAGTCACAAACCTCACCCAAATGCATAGACCTTCTGATGGGCATGTTCAACTCTTAAGTATGAGTGAACAGCCAAGGATCATCAGGCATTTGGGGAAAGTCTCTAACATGGAAGAGAGGCCAAAACAAACTAGACAGATTAAGCTGTTAGGAAGTTAATCTATGAATATCCTCAGAGATAAATGGTTATAGAGGATATTACACTTAAATTTTTTTTCATATAAATGAATAATATGATAGAAATGAGGGGTGCCTGAGTGGCCCAGTTGGTTAAGCATCCGACTCTTGATTTCAGCCCAGGTCATATCACAGTTCATGGGTTCAAGCCCTGCATCAGGCTCTGCTGACAACATGGGCCTGCTTGGGATTCTCTCCCTCTCTCTGCCACTCCCCATTTGTGCTTTCTCTCTCTCTCTCAGAATAAATAAAATTTAAAAAAATTTTTTTTTAAAAATATGATAGCAGAAATAAAAAACTCAACAAAAATGTAGTCAAATTAATTTGAGGAATTCTAGAAAGTATAGCAACATGACAAAGAAAATGGAAAACAGGAGAGAGAAACTATAACAAAACTTGAGGACCAGTCCACAAGTTTAAACAACAGGATAATGGAAGTTCCAGAAAGAGAAGGAAAAAAGGGAGACAGTACTAAAATTCAAGAAAAATTTCCAGAACTAAAAGACTTGCATCATGAAACAATATTTGCATATATAACTGAAAAGAAAAAAAAATCTAAATTTTTAAAAGGGGAGACAGGACCAACCAGAGAGACAAGTGCCATTTTTTCACTTGTGTGGCTGAAGATGCTGCCGTTCATGGAAATAAGGAAGTAGAAAGTCTTGTGAGGAGGGAGACAGATTCAGTTTCCCCTGAGCGACTTCACACACTGTCCCCCACACATGTTGATGTCCAGCAGACAGACAGAAGTCCCATGTTGAAAGTTAGAATGGCCCTCGGCAAACATGGAGGGCAGTTGCACACAGGTCTGATGAAAATCATGGGGCAAAGTGTGATTGCCCTGAGACTCAAGTGAGGCTGGAGAAAAGGCCTGGTGGAAGAAGAAAAGTGACAGGCCAAGGACAGGAGAGCAAGAAATACCCTGAGGAAACTCTGAGGTGTTAGGCAGGGCTTTGAGAAAGAAAATGCATATGGCTCTGAGTATCTCTGAGAAGAAGCTAATGGGCGCTTTAACCATTAGGAGGCTGTTGGTGAAGTAGGAAAGAGGGATTTGGTTGGACCAAGTATGCACAGGAGAAGATGGAGAAACCTCAGGGACAGTAGTTTTCAACACATTTGTACCATCTCAGTAGTTGGAATTTTTGGTGGCATCTTTGAAGTGGTAGAAATGCTGAAAAGCAAACTATCTGAGTTAACAACAATTTGAACACTATCCCCAGAGGCAATGTTCTTGCCACCAAGCATCTCCTCAGGCTCTGGTCTGACCTGCTGCTGCTCCTCCCACCTCTTCTTGGCTGCATTCAGCCTACTCCTACTGCCCAGGTGTTGGGAAACTTGACCTAAATACTGAACCTTAATGGGTCTTGTCATTTACCACAGTGTATAAAGTTGTCTCGCTCTATTAAAATGTCTATTTTAAAACTGGGGTTGATAAAATGCTTTTTCTGACTATATTATCATAGCCCAAACTAACAAACCAAGTCTAAGTTTTTCTTGATTATGGAGCTGAACAACGCAGATCAAAAAGCCCTTACAGTTAACGCCATGTATCCCGTCCTAATTACAAAACCCACTAGGATGCTTTTTTTTACGATCTGGGAAAAACAATGATTCCTCTCTAAATTTCCCATTGACATTGAGCTATACCAAGTAGTTTGACGCAAACTAATACAGTTACTTCCCACACTGGGTAAAATACATGTTTGTGGAGAGCTAGTATTGCTTGTACTTTTCCGCTTGGAACTTTAGCTTTGTTTGCAAGGAAAATACAGTTGTTGGTTTTTTGGTTTTTTGGTTTTTTTATACTTAGAAGAACTGAGAAATGGAAGGTGATCAGGGTATGATTTCCTTCCTGGTGAGAAAAGTTCAGGTATTTTTAGTCTGGCTTCAGACAAGAGTCCACCTAGTCATTGAAAGCCACAGAGTTTAAAACATGCATCTATATTAAAGATATCTTCTAATGTGCTTGAGATTGTGGCTTCATGGCAGCACTTGTTTTTTTAAAGGCTCTATGTCTCCCGTCGGCATATTTCTCCCTTGAGTCTCATGAGACGAACACACCAACAGCACATTTATGATTGCTTATGACTTTGTTTTTTTTAAGGTATTCAATATGTTGTAATAAGGACTGGTGGCTTTCCCAGAAGCTACACTATTTTTATTTGGTAAGAAGAGAAAAGTATATTTTCTATCTCTAAATTGCTAGGTGTTTTTTTTGTTGTTGTTGTTCATTTCTGAAAACAAAACAAAAGAGTAGTATAGCTTTCTTGTATAAAATAGAATTGGAATTTTGACTGTCAAATCTCTTGTAAATGACAAAATTCTTTCTGAGTTTGCTTAATTTCTACAATAAAGATATTTCCCTTACTCTCTAGATTGTTGACAAGTAAATCATTTTTGATGTCATGTGGCATCTTTTGCTTGAATATGGCATATGCCCTCTTAATTGTGTGTCACTTTTGATATGTATAAGGAATGATTTGATGATTACATGGAAGGGAAGATAAGTGGTAAGTGGAAAATAATATTAGTTGGCAACAGCTCTTCTACCATATGGGTGAGTCTCATTACAAACTAATAGGAGAATAAAAGTAACATTTGAGAGTAATCACAAATAGCCCAATTCTCTCCAACGTCTGCACGGGCAAAAAAAAGAACGTCAGCACACCTTCAGATGGAGATTTGGAAATGGATCTAGAACAGTACTCTGCACATCCTAGATTGGCATGGAGAAAGAAGAAGCCACTGGGATTCCATCAGAAGCATTTCTTTTAACAACATAGCAAAAAGTACATTAACAAGACTACTTATTTTGTTCTTTAGTGGTCTGTTGTGGGGGATGGAAAAGGCCCATCTCCAGTGAAGATGTGTCATTACAGTGGTTATAGGTCAGTGACGACATATCTACTGCAGGAGACTGGACTCACAAACATGGGGACATGGCATTTGGAATAGTGATACGTAGAACATATGATGCTGGAACCCTTGTGCAGTGTACATTGTCTACCTTGACCCTGCAAATTGAGCTGGGAACCAGCCGGTGAGAAAAACCACTGTAGTATCTAAAGAAAAGTGCATGGGGATCATCCAAGACCAGGGGTTTTGGATGATCTATTATGTGACCTTGACAACTAAACCTTTTGGAATGATTTCTTTGGTCTGACCACGTACAGTTGACCCTCGAACAATACAGGTTTGAACTGCACAGTTCCACTTCTATTTGGAATTAAAAAAATAAATAAATACAGTACAGTACTATGAATGTATTTTCTCAATACATTTTCTTAATAACATTTTACTTTCTCTAGCCCACTTTATTATAAGAATACAGTATATAATACATAGGACATACAAAATATGTGTTAATTGGCTGCTTATGGTATCAGTAAGGCTTCAAGTCAAGAGTAGGCTACTATAAAGTTTTTGGGGAGTCAAAGTTATACATGGATTTTTCTACTGCACAAGAGTCAGCACCTCAAGGTGTGCTGCAACACCACATTTTTCAAGAGTCAACCATATAAACAGCAGACTTATTTTATAATATAAACACAATCAAAAAGTTTTTAATAATCCAAAAGTTATTCCTTTTTATTCAAAGTATGACATACATAGTTTTAACCTTACAGATGATTTTTCTTGTCATAAATTACATCTTTGCTATTTCAGTTTATTCTTCCTCGATGTTTCCTTTGTTTTTTCTTGGGTTGCATATGGGTTGTTAGTAATTTATATTTATTCGTATAAATAATTTGGATTTATGTCTTGTAGTTAATTAGAAACATACCTACTTTTTTTTTAACTATACAAATCATTATCTTTTTATGCTTTCAAAAACCATGTTTGAAAATTCCTTTTTCTAGTCATCAAAACCAAGACCAAAGCCATAAGCATAGACTCCATGCTGTGTAACATTTTGCTCACTTTCACTTCCTTGCTCCTCCAGCTCTCTGGCCATTGCTAATGTCATCTGAACTCATAAACCACATGGCTATTCCCAATAAACTTTTACCCTATGTATCTTCTACAAATTTTACTTTTGCTTTTTACATTCCATTTTATTATCATTACTATATTTATTACTATTATTATATTTATCACTTAGTCTTCATTCTCCTTTCCTCTTCTGTCACAAGTGTGTCCAATGAGCTAATCTTAATTTTGATTCCTCTCCAGGTAAAGTTTCCAGGAAGGATGACTGGTGTATGGCTCTCAGCAACTGAAGGTGGGTATATTTTCTGAGACCTTGCATATCAGACCGTGTCTTCTGGTTGCCATTCCTTTTGTTGACCTAAATGACTTATCTGGGAATAGTTTTTTGTGTTGCAACTTTTCTTCAACCGTTGCCATTTTGCCTCATTGTTTTCTATCCTTAGTTGTTCTGGAGGAGAAAGGCAAGACCATCCTCACTGATTATTTTTAGGGTTAACTGTGATTTCTCCGGTGGGTGCATCCCAGATAATTTCTTGTCCTCAAAAGGTAAAAATTTCCTGAAACTCTGTCTAGATCTGGTTCTCTTTTGAGTACTCTTGTCTAGAACATGTCTTATATAACATCCTAGATATTCTTTATGTTGTCATTTGTAGATTGAGTTTCTGCTTTCTTACCTCCATGCTTATCTTCCTCCCTTATCACCTTGATCTTTGTTCTCCAGTGCATTCTGAGAGAATATCTGAACTTTTTACTTCTTTGTACCTGATCTGATTTTCTCCAATGTCAGTTCAACTCATTATCACTTCCAAAGCAGGTTTAAATCTGTGATTACTTTTCCACTTCCTTGAAATCTTTCCTCCATCTCTATTCATATGGTGCCTGTATCCCAACTCCTTGCTTGCCATTTTATCTCATCCCGAGCTCTCCTTGATGCCTTTTTATTTTTATCTCATGGAAAATGTAGTAAGACCTAACAAAACAAAACAAAACAGTAATAATTGAGTTACTTATTATTAAGAACATACATTTCCTAAACGTTTTTGTGTACTTAAATAGCAAAACAGCTATCATTTTCTGAGCACTTAATTTTTACCAGGTATCATACTAAATACTTCATAGACTTTCTTTCATATGACCCTTAGGACCCCCTGCAAGGAGGAATTATTACCCTCATTTTACTCATGAGGAAAGTAGCATTTTAAAAGGCTATGATAAAGCATTTAAAAGCCCAAGGTCACATATCCCAAAGTTAGTAAATTTTAGAGTCAGAATTTGAACTCAGGGCTGCCTGGCTCCAAAGCCTTTTTTCCTAACCACGACACAATACTGTCTCCTGTATAAATGATTTTCACAGGTTCATATTTTAGTCAAATATTCAAAGAAATAATGTTCCCTCTCTTTTGCTGGAGATTTTTCATCGCTTCATTTTATCTCTATGCTATGTATTGATCTATCTCTGTTAATTCAACCTTGTAATGAGAGATCACCACCTACCTGGGCTTACAGAATTATTCCAGAACTGCTTCGAGCTTCCTCGCCCTGCACCCGGAAGTTGTGGACAGTTTGTAGACCAGTTGCTACTTAACCTCTGGAGAGGTTGTGTAATGGAGTAACAAGGGCGCCGGGTTTGGAATTATTAGAAACCCAGATTAGAACCCCAGCTGAGCTATGTACCAGCAGGACAGCTCGGGCAAGTCACTCGGCCTGTGGTACAAGTCTGTGTTACAAGGTCAGTGTGCCCATTAACAGAAGTGCAGCCTAGGTACAGTACCTGCCGTGAACCTGGCGCCCACACAGGAAGCTGTTGTCATTCCCTTTGCAGTATTCTGATGGCCTGTTGGGCCTCCCCACCCCCACCCCGCCTCCCGCGCGCCACCCCCCGCCCCTCCACCGTGCCCCCTCCAGCCTCGAGGGGCCCTCGTCCCAGGATGCACCGCTGTGCTGACCCCTGGCCCTGGCTCTGCGCACTGGAGTCCCGGCTCGGCTCCGAGCAGAGGAGAAAGGTGCTGGGGAAGGATGTGGCTCCGGGGGCTCTGGGGGTGGGGGTGTACGCGGGGCAGGCTGGCCTCCCTGCCGGAGCCGATGCTGCGCAGGCTGAGCCAGGCCCCTGTCCCCACGCAGGCCGAGGACATGCCCTGAGTCCCTGTCCCCACGCAGGCCGGGGCCCTGTCCCTGTCCCCTCTCAGGGCTGAGGTCGTTCCCTTGGTCCCTGTCTCCGCCCAGGCCTTGTCCCCGGTCCATATCCCCACGCAGGCCCTGGCCCTGTCCCCGCGCAGGCCCAGGCTGTGTCCTGGGCCGAGTCGCCTCCCCATCTTGCTGCAGCCCACTGGTACTGGGCCTTGCAAAGTCAGTTAGGCCCATCCCAGGCTGGAGTGCCTTTGTCTTCGTGGGTTTTTGTGAATCGCTGGGTTGGCTCCATATTTTCTGAATATTAACCCCACCAGGTGAATAGAGATCTGGCCCAGGTTACTGCTCTTTTCTGTGGTAGGGGGCTCAGCAGGGAGCTGTGGACACTGTCCAGAAATGGACTTGAGAGCCTAGACTTGATCCCACAAGCCTATGGCCTTTGTGCCTCTGGCCGGGAAGCCTCTTTGAGTGGGCTTGGTTTTTGTCAGGTAAAAGTTATTATCCCTACTTTCAAAAAATACTGAAAATACACATTTATTTACTCTAAAATTCAGCAAAATTTATCAAGTGTTCAGCATGTGCTTAGACTCAGTTGTAGGTTTCTCTTCCTAGTAGTCATAGTTTGGAGACCAAAATTATGAAACTTGAAGCTTATCCAAATTTGTCTTTTATCTCATCAGAAAATGTCTTTAAATTAACTGAAATGAAGGGGGAAAAAATCTAAGTAGTATGTAGAATTATAGAAAGGGTAAAGCAATCCAATTAGGTAGTTTTGGACCCTATAAATTGTGCTCTGTCACCCCATAATGGGTGAGTAAACCAGTATAGTAGGTCCAGACCAGCATTTTTTAAAGAGTCAATATTAGACTAGAATAGATAATAGATAGTATGGATAAGTATTGTTTTGTGAAACTTTGGTTTCAGTTATGTATATTTGTAGGTATATTTGTATTAGGTCATGATGTAAAAGGTATGTACAAAGGTATTGTGGGTTACATTTAAAAATTAAGTTACTGGTTTAGACCAGGATAAATATGTTACCTATACAGAAAGTACGCTTACAGTAGTAATAACCTATCTTAATAACAATTATTTACATGATTGGAACTGTGGAAGAATCAAATGGTATTTCTGTCCTCATTAGCTCTGTGTGTTTTACATTTACTTTACATGTATTAGCATGGCATGTATCTGGGTATCCGGTCCATCACATTCAGTATAGATCATTCCTGATATGTAAGGAATGGAATGGGAGAATTGCTTCACTATGTGAGATCAGTCACTGGTGGTTAGCAATTATGGGAGCCACAAGCCATCATTGTTACTGTGAAATTATGCATGATTTACACATACCTCTGTTCCTATTGTGTGACTATGTGAGGATCTTTGCTTTACATTGTCCCTGCTGAAACTCAGTGATGACCTGTATTAACAGTCCAAGAGTTTTCTCATCTGTTCTGGTTATTATGTTACTGTCTTGGAAAACAGGACCTTGATGCAAAGCATATCTGAGGCCAAAGTTTTGCTGTTGACAGTCAGGTGGTCTTCTTCTCAGCTTTGAAAAAAAGATTTCTTAAAAATTTAACTAAAATCTGGGGCACCTGGGTGGCTCAGTTGGTTGAGCGTCCGACTTCAGCTCAGGCCATGATCTCACAGTTCATGAGTTTGAGCCCCGTGTCAGGCTCTGTGCTGACAGCTCAGAGCCTGGAACCTGCTTCAGATTCTTTGTCTCCCTCTTTGTCTGCTCCTCTCCCACCCCCTCTCTGTCTCTCAAAAATAAATATATAAATGTTAAAAAAAATTTTAACTAAAATCTGAAGCCCTTGGTGCTCATTATAATAATTATTTTCATATTTTGTATTTGCATTTGTCTGTTGAATGATTGGTCGGTTGATTTTGATTTTAAGGATTTAAATAATGAAAAGTTTGAACCAGAGTTGTTGGGGATAATTTCCCTGTATACAATTTATCCACAAAAGCAACTGATGGGGGGAAATGTATTTGCTTTAGAACTCCACCACAGGGAGTCTGGAAATGACCAAAGAGTGACCAAGGTGGTCCAATAGCCACTATCCCACAGGTGGTCAACATTCTTAACCTCAAGTCTGGGCTTTGTATCTAGTGCCTTGTGGAATAACCAGTCTTGTTCATAAGCAGGCAGATGGGTGACAGTCTTGTTCATGGAAATAAGTCTTAGTTGGCTGACTTCATGAAACTTAGTCCGGCTTTTAAAAAAGTTTAGGCCAGACATTTACTTTTAATTTTTTTAATGTTTATTTATTTTTGAGAGAGAGAGAGACAGAGCATGAACAGGGGAGGAGCAGAGAGATAGGGGGACCAAGAATCCGAAGCAGGCTCCAGGCTCCAAGCTGTCAGCACAGAGCCTGACGCGGAGCTTGAACCCACAAACCAGAAGATCATGACCTGAGCCGAAGTCAAACAGTTAACTGACTGAGCCACCCAAGTGCCCCTAGATATTTACTTATAAATGGCTAGTATTCTCTTTTGCAAATGCGCCTTGCAGACAGTTTAATATGATCAAGCAAACTATTGTTATTATAACCACACTTATAGTTGTCATAACTGCTATGATGTAGTATATATAGTATATAGTATGATGTAGTACGTACAACTCCATAGATGTATGAATGAATGAACATTATAAATTATTCATGGAAACATTCAGTGATGCATATTATTAGTTTTTAGTGAAACTTAATTTTTATACCTGGTTTTTTTAAAGAGGAACTAGGGGCACCTGGGTGACTCAGTCAGTTAAACATCTGACTCTTGATTTTGGCTCAGGTCATGATCTCACAGTTCGTGAGATCGAGCTCTGCATTGGACTCTGTGCTGATAGCATGGAGCCTGCTCGGGATTCTCTCTCTCTCTCTCTCTCTCTCTCTCTCTATCTGCCCCCCCTCTCTTTCAAAATAAGTAAATAAACATTTAAAATAAAGAAAGAAAGAAGAACCAACATTTGGTGTTTTTTTCAGGAAAGATATGAAACATCTGCTGTGTAAGTGAATAGAAATCATCCTATCTCATTGAACACTTTGTGGCAGCACCCAGTAGTGAAACAAGTTATGTGACATCTGAATTTCTAATTCAAAACCAGTCTAATGTAAAAGAGGTCAAAAGGGGTTCTTTTTCCTGATGTGAGGTCTCAGTAGAAGGCAGTGAAGGACCCTTTGTAATCAACTTGGTGTATATAGTATTGTGCTCATATCCTTTTAGTGTCTTCCAAAGTGTTAGACCCCAGCATTGGCTGGGTAGCACCGTTGACCTGTGGATAGTCTCCCAAAGAGGGAGAAGAAATGGGTGCTGACATTCAGGGAATGTGGTTGCCTTTCCAACCTTAGGCAGAGCTTGAGACTGAGTAGCTAGAGAGCAGGGGCCATAGCTGCCTTGTTCATTGTGATTTTCCTGTTTCCAGGCTCAATAAATAATTGTTGAAGGAATGAAAATACTGTGGAAGGAGGAAGAGCGGCAGCAGAAGGTACCTATAGCTTAAAACGTAGGGGGAAGGAGTGTTATCAGATCCTCGACTAATATTTATTGAGGGTCTCCTATGAACCTGGTAGTGTTTCCAGGCTATCTGGGCTCATAGGGTGTTTACAGCCTAGTGGAGACAAGGCACATACCTGCATGTGTATGACACACACACTCATCCAGTTATATGATGGAAGGATTTTGTTCTATACTGGTAAGAATGGGGCTGCATATAAAATGGGGCTCATGGTGTGATTCAGATTAAGTGTAAAGGCTCAAGTAAGAGAAAGGGTGATTCAGGTTGATTAGAGAGGCAGAATTTCCCAGAGGAAATGGAAATGGAGGTCTTGGATGAGGAGGGATTGATCACAGGTGGGATGCAAGCGAAGGTCAGAGTGAGCATAGCTACGGGCTCAGCCCAGGGACTCAAGGTACTGGAGTACAGTGGGGATGACAAGGGGATAGCCTAGGTGGGGATCCCATTTTTGAGGGGAGTTTAGGAAATCAACTGTCATAGAAATTTAGATCGAATGTAACCAGCATAAAGATGCCATAGATTCTGGAGGAAAGAAGTAAGTTGATAAAGGCTGTGTTTTGAGATTATTTGGTAGCAACATGCAGGAGGATGGCTCTACCTCAGGAACCAGAAAGGAAAAGGGAAACAGCCCCCAAGGATTGGGATCTCAGTACCATTCTAGGTTGCACTGGGATGTTCTGGTCACTGTGGGTGCTTTGGTGGCAAAAAAGCAGCTGATGAAGGGAAATGTACTTGGTTTAGAACTCCATCATAGGGAATCTGGAAATGACCAGAGAGTGACTGAGGTGGTCCGATAGCCACTATCCCACAGGTGATCAGCACTCTTAACCTCAAGCCTGGGCTGCATTTCTGGTGCCCCATGGAATAATCAGTCTTTTGTTCACAAGCAGGCAGATGGGTGAGTGTCTTTTTCATGCGAATAAGTCTTAGTTGGCTGACTTCATGAAACTTAGTCCGGCTTGAAAAAAAAATCATACCCAAGAATTCACAAGCTGAAGAAATGTGCCCATTTTGGGGTGTCTCAGGCTAGCCAAGCAGATCTTCTCCTGGTTCCTTGTTGGCAGGTAGCATGTAGGGTATGGGGTAGGAGGGAGAATAAAGTAAGGGGGCAAAGATAGATGGTAGTCTCCTTGAGGTCAGGGACATTGTCTCCATCTTTATATGTCAAGCACCTCGTATAGTATATGTGTTGAATAAGTGATGGCTGGATGGATCAGGGGCATTTTGTTTCCCATTATCACACATAACATGGTATTGACAGCCCATGTGTTTATTGAGACACTCATCTCCCTCTTATCGCCTGTTGCTTCCTACCTATTGTTGACACAACTCATATAAGTCTATTCAAAGCACATGGACTATTTACTTTGATGCCCAACACAATGCTGGATAAAGGAGCACAGCTGTTGAAGCTACCAAGCTGTACCTTCACAGACCTAGACAATCAGGGGATTGGTTGTTTGGGGAATGAAAATTTTATTTACCCTTCTGTCTGCTTCCTGATGCCATATTATACAGTCTTAGCTCCTCATCTAAAATCCGCAGCTTATGCTTGCATGCATGTAGGATATGAAATAGTAAATGTTTGAGAGTTCATCTCCTCCGTGGTCCCAATTTGTCCGATGCAGAGCCTATTGTACTCTGTACAGTAGGTTTGTGAACACTTATGCTCATCCATATGAGTGTGTGTCTGTATCAGTTTGGGCAATCATGCTATATTTTTATTCTTGAGATCCTTAGCTCCCACAAAAGATATGATGTGCCTGGCACATGGTATGAACCCAATGAAATACTTGATCAATGAGTTAATGAATAAATGTGTGTGTTCAGAGAATGGTAATGGGTGCTACTTGGAGTCTTACTCAAGATTTAATTGGAGAATCTATGTCTATGTGCATGAAATAAAGTCTATTAAAAAGTAACATAGGAATAAAGCTTATAGATGAAATAAATTAGTAACAGCAATTATAATTATCATCATAGCTAACGTCAACAGAGGTCTTACTATATGCCAGGTGCTCTTCTATGGACATTACCTCATTTACTGTTTTTACAACTCTGAGGCGTTGCTGTTATTTTCCTCATTTTTCATGTGAGAAATCCAACGGGCTGAGAGGTTAGGTGATTTGCCTGGAGTCACACAGCTAATAAGCATAAGATCACATAGTTAGCACAAAGTGGAAACGGGTGTAGCAACAAGAACTTTCTGAAGAGGCAAGTTGAGATGAGGGCTGCCTGGTCACCCACAGCCACACTTGTGGCCAGGGCCATATGCAAAGACCTTCTGGCCATCTCTCAGTGAGGACTGTGGACTGAGAGGCAGGCAGCTCACACGACAATGTATGATCTGGCTGGCAGACAGCTCCATGGCCTTCCCAGAGTATGAGCCAGATGGATTCTAAAAACCCTTTGCTTTAAGTACTCAGAGTGTAACAGACGTAAGTCTTTGAGGGAAAAATCTCCCTCTCTCCCAACAAACTCAGACTAGAACTGGCCATCTTCATGACACCCAGTACCCACCTGTAAGTTTTGAGAAAGCCCAATGAACTACCTTTGAAAAAAGCAACTGTCTATTGTGGTAGATAGGAAGAGACTCAACCATAAATAACCAAATTAAGTGTACCCACTCAGCATTGAGTGCCAAGAACTGTTCTGTCCCCAGAGGACTCAGCCATGAGCAAGTTAGACAAGAATCCCAGCACTCATGGAGCTAATATTCTGATGGGGAAGATGGGTCACAAACAAGTCAATAAGAGGTCACATGTGTTATATGGTGATGAATGTGATATGAAGAGACCTAAAGCAGGAGAGGGGAAGGAGCTTAGGGGGTGGCACTCAAGTATGAATATATGAGAACCATCAGTTCTGATGATCTCTCTTTCGTTTTCTCACTTTCTCTCAAATTATCTGCCAGGAAATCTTTTAACACTGGGCCAGGGGGAGTGTGGAACCTGGTGAGTGGGGGTAATAGAGACTCAGTTCAGATTCTATGCAGACATTCCTGTATTATTGTGCTTTACTTTATTGTGGTTCACAGATCATGCATTTTTTACAAACTGGAACTTTGTGGCAACCGTGCGTGTAACAAGTCTATCGGCAGGCACCATTTTCCAACAGCATTTGCTCACTTGGTGTCTCTGTCACATTTTGGTAATTCTTGCAACAGTTCAAACTTTTTCATTATAATTATATTTGTTATAGTGATCTGTGATCTTTGATGTTACTCTTGTAATCATAAGACAGCGAACTTGACCAATAAATATGTGTGTTTTGACTGCTCCCCCAACCAGATGTTCCCCCGTCTCTCTCCCTCTCCTCAGGGCTTCCTGTTCCCTAAAATATAACAATATTGAAACTAGGCCAGTTAATAACCCAACAATGCCTTCTAAGTGCTCAAGTACCAGGAAGAGCCATGGGTCTCTCACTTTAAATCAAAACCTAGAAATGATTAAGCTTAGTGAGGAAGGTGTGTCGAAAGCCAACATGGGCTGAAAGCTAGGCCTCTGGAGCCAGCTAGCCAAGCTGTGAATGCAAAGGGAAAGTTCTTGAAAGAAATGAAAAGTGCTACTCCAGTGAACATACGAACGATAAGAAAGTGAAACAGCCTTATTGCTGATACAGAGAACGTAAAACTTTGTCTGGATAGAAGATCAAACCAGCCATACATTCCCTGAAGCCAAAGCCTAATCCAGAGCCAGGCCCTCACTCTCTTCAATTCTGTGAAGGCTCAGAGAGAGGAGGAAGCTACAGACAGAACGTTTGATGCTGGAAGAAGTTGGTTCATGATGTTTAAGGAAGGAACTCATCTCCATAACATCAAAGTACAAAGTGAGCATCAAGTCAAGTGCTGATGTAGAAGCTGCATCAAGTTCTCTAGAAGATCTAGTTGAGACAATGAAGGTGAGTACACTAAACAACAGATTTTCAGTGTAGATGAACCAGCCTGCTCTTGGAAGAAGATGCCATCCAAGATTTTCACAGCTAGAGAGGAGAAGTCCGTGCCTGGCATCAAAGCTTCAAAAAACAGTCCAACTCTTGTTAGGGGCTAATGCAGCTAGTGACTTTAACTTGAAGTCCGTGCCCACTTCCATTTTGAAAATCCTAGGACACTTAAGAATTAAGCTAAATCTTCTCGTCCTGCCCTCGGTAAAGGGAACGACAAAGCCTGGGTGACAGCACATCTTTTTACAACATGATTTACTGACTATTTTTAAGCCTACTGTTGACATTTATGGCTTAGTAAAAAGATTCTTTTCAAAATATGACTGCTTATTGACAATGCACCTGGCTACCCAAGAGCTCTGATGGAGATGTACAGTAGGATTAATGTTGTTTTCATGCCTGCTAACCCAATATCCATTCTGCAATCAATGGATCAAGGAGTCATTTCAAGTTGCAAATCTTATTGTTTAAGAAATACATTTCATAAGGCTACAGCTGCCATAGATAGTGCTTCCTCTGCTGGACCTGGGCAAAGTCAACTGCAAACCTTCCAGAAAGGATTCATCATTACACATGCCCTCAAGAACATTGTGATTCATGGGAAGAGGTCAACATATCAACATGAACAAGAGTTTGGAACAAGCTGACTCCAAACCTCATGGGTGACTTCAAGGGTTCAAGACCTCAGAGAAGGAAGGGAGGGAGAGCAAGAATCCCAAGCAGCCTCTGCACTGTCACCACAGAGCTCGACACAGGGCTTGAACCCATGAACCGTGAAATCATACCCTGAGCCGAAACTCAGTGAACACACAAATGATGCTCTTTAACACTAGGCCAGGGGGATTGTGGAACCTGGTGAGTGGGGGTAACGGATACTTCACTGACTGAGCCACCCAGGTGCCCCTGCCATCTCGTGATCAACGTAACTGGATGAAATGCTGCCTCTTAAGGATAAGCAAAGAAAGTGGTTTCTTGAGATGGAATCTACTCCTGGTGAAGATGTTGTGAAGATTTTTGAAATGACAACAAAGGATTTAGAATATTACAAAACTTAGTTGGTCAAACAACGGCAGGATTGACTCCAATTTTGAAAGAAGTTCTACTGTGAGTAAAATGCTATCAAACAGCATTGCAAGCCACAGAAAAATGTTCATGAAAGGGAGAGTCTATCGATGCAACAAACTTCACTGTCATCTCATTTTAAGAAATTGCCCCTGCCGCCCCGCCCTTTAGCAGCCACCACCCTGATCAGCCAGCAGCCATCAACATCGAGGCGAGACCCTCCACCAGCAAAAAGATTAGGACTGGTTGAAAGCTCAGATGATACTGTATTTTTAGCAAGAAAGTATTTTTGAATTAAGATATATACATTCTTTAGATATAATTCTATTGTACATTTAATATACTACAGTAGAGTATAAAGATAACTTTTACATGCACTGGGAAGGCAAAAAAATTCCTCGACTAGCTTTATTGAGATGTTCACTTTATTGCAGTGGTCTGGAAACCAAACCTATAATGTTTCTGAGGTGGGTCTGTAATCTATCGTCCATTGTGGGGATTTAGGCAAATCATCCAGGGAGCTTTTTACACCAAGAAGATGTAGTGTTCAAATTGAGTCGGTGTACGTATTGTTCTAGGCATTTGTGAAGACATCACCTTGTCCCATAGGAGGTTTTCCATGTACCTATTTAAAGAATACACAGTTTGGTAGCATTTTGACTTAACATATCTGTCTATCAGAAAAACCTTTGCATTTGGAAAGTCTGTGAAAATGATAAGATGAAACATTATAAGGAAACAGTGTTTTTTTACCTAAAAGCCCAGAAAATTGGACTGGTTAGGTTAAGATCAATGTAGCCCAAACTGTACTCATTAAGTTTCTTGGAAGGGTTTCTCTCCTTTGAGGTAAAAGCAGGTCACTTCTATCAAACTTACATTTCCTTCTCTAGAAAATTAGGCTCAGACTTGGTTTGCAATGTAACATGCAATTTAAATATCAGAAATTGCTCCCCGTCCCTTTCCTCTGTGTCTATACCCTGTGCACCCTCTGCTCCTGGCTAGCAGAACTTTGGACACAATTTCTAGTTCTGTGCTTTCCTGCTGTGGCCCAGAGTCCATTTTCCAGCGTCCTGCTTATGCTGTGTTTCTCTTGTGAGTTCCTAAGTGGCCCTCCAGACTCCTGACTAGGTTTGCCTAGGGTCCTCACTGCTCTTACCTTGTCCCCCTCTCCTGTTTTACTCTTTGAAATATTCCCAGTAGGTGTTTTACACACTCACTCACTTCGGTAACAGTTAGTAACAAGCTTGCTCTGCGTGTTAAAACCCATCCATTTTGCAATGCAGCCCCTGGCGGCTCCCCGTGAAACTTTGTCCACTAATATCAGGCTTAACTGCCCACGTTTAATTGGCAGAGGTGTGATGTTCACTTTCAAAAAGCAAATCATTAGGATTTAATAAACAACATCTATTTATGAGGACTTAAAATGTACAACAGATTTAATGTCTTAACTGGCTTCTAAACTTTTCTCATAAAATGAGACAGTTAAGTGTTACCCAGGGAAGAGACACCCACACACGCATGTTACCTGCTTCCTGGGGTTACATGCTTCCTGGGGTTCTCTCTCTTCTGTTAGCAGTGAACTGATACATTCATCATGAGACACAAGGGGGAAAGGGAAAAGGAAAGGCATCACCTTCGGAGTCTTTGAAAGAACCATATTTGTATTTATTTGTCTTCCTCAGAGGAGTTGTGCAAAGACACACTGGGCTGATGTGCACGCACACAGCTCCCCCCATGTCACAACCCACAAACCATCAGAATTCCCCACTTCTATCCCTCTGGAGGTACCCCATCACATAGATTGTGCAACAGGTTAAGTTTTACCTTTGTCCCTGAAGGAAGAAAGGACTACACCCTGACAGTGACTCAGTACAGCATATGATGATGGGATTCTTCTGGTTATTGAGGAGGTACTGAGCTCTGCCACTTGCAACCAGGAACCAGGCCATCATCCATGCTAAGAAAGCTTACAGGGAAAAGGTAGCTGGTAGAGCTTTATCAGTGGGGAAGAGAGACACGATAAAGAAAAACAATTTAATTAGGAAGGTAAGCTGGGTGGCAGTTGGAGAATGATGGACTAGAAAGGGATAGTAGCCTGGGGTCAGGAAGACCAGGCAATTCTACGGAGTCGCCTGGTAAGACATGATCAGAATCTGAACCACACAACCTGCCTCACTTAGTGACCACTCTGCTGAGAGCTCAGCCCTCCTGCCAGATGAGCTTTAAGATTTCCGAACCCTGTCAATAGCCCAAAGAAAGTCTGGGAAGAGGGGCGCCTGGGTAGCTCAGTCAGTTGAGCATCTGACTTTGGCCCAGGTCGCGATCTCTCGGTTCTTGAGTTTGAGCCCCATGTCGGGCTCTGTGCTGACATCTCGGAGCGTGGAACCTGCTTTGGAATCTGTGTCTCCCTCTCTGTCTGTCCCTTCCCCATTGTGTGTATGCACTATCTCTTTCTCTCTCTCAAAAAATAAATAAAAACAATTAAAAAAAATGAAAGTCTGGAGAGAAAAACAGGGTAGGGAGAATTCAGTGAACAAGGCTCCCGTGAAAGGGCCTTCACCAGTCCTCCATCTGTGAATGGAATTTCATTAGTGAAACTTGAGAAACTGTGGAGTCTGAAACTGGCCT
Organism: Panthera leo; assembly: GCF_018350215.1. Classification (NCBI taxonomy): domain Eukaryota; kingdom Metazoa; phylum Chordata; class Mammalia; order Carnivora; family Felidae; genus Panthera; species Panthera leo. Next base: position 18,689,903 of record NC_056684.1, on the reverse strand, counting down.
CCCCTCTTCTCTGCCTCTAGTTAATTTTTAATTTGCTGTCATTGATTAGCTGACAGGAGAAGAAAGGTGTCTCTCAGCAGCTGAAGTCAGCGGATGGGAAGGGCCTTGAATCAGGCCCTCAGAGTAGGCGGCCTGGCCGGAACCGCCCGGGAGGTGAGGTTTGGCTACGAGGGGGTGCAAGCACCAACTTGTGAAGCTTCCTTGCTCGTCAAAGCACCTTTAAATAATCCACGCCCAGAGTTGTTTCATCTTCAGGCAAGAGAAAGTGAAAACGGCCCCAAAAGGTCTAATATCTCAAATAAACACTGTAAATGTAGGCATACTTGCCTTTGAAATTGGAGCGCCTCAAGCAGACAGACAACGTTTGTGTCCTGCTACTAACAGGTTCGCCTTTCGTTGTCTGTGACGGCTGTTCTCTGAGGCTGACACGAATATAAACAAAGTGCATTACCTCTGACTATTCTGAAAGGAAAGGGTGGTCAGACTTTTATTTTTTGTGACGTGGTTCAAAAAACTGATATTCCTCGCCGCCGCCCCCCCCCCCCCCCCCCCCCCCCCCAGGAAACAGGCAGAGAAGTAGTTGCCTTTTTGCGGATGGGTGGCATGCTGTTGGTGGTTGTGGTAGGGATTTAGTTAGTCCAAAGCTCCGCCAATATTCCCAGGCTTCTAGAAAGTGCTATAGCTGCTGTCAGACGTGCTCGGCGAGGAGAGTAGGGTTGTCAACAGTGTTTCAGGTTTCTCTCCGCCACATAAACCCCTTCCTTTTAACGCAAACAGTAAGACCACCTCGTTTAGTAGTTGGCCAATGACGGTGAGCACCAAAACCAACAACGATGAGGCAATCGTGCATTTGTCATCCTGTGTCTGACTGAGTTCCAGTCCTCTCCTCTCCCAAGTGGTGAAACAGGAAGCATCCTCCCGTCAGGAAGAAATTCAAGGTGCCATCCAGTAGCTTTGCCTCACGTCACTGATCGACCTCAGTCGGAAATCTTGACTTGCAACTTTAGAGGGTGGGTCTCTGAAAGAATTTCAGAGCTTACACAGAGATGAGGTGTGTTGCTCTCTGATGAGAACGAAGCTGACTGGAACGCTGGAAATCTGCCTCTGACTGCTCCTCACAGGCAAGGGGCATCTTTTGTGGGCTGAGATTTCAGAAAAGGTAGGCACCATTTTGCTTTTGTTGTGGCCATTTGAGAGCTTTCAAACCACGTTGGCCTTGACTGTGTATGTGTGTGTGTGTGTGTGTGTGTGTGTGTGTGTGTGTGTGTGTGTGTAAGAGAGAGAGAGAGAGAGAGAGATGATCAAAATGCTCATTTTTGGCCTGATCATTTGAATCCCATTGCTTGATGACTTTTCCTTCAAAAATATTCAGTAGTGGAGAGCAAATGTTGAGTCCAGACTTCTAGTCGTAACCTGTATCACTTGCTCTCTGGCAAGTGTAAATGGATTCATTGTAGGGGTAGGAAGTGGAGTGGAATCAGGGAGTGGACTCACATGAGGCTGAGCCTTTAGTCAGTACAGCTTGGTGTATTCGGAAGGAGAAATGGAAAGGGTGACCACAGGTCTCCAGGTGGCATGGCCAAGGCCATCTCAGACCATTTCGGCATGTCTTAAGTTTGGAACAAGGCAGGACTTGCTCGCCTCACAGCGGCCAACTTCTCTAAACCGGCTCTATCTTGGATGAGACCCTCTCCATGCTGTGTGTGTCCAGAGGGCATTAGCCGATTAGTTATAAAACTGTCAGCCTTGGCTAGAGGAACATAATAAAATTTTTTCTAACTCATGTACACGTTTAGTGAGGATATTCTTTGAAACAGTGTTGTTTCCTGAAAAGCCTTATGCAGAGCAAGGGAAAGAAACCTATGGGACTCACCAGATGATGAATATTAATTTATGTGTTAATCCTCAATATTCAAGTACTTTCTCAATCACGAGTGAGGTTTTTGACTTTAAACAGCACCTTTTCCTGCCTTTTCCCCTATAAGCTTTTAAAAAAGGGGTTGCCACTTAAAAATTTCATCAGTAGAATTTGCTGAACAAAGGGGCACATTTTTTAAGGGGGGGAAATAGATAATAATTGCATAATCTTCCCTTTAAAAATACTTCTGCCTTTTCCAAAAGCAATCAAATTAATTGACATAGTTTGGAGACAATTCTGGGTCAGTAATAACCTACATAATTCTGGGTTAGTAATAATCTACATTTATTGAGTCCTTGCTGTGCATAAATGCATTGCCCATTTAATTCAGTGAGACAGAACTCATGTTCTGAAGTTTTCCAATGAGGACATTTCAGCTTAGTGAGAGGTATAGTAGCATAGCAGAGAAGTGAGAAAGCCCAAAGTCTGTTGCACACAGAAAAAAATGATTGGAGCCTTCTCTGTTCGTATCCTGTTCTGTCAGCTCTTCAGAAACCTTGTCCTATAGAGGGGTTTCTGAAGCCATGATAATATGTAAATATGCCAACCTGGTATCTGATAGCAAAAGACCAAAAGTCAGTCTATAATTTGCTTCTGTTGGGGTGAAGGCATGGTGTGGTGAACAGAACATGGGCTAGAAAGGCAGACAGATCTAGATTTGAATCCCTGCTTTCTGCTTACTATTTATGTGACCTAGGCAAGCCAGTGAAATTCTTCAAACCTCAGTTTCTTTATTTATAAGCTAATTATTATAATATCCATCCCGCAGGGTTATTTGTTATAAAGGATAGAAAGACAAGGTATGCAAAGTGCCTTCTGCATGACTGACAAATGATAGGCTTTTGATAAATAGTATTCATTTCTCCAGTTATTTGCTAATGTTTTCAGTGTGCTGGATCCTGTTCTGGGCTCAGGGGTATCAGCAGTGAACAGACAAGACTGTGCCCTCATGGAACTGACCAGTGTTGTTTATTCTATCATAGTGTCACTGACTTTCCTTGAAAACCAGGTGGTGATTATTGAGATCTTCTGTGGTGGAGCTGATCTGGCTTTGACACAGCCTATGAGGCAGAGTGGTAAACATCCTATGCAAAGAGCCCCCCGAAGCATAGTAAAATCAGGCAAAAAGCAAGAGCATCAGATAACTCTTTTGCAAGTATCAGTTTGTTGTGCTAATCTTTGCAGAGTTAAAGGAAAGATATGTTTTTACACGCGCCTTCACACACATGCACACACACACACAGAGTTCGTTTGAGTTTTCTTAGGCCCCCAAGACGTTGCCCGCAGGCTGTGCATGGGGGGAGAGTCCAAGGTCTCATAAAACACAGAGTGTAGCATGGCAACCATTCATTTACCTTGGGCTCTAGGCCATCTGTACAATAGCCTTGGGCTTTCTGAGGCATCCCCAATGTGAATTTAGGGATGGAGTCCAAAGAATGAACTGGAGATAATACACCTTCAAAAACGTGGATTTGAAGAAGAGTATTTGATTTATTTACTGGCTAAAAGCCTATAGTCACGTTCACCAAATGAGCTAGTTGGCATCAAGAATGGTGCTTTGACAATCTCTCCCTACAAAGAGATAGAAGAGAGGAACAGGGGGGCTCCCTTTGGAATCAAATGCAGGTCTCCCTTCTCTTAGAAACACCTGCACACCCAATACACCAACTTTATTGGTCCTACACAGCCCAAGTTTGTTGTTTTGTTTATTTGGTGGACTCAGAATGATTGAAGAAATCTTTGTGACAGCCCTAGACAGTCCAGACAATTGTCACTATGAAATAAGACTTTCTAAAGTAGCAAGACTTATTTTCCTAAGCCCTATGCAACCATCAGTCTCATCATGTTATGGGTCATACTATATACATTGCCTTAAGATTGCATCTTGCAGTGGGTTTTTTAGATGAAAACAGAAATCACGCTAAAAACCTAAATTAGGGCTTAGGCATAAAACCCTAAAATGGCAAGTGAGTGGAGATATTAAAAATCTTCGACCTTGTACAACACTGTAACAGCCAAAATTCTTCACAGGGCTTTCTGTTGATGGAAGACAGATGTTTGGTTATAAATAGACGTTAGCAATCACTGTCTTTTAAAGACAGTTATTTTCAAATTTCATTATTATCATACCTTAAAGTCTGAGAAAGCCCACTAACAAATAGATGGTGGCTCTAGTGAGAAGGGGATTTAACTTGGGTGACCTTGACACAAACTTCACCTTTCCTAATTATGAGAATTTAAAATTTCTCAAGCTGTGAGTGTCTACATTCCTCGCAAATATAAAGAAATGTAAAGTCAAAGGGATTTGGTTCATTTTAATAACCATTTCTCCTCCTCCTCCTCCTCCTTCTTCTTCTTCTTCTTTTCTTCTTCTTTTTGTTTTGTTTGTTTGTTTGTTTGTTTGTTTGTTTTTCCCCCATCTGGTCATTGGAAAGTCTGTGGAGACAGTTCATGCTGCATTCTTAAGGAGAGTAAACTCAACAGACCCAAGGCCTATCACATAGCTGGTATTTGGTTTATAGAGGTTTCAGTTCAATGGAAATCTTCCTTTTTATTGATCTCCAAATTCTATCTTCAGGAAATATCAAAAAAATGGAGATATTTAATGAAAATCTCCAAATCTCTTTAAGACTGGCACACATGGGGCACCTGGGTGGCTCAGTTGGTTAAGCGTCCGACTTCGGCTCAGGTCATGATCTCGCGGTCTGTGAGTTCGAGCCCCACATTGGGCTCTGTGCTGACAGCTCGGGGCCTGGAGCCTGCTTCAGATTCTGTGTCTCCCTCTCTCTCTGCCCCTCCCCTGCTCATGCTCTGTCTCTCTCTGTCAAAAATAAATAAACATTACAAAAAAATTTTTTTTTAAAGATTGGCACGCACACACACACCACAGTCTCTCTCTTGCACACATACATTTACGTGCAGGTGGATAATATAAAAATAAAACCAAAGGATACATATATTGTGTGTGTGTGTAACCAAGGTTTATTTCTCTTTCTGTCATAGATGGTTCTTCTTCCATCTTTGTAGCTGGGCCTTCTGAAACATGTGACATGTGGTCACTAGGACTGGAGAAGGGAAAAATGAAAACAGGTCTCCAGCTTTTTAATTTTTTTTGAGGTATAACTGATATAGAACATGGTGTTAGTTTCAGGTATATGACATAATAATTCAACATTTGTATGTCTTATGAAATAACCACCAAGTATATCCCTCCTTTATCTCTTAGTGGGAAAACTGTGAAATTCACAGATAAGGCATGCATTTGAAGAGACAAAATATTACATTTGGAGAGACAAAATGTTACATTAAGGGGCTTGAAATCATTTTTATTTACTATATCCATGTTCTAAAATGAAGTACTTAGGGAAAATCGTATGCCACAATCCATTTGTTCTCTACAGAGTACTTGTATGCAAGAACAAAGTGTTTTCCTCTTATTTTGATTCCTTTGCCAGACATATTTTAGTGGATAGTCAATAAATAGTTGTTGATTAGATTGATCTTGACATAAGCCGAACATTAAAATAATCCTTTCAAAATTCAAGCAAAAATTCTGAGAGCATTTTCTTCAATAACGAAGGTTATTTAACATCATTTAATAGCTAAATTGGCTTCAATTTCTTCCCCTCAAATTTTGTTTTCTTGTTTGACATCCCATTAAAACTTGAAAACCATAAAATCTGCTGATGCTGAACAAATCTCAAATTATGCAGATTAGCAATTTTCATTTGTAATGTTCACATCATGAATTCATTATCATATTCCGCTTTGGGTCAAAGTTGCAGGGTTTTATAATGAGCTCCTCCTGTCCTATTAGCTGTAAGTGGCTTTCCCTGACTTGTTTCAAATGGAGATCTGCTTTGGTCTATAACCAATGGTATAAGAATAAAGCTTCAGAGCATTTCTAGATGACAACTATAAGATAACATGCAAGCTGAATTTTCCCAAGTAATTGGTTCACAGATTGCACTATTGTAGTAGATTTCAGACCTTTTTGGTGGGGGGGGGGGACATCACTGATGGTAAGAAATACTTTTTAGATCTCAATTTAAATACACACACACACACACACACACACACACACACACACACATACACACACCCTGACCGAAATGAAAGTTTCACAGAACAATACTGGGTACGTATTGATGTTTTCTCTTCTATTCCATCCCATTCCACTCCATAAAATTTCTGGTCATAGCTACTAATAAATTTTGTGACCTACTGGTAGTGGTTCTCAATACTGGCTGAATATAAGAATCAACTAGGGAACTTAAAAAAAAAAAAAAAGAAAAGAAAAGAAACTAAAGCCAAAGGCACAGTAGACCAATGAAATGAACTAGAGATTCTAGACATAAGCCTCCATCTATTTGGACTCTTGATTTATGATCATGTTGATACTATACAGAAGGGATAGGCATTTGAATATACAGATGGGGGGAAAAGCCTAGAATCCTGATTCTAACCTCAAAATTTATGCACATCTGAATGTTAATTTAGGTGTGGTGGGTAAAACTATAATTTCTAAATCTGCATTGTTCTGATATGATAGCCACTAGCAACTTGTTGCAATTGTGTCCCTGAAATATGGCTGGTCCAGTAGAGACAGGTTATAAGTGCAAAACGCACACCAGATTTCAAAAACTTACCAGAGAGAAAAAATTCATAATGTCTCATTAATAATTTTTATACTGGTTATATGTTGAGATGATAGTATTTGAGATATATCGTGTTAAATAAAATACATTATTACAATTAGTTTCACTTTTTTTCTTCCTTAAATGTGACTAGGAGAAAACTTTCAGTTACATATTTGGCTCCAACTATTTTTCCACTGGACAACATCATTCTTGATGACGAAATAGAATATATTCATGACCTGGGGGCAGGCAGTGATTTTTTTTTAAAAACAAGACACAAAAAGTACTAGCATAATGAAAAAGATCTATATATTGGACTATCCTAAAGCAAATAGCTTCTTTCCATCAAAGCTTACTATTAAAAGAGTAAGAGACAAGCTGCAGAGGGGAAGGAGACATTTGCCATACATATAAACAATGAAGAGTCATGTCCAGAATCAGTAAACAGGTCCATTAAAAAAGGCAGACCAACACAATAGAAAATAGGGCAAGAGATTTTTTTTAATGTTTATTTTTTTTAATTTTTTTTAACGTTTATTTATTTTTGAGACAGAGAGAGACAGAGCATGAACGGGGGAGGGTCAGAGAGAGGGAGACACAGAATCTGAAGCAGGCTCCAGGCTCTGAGCTGTCAGCACAGAGCCCGACATGGGGCTCGAACTCACAGACCGTGAGATCATGACCTGAGCTGAAGTTGGCCGCTTAACCGACTGAGCCACCCAGGTTCCCCTAATGTTTATTTTTGAGAGAGAGAGAGAGAGAGAGAGAGAGAGAGAGAGAGAGAGAATCCCAAACAGGCTCCGTGCCGTCAGCACAGAGCCCAACACGGGGTTCAAACTCACGAACCGTGAGATTATGACCTGAGCCAAAATCAAGAGTCAGATGTTTAACTAACTGAATCACCCAGGCACCCCTGGGCAAGAGATTTGAACAGGTACTTCACAAAAGAGCATATCCAAATGGCCAAGAAACATGAAACATGCTCAAAAATATGAAACAAGGTACTTCCCCTGATTAACCATTAGGGGGATGCAAATTAAAACCACAGGGACGTACCACTACACACCCACCAGAGAGGCTAAAATTTGAAAGACCACAGAGGTGTTGGTGAGAATGTGAAGCAGCTAGAACTCTCATACACACATGTGGGAGTATATATTGGCACAACAGCTTTAGAAAACTGCGTAACTATATGCCCTACAGAAATGCATATGTATGTTTACCAAAGGTATGTTCGAGAATGTTAACAAATAGCATTATTTGTTACAGCCCCCAATTCAAAACAACCCACATTTCCTTCAACAGGAGAATAAAAAAATAGATTGCGATATAGTTATACCATGGAATACTAAACACCAGTGAAAATGAGTCAACCACTGTTACCTGCATCAACCTGGATGTATCTTAGTCATACATGTTGAGGGAAAGACTCTACATGCAAACGAATGCATTCAGTGGGATTCTGTTCATATAAGTTCCACTAGGCAACATTAATCCTTCCTGTTAGAAGTTAGTCTAGGATAGTTGGAGAAAGTGGGGTAGTGACTGGGAAGGGACACAAATGCAGGGGTTAGGATGCTGGTAATACCCTGTTTCTTGGTCTGGCTGTTGGTTCTAACACAGGTGTGTTTACTTTAGTGATTTGTTACTTTACTATCCTACACTGTGCTTTAATACATATGTTTGTTAAGCCACAATAACAACAATACTGATGACAGGATGGCACCTTCAGAGATCCTGATTTATGTGGTCTAAGGGGAGAGCTTGGCTTAAAAATATTTTCCAGGTAATTCCCATAGAGAGCCAGAGTTGAGAGCCAGTGCATTAATGGGTCACAACTGGCTCCTTCAAACACCATGCGCTGATACAAACTATAATCATTAAATGAGGCTGTGCTAGGCTCATACTATCTTTACTTAACTTGCACTGACTTTGAAGACATAGTTCACATTGATAAATCTTAGAGACATAAGGAATCACAAAGTTAAATGGCTTAGAAAGCAAAGCAGGTAACAAATTAGCAGTGATTAGCAGGGCCTGGTGATTAATCTTGTGCCTCCCTTAAGGCCTGCAGGTCCTATGATTATTTCCAGATCTTCTGGTCTTTTCAAATGAAACTATAGATCTGGATTTTTATGTGAAAATTCCTAAATTTGAAATGTTGGCTCAAATTGTTTTAAAGCACTATGTAGGTCCCAAACTGATTGGGAGGTCCAATTCAGCCTATATCAAGATCTGCCACCAGTTTGTAACCCTGACTTAAAGTTTTAGAGTTAGAAGGAAACTTATGGGTATAATTGTATAGACTGTTAATTATGTTTCCCTTTTCTGCTTCTGCAGGGATGCTGTGAAAGTGAAGGCGAAACTTTTATATATATATACGTATATATATACACACGTACATACATATATAGTACGTGAATTCCTCTGCAGAAAGCTCTCATTTATACTCAAGGTACTGTTCATTTTATTTGTACGTTTACTGTTTAATTTATTTTACATTTTGTTTTATTTTATCTCTACTGTGTTTTCTTAGCTGTGATCTTGGAAAACTACAGCTGTGACCCAAAGCTTTATTATTATGTGATATTGTTTTATGTGTTCTGGGGAGGAGAGGTGTCTGGGGAAGGCAAGTGCCGTGTTCTTCTCTATGAAATACTGTAGGTCCATATTCTGGTTTTGTTTTTTGTTTTTTTGTTTTGTTTTGTTTTGTTTTGTTTTGAGAGGAGAGAGGTTGAGTGAAAGTTTCCTTTGAGAGCACCAGGTGGCGAAGAGCTCCATCTGTGCTCTGGTCTGGCCCCCACCCTCCCCTTCCCATTTCCCTGAACCCCCTTTCTAATCAGAAGGAAGGAAAGGTTAGCTCTATCTGTCCTGCACTTTCCAGCTTCCAGTCTCTTCCCTGTGAGAGAAGGACTTTCAAAAGCACATTGCTTCAAAGTCATCACAAGTGACAGAACTGATTATTTGTATGGGGAAGAGTTATTCACAGCGCACATTTACAGATACTGACTTGAGGAAAGGCAAAACCAGGTACTTTAAAGAGAAATAGCCTTTTTACCCTCAGAGTTTACTTTGAGTCTAGCTCTGGGTCACCTTGAGCAAGTAACTTTATCCCTATAACCTTCACTTTGCATCTGTAAATTGAGGGCATGGTTTTCTGAGGATACAATGAGTGGAATGTGAGGAAGGAAATTTTGTAAATTGTGATGTATGTTATGATCGTTATAATTATGATCATCTCATTGAACTTTTTTTAAATGTTTATTCGTTTTTGAGAGAGAGAGAGAGAGAGAGAGAGAGAGAGAGAAGGGGCACAGAGAGAAAGGGGGACAGAGGATCCCAAGTGGGCTCTGAGCTGACAGCATGGAGCCTGATCTGGGGCTCAAACTCACGAATGGCGAGATCATGACCTGAGCCGAAGTTGGACACTCAACCGACTGAGCCCCCCAGGTGCTCCTCATTGAACTTCTGTAAAGGTCTGTGAAAAGATAATGCTGCTATTCCGAGTTTACAGGTGCAAAAGCAGATATCAGAGCCGCTGGGCATCTGAATCACATCTCTTACCCTGTCCCCTGAGCCCACAGTCCTTGCTTGCAGGGGCCTTCGCCCCACATCCCACCAAAGCAATTCCTAGTGGGTCAGTAGAGAATGCAGAAGGGATTCATGACCAACACACCCCACCCCTGCCTTTTAGCCTACAGTTTTCTACACCTTACCAAAAGCTTTGCTAAACACAAACCCCATTGATCACAAATATTATCTCTCCTGCCTACCTTCTAGTGAGGGGAGAGCCAACAGTGAAGCAGTAGTCTGCTAGAGGGGAAACTGGGGAAGCATGTGTAAGCTGGAGTGAATAAACTACTTTCTGCTAATGAAGAAGGCGCTTTCTCTGGGAAGGAATGGTTCAGCTGGACAGTCAGAAATTACATGAGGATTTCTGTCTCCTCTGGTGGCTGCACAGCCTGGGTAGATCTTTGGCTTCCAGAATTGCTGGGACTTTCTAGAGTTGCAGACCTACCCTGAGGCCCTGTAGACAGGCCCACCCCTAACATTGGAAGGGCCCAGGGCAGGAGTGCGTGTGGAATTAGGTGGCCCTCAGCCTGGCCCTATCCCCCTTCCCAGCCCCAAAATTGTCCTGCTGGGCTAGAAGCCCAGGACATATGTGTGCAGATGCCCCAGTGTAGGTGCCCAAGTGTGAGTTCCTCGTCTCCTCCCCAACAGTCTGCTTTTGGCCATCCCTAGGCCTAAGGGTATGTTGTGCTGTCACTTTTTTGAAGAATACACCTGGAGAAGTGTCCATGTAGGCCTTGGAAGTGGACTTAGAGGTTGTTTAGGCATGGAATTCTAGGGTCCTAGGCAGCCCTAGCGAGTCTAGAAAGGGGCTATGGTGTGTGTGGGGGCATGTAGCCTTGGGCCTATGGACTCTTTGCCCAGTGGGAGACAAGTGTGGCCAGAGGAATGCCAGAGTGGCATCTTTTAAAATAAGGCCAGGGTGTAAGGGTGGGACTGCTCCTGGGCATGAAGCTTAGGGCCCTTTGTACACAGTTGGTGCTTAATGATATCACTAATTGATGCATGACAGAGTGACAAAGGCTGAGCGATTTCAGAATTGCCATGGACTATGTAAATGTGACTTCTCTCTACCATCACGCCCTGTAAACATCCACCTGACAGCATGGCAAAGGTTGAAATTGCTTAGATTTAATAAGGTGACTGACAGCTGAGTAACATTCCCAACCTCATAAACTAGCAGGAAGAAAAATTTACTGAGAAACAGCTTCACTTGGCAGGGAAGAGAAGCATCTAGGGTTCTCCCCACCCTTGAACGAAAGGACTTCACTGAGGCTCCAATAGGGATCTCTTGGTATATTTTAAGAGACTCCACACAAGTTTAGTGTCTCTCTCTCTCTCTCTCTCTCTTTAATATTTACATATTTTTGAGAGACAGGACAAGCAGGGGAGGGGCAGAGTGGGGGTGGGGGCACAGAGGATCTGAAGCAAGTTCTGTGCTGACAGCAGAGAGCCCAAATCGGGGCTGGAACTTGTGAACCATGAGATCATGACCTGAGCCAAAGCCAGACTCTTAACCGACTGAGCCGCCCAGATGCCCCTAGAGTGGTGTCTCTTTCACTTATATTTCATACACTTCTTGCACTTGGGATCTTTGCTGTTGAATATCATGCAATCCTTTCATTCACCATCTTTCAGAGCATTGCTGTCTTTCACATCGGCCTTAAGACATCCATATTTAAACTTCACTAACATGAGTGACACAGAGGAACTCTGAATCCCCCCGTTCAGCATGTGAAGCTAGCCGCCTGCCCTGTGGGTCCTCTCTACTCCAGTTCCACCACCGTCTCTTCCCCTAGGTTCACATGTTGCCCTGCTCACAAAATTCGGATTAGTCATCCCCAGTAGCACTACAGCCAACTATATTTCTTGGAGAAAAAAGTCTTAGCTTAAAGAAAAAGGTCTCTAAAAAGGAAGGCTTAGGAAGCCGTAGACCTCAAATTAGGATCAATAGAGGAGTAGCTGGAAAATCACATTGGCACATGACCGACGTATGTCCCCCAGGGAAAAGGGTATTGACTGGGTGCAAGATGTGGCCTTGACATAGGGAACTCTGTATATGTTAGCATAGTGTTTTCTCTTGTTTGTAGCATAGATTTGCATTAATAGACAGAAATCAGAGACTGAAATGAAAATTATGTTTTAGGGAGAAAGTTAAGGATACCCTTTTGGAAAGAATGTATGTTTGAAAAGTCTGGTGGCTCAGTAGGCTCGGGTCATTACCCGAGGTCTTGATTTCGGCTCTTGATTTTGGCTCGGGTCATTACCCCCTGGGTCATGGGATCGAGCCCCGTGTTGGGCTTTGAGCTGGGCATGGAACCTGCTTGGGATTCTGTCTCTCTTTCCCTCTGCCCCTCTCCCCCACTCACACTCTCAGTCTCTCTCTAAAAAATAAAAATAAATTTTAAAAAGTTCAAAAAAAAAGTCTGGAAACCTAGGAAAATTTTTATTTTTAAATAATGTTGCATTTTCATACAATATATGCAGGATGTTTTTCCCTCCAGCTACTTTTGCAGGCAAAATTGCTCTAAATTTGAAGCCATGGATTTAATCATTAATCAAAAGCTGTAAAATGAATAAATGAAATATTTTCCCTATGTTCTAGACTTTGCACATGCCCTCCCTAAGTCTCTGTCTCTGTCTCTCTTGATCTCTATTGTCTCTCTGTCTCTGTCTCTCCCGCTCTGTACTTAAATTGCGCTGTGCTGATACAGTGCAGAGCCCGACTGCGGGCTTGAACTCACAAACCGTGAGATCGTGTCCTGAGCCAAAATCAGGAGCTGAACGTTTGACTGAGCCAGCCACGTGCCCCTTATTGTCCTAAATTTGTTGTGATTTCGGACTCAAAGAAGAAGGCCCTTGCGAACATACAGTTGGGATTTTTTTCCTGCACTCCTTCACTACCTCTAGGCCCCATACTGTAAGCTTCCACACCCACCACACCTCACCCTCCTCTGAAGATTTCTAGAATCTTTGTCATCTTGTTCTTTTCCAAAGACTGCTTCATTCTGCGGGGGCAGCAGGCTGTGTGACAGGAAACCCTGCCTTTAAGTATTACGTAAGCATATGTTTTAAAACCATTAAAATCTGGGCTTGCTTCATCAGTGTGCCTTAGTAACCCCATGTCCTTCCCTGAAAGTAATTTGGCATCCTCCTCATCTGTGAGGGGAATGTTCCAGATTCTTTCTTGATCAAGATGGGGCCCCACACCCTCCTTTAGGTTTTACTCTCTTTCATAAAATGACTCCTTTGGTGACACTGCCCAAGACAGGTTCTAGTGAGGTAAGAAATCCCTCTGTCACTGAGGAACTGAGTTACCGCGTCAAGTGACACTCATCCCTCAGAAAAGCTGCCGCCTTGCCAACACTTGGTCTAGGCAGCCTTAACACTGATGAGGGTATTGCAGGAAGCCGGTGAATGATGGCTGACTATTGGGCCACCTGGAAGGCCATGGTGCCATTGATGAGGAAATGTAAATAGTGACAGTACTAACACCTACAGCTTATTGAGCACTTCCTGGACGCCCCAAGTTACACAAAGTGATTTAGACACATGACCTTATTTAATGCCGACTTAGACTGTAGAGAAGTAAAAAATATTGTGCCTATTTTGCAGATGAGGAATTCAAGGCTTAGAGGAAGTCATGCACTCTCCTAGGTCAGGTATCGGGAAAGGGTGACGATGAGCATTCAGAGTCCCAAACCCCTATTCCTTGGTAAGCCAATAGGCCTAGGGTTGCCCCATGTCCTGCCCCAGAAATTCTACCACGGTGTGTCGTGATTGGGGGGTGCTGGGGTCTGGGTATCACCCTAGGGGAGTCTGATCATCGGGAAGGTCTGAACTAGATGACACTGTGTAGTATTGCCTCTGCAGGACTGTCTCCAAGTTTTCTGTTTGGCAAAGTTTGTGTCCATCACGTAGGCTTCCCTTACTGAAAGAAAGAAATGGAACTGGTTATCGTTTCCCAGCAGTGAGCAATGTGCAGGTTATGGGGAGAACGTAGTCATGAAGGGGCAGGGGTGTCTCCTTACTCTCCCTTGGGGAATCTTTTTAAACTTAGAATTTAATCCTACTGTCTAAACCAGCCTGACGTCAGATTCTTGGCCAGACCCGGTAAGGGTTAAGATCATAAGATACCATGACTCTGTAACATAGGTCCAGCATTCTGCCGTGTTCAGGTATTTCTACATACCGAATCACTCTTAATCTGCAATAGGTCTCTGTGGAAGGCAGGACTGGCACCATGGAGCACGCGGAGCAAACAAAGATTCAGAGGGACTGAGTTGCTCAAGTTCACTTAGTTTTAGGAGGCAGGGCTGGCCCTCGAACCTTGGGCTTTCTGACACTAAAGCCATAGTTCTTTCTCAAGTTTTGTGACTGGTTGAAAGACGAGCTACTTGAGCTGGTGTGTGAAGCACTACATTCTTTTTTTTTTTTCTTCTTTTTTAATTTTTGATTATATTCATCAGTTACAGGCCTGCAGTTTGTGGGACAGTCTTGCTGACTCTTCTGACTACATGGCGGGGAGGCTCCTGCAGCAGCCCCCTTCCGCGCCACCCAGGAGGGCTCTGCAGACACGAGGCCAATCCTCTGGTCTCTCAAATGGGAGAACTGAGACAGGACCAGGGCGTCTCCTCAGGCTCTTCTGTGAGTCACCGTCAGCGAGCTTCCCAGCCCCCTTCTTGCCTACATCACTCACTTGTGCCTGTGACTAATAACAGGGTAATTTGTGGAGCAAGATGGGTGACTGACCAGGCCAGGGAAGAGAGCTTGCAAGAAAGGACTCGGTGGAGAGGAGCAAAATATTTAATAGCAGTTGGAAAGGAAATGGTGATGTGATGCTAACTGGGTTAAAATTTCTTTACATTGCAAAAGCCTTGCCTAGTTACCCAGCTATTCATTTACCTTTTAGACTTCGAAAGTTAACTTTAAAAGAATGGGGGGTGGGGGTGGGGAGGAATTCTACCTTTGAAGGCAGAATTATGAACAATCCATCCTATGTAACTTTCTCATAGATTCCCTCCCAATCATCTCTCGGCCCGTTTTCTTTGAACCCTAGGATTTACATGCTTCTAAGACTTATCTATTCTGTAACTTTGCTTCACATCCTTCTGATTTCAGTCATACCTGCTTTTCTGCAAGTTCTTAGCCCTGTGACTGGTCTCAGTAAACATCCTTGATCAGGGCCTCGTTTTTGGCCCTGAGCTGGACTTTGGCAATGTCTGTCAATTAATGACTGGAACAGAGATAAAGTAGAAATGTGATAAAGTTGAAGAGGCATCTAGAAGAATTACATTTTGGTGAATCCTGTCTCCGTAAGCTGCATTTTCTCTCTTATCTTCATTACCTTTGGCATCTCAAGTCAGTTTATATAGATAGATCTTTCTACTGGCTATGGAAGCACACTCTATTTTCTCTGGAATTGTTAGAGTACAAAAGATATTCTCATAGTTAGCTTTTGCATCTTTAAGAAGGCTATGAGAAGTTTTAGGTAGGTAACAAACTTGCCTTACTTCAAATCAGCCATTAGCTTTTGTAAGTGAAATATTTACATGAAAAAATGATTGTCTTAAAATGTTAATGTGAAACAAATCACCTTAATAACACCTTTTAGTAATGGGAAACTGTGTGTGTATTGGGAAAAAGCTGGCTTTCCTGGGTTTGCTTGGACAGTGCACCTGTATTTCCCTGGGACTCCGTTTCTTCATATGTACAGGGCTGGACTGGATGATTGTATGGTTTTTAGAGCAAAATTTACTTTTGTTGATTTGAGTCATTAAGCAGAAATCGGTTATAAATTTTCCTAATATTGGATCATCAGTAACAAATTGTCAACAGTAACAATAATTTAAAATTTTCAACACCAAGAATTTTACCATTTTTTCATTCCTTCTAGTTTGCCTTTGCACACACACACACACACACACACACACACACACACACACACACTGAGATGTATATGTATAAAGTAGTATAAAAATGAGATGATATACCATCATATCATTATAGTATAGATATAATTTTGAATTTTGGGGTTTTTTTTACAAGTCTAAACACTTCTCATTTTGGTAAACATCATAATTGTTAGTCTTAGCTGAATGTTATTGCATAGAGCTAACAAATATACTTAAACCTTTCAGATTTTTAAAAATCATTATTATGAACACTGAGACTGAAGTAGTATTTATTAACTATAGCCTAAACATATTTTTTGTCCAGTTTCACATATATTCCTAGGTAGGCTTGAACATTTTGGTGACTCCTAAACTTATTACTCTAAAGGGTGGTATCATTTATGTTTTTTTTAAAAATGTAGTAGTTTTAACTATATCACAGCACTGTATATTATTTTTAAATAACTTAATTTAAGAGGTGTCAGTTAAAGAATTTAAAGTTAAAGAAGAAAGTTCATTTCAGCTCCTCCTCTTCAGAAGGGCAAATGATATTGAACAGCTTGACTCCAATTTATTATTATTTATTATTATTTATTTATTATTTATTATTTATTAACAGGCATGTGATAAAGTGATTTACAAACATTTACTCACTCACGGAGTACAGTTACCACCACTGTTTTATAGATGGAGAGATTGACATTGACATTAAGTTAGCTGTCTGGGGCACATAGTTAGTCAACTGTCAGAACCAGTTCTTAAATCCAGCAGTCTGCTCCAAAATCCATGTGCTTGACTACTGTGCTGTATACTGACTCCCTTAATATCTATTGAGCACTTACTGTTTGTACACTTACTGTATGCCAAGTTAGGGATGCTGTTGTGAGCAAAACAGGTGTCCCGCCTATTCTTGTGCATCTTGAAGTCTAAGGTGGGAGCCAGAATCCAATCAACATACAAACATGTAATTACAAATTTAATACAGGTTATGAAGGAAAAGAACAGGGGGCGATGGCAATGTTTGGTTTAGATTTGGAGCAATGTGTGGTGGGGGGCAGGGGGCAGGGAAATCCTTGCTGGAACTCTTAGGGAGGCTTAAGTTGGGGCTTGAAGGATTAGGAGGAGAGAGTTGGGTGAAGATGGGGAAAAGGAGTCCTGGCAGAAGGAATAGTCAATGCACATACTGGGAGGCAGGTAAGAACTTTGTGTTTTGTTCTCAAGAGTCTGAAAGCAGACCTGACTTTCGAGATCACAAAGTGAGGAGCATGGGAGGCACAAGTCAGCCTGGAAAAGCAGACAGGGATCTAGTGTTCCAGGGTCATTCCCAGGAGACCATGCAGAGGTGAGGGCAGGCCATGAGGAGCTGCCTCCAAACAAAGGGGGAGCCGCTGGGACCCTAAGCCTCTGGCAGAGCCATCCCCACGTTGGGTTTTTCTGCACACAACAGCACACAGTAAGTTGTGATTTTCTAGGAATTAAACTTCATTGGCTCAATATTTAAGTTAGGAAGCGGGCTATTTAAGCTAGGAACCCAGATCAAGGCGTATTGTGAAATTTTATTACAGAGCCAAGAGAAACATGGCCTGAAGAGAATGGCACTAGGGGATAGCCCTGGCTTCAAAGAGAGCTTGACCCCATACAGATGCCAAGTGCCTAGTTGGCATTTTAGGAGTTTATTAGTTTTGCTGGGAAAATATCCCAGTTATGTTTACTAAACAGGGAGAACTTATTGCCCTAGTGGAAAGTGATGGCTGCTCATGGGGACATTAACCTAAGCCTTGGAATGGAGAAAGGAGCAGAGGAGGAGAAGCACATCTTTCTGAAATCTCCAGGCATCATTTAATCTGTAACCAAACTCTACACACAATATTAGAAGGGAAAAATGAGAGGGTTCTCCCTTCTGCTTTGGAACTTCAGAGGCTTTTTTGACTTTTTGATTTTTTTTGTTCAGAATAACTTTAGCTTCTGTTAATTCATATTAGATTAAGCATATTAGATTAAAAATTGGACTTTTCCACCAAGGCAGTCTGGGCCCAATCAAGATTGGAGAAAATAAAGGATTGGCCAGTAGGAAGAACTGTATAGAATGCAGGGATCACTGCTGTAGGAAACCCTCATGACCCCTGGGGCTGAGCTAGAGCATGAAAGGAAATGCCACCCTATCTGCACCGCCCCCTCCCCCTCCGCCAGAGGCACACCTGTTGGGGAAGACACAGAGGAATTACCAGCAGAATAGGCTGGAAAGCAGCCCCCTAGAACTTGCCAGGAATCTGCCCTCTAGAATGCGGGGGAGACCTAGTCACTGGAAAGTGTCTCACTGGCAGCACTCCCCAAGTACAAAACTCCCCAGGGAGAATCTGCTGGCTGCTCAGGGCTCCTGGAGCCTTTCACTGGGAGTGCACCAGAGTCAGGAAGCAAAACCCTTTCATCCTGCAACATCCCTCCACCATCCTCTATTGATAGAGCTCCAGGGCCAGCTGGCAAAGGGAAAATAGGAAAGGAAGCAGACCCGTTCACAGACAGGCAAAAAAAAAACGGTGGATTTGCAGTTGAGAGGCAATGAATTGATAATTGGCACAGGCTCCATACAAGAAGCCCTGTAGGCAGAGCAAATCCTGAGCATGCTCCCCAGTAGGCAGAATACTAATGGAAATACAGGTCCCCAATTGACTTATTATTTTAAAAAGTCCCCCAGAGTTTTTAAATTATTGAATTTAAATTACTGAGCTCTTTATATATTCTAGATACAATGTTTTCCTATTGCAAATATTGCAAATATTTTCTCCCAGTCTATAGGCTTCCTTTTTGTTCTCTAAGTGATATTTTTGTTGTTGTTGAGCAGATGTCTCCAGATTTTATAATCTACCTGGAAAAAATATAACACAATATGGCAATGTAGTTCTTATTTCCTTCTCCTTCATATTTTTCTATATATGTGAGAGTTACGGTCTGAGCTGTTAAAACAAAAAGGACCCAAAATTCAATGGCTTCTTGACAACAAGAGTTTCTTTCTCTTGTATTTAACTGTGCAGACATGTGGTAGGCCAGAATAATGGGCTAATTGGCCTCAAAGATTGCTTCTATCCTGTCATCCCTCTTTCTAGTTATTAGGATGGAAGAAAGAGAGAAACAGAGACACACAGCTTGGTATTTAGGGAGATTACTCAAGTGAATTCCACTGCTGTGTCATTGACGTGGACAGTCACGCATGGCCAAATCTAGCCACAGGGGAGGTTGGGCAGTGTCTCACATGGCAGGACAGCCACATGCCCAGGGAAGACCTGGGGCCAGGGGTATATGGGGACTATAACCAAAAGGAAGAATCATTGAATACTCAAGACATCCTGATACCCCTCAATGACATCTTTGAGGTGATATCCTGGTTGTGTTTGCAAATGCTCTGTATTTTTCTTTTTTTTAAGCTATAGGTCTGTCTTGAATTTCTTCAAGGTTTTAAATTGATATAATGGTAAAATTTAACATGAGAGAGTTACTTATCTTATTGTAAGTCAGTTACTTCTCTACACAGAGTATAGGTTTTGTTTATTTATTTATTTATTTATTTATTTATTTTTCATTCATTTTTCTCTTCAGTTTTCTCACTGTAAGCCCAAACATTTATAGGCTTTTAGTGCACTAATTTAATCACAATAAATATTCCTCAGAGGTAAGTTAGTCTATCACTTGCATTGTCTTATCCATTTGAAATGGCACAATTTATTTATTTTTAAGTTTTTATTTATTTTGAGAGAAAGCACACCAGAGCACGCACGAGAGGGGAGGGGCAGGGAGAGACTCCCAAGCAGGTTCAGTGCTGTCAGTGCAGAGCCTGACACAGGACTTGATCTCACGAACTGTGAGATCATGCCCTGAACGGAAGTCAAGAGTCAGAGGCTTATAACTGAGCCACCCAGACGCCCCTTAAAATGCTTTTAGAGCTGGAATTTACAGTTGGCTCAGTCCTTACACCATTGACAGGAAGCAAGTAGCTGCTAATGTTTTCCTATGTGTTTATCTTGAAGGCTTAACCAGTTTTTTTGGCCAAGTTAGTAGAATTCATTCCAAAGAAAACACAAACAGATGAAATGTAGATAAACATATTTACCTGATCCCTTGCACCAAATTTTAAAAATTGTTTTGCAACTAATAAAAATGAGATGGTTTTTAGATAATTAAATTACATATCACTTTTGGCTCTAGCATCACTCCTTGATTGTTCAAAAGTCTATGCCAGCCTCGGCAAACCTTCTGTCCATCCATTCAACAAGTCCTTACTTGGTGTGTACTGTGTGGCAAGCCTCGGGTGTACAATAGTGAACAATCCAGGCACACTCTTTGCTCCTCTGGAGTTGCCTTTCTTGTTAGCAGAGGACCCTGGTCCCACTGTAATCTGGCCGGTCACCCAGTCTCCAAAGCTCTCACCAACTCTCACATCCTCCAACACTAATAATACTCTGAGATGGTGAACATCGATTCAAATGAGCACTTTATTGCTCAGAAATACACCGTAACTTCAATTAGAGTTGTCTGCCTAGTTTCCCATTTCTCGTCACTGGCCTCTGAGAGCTGTGTTCTGTTCTGTAGACTCCCTCTCTCGTCACTCTCCTCTCTCCAAGAGATATGTTCTGTAGCGTTATCTCCTCAGGTGATGGGGTTACTTACAGTCGGTACTGCATGGATAATTAGCAGTAGGGATTGCATGGATAATTACCAGAATTTGATAGTTTGCCCAAAATTTCAGCCTAACTTGGAGCTCTCACCTCAGCAAGGGTTCAAGTGCCACATTTTTTTTTAGTACTTTGCAAAAATGTTGCTTCAAATAGTGATGAACTTGTGGTCCAGATGGTTTTATTTCTTCAGTCCTAAGGTCAAATTTAATGGTGTTCATTTGAGAAAGTGTCTCAGCAGGCTTCTTTCACCCTGTTGGGGTTCTGTATCCATGAGGTCAGAAAATCATGAGTCATAAAAACCCACATTAGTTAGATTGTCTTCCTGCAAACTACTGGCAGCTGCAGCCGCAAATAGGGTTTGAAACTTCCACAGTATTGGCAGGTGGGAAAACACAGCTGGACTGTGATGCTACCTCCAATACTGATACTTCCTCAAAGTGAAAAGAAATAAATGCAGGTATTTTTCTTGCAAATATTTCTTACTTTAAAAAAGAGCTTCAGATATTTTTAATGTAAATACTACGGTTCCTTCAGATATTTTTATATAAATAGGAGTTGCAGTACTCAGAGAATGGACGAGGGATGGGAAAGGGGGACTTTTGAGTAGCAGATGAGAAAAAAAAAAAGAAAGGCACTGGGAGTGGCCAACGAGTAAAATACATTTGCTTAAAGAGCGTACCAAGCAGAGACAGAAGAGTTGTCAACAGAGCTGACAATATTTCAGTTGCCAGAAAGGCCTAGAGCTGAGCTAAAGGAATGGAGAGGTGGGCTGCGAATTTGCCATGGGAGTCAGTGGGCTTCCCAGACTGTCCCAGACGCCACCGGCATAGAGGCCTTGAATGACAGATTCATTGTTGCCAATGCTCAGGATTGTGCTTACAGCAGTAACCTGTGTAGGCTTTTAAAAATGCAGGCTTTTCCTGGGATGCCTAGGTGATTCAGCCGGTTGAGCATCTGGACTCTTGATTTCAGCTCAGGTCACGATCCTAGGTTATGATCCCAATGTCGTGCCACATCAGGCTCCCTGCTGAGCATGGAGCCTGCTTAAGATCCTCTCTCTCTCTCTCTCTCTCTCTCTCTCTCCCTCTGCCCCTCTCCCCTCCTCGAATGTGAGCTCTCTCTCTCTCTCTAACATAAAAAAATGCAAGTATTCCCCCATGTCAGTATTTTCTAATTCTCTTTCCACCTGGCTATTATTGAAATATTGCTATACTTCATTAACACAGCATAAAGATATCGCTTCACTGGCTGCACAGGTAATATATCTTGTCATCTACCACGCATCTTTTTAAGGCTGTGTCAGGGAGGCCAGCAGCCTCTTTTACACTGAACCAAAAAATACCTTACACAGTGACTATTAATAATGCCACTGTGATTTGAAACTTAGGCAGTGCAGGAGCCAAAATGGAAGAGGGAGAGGAGAAAGGGGATAAATAAGTGCTCGTTGTCTGCAAGATGAGATCAGAGGGAGGAACTGACAAATGCTACAGGCTGCCTGCCCCTAGATTCCTGCTTCTCCGTGTAAGCCCTCTTGGTTAGAGGCAACAAAATCCACCTCTCTCTTAACCATCTTAAACACAGGGCTTCATTGGAAGCAGCCCACAGCCCTGAAGGAAGGCCGGTGGATCAGACTTGGATGACAGTGGAAACCAAGAAACCGGGGTTGGGGGGTGGGGTGGGGGGATGGGATCAGGAAGGCCAAAAAACTAAGAGATGACAACGATCTTTTCAACAGCAGCGGCCTAGGCAGGATGCCATCGGCTGCCGCTGGATATCGCTGTCTGCTCCAGACTCAAAGCCCTGAGAAAAGCATCCAACTGGCCAAGCCTAGGCCATCCCAGCCAACTGTCAGCAGATGGAGAATGGTCCATGTTGGCTCTCTCAGTGGGAAAGGCAGTGCTCCGCCCCCCCCCCCCCCCCTTGGTGGTGATTTCCCCTGCTGCTCTGAGAGCCAGATGCTGGGCTACCTCCAAAATGGCATGTCTGATACACTAGGGTCAGGGAAAGGTGGCTATAAAGGAGGCCAGAGGTACTGGCACAGGCTTGTGGCCGTAGGAACAGCTAGCAGGAGGCTGAGGGACCGTGACCTGTTTCTTGCTAGTAGACCCAAGTGGCCCAGAGGATTGGAGACTGCTGGCCCCGGTTTTCTTCAGCTGATTTCTCTGTGTTTAGCCTCTGATCTCATCCTGAGAGAAGTAACAGGATGGTAGAGAGGCTGGCTGGAGGCATCGCCTGAATTTTTAAAGCCCACTGCTAGAGCTAAAATGTGGGCTTGTGGATGTCTACCGAACACCCTTACACCCAGGGGGGCGATCATCTAGGACAGCCGCTTCTCCTTCAGGGCGGTTAGTCTGTTTTTGCTTTTTAAAGCATGCTATTTCTTTCCCCCAGAAAGTCATGAACTTTAAATCATGCTGAAATCTGAATCTGGATATAGTCTTTCCTTCATTTAATTACTTTTCTTGGTTCGTGGACACAAGCTTGACACAGGTGAATTTGGGAGGTAAACATAAGCCCCATAAATGAAATAATGGGAAGCTTTAGCAGGATGAGCTCTGGGTTAAAAGGGTTGAAGCGGAAGAGGCTTCTTTGTTTAATTTTTTAAAAGTTTATTTATTTATTTATTTATTTATTTATTTATTTATTTAGAGAGCAGGGGAGGGGCAGAGAGAGAGGGAGAGAGAGAATCCCAAGCAGGCTCCACGCTGTCAGTGAGGAGCCTGATGCAGAGCCTGAACTCATGAACCACGAGATCATGACCTGAGCCTAAATGAAGAGTCGGACGTTTAACTGACTGAGCCATCCAGGCACCCTGTGGAGGAAGCTTCTTTCCTGTTTCTTTTTTCTTTTTTTGTGATGTAATTCATATACCACACAATTCACCCATCTAAAGTGTGCAATTCAACATTTTTTAGTATCTTCATGGTTGTGTAGCCAACACCACATTCAATCTTTGAACATTTTCATCAGCCCAAAAAGAAACCCTGTACCCATTATCAATCACTCCCCATTTCGCCCCACACTCCCTTCATACACCCTAAGGAACTAGTAACCTACATTCTGTCCCTACGGATTTACCTCTTCCGGACATTTCACATAAATGGAATCATACAATATGTGGCCTTTTGTGTCTGGCTCCTTAGCACATTTTCGAGAGCCATCCATGTTGTAGCATGAATCCTTCCAATTCTCCTACATACCCTCTTGAATGCCTACATGTAGAATTGCTGGGTCATACAGTAACTCCACGGTGAACGTTTCAAGGAACTGCCAGACTGTCTTCCACAGCATCTGTACCATTTTACTTCCCACCAGCCATGTCCTCCACATCCTTGCCAACACCTGTTATCTTTATGATGATAACCATCCTACTGGGTGTGAACAGTACCTCTGAGGTGGTTTTGATTTGCATTTCCTTCATGGCTAATGAAGTTGAGAGTTTTTTTCATGAGCTTAGTGGCCATTTGTGTATCTTCTTTGGTGAGATATTCAGGTTCAGATTCTTTGCCCATTTTTAAGTTGGATTACGTGTCCTTTTATTATTGAGTTGCAAGAGTTCTTTATATAGTCTAAATACAAATCACTGATCAGACATATGATTTTCAGGTATTTTCTCCTATCCTGTGGGTTGTCTTCTTCACTTCCTGATGGTGTTCCTTTGGGCACAAAAGGTTTTCATTTTGATGAAGTCCAATTTATCAATTATAAAAATTTTGGCATTTGTGCTTTTGGTGTGATATATAAGGAGGCTTTGCCTAACCCACAGGACTGCGTAAACCTATCTAGTCTTCTAAGAGTGTTTTAATTTTAGCCCTATAAGGGTCCATAAAGGCCTATAAGGTTTGTGCTTCATGTTGAGTTAAACTTTGTGAATGGTGTGAAGAAGGGATCCTTGACTGTTTTTGAAGCAGCAATAATTGATGTTTGGTGGCAGCACATAAAAAAGAATGAATAAATAATTAGATTTATTTTTTTCGCAGTCTGAGCCACATTTTCCAGGGGCCACCCTCAACTTTTGTATTGTTTCTATTTCCCTTTAAATGTTTTAAGCTGTGGGATATTAGCATTACTATGGCTTTCAACATCTTGGTTCATTGCTTGCATATGAGGCACAAGGGCATAATTTAGAGTGGCAACTCCTAAATAGCTGTTGTAAACTATTTATTTAATTGGTTTTCACTCTGGACAAAATAATCTGTGCTGCCTGGAGTTGCATTCTAGGAGTGAGCGAACTATTTTGTATAACAATTACTATAACAATAGCAAAAGAAAAAGTAACTCAATCACCATTGCTGTTTGTTCCCTGAACCCTAGATTATTAAATTAAAAAAAAATTTTTTAACATTGATTTATTTTTTTGAGAGACAGAGACAGAGTGCAAGTGGGGGAGGGGCAGAGAGAGAGGGAGACACAGAATCCGAAGCAGGCTCCAGGCTCTGAGCTATCAGCACAGAACCCCACCCGAGGCTCAAACCCACAAACTGTGAGATCATGACCTGCGCCAAAGTTGGAAGCTTAACCGACTGAGCCACCCAGGCACCCTTAGACTATTAAATTTACAGCCAACAAAGTTATGAACATACTGAGGCAAAGTTTTAGGGAAAAAAAAAAAATCTCTCTGCCCTTGCAGGTGTAGCTCATTCTGATGTGGTGAAGGTCAAGGCCTGGCCCAAGATTTGCCCATTACACAGAGCCTCCCATGGCCAGAGTTGGTTTCTGAGATCTGTAGGAAGTTTGAATTTCAGCTGGAGTTGGACTCAAGGCTTAGGCCTGTTCTTTTACTGAGCTGTATCTGGCCATGCATTCAAAACAGATTACCTCTCTTCATGCCTTCTTTTGGCCAGTTATGTCAGATGGCCCAGGCAACCGAGCTTGAATCGCCAGTTCCCTTCCCAAAGTGTGTGACTTCCCCTTCCTGACTACCCTCTCCCCTGTTCTCACTGCCTCCCTCTGAGTCCAGAGCCACATGAGTCCTGACTCAGTCATAAGCTCCCTGAGTCCAGGATCACCCCTTTCCTTTCTGTAGCCCCACAGCCTGATAGGGAGGAAATATCAACTAGTCTTTCTTGATTATCTTCATTCCATATTTGCACAACTGCAGCTATATTCATAGGACTCATCCTCCCCCAGAGTAGAAATCAGAGTGAAATAACACATGAGAAAGAAGGCAACACTTCTCTTTCTGCACACAAGCCTTGCAGCTGTGGGTGTGACCGAGTTAGTGCTACTTCGGATAAGCACATCTCTTAACATTGGATGAGAGATGAAATGAAGCACGGAATTATCTCAGCAGGCTTCAGCTGTTGCTTGGGGTGTGGATTTTTCAGAAGGATATCGGGGTCCACACTCCGGAATTCTTCCTCACCTGAAGTTGGAAATCTGTAACGTCAGGACTCCACCCTCTGATCCTCACCTCTGATTGAGACTTCCTGCCCTCTGGGGTCCTTAGTCCCTCCCATCATACTTGTTCTTTGACCTCTGCTTCTTGGGGTTGTCTATTTCCCCCTTCAACCTCACTTCTCTCTTAATTCTTTGTTCTCTACCTCGTCGGGATCTCATGTGTAATCTCATGTAGGATGTTACTATCAGCATACTCAGTGCCTGATGCCAGCACTGCAGTGCAAGCCTTCCCATTTCTGACTGTATTCAGCACTTGAAACTCCTAATTGCTCTCCAGTCTTCCTGTCTCCTGAAACGGACTCCATACCACTGCCAACCAAGTAGCCACATATGTGCCTGGCCAGGGGACTCACGGGGCCTTAACATCCAGCCCTCAGCCCCCTGGGTAGAAGGGCTGTGTCTGCCCAGAGGCGACGCCATCCTCCTATCTGCAGAAAGACACCATTTGGGCTCACAGAGGACCTGGCTGCCAAGTGGCCTTTGAAAAATATCTGACCATTTTACTCCTTTGCATAATACTGTTCAGTGGGTGTCATTAGCTAAAGTCCAAGCTGCTTAGCATGGGTCTCACACCCTCCATGACAAAGTCCTACTTGACTCACCAGCCTTTTGATGAGAGTGACCATATGATTTATTGGCCAAACTAGAGCACTTCTGAAAGTAAGGGGGCACTATTAAGAAGCGTGCCGAGGCAATGAACTTAGACTGTCGGGGCACCTGTGTGTAACCATCCCACACCTTGGATTCTTACACTGTAGTAGTACCAAACTGCTGGTCGTGTTCAACGGGAACTGCAATATTTACAAATCAAGATGTTTCGATAGAGTTACTTTGACCACCTTGTGATCAATCTGAGGACATTTTGATTCCTTTCTCTGATTAACTATTAAAAGATGAAATCAAAACATCCTCAAGGTCAATATGTCAAGACTAAAAATTGTTCATAGCTTAAACAATGAGATTAGGGCATCTAATTCTGTTTTCTTCTTTGTTTCTGGTTATTTGATCATAGCATTTTTCCCTCCTTAAAACTTCTATTTCCCACTCCCATTTCCTGCCTTTCCCTAGTTTATCTCCATTATTGTTCAGGACATCTCAAGGATCATCTGTTCCAGGGATCTTTCTCTGACACTTCCTGGCTGGGCTCAGTGCCCATCATCTCGTTCCAACAACACCCTGTGCCTTTTTTATTGTACCTAAAAAAGATATGTCAAAGTCATCTAGATATTCAGGCCTGCCTTGCCCACAAGACTGTAAGGTCCTCAAGGCAAGAATGCTATCTTTTCAATCTTTATATTTTCAGTGCCTAGCACAGTGGTTGACAAATAATAGAATCTCAATAAATATTTGTTGACATGAACAGATTTGAGCTCCTTATTGTACTATGAAATTAAATATACTTATTCTTTATTTCCCAAAGAAGTTATCAGGGTATTAATGTAGATTTATACATACTTGGAGCTTTCATGAGGTTGACCTTGGGCATGTTGAAGGTGTAGAGATAGATTACTGTTAAATAATTTTTCATACCATAGATAGAGTCATAGAAGAGGAAGAAACATACCCATGATATCAATGTATGTTGTGCCAAAAGTATGAACAGTGGTATGTTAAACTTCAGTTTGCCATGCCACAGCCAAATTGTTCT
Source organism: Panthera leo (assembly GCF_018350215.1). Taxonomy (NCBI): domain Eukaryota; kingdom Metazoa; phylum Chordata; class Mammalia; order Carnivora; family Felidae; genus Panthera; species Panthera leo. The sequence continues at coordinate 18,662,163 of NC_056684.1, read as the reverse complement.
GAGAGTATCGGCAGAGTAATTCTTGTTTAATGCAATGAACAATCATGAAACCCATTGAATAACAGGATTCCATTTTGCCTTGTCTTCAAAACTCTCTGGCATAGGTATTTTGAGTAATGGTGTTTGATGTTATTTTAATTTTAAGTATTTGCTTTATAAGCCTAACATATTCTTTTTCCATCTCTCTAGAATGTTTCAGACGTTTAAAGAATGGTTTTGGTTGGAACGGTTCTGGCTTCCTCCAACAATAAAGTGGTCAGATCTTGAAGATCATGATGGACTTGTCTTTGTAAAACCCTCTCATTTGTACATGACAATTCCGTATGCTTTCGTCTTGCTGGTTATCAGACATTTCTTTGAAAAGTAAGTAGTATTTGTGTGTCTTTCCTTCCCATTCCTCTTCTTTGCCCCAACTCTGGAATACTGGAATCTTTGTAAGAACGTTAAATAATCTGTTGTTCAGAGGTGGCCATTAATGGGCTACAGATTTCTGGGGGAGTTCATCAAATAGTATATATGCCAAACATTATCTAGAAGCCGAACAAGTGAAAATTAGGAGCACAATCTCCTCAAGTGTGTTAGTTTCACAGTGAAGAAAATTGAGGTCAAGAGATGTTAAGGATCATAGGACTTATTAGTGCCAGTGACAACGTGGGGACCCACTTCATCTTCCATGTCCCATGCTGTCTGACAAAGGATAAACGTTCCCAGAAAGTCAGTGCTAGAAGAGTCTGTGTCATTTTAGAATGCCTATAAAATAGCAAAAATGGCTCATTAAAGACCAAACTTAATATTTGCTTTATAGCATAATTTTAAAGGTTTACTGAAAGTTTTAATAGCAGTCCTTCATTCCAAAGTATAAGGAAATCAAAGAAAAAATATCAATTTGCTTTCTCAGAAAAAGCAAACTTTTCTTTTTCTTTAATTTAATTTAAATAGATACTGCTTCCAACCTTTTTATTAAAACTGTGCTTGTGTTATGATAACAGGAGATAAATGTTCATCTATAATCTCCATGGCTGTCTCTATTTCAAAAACTGTTATTAGCACATTAACTTTTTTGGAGCAAAAAGAATATTTGAATGTCAAAGTTGGAAAAACTTAAGACAAAACTTGATAAAGATCATTTAGTCCAAGACTAACTGTAATTCAGATCATATGTTTATAACCATTTGCAGGGTCCTTATCTCAAGAGTTAGTTTGACCAACTCTGCTTCATAGACTCTCCAAAAGGTTTTTGTGCAAATAACAACTTTACTTGGGCCAACAATGTGCTATTGCTATCGAGAGGAAGAGGAAGCCCCTGGATACCACTTAAACTTTAGCTGGAAACATTTGCAAATGTTCTTCCTTTTTGACCATTAATTCCACTTTTTACTCACATGTTTGGATTTGTCAAAGAATGCATAAATAAAGTAGGATTTGCCGCTGCACGTCCGATTTAGCAAATTACTTTCTACTACCCTGAACTCCTTGCTTGTCTTGCATAGCATGTGGTGATCTTTGAATTTGGCATCCAGGTCTTCTCCTGATTTGCACTGCTGATTTCCCACTTCTCGGTGGACAGCTCCATTTTTTACATTTTGATCAGGACTAGAACTAGAAAACTCTTTTGGTTGCCAAAGCAGCACAGCTGTGGAGGACCAACTTGCTCTGTCTTAGCCTAAGCTGCTCCAACAATAATCAGGAAGGAATCCAATCCTCTTGTAATTCCTAGGACCATTCTTGCTTCTTCTCAAGGGATTAAGTATAGTCTATGTCATTTTTCCAATCTCCTCATGTAGCTTTAACTCCCAATAATTCACCCTTAGCTTTTTCCATTCACTACAGAAAATGATGTGTTGGTCCACTAGCCTCACATCTCTGTTTGAATGCAATAGAAGTAAGGAAAATCTAACTTGGAAGTGAGATTATGTCTTTTGAAGCATGCACTTATATCTTTTTCAAGGTTTACCATATCATTTGCATTAGATTAAACCACATATGTCATAAATAAAATATTGCTTACACCTTGCATTTGAATAGAAACTTACAGTTTAACAAGTACATAAAATCACAACTGATGTGATCTCAGTCAAGAAAATAAGAAGTGAGTAACCTGGCCAAGATCGCACAGTTAGTATTCAAGGGGTAGATTTGGGACATGAACTGACATGTTATGACACCAAGTTCAGGGCTGTTGGGTTTTTCTTTTCCCATTATACCAGTACTTCTTGGACTTTCACAGTATAATACTCCTGATGGCAGACAAGAATTAGTTAGTATCTCTTGAAAATACAGAAAACATAAGCTAGCAAATGTGAAATTTTCTGAACTATCTTAAAAACTCATGTAAATTTGATACTGTTTCAGCATCTCCCACGATATATTTATCACACGAAACCTTTCTTCTTTGGTCCTAGACTGTGTTTATATTACACGTACTCATTCCATGAAGTGACCAGTAGCTGTGATTTGGCTGGTTCATTTTTATCCCTTAGTGCTAGCCAGGAGCCATTTAAGATCAGAAAGTGATGTCCCTTCCTAGAATAGCAAGAACGGAGAGAGAGAATTGATAAAGAACAAAGAAGTAGATCATTTGAAAGGGACTGACATTTGCTTTGTATTTTGGACTCCTTTTCCTTCTAAGTTTTAGCTTGTGGCATATATGTATGTGCATGTTGTTGTTGCTGACTGGGGTTGGTAGTGGGGAGTCCAGCACAGCACTTTCTAACCAGTTTTTCCAGACTCTTCTATGCATTCCTTTATGTGTCTGAAATGTGATTTAAAGGGGATCTGAGCCACTCAAATTTAAATACTTGTGGAATAAACACATTGTCTCAAAGTAAATTGTGGTCCCAGAAGGGTCAAGGCAAGGACGGAGGTGGTAAAGTCAAAAGGTAATCTTTTTTCTTTCATTTAATTGTGCCTTGAATACACTCCCCATTTCTACCATTTCTACTGAGCAACATAAGCTCATGATGGGCTAATATGTCCTCATTCTTCAAAGAAGGAAAGGTGGAATGACCCATCTGTAGCAATTTCCAAGAGTTGAAGAAGGATTGTTATTAACTGTCCTAAATTGAAATCGTCTCAAAATATGTACATTAGACTCAAATGTTATCTGAGACTTACATTGCTCCAGATATTTTGTTCTCTCATATAAACCCCGGCTTGGGGCACCTGGGTGGCTCGGTCGGTCGAGCGGCCAACTCTGGCTCAGGTCATGAGCTTACAGTCAGTTAGTCTGTGAGTTCGAGCCCCACCTCAGGCTCTGTGCTGACAGCTCAGAGCCTGGAGCCTGACTTGAGTTCTGTGTCTCCCTCTCTCTCTCTGCACCTCCTCCACTCGCACCCTGTCTCTCTCTCTCTCTCTCAAAAATAAATAAACATTAAAAAAAATTTTTTAATAAATAAAATAAACCCCGGCTTAAACTCTGTTCAAAGAGCCTTTGAATCCTTCGTTAGCAACTGGGAATCGACCATAATTATGCCAGTGGGTTATTGTTTCTGTTTAGGAGAAGTATTTAATTTTTTTATGTTTATTTATTTTTGAGAGAGAGAGAGAAAGCAGGGGAGGGGCAGAGAGAGAGGGAGACACAGAATCCAGAGCAGGCTCCAGGCTCTGAGCTGGCAGCACAGAGCCCTACATGGGGCTCCAACTCACAAACTGCGAGATCATGACCTGAGCCGAAGTTGGACGCTTACTGAGTCACCCAGGTGCCCTGTGGTTAAGGAACAGTATTTAGACTTCACATGCTTAATATCTGCCTAGGGCTGCCTTCCTTTTATTCTATAAAAGAATATTGAAAAAAGGGGAGGGGGATCTCAAATTGCTAGGCTTTTGGCTCCCAGGCAACTGATGAAGTGCCAGATGAAGAGGGGGCTGTCTGGGTGTCTGCATGGGGCCATCTGAAGGCTCAGTTCTGCAATAGTAGCAAACCTGAGAGACTCATTCCTTGGCAATTAACCTAACATTGAACCGTTTACATGGGAGCAGAAGTTCACATTCTTTTTTCTTCCTCTTGGACATTTTTTTTTATATTCCATATCCATAAAATGAAAGTTCAGGCAAGTTAATCTCTAAGGTATTTCTAGAGTTAAGACCTGTCTCCCTTCTCTTTTCAGTTTATCAAATATTTTTATACTCCATTCTTTTCTCCTTTTTCAAAACAGAGTTTTAAATTAAGTACCTCTTCATAATTATTTACACTTACATCAGATGAAGTGATTGATTTTCCAGATTTATTTGAAAAGGAAAGATAATGCTAAAATAGAAAACTATATACTTCCTGTGTTTCGTCAAAAATGTTATTTCTGTCCTTGAAACCTGGGCATCTTAAAAAAAACGAGACCATATTTCTCTTTTTTGGTTAAATTGATAATTTTAATACAGGTGGGTTCCTCAGATCAGCAAGTGTGCTATGGATATGTATATTCACCCATTGTATATATTTATCCATATACTAATCTCCCACATGACCCTCTAGAGTGGAATGTTACACTTTATTCGGCTTTGAGGTTGGTTGTATTCCTTTACTGCATAAAGCTTTTTTTGGCTCAATTCTGCTTTGCTTTTAAAATTGTTCCTAATTTCTTCATTTCTAACATTTGAAAGAGCATTGAGTGACTCTGACTGAGAACATTACCATATTAAAACATTGTATATTTGTGTTATTCTATTAGTAAAAACAATGAATGTTTCCCTCCCAATAAAACGTTTCAACTCATAGGTTGGACAAATGAACGAATTCCATTATTTATCCAAAACCTTGTCAAATATGTATTTGGAGACTTTGTTAGTTTCAAGGACATCTTAGTTTTTGTTTGATTTGGACATTTTATGTGAAGGGAAAATTAATCATAGTTCTCAAATCATAGCATTCTCTCTTTGGTCTGTGTAAGACCTCTTGACTGATTGATTTGAATTAACTCTTTTCATTAATTACCTTTCATCCTTGTTTCCTAGTCCCATTCCTGCCCTCTGGGTTCTAATGGATTTGATGGCTTTTTGTTTGTATGACCCGGCAAAACATGTGCATAAACATAAAGTGCATGTTGTCGTTGGTTGACATAAACGGTATTGTGATGAGACCTCATTTTCTTTCTTCTTTGTAAAAATGCAGACTCGTGTTTTATGATCTATCCACATTGCTCTATGTACATGTGGCGCATACTTAGTTTGTTTTTCTACGTCTCTGAAATGTATGGGCCATTTCCAGAATTCAGTCCACTTGGAAGTTGGATTGGCTTATATATTTTATCAAATTGTTTTAGAAAAAATTTTATTCAACTCCCACGGTCATAAAAAAGTGAATTGAAGAGCTAAATGATCATTCATAACCAAAAATTTCTGGCGTTTAATTAAACACAGAAACCTCTAAGTAAGTACTAAAATAGACTGACCTGGCAGAAGATAGAGCCTTTGTTAGAACTGAAGAAAGAATAGGGACATATCGTTATTTTTTTAAGGTCAGCTTTATTGGGGTATGATTTACATATAATAGAGTTCATCCAAAATTTGATGCCTTTTAGCCACTATACAGTCGTGTAACCATCACCACAATTATGACATGGAAGATTTCCATCAGCTTAAAGACTTCCCTGTACCCTGTCTGGTTTATCTTCTCCCTTCCTACTAGCCCCTGGCAATCACTGATATGCTTTCTATCAGCATAATTTGCCTTTTCTATTACTAGAAATGTAATCATGTAGATCATAGTCTTTTGTGTCTGGCTTCTTTCATTGAACATAATGCACTGGAGATTGTTTTCATGTTGTTGTATGTATCAGTGATTCCTTGTCATTGCTGGGTAGTCTTTCAACACTGATACACCACAATTCATTTATCCTTCAACTAATTGTTGGAAATTTGGATTGTTTATAGTTTTTAGCTATTACAAATAAAGGTGCTATGAATATTTGAGTACAAGAATTTATAAGGACACATGTTCTTGTTTCCCTTGGTAAACTGCTAAAGTATTTGCTCTTCAAAAGACATTGTTAATGTATGTCAATACATACATACAATGGATTTTTTTTCATTAATAAAAAGGAATAAACTCCAAATATATCCCCAAATACAAATGGACCTCAAAAACATTAAGTTCAGTGAAAGGAGCCAGATATAAGCAATCACATATTATTTTATGATTCCATTACATTAAATATCCAAAAAAGACAAAGTTGTAAAGGCAGAAAATAGATTAGTGATTTCCTGGGGCAGGGGTGAGAGGGAACAAGATTAACAGTAAATATGCATAAGGGATTAGATCGGGACAATGAAAATCTTCTAAAGCTGATTTGTGATGATGATTCTAAACTTGGTAAATTTACTTAAAAAAAACACTGAATAGTATATTTGGAAAAGGTGAATTATATGATATGCAAAAATGCCTTAATGGTTATTATTTTTTTAATGTTTATTTTTGAGAGCCAGAGTGTGAGTGGGGGAGGGGCAGAGAGAGAGAGAGAGAGAGAGAGAGAGAGAGAGACAGCCAGAATCTGAAGCAAGCTCCAGGCTCTGAGCTGTCAGCACAGAGCCCAAAGTGGGGCTCAAACTCATGAACCCTGAGCCGAAGTTGGATGCTCAACCGACTGAGCCACCCAAGGACCCCGCCTTTGTGGTTATTTTTAAAAATGTAAATAGAATGAAAAGACAAGCCACAGCCTGGGAGAAAATATATGCAAAACATGTATCTAATGAGGGACTAAAATTCAGAATATATAAAGAACTCTTATAATTAAATTATAATAAACAAAAAAATTACTTGATTTTTAAAATGGCAGAAGGCTTGAATAGATAATTCACCAAGGATATACAAATGGCAAGTAAACACATGAAAAGGTGTCCAATATCCTTAGTCATTAGCAAATGCAAATTAAAACCACTACACCCTGGAAATTAACAAAAATGTCAAAGTTCCTCTAAAAATTCTGTCTTCCCTAAAGGCAATCAGAAAACTAGCAAAAATTGTCAAAATAAACTTTTCAGAATTCATAATTAACAATCCAGGGATTGTTATTTAAGAAAAACAACTGACTCTTGGAAGGAATAGCAAGCTTTGTGGCATATTAACTTCCCTATTTCTATCCTTCCTTTCCACCTCTGTGATAGCCTTGAAAAACCAACAACCTGTAATTTCAGTGGAAACCATCACCTTGGCAGCCATTGAAGGGAGCAGAAGAGAGTTAGAGCTCCTTCAAAGCATCATTACCAGAGAATTATCCTTACCTGACCTGTCTTGTGGTTGCCTAGAATACAGTACTTACAAGGCTGTTGTACTGGATCTGACTCAGAAAAGTCTTTCCTTGAGGGTGCTTGTCTAAAACAAGTAGAGGCAATAGTTTAACTTTGAAACTGCCTGAGGTAGTAGATAACAATTGGGACAAACAATAGATTAAGCAAAATACTTAAAAAGGAAAACTGGAAAGGTTCCTGGGTGGCTCAGTTGGTTAAGCATCCAACTCTTGATTTCAGCTCAGGTCAGGACATCCCAGTTGTGAGATTGAACCCCACATTGGGGTTCCCACTGAGTGTGGAGGTACTTAAGATTCTGTCTCTTTCCCTCTTCCTTTCCCTCTCCCTCTGCCTCTCCCCTCCCCCCCCCCCGTCAAAAATAAAATAATAAAAAATAAAGTAAAATAAAATAAAATAAAATGGAAAATGAGATGTCCATAGAGGGCTTTGAAAAGATTGGACATATTCTTGGAAATCAGAAGGCCACTTGAAGTTGTAGAGCTTTGAGTATGCCCAGGGCTATCCACGTGCCCAGGAAAGATCTGAGAAGGCCCTTAGCTCTCACCTCTGGATGATCTTGAGGCTCTGTGCAAAAAGAAAGTGAAGGCTAAGGCAAAGTTGGCAACTGCCTAGCTGAGTGCTGAAGGTGTGTCCCAAAATGTATGCAGAGCTCCTTGGCAAAGACTGAGAGAATTAATGGTTCCAGGCATTTAAGGAAATCTATGTCCAATCATGAAATGATACCTAAGCTAATCCAATAGAGACTCCACTGCCCAAACATGACAAAGAATACAGACTTCACAGATCAGTTCAAAAGAGGAACTAGGTAAACAAATGGACAATGATAACAAACAGCAAAACAAACAAACTCTGAGGAGAGGGACAGTTTCGTTTCTAGAATTGACACATCATATTATTTAACATGTCTGATTGTCAACAAAACTTATAAGGCATGTAAAGAAACAAGGAAGAATGGTTCATGCACAGGAAAAAAATAGTAATCAGCAGAAAGTGTCCCCTACAAAGCCTAGATGTTGGACTTACTAGACAAAAACTCTAAATCAGCTATTTTAAATATGTTCAAAGAACTAGAGAAAACCATGCTTGAGAACTAAAGGAGGGAATGAGAACAATGTCCCACCAAATCAAGAATATCAATAAAAAGATTATAGTTAGAAATTATAAAAGAAATAAGAAATTTTGGAGTTGAAAAGTACAATAACTCATGAAAAACTCACTAGAGGAGTCCAACTGCGTATTTGAGCAGGTAGAAGAGTCATCAGTCTGAGTAAGAGAAAGGAAATAAAAGAATGAAAGAAAATGAAGAACCTTGGAGAGATGTGGGATACCAGGAAGCATAAAGACATATGCATAATGGAAGTTCCAGAAGAAGGGAGAAAATGAATAGGATAGAAAATATTTGAGGAAATATGGCCCAAAATTTCCCCAAATTTGATGACAAACATTAATATACACATCCAAGAGGCTAAACAAATTCCAGGTAGGGTAAATTTAAAGAGATCAGCAGCTAGATACATCACAGTCAAAAGACAAAGACAATGAATCTTGAAAGCTCAAGAGGAGCATCTATCATATACAAGAGATCTTCAATAAGATTAAGAGTCGATGTCTTATCAGCAACCATAGAAGCCAAAGGCAGTTGGAAGACATATAAAAAGTGCTGAAATGAAAAAAAAAAGATACTGTCAACTGAACAAGCTATCTTTCAAGATGGAAGAAAAATTAAGACATTCTCTGATGAACAAAAACTGGAAGAATTTGTTGCTTCCAGAGCCATCCTACAAGATATATTAAAGGAAATCCTTCAGACTGAAATTAGAGGACAGAAGACAGTAACTTGAATCCACAGGAAGAAATAAAAAGCACTTCCAGTAAAGTCACCTACATAAGAAATAAAAAGGGGGCGCCTTAGTGGCCTAGTTGGTTAAGTGTGCAACTCTTGATTTCATTTCAGGTCATGATCTCACTGTTCCATGAGTTTGAACTCCTCATTGGGCTCTGCGCTGACAGTGTGGAGCCTGCTTGGGATTCTCTCTCTCCTGTCCCTCTGCCCCTCCCTGCCCTCAAAATAAATAAATAAACTTAAAAAAAAAAAGAAATAAAAAGAAAGTATACACACAGTTTTAATTTATAACACATTTTCCTCCTATCTGATTTAAAAGACAACTGCATAAAACTGAAATCATGAATCTGTGTTGATTAGTATATAATTTATAAATGTATGATTTATATGATAATAACAGCACAGAGAGGGGAGGTAATGAAGCTTTTGTATATTGCTGAAATTATTTTGGTATTAATCTGAACTATGATGTTATAAATGAAAATGCCAATTGTAATCCCTAGGTTAACCACTAGGAAAAATAATTTAAAAGAAGAATATTTTAAGGAAGAGAGAATTAAAAAGATACACTTAAATATCTAACACAAAAGGAGATAGCTTATGGAAGAATAGAGAAATAACAGACATAAGATATATAGAAAACAAATAACAAAATAACAGACCTAAATCCTGTTTTATCTGTAATTAAATATAATTTGCATTAATGTAAATACTTAAGTATTTAATGTAATTAAATACTCCAACTAAAAGGCATAGATAGGAGAGATGGATAGAAATACATGATCCAACTATATGCTTTCTAGAAGAAACACACTTGAGGTTCAAGGACATAAATAGGTTGAAAGTAAAAGTATGGAAAAAGTAAGCAAACAGTAAACAAAAGAGACTTGGAGTGGCTGTACTAATATCAGACAATTTAGACTTTCATAGATTTTTAAATTGTTACTGGAGACAAGGACATTTTATAATGTAAAAGGGTAAATATATCAAGATGATATAATAATTATAAACATATATGCACCTAACAACAAAGTTGTGAAATACATGAAGCAAAAACTGACAGAATTGAAGGGAGGAATAGACAACAAATAGCTGTGAATGTCTATATCTCACTTTTTAAAGTATTTATTTTTTTCTTTATTTAGAGACAGCGCAAAGTGGGGGAGGGGCAAAAAGAGAGGGGGACAGAGGATCTAAAGCAGGTTCTATGCTGACAGCAGAGAGCCCAGTATGGGACTTGAACCCACAAACTGTGAGATTATGACCTGACTGGAAGTCCAACCCTTAACCGGCTAAGCCACTCAGGTGCTCCTATATCTCACTTTTAATAATGCATAGAATTAGGGGAGAGATTAAAAAGGAAATAGAAGACTTGATCAGCACTATAAACCAACTTGGTCAACACTACAGACATCTGTAGAACATAGCACCCAATAACAATGGAAGACACATTCTTCTCATGTGCACAAGGAGCATTCTCTAGGATAAACCATATGTTAGGCTATAAAACAAGTCTCAATAATGTAAAAAAATGGAAATCATACCAAGTATGTTTTCCAATCACAATGAAATGAAATTAGAAGTCAGTAGCAGAAAGAAATTGGGAAATGAGCAAATATGTGGCAATTGAACAGCATACTTCTAAATAACCAATGAGTTAAAGGAGGAATCATGGTAAATTAGAAAATACTTTGAGATGAATGACAAAGAGAACATAATATCAAAACTTATGAGATGCAGCAAAAAACAGTGAGCAGAAGGAAATTTATAGCTGTGAACACCTATATTAAAAAAGAAGGAAGATCTCAAATCAGTAATCTGACCTTCTACCTTAATAAACTAGAAAAGGGACCCCTGGGTGACTCAAGTCATGGCCTCAAAGATCATGAGATTGAGCCTCACATCAGTGTCCTTGCTGTTTTGGGGATTCTTCCTCTCCCTCTGTCTTTGCCCCTCCCCTGCTCACACTCATGCTCTCTCTCTCTCTCTCTCTCTCTGTCTCTCAAAATAAATAAAATAAACATTAAAAAAAAAAGAAGATGCTAGAAAAAAAAGAGCAAACTAAACTTATAGCAAGCAGAAGTTAGGAAATAATAAGGATTAGATTGGAAAGTCAGTGAAAACCAGTACACACCCCATAGAATTGATGAGATTGAAAAGACTGGCAATACCAAGTGTTGGCAGGGATATGGAGTAACTGGAACTCTGGCACTTTACTGGCAGGAATGCAGTGTGGTACAGCCATCTTGGAAAACAGTTTGCCAGTTTCTTATAAAGTTAAGTGTATACTTGTCCTATCAATTCCACTCTGAGATATTTACCCAAGAATCAGGCTATTTTTCTCATAAGTTGGAACTTCAGATAAGAACACAGTAATTCTTTAAGAGAATATCACCAAATAAAACTTTCCAGAACTGCACCTGGGTGGCTCAGTTGGTTAAGCATTCGACTCTTGGTTTCAGCTCGGGCCATGATCTCATGGTTCATGAGTTCAAGCCCCACATTGGACTCAGAGCTGATGGCGCAGAGACTGCTTGGGAATCTCCCTCTCCCTCTTTCCCTGCCCTTCCCCTGCTCGTGCTCTCTTTGTCTCTCAAAATAAATAAATAAACTTAAAAATATAATAAAATTATTCATTTTAATCCCTAGGAGTCTTAAAACGAAACTCTAAGTGAAATGGCTTATCCTAATTCCTGGATCTTATATATAAATATATTTGGGTTTACATAAAGTAGATTTGAGAACAGCATGCAACTTATTTTTTTAAGTTATTGCTTGTATAAGAGGGTCTCAAAATTTGCTCTCCTTGAACTTCTTTGTCAGCCAGAGGTTGGTTGTAGATAGCCCAAGAATAACATGACCCAATGACTGGTCCTTCATTTGGAACCTAAAGTTACAGCTTGAGTTTTCTGGTGTCATTGTGGGTTTATTCTCAGATTTTGGACTTACTTTCTTTCATATTTTGTAGGTTTATCGCCATGCCTCTAGCAAAAGCATTTGGCATTAAAGAGGAAGTTAGAAAGAAGATTATACCAAATACCATCTTAGAGAATTTTTTCAAATGTTCCACAAGGCAACCATCTCAAGTAAGTACAAAGTCTTTGTTTTGGGATTAAAAAAAAACAAAAAAAAAAACAACTTCTTTCTTAATGTTTCAGTCACCAGTGGTTTACCTCATCTGTACAAGATATCTGTTCCAGTTAACCATTAAATGATTTGATTCATTTGGATTTTTTTCCCTCTATTGAGGGCATATGTTATACGCTTGGAATGCATTCCAAACATAATATAAAATGACAAGTAAATATTATAATATAAAATAACCAATGTTCGTAGCTGAACTATTGTTTTCAACTAAAGTGTTTAACAATCAATGCCATAATTTAGGTATAAAGATCAAAATTAAATTTTGGAGGGTAGATATGCCAAGTATACTAATATATACACAAAGTACAAAATATACTTATACAAAAGTACACTAATCACAAAAGACCATTGTTAAGGCAGAGTAGCTCCTATCTGAGACTTCTGATGATTGTGGCACCATTGATATACATTGCACACATTTTTAAAGTCTTCACTGGGATGGCTTTTGTGAGAAGGGGCACTTTATTTTATCCAAGGCCTCAACACATTCAGAAATGTGCTGTGCTCCTACGATGCCCCAGAGATAGAATTTTTAGGAAAGTCAGAATTCTATTCACAATACAAGATGCACTTAATGAAATGTTGTAGTGCACTGCTTGTGTGCATAACATTAAAAAAAAAAAGGTTTTGATGTAATGGCTGTAAAAAAGATAGTGTCTAGGCAAGTCTAGTTTCATTTTCCCACCATAGTTAAAATGAGAGATGGAATACAAATGTTTCAAAAGTGGTACACCCTCTATGATGACTACAGACAGCAATCACCAGTAATTTTGGAAGTCGAGAGTGTATGCTAACACAGTTTAGGATAGGTAGATTTTTTTACACTTTATTTATTTTGAGAGAGAGAGAGAGAGAGAGAACAGGTGAGGGGCAGAGAGAGAATCCCAAGCCAGCTCTGCAGTACGGAGCCTGATGCAGGGCTTGAACCCACGGACCGTGAGATCATGACCTGAGCTGAAGTCAAGAGTCGGTCAATTAACCGAGTGAGCCACCCAGGCGCCCCTAGGATAGGTAGATTTTTAAGGGCGCTGAACTTTATTTGCTGAATTCAGTTTCATGATAACTGTTTCTATTGTTGGTCTGGTGGGCTCCCTGCCCAAAGAAGGCATGTGGAAGTCTGAGCACATAGCATGAGGCATCATGTCCAGAATAGTTCACAGCTAGCCAGCACTGTCTGTAACTTATTCTGCCCTCAGCTTCTGTCCTGGAATTCTTTGTTTTTTCTAAAATGAGGACAGTCTGACAAGCCATTTCCACGTGTTCTTTATTTTCACCTGCTCTAAATGACTGCTGTTGTTTAATTCAGTACTGTTGTTACTACTGGTGATGATAGTGCCCACACATCATTTCACATTTCTTGAAATGTGTTTATGAGAAATTGGGACTCTTTCAGAGAGTCCCTATTATTTTTCTCTCTTTCTGTTTGAGGACAACGAACTTGGATAATACCTTATATAACACATAAGGAAATGTGCTATGCTACCCATCACTTGATATACTTGTTATAGCAAAACCTTCAGGTCAGCTTTTAGGAAATTTAAAATTATGTAGAAAATTTTATCTTTATCAAGTTTCCCTGCTGTGGAGAGAAAAGAGCCATGTGACAGTTGAAGAAGTACTAACATAACATCTTGCACAATTTTCTGTGCATTGGAGGTATTGTTTTATATATCAATAAGAAAATACTTCTAGAGACTTTTGTTTGCAAGAGGATTCTATCCTAATAATATTAGAGTGTATGAAGCCAGTATTGTCAAGACTGACGTTCAACCAGATTCATCTGTGCTCTAAAACAGAAAATAAATTGCTTCAAATCATGTTCGAGTGCTATTTCTAGATGCAATTTATTAAGCAGATATCTGTAGAAATGATGGGATAATAAAATTAAATTGTTCCCAGATTTGAGAAGATTCCAGTATGAGAGCAGGGACTTTCTTTTGCTCACTGCCGAATCTCCAACATCTAGAATGGTGCATGGCACTTGTGAATAGAGGCCCACTAAATATTTTCGAATGCCTGAGTATATAAAACTTTTATAACAGTCACACTAGACCCAGAACTCTTTCAGTCATCAAGCAAATAGGATATAGTGCTGCAGCATAGCAGTATATGTCCTACTGTGGACCAACCAACAGCATTTGAAGCATGTCCTCTGTTTCGAGGAATCAATTCTTGCTTGCAAAGTATTTCAGAAGTAAAGGAATGCTTTTTCTTAAATGATTTTCAGCCCATGGTGTCCTTTCTGGGTTCAGCCATAATCTCTGGCACTGATGTAGCACAGGATAGTTTGCACAGCACGTTTTCCCTCAGGAGCCCCCAGATCCTGTAACCATCCCCGTGAGGTGATGCAGGAAGCAAGGACTTATGCTGTTAGCACCCCGTTTCCACAGGGGGTCAGAGGAAGTGCTCCGGGCTACCCAGCGATGAAGTAGCAGAACTGGGTCCTCTGCTCTCAGTTCCCTGCCATATTTTGTTATGGAAATACTGTGTTCTTGCTTCCTGTGAGGGAGTTTGATGTGCGTGGGGCTCGTGGGCTAGGGAATCTAGACTTCCAGAGTTGTCCAGCATGAGGTCCTCGCTGTGAGAGCAGAGGGATTGGACAAAAAGGCCAAAGATGTCCATCTCCAGATGTGTTCCTGCGCCTCCATTCAGTTCGCACCGCAAGAGGGGGACTTAACAGTGCAAATGTCTGGTCACCCCCAAGATAGATCCCCAACAAAGCCCCCCTTGATGTGAGCCTAGCCACATTTTCCCTCCTTTCCTCTTCCTATGTTTCTACCCAGCCAGACTTCTTTCTGTTCCTCAGGCTTCCCTGTGCATCCACACTCTCATCTCCAGATGACCTCACGTGCTGGACCCTCTGCCAGGACACTTCCCTTCTTTATCCTCTCCTTCTCAGGGCATTTTTCAGGGTCCAGCGTATGTGTGACTTCCAGGAACTGCTTACACAGAGTTAGGTCCCGTGGTATCCTAATCTTCCCCTGTCTTAGCACTCTTGGTATTTGATTGGAATTCTTTTGTTTTATTTTCTTACTTCCTCACCAGACAGACTGTACCCTGTGAAAGGGAGGCCCACATCAGGGTTACTCATTTGGACCTCCAATGACTGGCATAAGGCCTGCAAAAAGTAGACACCAATCAATGGTTTTGCCAACTCAGTCTCCTCAAGAGCACAAAAGCAAAACAACAACAAAAAACAACAGCAGGTGAACCCTTAGCCTATAAAAAGAATAGGTATTAGATAGGGCAGTTTACCAGAGTATAATATGGGCTATATCCTGTTTTTGTTTTGTCTTGTTTTCCTTCTTGCAGATTAAATCACAGGTAGCAATTTAGTAGGGACATAGAAGCTGCAATTAGTCTTTTGCCAGTCTTTAGCGTGAGAGCTTCGTTTTGAATTTTATCTACTGTTACCTTGTGCGACTGAACAATTATGCGAATTATGCACAACAACATAGCAGAAACTGTATGACTGAACACAGACTATTGGGT
Organism: Panthera leo; assembly: GCF_018350215.1. Lineage (NCBI taxonomy): Eukaryota > Metazoa > Chordata > Mammalia > Carnivora > Felidae > Panthera > Panthera leo. Next base: position 18,646,442 of record NC_056684.1, on the reverse strand, counting down.
GTCCTGCCACTGGGGAGGCTTTGTTCGGCCCTTGCAATGTTGATCCACAATTGGTTTTTTTGTTGGGTTTTTTTGTTTATTTTTTGGTTTTTGGTTTTTTTTTTTTTAATGTTTATTCATTTTTTGAGAGACAGAGAGCCCAAACCAAGTGGGGGAGGAACAGAGAGAGAAGGAGACACAGAATCCGAAGCAGGCTCCAGGCTCTGAGCTGTCAGCACAGACGCGGGGCTCAAACCCATAAACTGCGAGATCATGACCTGAGCTGAAGTCAGATGCTTAACCGACTGAGCCACCCAGATGCCCCCAAAATTGATTTTTTTTTTTTTTTTTTTTTTCCAGAAGTTATTTTTTTTTTTATTTTTTATTTTTTATTTTTTTTTTTTGTATTTTATCTTATTTTTAATTTTTTAATGTTTATTTATTCTTTTTTTTTTTTTTAATTTTTTAATATATGAAATTTACTGTCAAATTGGTTTCCATACAACACCCAGTGCTCATCCCAAAAGGTGCCCTCCTCAATACCCATCACCCACCCTGTCCTCCCTCCCACCCTGCCCTCCCTCCCACCCCCCATCAACCCTCAGTTTGTTCTCAGTTTTTTAACAGTCTCTAATGCTTTGGCTCTCTCCCACTCTAACCTCTTTTTTTTTTTTTTTTTTTTTCCTTCCCCTCCCCCATGGGTTTCTGTTATGTTTCTCAGGATCCACATAAGAGTGAAACCATATGGTATCTGTCTTTCTCTGTATGGCTTATTTCACTTAGCATCACACTCTCCAGTTCCATCCATGTTGCTACAAAAGGCCATATTTCATTTTTTCTCATTGCCACGTAGTATTCCATTGTGTATATAAACCACAGTTTCTTTATCCATTCATCAGTTGATGGACATTTAGGCTCTTTCCATAATTTGGCTATTGTTGAGAGTGCCGCTATAAACATTGGGGTACAGGTGCCCCTATGCATCAGTACTCCTGTATCCCTTGGATAAATTCCTAGCAGTGCTATTGCTGGGTCATAGGGTAGGTCTATTTTTAATTTTCTGAGGAACCTCCACACTGCTTTCCAGAGCGGCTGCACCAATTTGCATTCCCACCAACAGTGCAAGAGGGTTCCCGTTTCTCCACATCCTCGCCAGCATCTATAGTCTCCTGATTTCTTCATTTTGGCCACTCTGACTGGCGTGAGGTGATATCTGAGAGTGGTTTTGATTTGTATTTCCCTGATAAGGAGCGACGTTGAACATCTTTTCATGTGCCTGTTGGCCATCCGGATGTCTTCTTTAGAGAAGTGTCTATTCATGTTTTCTGCCCATTTCTTCACTGGGTTATTTGTTTTTCGGGTGTGGAGTTTGATGAGCTCTTTATAGATTTTGGATACTAGCCCTTTGTCCGATGTGTCATTTGCAAATATCTTTTCCCATTCCGTTGGTTGCCTTTTAGTTTTGTTGGTTGTTTCCTTTGCTGTGCAGAAGCTTTTTATCTTCATAAGGTCCCAGTAATTCACTTTTGCTTTTAATTCCCTTGCCTTTGGGGATGTGCCGAGTAAGAGATTGCTACGGCTGAGGTCAGAGAGGTCTTTTCCTGCTTTCTCCTCTAAGGTTTTGATGGTTTCCTGTCTCACATTCAGGTCCTTTATCCATTTTGAGTTTATTTTTGTGAATGGTGTGAGAAAGTGGTCTAGTTTCAACCTTCTGCATGTTGCTGTCCAGTTCTCCCAGCACCATTTGTTAAAGAGACTGTCTTTTTTCCATTGGATGTTCTTTCCTGCTTTGTCAAAGATGAGTTGGCCATACGTTTGTGGGTCTAGTTCTGGGGTTTCTATTCTATTCCATTGGTCTATGTGTCTGTTTTTATGCGAATACCATGCTGTCTTGATGATGACAGCTTTGTAGTAGAGGCTAAAGTCTGGGATTGTGATGCCTCCTGCTTTGGTCTTCTTCTTCAAAATTACTTTGGCTATTCGGGGCCTTTTGTGGTTCCATATGAATTTTAGGATTGCTTGTTCTAGTTTCGAGAAGAATGCTGGTGCAATTTTGATTGGGATTGCATTGAATGTGTAGATAGCTTTGGGTAGTATTGACATTTTGACAATATTTATTCTTCCAATCCATGAGCAGGGAATGTCTTTCCATTTCTTTATATCTTCTTCAATTACCTGCATAAGCTTTCGATAGTTTTCAGCATACAGATCTTTTACATCTTTGGTTAGATTTATTCCTAGGTATTTTATGCTTCTTGGTGCAATTGTGAATGGGATCAGTTTCTTCATTTGTCTTTCTGTTGCTTCATTGTTAGTGTATAAGAATGCAACTGATTTCTGCACATTGATTTTGTATCCTGCAACTTTGCTGAATTCATGTATCAGTTCTAGCAGACTTTTGGTGGAGTCTATCGGATTTTCCATGTATAATATCATGTCATCTGCAAAAAGCGAAAGCTTGACTTCATCTTTGCCAATTTTGATGCCTTTGATTTCCTTTTGTTGTCTGATTGCTGATGCTAGAACTTCCAGCACTATATTAAAGAGCAGCGGTGACAGTGGGCATCCCTGTCGTGTTCCTGATCTCAGGGAAAAAGCTCTCAGTTTTTCCCCGTTGAGGATGATGTTAGCTGTGGGCTTTTCATAAATGGCCTTTATGATCTTTAAGTATGTTCCTTCTATCCCGACTTTCTCAAGGGTTTTTATTAAGAAAGGGTGCTGGATTTTGTCAAAGGCCTTTTCTGCATCGATTGACAGGATCATATGGTTCTTCTCTTTTTTTTTGTTAATGTGATGTATCACGTTGATCGATTTGCGAATGTTGAACCAGCCCTGCATCCCAGGAATGAATCCCACTTGATCATGGTGAATAATTCTTTTTATATGCTGTTGAATTCGATTTGCTAGTATCTTATTAAGAATTTTTGCATCCATATTCATCAGGGATATTGGCCTGTAGTTCTCTTTTTTTACTGGGTCTCTGTCTGGTTTAGGAATCAAAGTAATACTGGCTTCATAGAATGAGTCTGGAAGTTTTCCTTCCCTTTCTATTTCTTGGAATAGCTTGAGAAGGATAGGTATTATCTCTGCTTTAAATGTCTGGTAGAACTCCCCTGGGAAGCCATCTGGTCCTGGACTCTTATTTGTTGGGAGATTTTTGATAACCGATTCAATTTCTTCGCTGGTTATGGGTCTGTTCAAGCTTTCTATTTCCTCCTGATTGAGTTTTGGAAGAGTGTGGGTGTTTAGAAATTTGTCCATTTCTTCCAGGTTGTCCAATTTGCTGGCATATAATTTTTCATAGTATTCCCTGATAATTGTTTGTATCTCTGAGGGATTGGTTGTAATCATTCCATTTTCATTCATGATTTTATCTATCTGGGTCATCTCCCTTTTCTTTTTGAGAAGCCTGGCTAGAGGTTTGTCAATTTTGTTTATTTTTTCAAAAAACCAACTCTTGGTTTCGTTGATCTGCTCTACAGTTTTTTTAGATTCTATATTGTTTATTTCTGCTCTGATCTTTATGATTTCTCTTCTTCTGCTGGGTTTAGGCTGCCTTTGCTGTTCTGCTTCTATTTCCTTTAGGTGTGCTGTTAGATTTTGTATTTGGGATTTTTCTTGTTTCTTGAGATAGGCCTGGATTGCAATGTATTTTCCTCTCAGGACTGCCTTCGCTGCATCCCAAAGCGTTTGGATTGTTGTATTTTCATTTTCGTTTGTTTCCATATATGTTTTAATTTCTTCTCTAATTGCCTGGTTGACCCACTCATTCGTTAGTAGGGTGTTCTTTAACCTCCATGCTTTTGGAGGTTTTCCAGACTTTTTCCTGTGGTTGATTTCAAGCTTCATAGCATTGTGGTCTGAAAGTATGCATGGTATAATTTCAATTCTTGTAAACTTATGAAGGGCTGTTTTGTGACCCAGTATATGATCTATCTTGGAGAATGTTCCATGTGCACTCGAGAAGAAAGTATATTCTGTTGCTTTGGGATGCAGAGTTCTAAATATATCTGTCAAGTCCATCTGATCCAATGTATCATTCAGGGCCCTTGTTTCTTTATTGACCGTGTGTCTAGATGATCTATCCATTTCTGTAAGTGGGGTGTTAAAGTCCCCTGCAATGACCACATTCTTATCAATAAGGTTGCTTATGTTTATGAGTAATTGTTTTATATATCTGGGGGCTCGGGTATTTGGTGCATAGACATTTATAATAGTTAGCTCTTCCTGGTGGATAGACCCTGTGATTATTATATAATGCCCTTCTTCATCTCTTGTTACAGCCTTTAATTTAAAGTCTAGTTTGTCTGATATAAGTATGGCTACTCCAGCTTTCTTTTGGCTTCCAGGAGCATGATAAATAGTTCTCCATCCCCTCACTCTCAATCTAAAGGTGTCCTCAGATCTAAAATGAGTCTCTTGTAGACAGCAAATAGATGGGTCTTGTTTTTTTATCCATTCTGATACCCTATGTCTTTTAGTTGGCGCATTTAATCCATTTACATTCAGTGTTATTATAGAAAGATAAGGGTTTAGAGTCATTGTGATGTCTGTATGTTTTATGCTTGTAGTGATGTCTCTGGTACTTTGTCTCACAGGATCCCCCTTAGGATCTCTTGTAGGGCTGGTTTCGTGGTGACAAATTCCTTCAGTTTTTGTTTGTTTGGGAAGACCTTTATCTCTCCTTCTATTCTAAATGACAGACTTGCTGGATAAAGGATTCTTGGCTGCATATTTTTGCTGTTTAGCACACTGTAGATATCGTGCCAAGCCTTTCTGGCCTGCCAAGTTTCAAAGGAGAGATCAGTCACGAGTCTTATAGGTCTCCCTTTATATGTGAGGGCACGTTTATCCCTTGCTGCTTTCAGAATTTTCTCTTTATCCTTGTATTTTGCCAGTTTCACTATGATATGTCGTGCAGAAGGTCGATTCAAGTTACGTCTGAAGGGAGTTCTCTGTGCCTCTTGGATTTCAATGCCTTTTTCCTTCCCCAGTTCAGGGAAGTTCTCAGCTATAATTTGTTCAAGTACCCCTTCAGCACCCTTCCCTCTCTCTTCCTCCTCTGGGATACCAATTATGCGTATATTATTTTTTTTTAGTGTATCACTTAGTTCTCTAATTTTCCCCTCATACTCCTGGATTTTTTTATCTCTCTTTCTCTCAGCTTCCTCTTTCTCCATAACTTTATCTTCTAGTTCACCTATTCTCTCCTCTGCCTCTTCAAGCCGAGCCATCGTGGATTCCATTTTGTTTTGCAATTCGTTTAAAGCGTTTTTCAACTCCTCGTGACTGTTCCTTAGTCCCTCGATCTTTGTGGCAAGAGATTCTCTGCTGTCCTGTATACTGTTTTCAAGCCCAGCGATTAATTTTATGACTATTATTCTAAATTCACTTTCTGTTATATTATTTAAATCCTTTTTGATCAGTTCATTAGCTGTTGTTATTTCCTGGAGATTCTTCTGAGGGGAATTCTTCCGTTTGGTCATTTTGGAGAGTCCCTGGCGTGGTGAGGACCTGCAGTGCACTTCCCCTGTGCTGTGGTGTATAACTGGAGTTAGTGGGCGGGGCCGCAGTCCGACCCGATGTCTGCCCCCAGCCCACTGCTGGGGCCACAGTCAGACTGGTGTGTGCCTTCTCTTCCCCTCTCCTAGGGGCGGGATTCACTGTGGGGTGGTGTGTCCCGTCTGGGCTACTTGCACACTGCCAGGCTTGTGTTGCTGGGGATCTGGCGTATTAGCTGGGGTGGGTAGGCAAGGTGCACGGGGGCTGGAGGGGCAGGCTTAGCTCACTTCTCCTTAGGTGATCCGCTTCAGGAGGAGCCCTGTGGCAGCGGGAGGGAGTCAGATCCGCTGCCGGAGGTTTGGCTCCGCAGAAGCACAGAGTTGGGTGTTTGCGCGGAGCGAGCAAGTTCCCTGGCAGGAACTGGTTCCCTTTGGGATTTTGGCTGGGGGATGGGCGGGGGAGATGGCGCTGGCGCCTTTGTTCCCCGCCAAGCTGAGCTCTGCCGTCCGGGGGCTCAGCAGCTCTCCCTCCCTTTGTCCTCCAGCCTTCCCGCTTTCCGAGCAGAGCTGTTAACTTATGACCTCCCAGACGCTAAGTCGCGCTTGCTGTCGGAACACAGTCTGTCAGGCCCCTCCGCTTTTGCCAGCCAGACTCGGGGGCTCTGCTTGGCCGGCGAGCCGCCCCTCCGCCCCGGCTCCCTCCCGCCAGTCCGTGGAGCGCGCACCGCCTCGCCGCCCTTCCTACCCTCTTCCGTGGGCCTCTAGTCTGCGCTTGGCTCCGGAGACTCCGTTCTGCTAATCCTCTGACGGTTTTCTGGGTTCTTTAGGCAGGTGTAGGTGGAATCTAAGTGATCGGCAGGACGCGCTGTGAGCCCCGCGTCCTCCTATGCCGCCATCTTCCGGAACCCCCCCAAAATTGATTTTAAATTTATTTTGATAGGCATCTGGTGGCTCAGTCAGTTAAGCATCTGACTCTTGGTTTGGGCTCAGGTCATGATCTCACAGTTCGTGAATTCAAGCCCCACGTTGGACTCTGCACTGACAGTGCAGTCTGCTTGGGATTCTCTCTCTTTCCCTCTTGTTGTGGCCCTTCCCTGCTCGCATGCTTGCTCCCTCTCTCTCTCTCTCTCTCTCTCAAAATAAATAAATAAAAATAAAAAAAATTTACTTTGAGGTATTAGTCATCAACATTAAAATCCCTGGTGATTTCACATAAAAGCTCTGTGTGTACACTTGGACTCTGGGAACCATCAGCCAGAGCTTGTTCATGGCCGCACTCTTGGGGGAGGGCATGTGCTTTTCTGTCCACTGCATCTGTAGCTCCTGCTTGTTTCCTCCACACTGAAGCTGAGGGCCAGTATGAAATTTTATTTTTTCTAGTGACGAGAAAATGGAAATATTTCTTGTACTGGTGTTGGAAAATGAAAGATCAAGAGAGCAGGTGTTTCAGAAAATTACAGAGCTAATTTCTCCGTGCTGGCTGAAAGAACTGTGGGTTTAATGTATAAAACCTGCCTGTGTGAAAAGAATACAACTTCCAATCCCACCACGAAACAGACCTGGTCCACTCAATCATGTTTGTTTCTTGTCTGGCCCAAGGAGAACTTCGAGTTTATGACCTTTGGGCTAATCGATCATCCATATTATTTCCAGATTTAAATAATAATTTCTGCCTCCCAGAAGAGAAGCCATCATCACTATTATATTCTGCAATCTTTACTTTTTTTTATGATTGGTATTATTTTGAACTCATTTGAAATAGGCTCTACATCTGATTAAATGTGAAAGTGATGGCCAACACCTGTTTGTGTCTTTCCTGTATTATCTTTTGGAGCCATCAGAAAGATCGTGTGAAAGAACAGAAAGTGCATTACCCTAAGTTCTTGTCCTTGCTTTCCTATTAACTTTAGGTCTTGGAAAACTTACTAACACGCTTGGTGTTCCAGCTTCTCATAGGAAAGATGAGGCAGTTGGATCTGATCAACATCTAAGCTATGCTTCTCTACCTGGTACCTGGGAAGCCCTCAATAAAACTTTGCTGATTGAGTGAGCTCACATCTGCAGCTTGAATGTATGGGTTGCTGCCAACTTACAGAGAATTGATCGTTTTTAGTAACTCAGAGTGCTGGGATACTAACAGCCTTTTCTTTTTTTTCCTGTGTATGTGTGTGTGTGATTCCATAAGCAAAAGAGGCAAATTCACTGTCCCAAGATCTAACACATGGTCTCTCTCCTCTCCAGTGCACAAACTCTTGTAAGCCAGTTGCACTGTCTCTTGACTGCTGGCCAATATGACTGCTCTTTATCACTTGTTCATTCATTTTATCGCCTTTCAGGCTGATATTTATGGACTGGCGAAGAAGTGTAACTTGACAGAGCGCCAGGTGGAAAGATGGTTTAGGAGTCGGCGGAATCAACAGAGGCCTTGCAGGATGAAAAGATTCCAAGAAGCTTGGTAAGTAGGACAGTTCAAGCTTTTGTAATGTCATGATTTTACATGGAGCAGGATGGTCATTTCAGAAAGAACATTGAAATTGGAGCAAAAGAAGGTTCGAACCCAGCTCTGTCACTGACCAGTTGGGTGTTTTAGGCTAGTCACCCATTGACCTTCTCTGCTTCAGTTTCCTTCTCCATGAAATGGGGCATGCTATGAACTCTCTGAAATGAATAGGACATATTATGTATTCACCTTGAAGTCCAGAAAAACAATACAAATGTCTTAACTGGTGTTTATTTTTTCTAGGGTAGAGGTTGGCCCTACTTCACAAGACTTTATCACCTGTTTCCAAGCACATTCCAATTATTATATCACATTATAAGAGCAGAAAATGAGACGGTGTCTGTTCCTCTGTCTCGCTTGGCTCCTCCCCCACCAGCCCCTCCACCCCTTGCCTGTGGACTCAATGGCCAATTCCTCTGGGTTTCCCAGTTGGTTTTAGCAGGGGAGTCAGGGTAGGCTAGGGTACCAAGTAAGATTTTTCAGAGCTGGCTACTTTGAATATGCTCTGCAGGCAGTGAGGCTGCATTGCACTAATTTTTTGTTTCATTTGGGCTCTGTGGGGGTTTTTTCCCCTCCTGTAGAATTTTGTTGTACTTTGGGTTACTCCCTTGGTGGCAGAAATTGATACCTGTGTGAAAAAGGAACACTAGGTCACCACTCTTACTCTTTTCCTCCTCTTTTTTTTTCCTTTTTTCTTTTTTTTGAGAGAGAGAGAGTGCATGAGTGGGGGAGAGGGGCAGGGAAGAGAGAGAGAGAGAGAGAGAGAGAGTTTCAAGCAGGTCCCATGACCAGTGCAAAGCCCAATGTAGGGGCCTGATCCCACGACCCTGGGATCATGACCTGAGCCGATATCAAGAGTCAAATGCTTGGGCACCTGGGTGGTTCAGTCGGTTAAGCATCCAACTCTTGGTTTCAGCTCAGGTCGTGATCTCATGACTCATGAGCTCGAGTCCCATGTCAGGCTCTGGACTGGTGGTGCAGAGCCTGCTTCAGATTCTCTCTTCCTCCCCCACTCACTCTGTCTCTGTCTCTCTCAAAATAAATAAATAAACTTTAAAAAAAAGAGACAGAGATGCTCAACTGACTGAGCCACCTAGGCACCCCCTTTTCCTCTGCTTTGCATCCAGACAAATGCTCATTTATTGGGTTGTGTTTGATTCCACACTGTATACACTAATAGCATCCCTTCCTTCTCCCTGTTTCTTACAGTTCTCTCATTGCCAGTGATTTTTACCAGATATATTATTTTATTTTAATGGTGAAGTGAATAGTGAGCTGATGTAAGAGTGTCAAATAAATAGAGTCTGAGGCTAAGCTTTAATGGCTTCCTTCAGTTTACCTGGATATTCCTGACTGATGTGATCTGGCTGTGATGCTGATCGTGTGTAGGAGTACAGCCCACGTCTTCAGGGTGTCTCAAAACAGTAATTTCTCATCACTGGCTTCCAATGGAAGTTCAATGTGAATGTCCTGGTTTGTTTTCTTTTCTTTTTTCTTAAGTGTTTATTTATTTTTGAGAGAGAGAGAGAGAGAGAGAGAGAGAGAGAGAGAGAGAGAGAATGAACGGGGGAGGGGCAGAGAGAGGGGGAGACACAGAATCCAAAGCAGGTTCCAGGGTCTGAGCTGTCAGCATAGAGCCCAATGCGGGGCTTGAACTCACAAACCGTGAGATCATGATCTGAGCTGAAGTCAGACACTTAACCGACTGAGCCACCCAGGCACCCCTCCTGGTTTGTCTTCTAACTAGCTCTTTGATTTTTAGCTCTTGAGAGATTAATATTGTTGCTACTGATGTCAGCTTGGCATGACAGAATCTCTTTAAACCATTAGTGCAAAACACTAAAAAGTCTCATATTACATATTACATCTTCCTGTTTGCCTACTGTCATTCATTAATTTTTTTCTAGTAAATGATTCTTATCTTAAATAAAGTCCCCAGGCAGGAATTAATTGTCTACTCCTGAGCTGGATCATGTGCCCCTGAAAGTCTGTGGTAATTTCTTATACATTACAGTGCCTTACAGCTTAAATTTTTTTTTAAATGTTTATTTATTTTTGAGACAGAGAGACAGAGAACGTGAGCAGGGGATGGGGAGAGAGAGGGGGAAACACAGAATCCGAAGCAGTCTCCAGGCTCTGAGCTTTCAGGACAGAGCCCCACGTGGGGCTTGAACTCATGAACTGTGAGATCATGACCAGAGTCGAAGTTGGAGGCTTAACTGACTGAGCCACCCAGCTCCCCAACAGTGCTGACTTACAGTTTATAAATAATTTTGCAGCCTCCCACCAATGGTGTGAAACAATCAGGAAAGGTGGAGCTAGCTCTGTGTAAGAAATGAAAATGTTTTCAACTTACACAGTGCCTTATGTCAATGAAATCTCAATAAAAATGGAGAGGAAAAGAAAAAGAAATGAGAAACTACAGGTCCATCTTCTTAAAGGAATTTGCTTGTGATAACCTAGCTGTTGGCCGGGCTACTGCACTCATATCTTTTGACTCCTTTTGTGGTATTCTTTCTGCTCCATGGTACTGCCCCTTGACACCTAATGCTTACCTCTTAGCAAGGAGAAACCCACCATATCAGCTAACTGGTTGGGTCAACAAGACCTAACACTTGGGAATCTGGCTGTCAATTAGCCTGCTGAAAGTCAGCCTAATAATTCAGGCCATGGAAGGGAATTTCAAATTGTCAACTATTCATCAGTCAGGCAAAGGAGAGGGTTATGTTGACAGTCTTCTCTGTATGTGGCACTCTCCCACATTGGGTGGAGTTCTAGATTTTAGGAGGGAAATAAAAGTGGAAGGCCTGGTCACTCGCCTTACACAGCTAATCAGGGAGACAAGACTATCGCTTAGGAAACCACAACATCCATCCAGTGATTCCACCCCGATGGTGCATGAGCCTGTATACCTGTAGTTCATGGTCATGTTTAGATGCATTGAGGGCATTCAGAGGAGATGGTGTCAGTAAGCCTGGATACGTTAGAGAAAGGGAGGTCAGACCAAGAGGAATGAGTTGGGATTTCCATGAGAAAAGAAATCAGGATTGGAGAGTAGCATGTTTCAAGTAAGGCAAAGACACAAAGCAGGAAATTCTACAATGTGTTCAGGAAGTAGGAGAGGGCCAACAAATAAAATTTAAGCTTTACCTTCTTCTTTAGAAATGTCACAAATTTCCTCTAAGTCAGAACACTGCTATTATAGACTAAATAAATAGACGAAAGCAAAATGCCAAGCTATTTAATTACACTTTATTGCACCAGCTATGGGATGTGCTATGGGAATCATACGAAGAGATACTTAGCCCCAGGCATTTTGGAAATCTCAGGAAATTTATTTCCCAACACCAAGCTTTTACAAATTATTCTCCAACAGGCAGAAACTCCTCTATAATATCATGATGAACACCTTAAGTTTACTGTATTGTTTCCTTGGTTACTTTCTTTTTTTTTTTATTGAGGTATAGTTGACATATAATATTAGATTAGTTTCAGCTGTACAACATGGCGACTTGACATTTATATACATTCCAAAGTGATCACAACAATAAATCTAGCAACCATCTGCCACCATATAAAGTTGTTACAGTATTATTAACTACATTCCCTATGCTGCACATTGCATCCCCGAGTTTTACACACTTAATAACTGGTAGTTTGTACCTTTTAATCTCCTTCCTTTATTTCACCCATTCCCCTATACCCTCCCCTCTGGCAGACACCAGGTTGTTGTCTGTATCTGTGAGTCTGTTTCTGTTTTGTTTTATTTGTTCATTTGCTGTGGGTTTTTTTTTTTTTTGATCCTACATCTAAGTGAAATCATATGGTATTTGTCTTTCTCTGTATGACTTATTTCACTTAGTATAATACCTTCTAGGTCCATCCACATTGTCACAAATGACAAGATTTCATTTTCATACATGTTCCACTGTGTATGTGTGTGTGTGTGTGTGTGTGTGTGTGTATATATATATATATACATATATATATATATGTATATATATATATATACATATGTATATATATATATATATACATATATATATATATGTATATATATATATTCCATGTGCCCATGGACACATTCCATTGTGTCCATATATATCACATCTTCTTTATCCAGTCATCTGTTGATGGGCACTAGGTTGCTTCCATATCTTGGCTATTGTACTTCGTTACTTTTTAAAATAATGACCCCTAAGTCCTGTTCCTCAGAATTCAGGGTTTTAATCCACACTGCATCCTTTATTTTTAAAGCAAATTCCATATTACCTGACCACTTTTTAAAATAAGCATTTCCATCTAGCGGTGGGAAGTTTATTATGAAAATACCAGGTGATTCCCAGTACTCAATACCTGGAGCATTCCTCTGGCTGGGTGGGCTGCCATCTTGCCTTAGCTGACCCTGGGGCTGGTCCCTGCCTGCTCCACTGGGCCTTGCCCATTCCTGAGCCCTGTCACTGCCCTTGTCAGCTTCTGTTGCCATTGCCCGAATTTACTCTGTCCAGTCCCCCTGGCTGTACTTACTGTCTGAGCCTGACCAATCAGTTTCTGGATTTCCTCCCCCCCCTCCCCCCACCCACCCACCACCACCACCAAGAGATCGTTTTCCCTTGCGATTATATTTGTCTGCATCTTTCCTGGGAGAAAGGGAAGTTTTACCAACTATTTCATCTGAAACCAGTGAAACAACAATGATAAGACATTATCATTTGTCTTATAATTAGTGAAGGGCAGCCGCTCTCAAACTTCTTGGTTTGAAAGTGTCAAAGACCACAAAGAACATTAGCTTGTGTGTGTTATGCCTACCGATATTGGAAATGAAAGCTGGGACATTTATAAAATATGAGAGTACACAAGCACACAGTATATCAGCTCTTAGAGCAAAGATGGCGCCCCACGTCAGGTAGCCCCTGGAAATCACTGTATGCTTGTGAGGGGATGAGTGAAAATGGCAATAACACGGTGGTGGTGTTATGAAAATATTTTGATGCCAGGAATTCCTCGCACACACCTTGAAACCCCTGGGATGGTGTAATGCAACCTGACAAGACCAGTCCAGGAAAATGTTGACACTTGGGTTTTGTGCTTGCATCTGATGGTCACTGCACAGCCTCGGGGAGTTATGTGATCTCTCCCAACCTCTTTTGTCCTTTAGTGGTAGCCACCTTATCTGCCCTTTATCCATAATGAGGAGCTAATTACAGTTCCTAGTCCACAAACGTGAAGATAGAAATGTGATAACACACATGTGCTTAGCACAGTGCTTGGCACAGAGTCAAGAGGTCAGTAGATGTTGGTATATAATGAAATATATGTGCTATGTACCCATCACGGACTTTAATTATTACCAACTGAAGGCAGTCCTGTGTCATCTGTGTCCTTGACCTACTTTTCTCTCCTAGCACAGATTGTTTTTTGTGGATAAATTTTTTTTCTTTCAGTTTTACTGAGATACAGTTGACCTACATCACTGTGTAAGTTTAAAGCACACAGTATGATGGTTTGACTTTCGTATATTATGAGATGATTACCACAGTAAGTTTAGTTAATGTCTGTCATCTCATCCAGGTACAAAAAAGAAAAAAAAAGTTTTTTTCCTTGTGATGAGGACACATGTCTACTGTCTTAGCATCTTGTCAGTACACCAGACAGCAGCATCAACTATCATCATCATGTTGTACATCACATCCCCAGTATTTGTTTATCCCATACTGAAAGTTTGTTTTTTTTGACCACCTTCAACCAATTATGACTGACGATTACTTTTTAAAAAAAAAATTTTTAATGTTTATTTATTTTTGAGAGAGAGAGAGAGACAGAGTGTGAGCGGGGTAGGGGCAGAAAGAGGGAGACACAGAATCTGAAACAGCTCCAGGATCTGAGCTGTCAGCACAGAGCCTGATGTGGGGCTCCAACTCATGGACCTTGAGATCATGACCTGAGCCAAACCTCAGATGCTTAACCAATTAAGCCACCCAGGTGCCCCTTGAGGATTACTTTTGACACAAATATCAGACATTATATGACTTCACTATAAATATTTCAGTATGTATCTCTAAGAGATACTCTGTTTTTTTAAACAAAATTGCAACACCAGTATCATACCTCAGAAAAACTGTAATAACAGTAAATATTTAATCAGTGTTCAGATTCCCTTGATTGACTCATAATTTTCTTTACAGTCTGTTTGTTTGAACTGGGATCTTAATAAAACCCACACAGTACAGTTGATTGATATGTCTTTTTAAGTCTCTGTTCATACATGAGGAAAAGATTTTCTTTCAAAATCTGCTTTTCAGAGACAAGACGAAAATCTGGCCACATGGAAACCTTTTCACTGGGGATTACATGGGGTGCAAATAAACGATTAGACTAATACTAATGTCAACCCATTGTCTATTGTGTGTCAAGAATTGGGTCTATCGTATGTCAGGTATGATACTAACGGTAATAATAGTAGTCACCTGTTGTTGCTTACTTCATACCAGATGCTTACTTTTCACAAATTAGCTTCAATTCTTTCTGCAGTTTGAGGTAATTTTTGTCATTCCCATTTTATAGGTGAAGAAATTAAGGCTAACCTACAGTTTCAGCCATTTAACAAGTGGCAGAGTCAGGATGTCACATTAGATTTGTCCGTGCATTCTTTCCAAACTGTCATACAAAGTGCGTTTCTCCTCAGATGTCAATCACCTTCACAAGATTTTTCTTTCTTTTGGCAGCTGGCGATTTACATTTTACTTAATAATGACTGTTGCTGGAATTGTATTTCTTTATGATGTAAGTTGTCTCTTTGATATTCTTTGACTGGAATTTGTCTTTAATTTTAAAAATTCTTGCCTGTGAATTCCTTGGAAAATAATATTCTCAGTAAAATAACCAGCTTTTATGCCTTTAAACTCATCCTAATGTCTAGAGAAGTCAGAAACCCTCAGGCTGTCTTTCAGAGCCTTTGTTAAGCTTTGAATTTGCAAATACTATTTTTTTGGGTTTTTTTTGCAAACATAAGTCTTAAACCTAATCTCTATTTCCACTCGCACAACCCATGTGCCAGCTACCCCTGAACTACTAACAATCCACTGAACACACTGGTATATCCTCACTTTTGGATTTTAGCACATTTCATCCCCTTTGCCAGAAACTTCTTGCCCTTCCCACCCCTATCTACCTGCCAAATCCCATCCCTGCCATATCGAATCCCACTTGTTCTATCAAGACTCGGTACTCACTCATCAGAAATCTTCCCTTCCCATATTACCTTTGCATTGTCTGCTTAAATAGTTATTAAATGATTACCTCATTAAGTGATAGATAGTTCACAGAAAAAAAAAGATGACCAGCTTTTAGAGATTTCTTTCAAGATATTTTTATTGCTGCAGAAACAACAGTCTGGTTCGGAAGTAATATCGTTAGAGGTTTCGCTTGTTTGAATAATTCCCTGCATGAGACAGCAAGGTGTGTGGTCCCAGATTCACTGGAAGTCATAAGAATCACAGATATGTTGTATGGGAAGATGTACAAAGAGAGAGAGGTTCAGCAGGAGCAACAGTTTACTGTGCATGTGTGCCCCCATCAGTGACATCAGGAAGAGCTTATGTTTTCTGCTGAAATCTGCCTTTGACTCCAAAGACTTATTTTCTCTCCCTTGGTTCCTTTTTTTTTCTTTTTCAGAAACCTTGGGTTTATGACCTGTGGGAAGTGTGGAATGGCTATCCCAGGCAGGTAAGTCCCCTGTGATACGGTCCCTCCCTTATGTCAGCTTTGGGCCCCTTAAATTGTCCCATGAGTTAGGTCCGAGCCCCATTCCTACTCTCTGTCCATGTCTGTGCAATTCTTTGGCTCTTTCTCTACTGAAGCTTACTCCTCCTTATTCCTTATTTACCCGTCATGTGTGTTTTTCCTTTAGTCTGTTTATGGTTAATGCAATTACATATTTGAGTTTAAATCTAGTATCTTACTATTTATTTTCTATTTGTACCACCTAGTGCATTTCCTTTTATTGTACTCTCTTCTTACTTTTTTATGGGCCAGTCAAGTTTTTGAAAAAAAAAATTATTATTCCACTTTTTTCTTTATATTAGCTTTTCAGTTAGCTTTTATTCTTTTAGTATTTATCCTAGAGATCACCATGTGCATTTTTAAATTATTGGATGGAGTCTAATAAAACGTAGTGCTCTTACCTCTTTCCAGCCACTGAACAGTCATTAGAATACTTTGTATATATCCCCCTCCTATTTCCTCCTTCAAATATTTAAAACCTGACAAGTCATTGCTATTATTGTTTTGTAAATCAGTTAAATCTCCCTCCCAATGCTATGCCTTGTATCTTGCTTTTCCATGCTTCCATCTGGGATGATTATCCTTCTGGCTGAAGAAGTCCCTCTGGTTTGCTTTTCTGAGATGTTATCACTTTGCCTTCATTTTTTAGAGGATATTTTTCCTGGGTATAGAATTCTAGGTTAGCAGTGATTTTCCTTTAGCACTTTGAAAATGGCATTCCATTGCCTTCTGGATCCCATAATTTTCTTTAAGAATTCAGCTGTCAGTTTTTATTTTTGCCTCCTTGAACAAAATGTCTTTTTTCTCTGAGTTCTATATCTTGTCTTTGTCTTTCACATTTTATTATGATACGCATAAATGTGGTTTTCTTTGAATGTATCCTCTTTAATGTCCATTGTACTTCTTGAATCTGTGGTGTGATATCTTCAGTCAGTTTTAGAAAATCCTCAGCCATTGGGGCACCTGGGTGGCTCCGTCAGTTAAGCATCTGACTGCAGCTCAGTTCATGATCTCACAGTTCGTGAGTTCGAGCCCCATATTGGGCCCTCTGCTGTCAGCATGGAACCTGTTTCAGATCCTTTGTTTCCCTCTTTTTGCCCCTCCCCTGCTTGCTCTCTCTCTCTCTCTCAAAAATAAATAAAACATTTTTTAAGAAGAAAGGAAAATTCTTAGCCATTACTTTAGTTCCTTTCTCTTTCTTTTCTCTTTCTGGAATTCCAGTTACAGGTGTACTAACATTCTAGACCTTTACACTAAGTCCCATATGTCTCTTTTGCTTTTTCCAGTGTTTTCCATCCTCTTGCTTCTCTGAGCTTTAGTCTGTTGGGAGTTAATCCACCACAGATTTCTTGCATTTTTGCATGTCAAATGAAATGAAGCACTGCCTGCCTTTTGTTCTGTACTATCTTCTCAAGGATGTTTATATAACAGACAACCTGGGAAAATAGAAATGTCTCCTTCTGGAGCAAAGGGTAGGCATGTTACTATCTATTATGAAAGATTCAGGTTTCCTAGCTCAGTGTTCCTCTCTTGTAATACAACCCATTACATGTGCAGATGTCTTCTGACCCTTTTTTTTAGCCCTACATGAATTAAGATGGGAGAACTGGCCCAAATATTGATACTCTGGCAACTACTATTACTGTGAATAATAAACTATTCTTTATCTCTGACCCAGGAGTTTCATATCTTTAATCATTATCCATGAAACTGTGGCAAGCTGTCCTGCAAGTAGGGTAAAATCTCAGATCCTTCACAGATCTGGATATATTGTATTTCGTGTCCTCTAGTTTGCTAGTGTCTTTTCTATCAGTGTCTAAACTGCTGTTAAATATATCTTATAAATTATAGTTACTCTGTTTTCCAGTTCTCAAATTTTCATTTAATTCTTTTTTTAAATGGATTCCAGTTCTTTACTGAAATTTTCCACATATTAACCAAGTTTTCAAAGTTATTTTAAAGTCCTGGTCTGATGAATCCCATGTCTTCATCACCTATGGGTCTGTTCTATTTTCTTATTCTTATCTCCTTGTGCTGGATAACTTTCTATTGAATGATAGATATTGTATATGAAAAAGTATAGATGCTCAGGATAATATTATCTTCCTCTTGAGAAGATTTACTTTCACTTCAATTAGTTATAATAGAGACAGATCACCTTCATCTTATATGTGATTGAGTTGATTCAAGGTTGATTCCAGTCTTTTTGAGGGCAGATGTATTTACAACTTACCCATATTCCTAGGATATTTTCCTAGTGGTTTTAATAAAAGACTACAGCGTTTGCCAGGACTCTTCTTGCTTGGCTGGCCCTGAGTACCAATTTGCATCCTAGCAGTATGAGATTGCCAAAAGTCCATTTAACTTCATCTACTTCTTAGTCTCTGGGTCCATGCTGCTTATAAATTGACAAATACTCACTAATGCTATACACAGGTGTAGTTTTCTTTGAATTTATCCTCTTTAGGGTCTGTAGTACTTCTTGAATTAAGGATGCATTTGAAATAAAGGATTCACTTTTAATGCATTTTTCTCTTTGAACTCTTAGCTTCACAGGTTCTGGATGCCTTGGTTGCTCTTTGATGCCTTCTCACAGATATTTTTATGCATTTTACCCGGATTTTTTTTTAGTTATTCTCACTAGGAGAATTAGTCTCATAGGTGCTTGTCTGACATAGAAGAAAGCAGCAGCTGTCTCATTCTTTTATGGCCTTACTGAGGATGATTAGTTGACCAGAAAATTATTCCTTTTAATATGTTAGCTTCAGTATTAAAGAATCAAAGGTTAGACCATAAGATACTCAGGCATTATGTAGGCCAAACTCCAGTCTTATTCTTCTGCTTCCAACTTACTCTGAACTTCTTAGGTATGTTAGTTATCTATTGGTACCTAACAAACCATCCTCAATACAGTGTCTTAAAACAACAACCATTTATTTGCTCGTGATTTGGGTTAACAATTTGAGCTGGGCTCAACTGAGCAGTTCTTTCTGTTCCATGTTGTGTTAAATGAATTCGTGCATGCATTTTTCAGTTGGTTGGTGGGTTGATTAGGGGATGGTTCATGTCCCTGGTGTCCTCATTCATATTTTTGGCGGTGGGCACCTTGATCCTCTACTTTGTTCTTATCAGCAGGATAGCTCAGGTTTCTTATCTGGTGATTATAGACTCTCTGCTTGCATCATATTTGCTTATGATCCCTTGACCAAAGCCCAAGATCAAGTTCATGGTCACATAGACTATACCAGTGCATGGATATCAGAAGGTGAAATTCACTGGAGGCATTAGTGTAACAATCCATTACACCAAGTAATATATCAACTTACCTAAGATAGGCACCGCACACACATACACACACTATAACATTATTAAGTAAAATTCTAGATGTAGAAATTTTTTTTCAGAAGACATTTTTGGAGTATTTAAATAATTGTGTATATTTTATTACTGCCCTTTTTGAGAATAGGCCAATTCTGATTACTTAACTGTCACCAGTAAAGAGGTTAGGACATCAAATTTTGAATAGTATTCAAGAAACATAAAACAAGGTAAATTATGGGAATAGCAGAACAGACTGGCCAATATTCTTAAGGAAAGATTTTTGAATTTTTTTCCTAATTTAACTTTTAATCAACTAAAATAATGCAATCACACCTGTGGTAGTTTTATTAACTTTTTTTTTTAAGTGTTTATTTATTTTGAGAGAGTGAGAGAGAGAGCATGCATGTGCACATGTCAGTGGGGGAGGGGCAGAGAGAGAGAGGGAGAGAGAGAATCCCAAGCAGGCTCTGAGCTGTCAGCACAGAGGGCTTGATCTCATGGTTCGTGAGATGATGACCTAAGCCAAAATCAAGAGTCGAGTGCTTAACCGACCAAGCCACCCAGGCACTCCATAGTTTTATAAACTTTTAAATAAAACATTTAACTTGATTTTGGAATTTTTATCTACCCTTTTGGAAATAAAATGCCTTGAAATATTATCTTTGATTCCTTTTCAGAAATTGAAATCTTAAAGCATTGTAATTTTGTGGAATTAAATAGGTATAAACAATAGTTTAATGCCTTATAATGAGTTATTGATGATGCTAAAGCAGTGAATTTTTCTCATTTCTCATTTTCCTCAGCCCTTGCTGCCTTCTCAGTACTGGTACTACATTTTGGAGATGAGTTTTTATTGGTCTCTGATATTTAGCTTTGGCTCTGATGTCAAGAGGAAGGTAAGTATCTTGTTTATAAAACTACTTGTACTTCTTCAAAAATTTTTACCCTCCCCCCCAAATCTTAGTCTTTAAATTGTATTCTTCCATGTGTGTAGTTTCAGTTCATAGCCTTTTTGCATTTTATATAGCACATAGATTAATGCAAATCTTGCTCATACTTTGGTGCCTTGGCAGGTTTTTGTAGTGGAACATTAGAGAAACTTTAATGTGGAACCCTCCCCCACCCCGCCTTTTGTTCAGTGAGAAGAGAACTCTCCGTTATGTGATCTGTTTTTTTCTTTTGGTTTGGGAATTTGATGTTCTTTAGGTCCTAGTAGTTTTAATTCTGCGGCCACATCCTTTAGTTGATTACAACCTACCTTATGTAATTCTTTGATGTACTCAAAAGGTTTTAAAAACATGCTGTCCTTAATTCATCCAAGATCTTTACAAGGAAACTTTGCTTCAGGCATGATTAGTTTTGCTTTATATGCAGGGAAATTGAGTTACAGGCATGTTAAATGTATCCTCCCACATAACAAAGTGAGGCGTTTTAAGAACTGTTTAGGAACCATTTGCTGGTAAAGAAAACCATATTAGAATCTCAATGCAATCACAAGATTTCATCATCTATGTTAGCAACACATATCAAATGATACTCTTGGCATATACTTCATATGGTATTCTCTATTTAAAAGTCAGTTTGTAACAAAATTTGTGTGATAAGTAAAGTTAAGTTGAACTCAGTTTTAAGGAGATAAGACCAATTGGCTTGAATAAATGATGTTTGGGGGTGTGATGGTGTCCACTGTCCACATTAAGGGGTTCAATCAACTGCAGTTAACTGGAGATCTAACAGAAAACTTCTGGAATGTAAGTATAAGAACATATTATGAAAAAATCTGATAGAAACAATCTCCTTCCCACACACTTAATAATAGCTATGGATTAACTGTCATTAACTTTAGTTTGGGCTAAGAATACATCAAAATGAAATTGTTTGAGCCATTTTCTCAAGGGAGAGAATTGAAAATAATCACTTTTTAGAAGGTCTTCATAGATATACTAAGGTGGGTTGATCCTATAACGATCCTGTCTTTCTCCCACCTTTGATTTTTCAGTAGTTGGTTTCTCTTTATTACATACAAGTGCATTGGGTACCTTTTCAAAAATTAAATGTAAATATATGTCATATATTTGTAAATGCATGTCTTCAGAGACATACGAGACATACAACTATCGGGAGGGGGGTAAAACACAGGCTCTGGAATTGGAACGCCTGGGTTTGAATCTGTGACTTCACCACTCACTAACATCTCAAGCTAACTGGCCAAACCCCCTGATCTTCATTTTCTTATCTGTAAAATAGAGCTAAAAATAGTTCCTGTCTCTGGTTATTATGAGAATTAAGCAGATTCACCCATACAAAGCACTTCTTGGTATACAGTAAGTGCTCAATTAGTTAGGCTGTTATTAGTAGTATCATATTTACTCTTTTACTTTGGCTACAAGGAAACTGAAATCTTTAAGTTTTTTTAAAACATCTTTATTGAGGTGTCTGCATACTACAATCCATTCATCTAAAGTACATAGTTCAGTGGTTTTGAATATATCCACAGAGCTGTGCAATCATCACCATAGTCAGTACTAGAGAATTTTTGTCACCCCCAACAAGAAATCCTGTACCTTTTTGCAGTCACTCCCCATTCCTCCTAACTTCCTCAGCCCTAGGCAGCCACTAATCTACTTTCTGTCTTTGTGGATTTTCCTCTTCTGTATATTTCGTATAAATTGAATCATATAACAAATCGTTTTTTGTGTCTGGTTTTCACTTAACATAATGTTTTCAAGGTTCATTCATGTTGAAGCATGTATCCATACTTCATTCCTTTTAATTGCTAAATAATAGTCCACTGTATGGATATACTACATTTTATTCATCTATTTATCACTTGATGGCTATTCGGGATGTTTTCTTTTTTTGGCTGCCAGCAATAATGCTGCTGTGAACATTCATAGGCCAGTTTTTGCATGGAGATATTTTTATTTCTCTTGGGTCTATACCTAAGAGTGGAATTGCTGGGCTATATGATAATTTTATATTTAACCTTTTGAGCAACTGCAAGGTAGCCGTAGCATTTTACATCCTACCAGCAATATATAAGCATGCCAGTTTTCTACCTCCTTGCCAACACTTGTTATTTTTCTTCATCATTTTTATTATAGCCATCCTAGTGGGGATGAAGTGGTTTTGATTTACATTTTCTTGACAGCCCATGGGTTGAGTGTCTTTTTTGTGTACTTGTTGGCCATTTGTATATTTTGTTTGCAGAAAACCTTTTAAGGTTTTATGTTCAATTGTAATAGCTTTCTTTAGCCTAGATTTGCTAATATATTTGTTACACTTTCATTTGTTACTTGTTTCATATGCAGCAACTCTTATTTTAATGGTTGTATAGTTTCACTATATTTTGTATCTGTCTTTTTCCCTTGTTGGAATTAGACAGGGAATAAGTGATAGATGTAAATATACACAGGAATATATTCATGTGTGTATGTATATGGGATGGGATGTTGTATGTATATCCAGTGTGAGGCAGTGGAAAGATGTTAGGAGATGTTTAGGATTTAGATGACAACTATTCAATGCTGTCTCAGAGTTCAGTGACTTCAGTGATGCGGATAATATGTGCTAGTTCCCTTGCAAGGATTGTGTTTAAGAATTAAAGTGAAAGCATTTTACAAATTTCAAAACGTTCAGATGTAAGTTACTGTTTTTTTTTTTAAATGTTGTTGTTGTTGTTGTTGTTGTTGTTGTTGTTAGCTCTTCCAGTGATTAGGAAATAACTGCATTTGCTTAATAGCCGCTATTTTCCTCTCATTATATAGGATTTTCTAGCTCATGTCATCCACCACCTGGCTGCTATTAGTTTGATGAGCTTCTCTTGGTGTGCTAATTATATCCGCAGTGGGACCCTCGTGATGATCGTGCATGACGTGGCTGACATTTGGCTGGAGGTAAACTTTTGCCATTAAAAAAAGTAAGAACAATACCACGTCCCGGGTTTTTGTGTCTCGTCCCAGGAAGAATTGTCTGTGAGTGATTTAGCAGGGCTCTCTGTCGTGAAAACACCCAAAGTCTGAGGATGTCTCCGGGCTTAAAGAAAGGAAATCTTTTAGTTTTTAGTTTCCATCCTTCTCCAGGGTACTTGAGAGAGGTTAACTCATGGGATCCCACTTGCAAAAGTCGCACGCAGATACTAGCTCACAAAGTACACTGATGTCTCTGAGGAAGGAATGAACTCTAGTCTTTGAAAAGGAAACCTTGGATTTGTGGCATTATGGATTCTTAATATTGGATGATACCATATATTTCCTTAAGCCAAAGATGAACACCCATTGGATGCTTGCACTCCCCCACACGGATGGTCCTCCAGCTTTAAAGAATGAGAGCTGATGTTTATTTAAATGACATTTCCTTTCTAAGGAAGGAATGTTTTGGAGCAGGGGACATTAAAGCAAGAGTCTTCTTAATCCCAAACAACACAAAATATGAGAAACAAAACAAAATTAGGATTGTTTTCTCTACATGTTTCTGTTATGTATTGGTTCCCGTTTGCCCTGAGGCAGTGATCCGAGGGTCCTCTTCCCGGCCAGCTCTCCTGCTGTACTTAGGGTCACATTTCCCAGATCCACTTAGTGTGTCCTTTAAATACCTTCGCTTATAATACAGCTGAGGAAAATGATGCCAACCCATTTCATGTTCAGGATCGCCTGAATATAGGTTGGTATGGAAGAAATTAAATTTGATAGGATCTTGTTTTTCTAGAGCAGCGTTCACCAAACTTTTTGGTGAAGAGCCAGATAGTAAATCTCGCCTTGTGGGCAACATAGGATCTCTTGCCATATATTCTTTTTGTTTTTTATTTTCTCATACCCCTTTAAAAAGTGAAACCCATCCTTAAGGAGTGACAAGCTTTAGCCCATAGGCTGGACTGTAGTTTGCTAAACCCTTTTCTAGATGTAACCAGAAGTCATTTGAAGCTATTTTGAAGCAACTGGCTACTGTTAAAATATCAGATGTGCACAGAATTTTGTTTCTTCTATGCAATTGCAGTTAGACATGTAAATCCCATTCTAAAGGTCTAGATTATTCAGGGCAGCAGATGGCTTAGCAAAAGAAGGATTATGTCGGTTTTCCCATGTATCGCTGTCTGAATGTAGCCATCTCTGTTATAATTACCTCCTTCTCTGATCATATCTCGGTAACCCTGCCTGTAAATTAAAACCATATTGGCCATGACTTAAGAATTTTATGCTACTCTGTTGCTTCTAAGCCCTCTAGCCTTTGGTGTACATCCACTGTAAAACAGCTTCACTGTGCTGTTAAAAGGGAGTTAGCTGTTGGGACTGGGAATAAGCACTGGGCTGTCCCTGTCCACCCTCCCCCACCTTATCACTGACACGATAGAACTCCCTGGGTGATTTGGGCAAATCACTTAATGCTTTGTTTTCTGTCCTCAGCTGTAATATGAGAAGTCATATCTACCCCTTAGGGTATATTGTGAAATTTAGCTCATTACTGTTTGGAAATGTTCTGGGGTTCTTAGGTGAAGAAAAAAAAAAAAAAAAAGAACAGAAGAAAAATGAAATGTCAAACTCAGAGGTCCCTTCGTGAATAAACTATGAGAACAGCTTCATGTTGTTAGTGATCATGAATCATTTCTGATTCACAAGCCATGATCTAACTTGAGGTTGGACGAGCAAGGCCAGTACCTTCCACCAGCTGGGAAGAGGCAGCATGAAGTAGTGGAATGGGGCTCATTTTTTTATATCTTCCAGAAGGTGCCTAGTCCACAGCTTCCTTGAGTAGTTGGTTTTAGTGTTTGTCTTCTTGGGCAGGTTCTATCTGAACCCAGACGTGGTACAACTTTTGCCCCTGTTTAGACCCTCCTAAAGATGGTGCCTATTGATCTTTCAGATTCCTCAAGAGAGTTGGTAGGTCATTTTCTTAGCACTTTCTTTGCAAGGAAAAATAGCCCCAATATCTATGATCACTTTTACTCAGAAGGTGCCTTTGCCTTCTTCAAGCATCTTCCTGACCCTCTAGTTTTCCACACGTTCAAGTTTGGATCCAGGACCCAACCCTTTAATGGTATCATCGTATCATTTCGTTTATGAATATTTAATTGAAGAATTTTATACTAAATCACTTTATCTGAACGCAGTTGCTTTCTTTTGTTTTCAGTCTGCGAAGATGTTTTCTTATGCTGGATGGAAGCAAACTTGTAACACGCTGTTTTTCATCTTCTCCGCCATATTTTTCATCAGCCGCCTCGTTGTCTTTCCCTTCTGGTGAGTAGACAAGGTGCTGTACCATGACTTTGGTCACTGTGCTGAGGTGGCCTTGGCATGTTGTCGAAGTCAGAGTGTTGCCCTCTCCTCCTTACACTGATGTCCAGTCGTTAGTGCCAAGTTCAGTTGGAAACACTAATGTGAAGGGGCCATTTTTATAAATAATTAAAACAACACCTTCCAGCGTGGAAAAGGCTTATTACAAAAGGAGGTGGGAAATGTGTAACCCAATGGGTAAGCAGCAGCTCTGACTCTATGTTTTGTTTTGTGAATATGGATCTTTGTGATTAACAGCTTTTCCAGTTATTCAGTGAAATATCATTGGCCAATCAGCAGCTCTTTGAAAGAGAGGCATGTTCTATGTTAAAAATAACAGTAATTGTGGTCACCATTAATTGAATGCCAGACACTGGATTAGGCCCTTTGTATAATTTGGCTCTAGTCTATACAACAAATCATAAAGATAGGTATTACCAGTCCTACTTCACAGATGAAGAAAGGGATACTGATTTCATTCTCCATGATCACTGGCCCTAACAAAGTTCTGGATATCTTTTCAATATTGATCGGCTCTCGATCAGCCTGTTGATTTTATTTAGTCAAGGGCAAGGATTGAAGAACGTATATAGTGTCTCCCCTGACAGTCATCCCTTTGACAAGCATAATTTTCCACGTGTTGATTGACAGGAACCAGAGGACAAATGTGAGGAAGTCTTTGATGGTTTGGAAGAAAGAACTTATAACCAGCCATAGTTTGGGGCCGGACTAAGAGTTTCAGATCCTCTCAGCAGAAAAGTTAGTGTCATTGAAGATCCTGGGTTGCAGGGGAAGGGGATGGAGACCCACTTCCAGGCCTGGTTCCTAGTGGGTGGACAGCATCCTTGACTAGACCCCAGGAAAGTCTGGTCAGAGAGGTCAAGGGATGCTGCCCTCCCTATGGAAGCCAGCTACAGCTTTAAACATAGACCAGTATCTTACTTAGACATTTTCTGGAGAGGAGCAGCAGCGTGTGGTAGTTAAGTTCATGGATGCAAGTTGGGCATGGATTCAAATCCTGGCCCCACACTTACTACCTGTGTAATCTTGGACATATTAGATATTTCCTTGTGCCTCAGTTTTCTCATATGTAAAATGTAAGCGTTGTCACAAGGCTTAAATAAAATAATACATATAAAATAGTTCAGAATGACATCTGAAACATAGTAAGGACTCAGCAAATGTCAGCTATGTTTGCTGAAGTTATTAATAATTCTCCAAGAATTTGAAGTTTCATCTAGAATCATCTAGATGATTCATCTAGAATTTTCACCTAGAATCAAATGTGAGATCCATCTTTGAAATACTCTCCTTGGTTGAAGAATCACATTATCCTCACTTCTGCTTTGGTTGAGCAAGTGTGTTTATGAAATTATAATATTGTATGATAGCAATTATTGATAGGATAAGTATTGACTTTCAGGTAACTGTTGACTTACGGCTTTTCAGTGTGAATTTTATGATGCTATAAATCCAGCATTTTTCCATCGATTCCTCTTATTATGTTCCAAAGACACCATGCGTTCCAGTTATCTGTTGCTACATAATAAACCATCTGTACACTTAGTGGCTTAAGACAGTGTTTAAGGAGCTTTTTTTGTAAAGGGCCGTAGAATAACTATTTTAGGATTTAAGGGCTACATATGGTCTCTGTCACATATTATTCTTTGCTTTGTTTTGTTTCTTTTACACCCCTTTAAAAATGTACCAAACCCAGATGATCTCACAGGCTGTAGAAAAACAGGTTGTAGGCCAGATTTTACCACCAGGCCTCAGTTTGCAGACCTCTCTTTTAAAAAAAACAACACTTATTGATTATTATTATTATGACTTACGGGTTTGGGAGTTGACCAACCTCAGCTAGGTGGTTTTCATTTAGAGTCTCTTCATGTGGTTACAGTCAGATGTGGCCAGAATTGGACTCTTCTTAAAGACTTCCACACTCCACATGGTTGAGATAACACACATAGGATCAATTGGTTGATGCTGATGGCTAGTTGGGACCTTGGGTAGGCCTGTCAGCTGGCGTACCCTCCATTGGCCTGACCTCCCCATAGCATGGCAGCCGGATTTAAATAGTGAGCAGCTCATAAGAGAGCTAGGCAGATGCTGTGTCTCCTTTTATAACCCACCTGCAGAAGTACCATCATGCCACGTCCGACCTCTTGTTCTTCATTGGATCCAGGTGACTAAGCCCAGCTCATATTTGAGGGAAGGAAAATTAGACTCCATTTATCCACAGGAGTAGTTTCAAAGAATTTGCGGGGATATTTTAAAAAGCATACACCGTGGAAGCTCTCAGTGCAGGGAACTCTCTGAGAAGCTTCTAAGTGTTGCTGCTGTGGTTGGCTTTTGATTTAGCAATGAAGGACATTAACCTCAGACATTCCCATGATGTCTTAAATCAACAAGCAAGCTTACTCTTGCCCAGAAAACAACCAAACATCATGCTGGGGTTGAGGGATTGTGGAGGTGGTGTGTGAACTTCCCCACATACCCTCGTCTTTAAAAATCCTAGATTTAAGTCATTCCCTTGCCAGCATTTCTGCATTTCAAGGAGAATTAGTTGCATGTATTTGGCATTTTCTTGATCTTGATACTTCGCTGACTTCACCAGCCCACTGCAGAGGGCAGCCAATACCACGGTTTGCTGTCTTCAGGGAGTTGGATTGCAAATAAACCAGTATTAACAGACTTGACTGTAAAAATCGTTTTGCTGGTAAAAATTTTTCTGCGCTGACGTTGACTGGTCCTCATTGGAAGGTTGAGGAAAACTTCACCAAGCTATTGGAAGTTTGGGTGATTGGTTCTTGATGGTTTTTGAAAGAATCAGTTGCAGTGTGTTACTCTAGCTTAAATAGTGTTCCCATCAGCTTGAACGTGTTACACAATCATCTTGCGGTGCCAAAGAGGAAAAGTCAGTTCCTTGTTGTTAGCCTGACTCCAAGCATCTGTCTAAAATGTGTAACTGTAGATTCAATTTTCAAGGATATTTTATTAGTTCAGTTTTGGGGGGGATGGAATTTACTACGGACCAAACAATGTGCAGATGATCGACCTATTTCCAGATTCAGACATTTTTGAGGTGCCGTGGGAGGCAGCTGGCCATCAGTTGCTCTGTTCCTCCCAACTGTTTTTGTTGCACCTTTTGTGGTAAGATGAAGGGCTGAGTGGGGAGAAAGCTGACCCCTCTGAAATGTATCCAGAAACTTTGAGAGAAAGAACTAGAGCTTGTCCATTACACATGTCTTTCCCTTTCTTTCACTTTCCCTACATTTTCCCCAGCCTCAAGCATATTTGCTGTTGTCTGATCGCTTTCTCTTTGTATTAGTACAACTGTGCCTTCTCTTCTCTCCTCCTTTTTTCCGGAATCTTACTTAGCCAGTTCTTACTCAATCAGTGTCAGCAAGAAGTAATTACATTGTTTTTTAAAATACTGTTCCTCTCAACATTAGGCAGGAATTCCAACTGGCCTTGGTCAAATTACTTTAATCTAACTGCCTACTTACCTCATTTGTTTGCATTTTTATTCAAAGCCATTTAAATCTCAGGCTTAGTTTTTTACACTTTATTACCAACTGTTGTTTTAAAATAATGACTTCTAAACTGTTGAATTATTGGATGTACCTATCTATTGGAACAGTATCTGAACACTTCCAGGGAATCATTAGGCTAGAAAGCCCTTCCTAAGTTCAGGTAAACAACTCCCCTGACTCTCGAAAATTTCCTCCATAAACAACAAGAACAGATAACAATTTAGTCCAGGCTGTTCCAGCTGAAGGAAAGGAGCTCTCTGTCTCAGCTGAAGTTTACAGGTGGTGGTGCTGGCTCACTGTACTTCTCCATTTCTGGAACTCATCACAGCTAGATGTTGTAAGAAATACATGGACGAACAAGACACAGTTCCTACTGTGCAGGAGGTCACGACGGTGGTAGAAGAGATCTTTGTATCAACTACCTCATCTATATATGTGAAGACTATTATATTATGTGATCTGTCTACTGGATGTTCAAAAAAAAAATTTCCAACAGTGAGTAATATTCAAATAAGTAACTTCCTGACCTCCAAGTGTCCACATGCTGTGGTAACTTTATATTCCCCATCACTGGCTCACTAGGCTTCAGCCTGCAGCTTTTGGTGATCTGGCTCTCACTGGCATAGAAAAATGGTACTCTGGGAAGCCTCATGTGAAAGGGAATTCTGTGAATGATGTGACGATATAAATACTCAGAATGGCTATCAGAAAGAGGACAGTTTTAAAAAAGACAAGACAAAGCTGAAAGCGTAGAGCAGTGCATTTAGCAGACACTCATCGGAGGGAAACAAGAATAAGGACCCAGTGGACCTTTCCCATTGTCATAAGGCCTGGAGCCTCTGTTCTTTTTTTTGTAATGTTAATTTATTTTTGAGAGAGAGAGACAGAGCGCAAGCAGGAGAGGGGCAGAGAGAGAGGGAGGCACAGAATCCCAAGCAGGCTCCAGGCTCTGAGCTGTCAGCACAGAGCCCCACGCGGGGCTCGAACTCACTGACTGTGAGATCATGACCTGAGCCCAAGTCTGGCACTTAACTGTTTAAGCTACCCATGTGCCCCTGGGTACCTCTGGAGCCTCTGTTCTGAATGATAAGGGCAGAGCATGGGTCCAATTGTGCCATGGCGCCATGCCCTCATGGGATGGTACAGTGCCCTTTGCATAGCCACCAGAGGAAAGGAGGGACTTGTGCAATGCAAGAGTGGCTCTGCTGAAGCTGGGGCCACTCCCTTGAGCCTCTGCTGCAGATGAGTATCTCGGAACTAGACTTTCCAGTTACATACTTTATGAGGGAGACTGTGAATTTCACCGCCTGTGTTTGTTCAGTGTCTCATTCGACAGGGTGCCCTCACTGGAGCCACTTCCCTCGCACCCCACATGCTTGGCACTTCTGCTGTTCATAAGTTCATAAAGGACAACTACAGCACTCACCCTTCTTCAAATCATGGTATTTTAGAAAAGGGACCTTTTACAGAATTTGGTCATTTTTTATATTTGGAAATAATTCCAGGCTTACAGGATAATTTCAAGTATGTTACAAAGAGCTTCACTGTATTCACCCAGATTTACTAGTTAGTATTGTGTCCTGTTTGCTTTCTCCTCCCTTCTCTCTCGCCACTGCCCCATCACTCTCAGCGCACACACACACACACACACACACGCACGCACACACACACACAAGCACGTGTGTACATATATATTTTTTCTAAATCATTTGAAAGTTGCAAGCATCATGTCCCTTTATTCTTTCGTTCTTCGGTGCGGATTTCCTAAGAACAGGGAGATCCTTTTACAGAATCACAGGAATAGTTGTCGATTTCAGGAAATGTAGCAATCCACCATCCATGTTTCAGTTTTGTCCATTGATGCAATAATGCCTTTATTGCTTTGTTCCCTCCTCCTGGATCCAGCCCAGGATCACATTTTGCCTTCAGTTGTCATTCCCCCAGGGACAGTTCCTCACCCTTCCCGTGTCTCGTGTCATCAACATTATTGAAGCATTTAGACCCCCGATTTATTTTCCAGGTGAGGGGTTAAGATATTTCTGGGCTCACACAGCTACTTATGAAAGAACCGAGACAAGAAACAGGACAGTTGAAACTGAGAACAGATATGTTTCAAATTAAATGACTAAACTGGACAGCTAAAAGCAGGCATAATTTGCCTTCCCTAAGTATTTATTAAGTTTTCTTCAACTACGCAGTCACTTTGAAATACAAGACATCCCTGAAATATAAGGTAGGCAATTACTCACCAGTAGAACCAGTATTTGTTATCCTGAAAAGGCTTAGGGCTCGCCCCCGTGATTAGCAGAAGACCTTTTGGTGTGCATTAGGAAAATACAACTTGTGGTGGCTGCCTTATCTAGCCCAGCAAAACCAGCTACTATTTATACCAGCAATGTGATCTTTTCAAGCCACCAAAGCTGCACTGATTGCCGTAGAGTGGAGATGGGAAACAGAACCAAAGCGGGGAAAAGCCAAGGTTCGCAATCCCGGGGCGTGGTACTCCTGCCACCGTTTGGACAGATTAAAGGCGGTGGACGGAACAAAGTGGCTCCAGGAATCCAGGAGCGCAGCGGTCTTGGGGCATCCCCTGTGAAGTGAGAAATTCCATGTAGCCCGGAAGGTAAACAGGTGTTGGCATGCTCATTCATGTGCCAGCACACATGACACACATGTGTTTGGGACAAAACTGAGGAGGACAAAGTGTTTATTTTTCCCTTCCTCCCATTCTTCTTTTAGCAAAGGAGGAGAAGAAATTGGGATTGAGAGACTGGACCATCCTTAGTGAGCACCCTGAGACCAACAGAAGGAGGTCCTGAAAATGTAACCACAGCCCCCAAACCTGCTGTCCCTGGGGCCACGGTGGCCACCCCCTTTGGAGCTCCTCTCCACTTCTGTCCCCTCTGTCCTCCCGCAGAGAATATTCTGGCAGCACAGCGTCCCCACTCCTCTGGAGCTCCTCTCCCTCTCCTGAGTGGCTCCCCCCTCCTCTCCCTAAGCAGAAACTCCAGCCCAGGGAGCTGTACTCCCCTCCCACCCCATAAGCCACCTGTAGTGGGAACGGGTGGGTGGAAAAGCAGTCATCCTCACAACAGTAGTGACAGTAATAGTCCCAGCTACCATTTTTCGAGTGCTTCCTGTATGCTAAGCTCTTCCCATTTGTCAACTCCTCTAACCCTCACGACAGTCTGACAGTCTGACGAGGGGAGTGGTGTTGTTTTATCTGACAGAAGAAACTATGCCCAGAGCAGTTCTGTAACTGGCTGAAGACAGCAGGAGAGACATGATCCTAATCTACCAGGCTCCAGAGCCCACGCCTTGTCTCTCTCCTCTCTGCAGCTCTCTCAGAAGGCATTTGCATTTTAATGGTAGTCTCCTCCATTTCTAGGACTCCACAGTTTGCAAAGCTGGCTGTGTGTCCCCCTGGAGCCTCCCTGTCACAGGGGTAGGGGGTGACTTCCACCCTGTCCCAGGACCAGGAAGCTCAGTGACATGTGCTCAGGTTATGAGGCAAGAAAACAGCCCCGGAATGGCCTCAGCCCGGGAATCCTCTCTGCTGAGTTTAGTCCTAGCGTATCACTCCCCTTTCTTTCTACATCCAGCAAAGCTTCCTGATGCCATGACATGCAAGGCCAACATGAGATGCCTCCATTCAACTCTCCACTGGCATCTCACACCGCCCCCCTCTAACGGTCCTCTCCCTTAAGCTGCACCGGTCTTGTTTTAGCCCTTGACTTTTCCATGATGCCTCCCACCCAAGGGCCCTGTACATGTGGTTCCTTCCAACCAGAACCCTCTTTTCTGTGTCTTCCCTTTAAGAATAGAGAAATAGGGAAATCGCAGGTCAGTCAGAACCCTTTTTCCTTCCTTTGCATGGATCACAATGAGTAACTGCATTATTCACATTCCCTGGTAGAATCTGTAAAGTGGATGCTTTTGAGTAGTTTCCTTTACCGTTTTTGATACTGACAAATCCCTATCGGGGACCTAGTAAGGAGCAAGCCCCTGGAACAGGTGAAGGGAGGGCACAGAGATGAAGACGTACAAGCATCTATTAGTACAAGGCAGGTTGAATGAATCAGGCCAAACGCTCTAAAGGAGGAGGTAGTGGGGGAGCCTAGAGAAATACTATACATTCAGAGGTGATCAGAACAGCACCGAGACTTGTTACAGAGGCTCCCGTGCTTGCTTTGATGGGTGAAAAGAGTTTTAGCTGAAGATGGGAAGGGCTGGGCGCCTGGGTGGCTCAGTCGGTTGGGCGGCCGACTTCGGCTCAGGTCATGATCTCTCGGTCCGTGAGTTCAAGCCCCGAGTCGGGCTCTGTGCTGACAGCTCAGAGCCTGGAGCCTGTTTCAGATTCTGTGTCTCCCTCTCTCTGACCCTCCCCCATTCATGCTCAGTCTCTCTCCGTCTCAAAAATAAATAAACGTTAAAAAAGAATCTGACTTCGGCTCAGGTCATGATTTGGCTCAGGTCACCATTCGAACCCCGTGTCAAGCTCTGTGCTGACAGCTTGGAGCCTGGAGCCTGTTTCAGATTCTGTGTCTCCCTCTCTCTCTGCTCCTCCCCTGCTTACTCTCTCTCTCTCTCTCTCTCTGTCTCTCTCTGTCTCAAAAATAAATAAAACATTTTAAAAAATTAAAAAAATAAAAGGGAATAGGTGAGGACATTCTAGGCTGAGAGAGTACAGAAAAAGGCACACAATTCCCCAAAGATCCAGCAAATCAGAATGACAAAGAGGCTTTCTGTACATTCTTTCCTGAAATCCCTGTGAATGCAGGCCCCAGAATGTGAGCCTTAGCACTTCAGGGATTTGGGTCTGTTTTATTCATTGCTACATTCCTGGCTCCTATGAAGTGCCAAGTAGCACTTTGGTAGGTGCTCAATAAATATTTATTGAATGAATAAAGTAGATAATCATTGCTTCCATTTTACAATTGAGAAAATGCACAGAGAAGTGGATCAAGGTTACATAGAACCAGGATTTTAAGTGGTAGAGCCAGTTATGTTAAGAACATATAGGAGGGGCACCTGGGTGGCTCAGTCAGTTAAGTGTCCAACTTCAGCTCGGGTCATGATCTCCCAGTCTGTGAGTTCAAGCCCCACGTTGGGCTCTGTGCTAACAGCTTAGAACCTGGAGCCTGCTTCGGATTCTGTGTCTACCTCTCTCTCTGTCCCTCCCCCACTCATGCTCTGTCTCTGTCTCAAAAATAAAC
Organism: Panthera leo; assembly: GCF_018350215.1. Taxonomy (NCBI): domain Eukaryota; kingdom Metazoa; phylum Chordata; class Mammalia; order Carnivora; family Felidae; genus Panthera; species Panthera leo. The sequence goes on along the minus strand of NC_056684.1, from coordinate 18,612,338 downwards.
ATTAAAAATTAAAAAAAAAAAAAGAACATACGGGAAAATATAGTTTATAATGATGGAGGTGAGAAAGGCCTTTTAAAGTATAACATGGAGGCTACCTATAAAGGCAAAAATTGATAAATTTGGTTACAAAAATATTTTAGAAGCTGATTTGCCACCCCCGCCCAAAAAAAAAATAAACAAGGTTGAAAGAATCAGACTATGTGATGATATTTAATATGATTTTAAAAATAATGTTGTGCTTGATATGTAAAGAACATTTATGAGTCAACAGAAAAAGTAAACACCCCAATAGAAAAATGGACAGATACCATGAAGAAGCAGTTCACCAATGTATAAATCAAAGTAACCAAATAAAATATAAATATATATACACACGTATATTCATTTCACAAGAAATACAAATGTAACTATAAACAATGTGATGTTCTTGGGGCGCCTGGGTGGCTCAGTCAGTTGAGCGTCCGACTTCGGCTCAGGTCATGATCTCGCGGTCCGTGGGTTCGAGCCCCGCGTCGGGCTCTGTGCTGACAGCTCAGAGCCTGGAGCCTGTTTCGGATTCTGTGTCTCCCTCTTTCTCTGACCCTCCCCTGTTCATGCGCTCTCTCTCTCTGTCTCAAAAATAAATAAAATGTTAAAAAAATTAAAAAAAAAAACAAAACAAACAATGTGATGTTCTTTTAGGTAGAGGCTGACAGAGTACAATGTTGCTCAAGATCTAAGGAAGCAGGTACCCTCATACATTGAATGCAAGACTATAAACTGGTATGGTCTTCTAGAAAGCAGTCCTGTAACATATTCTAAAATGTAAAATGAGTATACTTTCTGATTAAGGATTTTAGCCATTCTAATAATCAAATGGTTCTATCAAAATATCTTTACAAGTAATTCTTACAGTATTCTCCATAATGTAATGAAACTTTGGAAACAAATAGCTATCAATAAGGGATTAGATAAATTATGATACCTGTAAATAGATTTCTGTGCAGCTGTTTAGAGGATGGCATATAGTAGGGGTTGGCAAACTCTGGCTCACAGGCCAAATCCAGCCCAGTGACTATTTTTGTTAATAAAGTTTTATTGGCCCACAGCCACACCCACTAGTTGATATATTTCTACGGCTGCTTTCACACTACAGTGGCAGAGTTGAGTAGTTGTAACTGTAACCAAATGGCCCAGAGGCCTAAATTATTTATTATCCGTCCTTTTACAAAAATGTTTGCTGATCCCTGATATATAGATAGAGTCATTGACATGGAAATCTCTCTGTATCATATCATTTAGTCATAAAAGCAGGATACAAAATCACATGCAGGGGCGCCTGGGTGGCTCAGTCGGTTACGTGTCCTACTTTGGCTCAGGTCATGATCTCGCGGTTTGTGGGTTTGAGCCCCACGTTGGGCTCTGTGCTGACAGCTCAGAGCCTGGAGCCTGCTTCTGATTCTGTGTCTCCCTCTCTCTCTGACCCTCCCCCGTTCATGCTTTGTCTCTGTCTCAAAAATAAATAAACATTAAAAAAAATTTTTAAAAATCACATGCAAAGTGTGTTTCTGTTATATAAAATTATGTGATGATGAGGAAGGGGAAAAAAGACTTAAAGACTTAAAGAATGTATTTTTAGGAGCAATGACTTCAGTTACGTTTACCAAAATGTACTGGGTTACCTGTGAGTTGTGAGATTTTAGGTGACTTTTAGTTTCCCTCTTTATATTTTTCTATAATTCCTAAGTGTCTAAAAATGATTGGCATACATAAAATGGATAAATGGCTATTATCTTTGTTATACAGAGTTTAGAGTTCATTTAATTACTTTTTTTAAATTTGTTTTTTTGTTTGTTTGTTTGTTTTTGAGAGAGACAGAGGAAAATCAGGAGAAGGAACAGAGAGAGAGGGAGACACAGAATCCGAATCAGGCTCCAGGCTCTGAGCTGTCAGTCCAGACCCTGACCTGGGTCTTGAACTCATGAACTGCAAGTTCATGACCTGAGCCGAAATCAGGAGTTGCATACCTAACTGGCTGAGCCAACTAGATGCCTCATGAATAGATTTTTTAAAATTTATTTGTTTTGAGAGAGAGAGAGAAAGAGAGCAAGAGAGAGGGAGAGAGAGAACAAGTGGGGGAGGGGCCGAGAGGGGGGGAGCAGAGGATCTGAAGCTGGCTCTGTGCTGAAAGCAGAGAGCCTGATGCAGGGCTTGAACTCACGAACCATGAGATCATGACCTGAGCTGAAGTCAGATGTTTAACTAACTGAACCACCCAGATGCCCTTAGATTATTTTTATAATTAGAATAATATACTTACAAGTCAACCTATCCAGAAACTCTAAGATCGTGGTAGTATATGAAGTTTGGGAAGGAAACAGGTAGCCCTTCACACTGTAGTTGTATCTGAAGGCACTGTGCATTCTGGGTCATCAAGGGCAGTTCCAATGATGCCCGGGAGTCTGCTCATGAAATCAATAAAGTATTCAGTTCACTTCAGAAAGTGGAAGTAATAGAATCATTGCTTCTTTAAAAGCCTCTCTTATTGGAAAATTTACTTTCATAAAATCCCCCATTCACCTTTTCTGTCAAATAAATGAGATTGTGTTATAAGGCAATTATAACTCCATGTAAACATGCATTATCCTATTTGTTCTACAAATCCCGGGAAGCCTAGTAGGGTTCTGTATGCTCTTCTGTTTGCAAAGAGGAAACCCAGGTACAGAAACTTTGGAGTGGAGGCAGTGTGACAATAAAAATTCCATTTGCTTTAACTTTTCTCCCAAGAGGCAGACTGTATTTTTGTGTGTGTGGCTCGCCAGTGATATAAAAGGTAATGTTAGTATACTGTTTTCCCTTGAGGATTTCCTGGACGTGGTTAGAAATGAATTAAATGTTGTATGCCTTGGGAGAAAAAGTATTTATTTTCTCACTGAAAATTCACAAGTGCTTTTTAATGAAATACTCTTCTCTGTTTTTTTTAGGATTTTATATTGCACGCTGATCCTTCCTCTGCACTACCTTGAGCCTTTCTTTTCATACATCTTCCTCAACCTCCAGCTCATGGTCCTGCAAGCCCTTCACCTCTACTGGTGTTACTTCATCCTGAAGATGCTCAAAAGATGTATATTCATGAAGGTAAGGGCTGTCTGAGTCTTACTGTTCTTAACGAGTAGATTTCATTGCTAGATTGAAGGTGAGGCCCAGGTGGTGGAACTTTCTAGTTAATTAATAGTTAACCAGAATTCTTTATATTTTCTTGATTTGATCATTATTGATTAAAATGTATCTAAAAGGTAACTATCTTTTCCATTAAGTAGGTCTCTAAGGTGCTTTTAAAAAATTGCTTTTATTATTGGACAAGTAATTTTTATAAAACTTTTATCCAAATATTGATTGCTGCTTCTTAATTTATTTTTATTTTTATTTATTTGAGAGAGCACAAGCATGAACAGGGGAGAGGGGCAGAGGGAGAGAGAGGGAGAAAGAATCCCAAGCAGGCTCCACACTCAGCGCAGAGCCCGATGCAGGGCTCAATCCCACGGCATTGGGACTATGACCCGAGCAGAAATCAAGAGTCAAACCCTCAACCAACTGAGCCACCCAAGTGCCCCTTGGTTGTTGAATTTTAAAGAGTGTCCTAATAAGTCTAAATTTGGTCTGGTTTGGGGTAAGCTTTATTGTGAAAGTTGAGTAGTATTTCAGAGCCTTACGGTTACCTTCACTGAACACTCAATTTGCACATAATGCTCTCCCTCTGAGCTTTCTCCTACATCTGAAATATTGTCTGTCATTTGGCTATGCTTTTTCTCTGAAAACAGCTTCTTCTCTAAGTAATAACAAATTAATAATACATTTTAGACAATAGAAGTTTTTGTTTGTTTGTTTTGAATTCAGTTCTGGGATTTAATCCTAGAACAGGGGTGGGAAAGGCTTCCAAAATGAGTAAGATATGATTACTGCCATTGGGGAAACAACCCAGCATCTGGGGTGGGGGGCATATTTACCTACTAGTGACCACCTATATTGTGGAAGACAGAAACTAGTTGACTCCAGGGGGGGAACCAGGGAAAGTTTTATCGAATAGACAGAATTTGACTTGAGCCTTTAAGGCAAGTAAAAGAATAAATAAATAAAATAAAATCATAGTTCCTTCTTTGTCTGGAAATCATACTTTAAAAAAAAATGTTTATTTATTTATTTATTTTGAGGGAGAGAGAGCAGGAGAGGGGCAGAGAGAAAATCTCAAGCAGGCTCTGTGCTGTCTATGCAGAGCCAGATGTGGGGCTTGATCTCACAAACCGTGAGATCATGACCTGAACCAAAATCAGGAGTCAGACACTTAAGATTCAGCCACCCAAGTGCCCCTGGAAATCATACTTTTAAGGGAGTTTTAATTAAGGATCTTTCAAGGTGGAAGTTACAGTGGGCCCATTTTTGGTGTCACCATTCATGTGTAGTATGACACTGTATCATCAGAGGGAGTGGCTTGTAATGTAACTGGTATCCTGTCAATTTATCTGATAAGCTCACATTTTGATCAACCGTCCAATTCTTTTGTTTTCCTATTTTAGTAAATGTGCCTCAAAGATTATTGAAGAGTTGACAAATGAAATGGACATTGCGATAATCGACCTCTGGGTTTTCTACCCTCTCTTAGCTTCTAGATCTAGACAGAGGTATAGGAAATTGCATCTGGATTAATCTCAAACCAGATTCTGAAAGTAGTGTTTGTTTGTTTAAATAAATTACTGACTTGAACTTGTTTTCTTGAGAGTGGACTCTTTCCCTTAAGTAGGAATGCCCAGGAAAAAACAAACAAACAAACAAACAAACAAACAAACAAACAAACAACTTTCATCCAAATATTCTAGTTTATTAATATTCTAAATAGTTTTCTCCTGACCTCTGCAAAAGTTATTTTACCTCTGAGCGACTGATAAAGTTAAAGGGACTGAGATAAGGTTAAGAAGTTGAGTCTTTAGACAATTTGCACATCCAGGGGCTGGAAGGAAGGCAGGCCACTGAACTGAGCCTGTCCCACCACTGAGTCAAGCCTTCCTGGAGCGCCCGTCCCTAGGCAGAAACGGTTCCCTTAATGGCTGGTGAGTGACAATAATTACAGGCCTGGAAGGGATCCAAGCAGAACAAAACTTGGAGACCAGAAGGTACTCTTGTTTGGTTTCAGCATAATTTTTCATATTTCTGACCTCTAATGTGTTGTACCAGGCCTGATTAAAAACCCAGTGCGTTGGGGAGCCGTGGACAGGAATTCCCGATTTCTCATGCTGTACTTTGGAAAAGCTGTTTCCAATTGCATTTTGACAGCAGTAGTGGAGGCCCCTGCAGCCCTAATCCCTGAAGTTCTTATGACTTCAGCTGGCTTGCATGCACACTCTGTTTTCCATAGCGGTGGCAAAACTGGCTGTGAAATCAGCTTATTCCTCCAAAGCCGTAAAGTGCCTTTTAAAGAATGCTATTTGAAGGCACAGTTGCATTGCAAAGGGGGAGGAGACAGATAAAGGTGGGAGTTGACATTCTTAGAGGAACAACTAACAAGTCAGTTTTCAACTGTATTTAATACGTAGTTAGCATTTAATGTACACCTCAGTTGTTACTAAGGTGACTAATTCTTGGATATTTAAAAAAGGGAATTGCAGAAGTTCTCAGGCCTCTTCAAATGTCTTTCAAATCTTGTAACAGAGGTTGGGAATTTGTCTTTTTAAGCTTCTAGGCCTTTAATGAGTAGTTTTGAATATGCAAATAAATACGTCATTCAAGGGAACAAACCACACAGGCGTGGAAAGTCACAAAATTGTTTATTAACCTTTTTGTGGCCTCCACGGATTTGCCTGGTAGGCTGGCAAGACAAAAGTGATTATACATCCTAAAAATAGCAATTTTGGAAATATCCATACCTTATTTTCCCTAAATAGTAGGGTCACTGCACGAGTATGACGAATGAAAACCTTCTACCGTTTGCTCCTGTTGTTGAAGACCTTAAAGCAACAGAGGAACCGAAGTGGTTCCTCTAAACTGGGGGGGGGGGGGGGGGGGGGGGGGGGTGAGGAACTACCAGCCCACACATCACATTGGGAAGTATGACAGGCTGATACATCCGTCTTGTCATTCTCTTTGCAAACACGAGAAGTGCTTTCAGAGGAAGTTGGAAGGAGGGTGGCATGCTTTCGTTTAGTATTACTTCAGAGAATTTGATCATCATCCTGGTTTTATTTTCTTCTTTCTAAATATCACACTGGGTGCTGGCCAACTCAAGCATGTCTCTCTGACATCTTAGGCTGGTGCACAGCCAAAATGCAAAGGGAGGAGCATTGCACGCAGCCGTCACAGCCAGGACAGGGCAACTGGCCCCTGGCAACCTGCCCCAGCCATCTTCTCCGGACAGGCAGCGTCTCTTCAGTTCAGAGATGACACTTTATGTGCGGTGAACTCTTAGTTAAAGAAAGGAACCCTCTCAGAAATAGGGGAAACTGAGGCCTCGACCAAAGTCACATAGTAAGTTTATGGCAAAGCTGAGACTAGAACGTGGGTCTCTTAACATGTAATACTCTGCCTTTTCTAATTATTGTTGCTTTGAAATAACCAGAAAATTAATTTAAAATACTTGTAGGGGGTAAAAAAATAGTCCATAAAACAACTTGAGTCATCAAGATAATAGAATAAAACCCAGCACGAATCCTTTAACTTGTGCTTGAACGTTCTGAAAACATAAGAACATGTTTTGTATTTACTTTTTTAGTTTCAAATCACTTCCTTGTGAAGCAGGCTCTGTGTAGATTCAAATCTCTGCTTTCTCATTTGCTGGCTGTGTGATCTTAGGGATATTACTTCCATCGATTGCCTGAGTTTCTCCACCTATAAAATGGAGGTGGTGATATTAACACCTGCCTTGTAGTATAAAGCCCTTAGAACAGCATCTGGCACATGGCAAGCACATGATAATGTCAGCTACCATTGTCATTACCATTATTACTACTAACTCAGGTTCTTTGTGCCAAGTCATGGAGAGCCTGTGACTTCCAGGTAGCCTGGCACTTGGCTGTCAGTCAAACCCTCCCTCCCTTCCACTTAGATAATGCCGCAGCTGAGTCAGGCGTCAGTCCAAGGGCTCCCATGAGCCCTTGCTAAGCTGTCTTCTGCCAGACAACTTTCAGGACTCACATTCTGATGATCCTTTTTGACACACTCCGATATCAGCATGTTGGGGAAGAAATACAAAATTTGTAACATCTAGGAAACCTCTAGGTCTCTTTTCGTGGTAGTTAGCAGTGGATGTAAAACCTGCCCTTTGCTGGACAAGAGGTAAAATATCACAAAGGCTGGCGGTTAAAATAGCGTATTATAAAAATGCTATCAGTTTACATTTCCATAGTTCCAAGTATTTATATAGATTAACTACTTTACCAATCTATTGGGGGCACCTGGGTGGCTCTGACTTTGGCTCAGGCCATGATCTCATGGTTCTTGAGTTCAAGCCCTGCATCAGATTCTGTACTGGCAGCACGAAGCCTGCTCAGGATTCTCTCTCTCTCCTTCTCTATCTTCCCCTCCCCTGCTCGCATGCACACGCGCACACATGCTCCCTCTCTTTCTCTCTCTCTCAAAAATAAATAAACACTAAAAAACATTTTAAAAACCCTACAACAATCTATTGAAGAAGCAACAGTAGAGTTTATAAACTTGTAAAAAGTAACCATGCAAAGTTGCTTGGCTTAAGGAATTTCAAATTTGAATCTTCTTCCACACACTACATTCAGCCGAGCCGTGAAATAGACTTGCAGAACTGGGAGAGACCACGACGCATCCACCAGGACACCATGACCCCCTCCTCAAGTCCTTCCCACTGTACTGCAGTGTACCACTCCCTTGCACATCAAACTGTGCTCTGTGTTTCCTAGAGGAAGAGAGGGGGGTGAGTGACGAAGTTACATGACTTACCCAAGGTCACACGGGAGTGGGGTTCATGCCTGCAAAGCTTGAGACTTCACAGCCCATGTTGCTCATGTGCTGTGCTCTCCTGCCTCTGCAGCAGCTCTGTGTTTGTGAATGTACGTCCTCCTAACATGAGTGATATGTATTTAATATGTGTGTGTTTATATGTATTTCCCTTCGTGTGCATTCAGTGGATGTACACTCAGTCCTCACAAATTTCATTATCTTTTTGTTTATTGTTTGGTGAGTTTTAGTAAATGTATAGACCAAGCGGCCAATACTCTATTAAGATGTAGAACATTTGGGGTTCCTGAGTGACTCAGTTGGTTGAGCGTCCAACTTTGGTTCAGATCATGATCTCCTGGTTCGAGGCTCTGGGCTGACAGCTCAGAGCCTGGAGCCTGCTTGAATTCTGTGTCTCCCTCTCTCTCTGCTCCTCCCCCACTCATGCTCTGTCTTTCTCTCCTTCAAAAATAAATAAACATCAAAAAAAAATAATAAAAAAAGAAAGATGTAGAGCATTTCCTTGACCCTATAACGTTCTTAGCGTCTACTTCGGTCATCACCCATTCCCACATTGGCAGACACTGTTTATTTTGAGAGAGAGAGAGAGAGAGAGAGAGAGAGAGAGAGAGAGAGAGAATCCCAAGCAGGCTCTGTGCTCCGCTCGGAGCCTGACACAGAGTTCAATCCCAGGACTCTGGGATCATGACCTGAGCTGAAATCAAGAGTCGGATGCTCAACTGACTGAGCCACCCAGGCTCCCCAGAAACCACTGTTCTTATTTCTGTCCCCATAGACTAGTTTTGACTTTCTTAAACCTTATATAATTGAAGTTACACAGCATGCTCTTCTCTACATTCTTTTACTACAAACTTCATAGTCTTATCATGACTTTGCTCACTTGTCATTGTCTCCTTGACAGTAATCCATGAATTCCTGCTCTTCATAGAGAATGCTCTTTAGAAAATCTCCCTAGGGCTATCCCCATTATGGGATTCTGTGGCTTGAAACAATCATAAATTTGAGTTTTTAGAAACTTGAAAGTGTGGAATTGTTTAAAGAAATCAGAGTAGAACAGGCAACCATCATGGCTCCAAGATAATCACAGAAGGGAAATGTATCCTGAGAGGACTGTGAGCAAACCCGCCTCTTGCCAGCTCTCTGCCTCCAGCAGGATTCCTGTTGCTTCGCCCTGGACTAGGAGGCCTCGGAACAGATGCCAGGGCACAACCAGACCACCTAGGATGGCAGTAGGCACTCAAATCCTGCCTTTCTTTCCCTGTCCCAAATATGGCCCTGGATGTTTCCTTGAACCACTGATCATATCTTGCTGAAGTTGAAAAGGAGGTGAGGGATGGGGGAAGATCTAAATAAGAAGAGATAAAAGATGCTCTGACAGCTTTCATACCTGATTTTAAAAACCATTTCACGAAAATGGAATTGAATTTTATATATTCCTGAAAAGAACAGATACTCCATTTAATTAGTAGAGAAGAAGCCACACACAGATGCCCATTAGCACATGTACACACAGAGATATCTTATATGGGACTTGAGTTTCTCCTTTTTTATTTTTAGTTTATGTGTTTATTTTGAGAGAGAGAGAGAAAGCACAAGTGGAGGAGGGGAAGAGAGAAGGGGAGAGAGAATCCCAAGCAGGCTCCATGCTGTCAGCGCAGAGCCCAACGCAGGGCTCAAACTCACAAACCCCGAGATCATGACCTGAGCCGAGATCAAGAGTCAGATGCTTAACTGACTGCACCACCAGGCGCCCCTGGAACTTGAGTTTCTGTTTCCATCAGCCTAGACAAGGAGACAGGAACAATTTATGTCTTGCTAATAAATCTACACATTCACACCAGGATGTGAAAGTACTATTAATGGGCTCTTGGGCCAGAGAGCCTGGTAAAAACAGGGGTAGGGGGGAGAGGTGCACTGTTTCTGTTAATATCCCACAAATCTCTGTGGCGACAGCCTCCCTGCAGTCCCCATCCCTCCCCCACCACATAAGTCTCAGAAGAGAGCTTTATGTAACACAAAAGAAACCTTACTCCCGAAGATTCATTCAGTTTACAGATAATGGGTAAAATAAATTAATTTGTACAACATTTTCATTTTGATGTATCACGTGGGCCTTAGCATCATGATGCCTTTATCTATGTTCTGTTTGGGGCATAACAGGTATGCCATCCGTGGGACCCTGGACTCTCAGTGGGGGCTATTTTCTGCAAATTGTGTCTGCTTGCCACATACGGTGGACTCTGGAAATCCTAAAGAGAGCATCACTGGACACACACACTCTTCCTGTGGTCCCACAGCCCATTTTGCATGCCAGCTCTGAGACTTTCATTTCAGTCAGACCTCAGCCTCAGTGTTGTTCCAAGAGACTTGGGCTTGTATGTACACTTCTATAACATTTTTAGAATTTCCGGAGATGATGGTCATGTCTTTCAAGGGAATGGGGTTGGTTGTTCTCACTCACATGGTTGGATTTGGGACCACCAATCAAATCTCTAGAGCATTCCACCAAGGCCCAGCCGCGGTGGGGTCACAGGCTAAAGTCAGAGCTGATCCTATAGGAGCTATAATGGGTGACTACTTATGTCATGATTTGGTAGGAGCCTCTAAATCTACATGCACATCCCCTCAGAAATCTCCTTTACCCACTTCTCTGGGCACAAGATGATATGAAGAATGTGTGGAAAGTCCAGGCTCTGGGATGACCCCAGGCTCCTGGCTGTCCAGAAGAGAGTAACAGGTAAGGGCAAAGGTCAGCGAAGGTGTAGAGGAGATGGAAAACAAACTGCCTGCATTCTGTACCATTCTTGCTTCCCCGACTCAGTTGCGTGTGTGTGTGTGTGTGTGTGTGTGTGAGACCATGCACACATGTGCACATACAGGGGGATTTCAGGGGTGCTGTGGGACTCCACATCCGTGAGGGGATGAAGGGAGCTGAACTGAGCAGAGGTGGTGCTGTTACAGCTAAGGCCTCAGCCAACCCTAGAGAAAACCCTAGAGCTGGGTGGCCCTCCAGAGATGTCCAGTTGTGGCAAAGAGGCTGGACCTCTGTCCCCTGACATTAACCTATCGCTAAATGTGGGCTGCGCTGTGGGGAGGGAGCTTAACTCCAGATAAGGCAACTCTCTTCAACCAAGGATAATACCAGAGAAGGACATTCCTGGAGCCCCCAGGGCTGGGGGTTTAGAACCATGGTTCTGAGGGCCTCCCACCTCTTCCTGCCCCATCCTGAACCTAACAGCAGTCCCCACGAAGAGGACTGCGTGTACCTCTATAGGCAGGCTAGGCATCCGAGAGCATGGGCTCCAAACACGTAGAAGTGAGGCCTTGGAAAAGTCATTTATTTATTATTTTACCTTCTGTTTTCTCATTGGGGGTGATAACTGCCCAACCTACTTTACAGGATAAAATGCCAACGTGAATGAGATGGCTCTCTAAACTTCAAGGGGCAGAGAAATCTTTGATTATAACAATTGCAGTAAACATTCCATGGTTTCCTAGTCAGTCATTTCCAGTTACTTCCTGTCCCCCACCCCCACTCGCAAGACACTTGTTTCTCTCATGCCAAAAGTCCTTTCTGAGCTGTGGAAGATCAGTCACCAAGCCCTAGGGCATCCAGGAGGCACTGAAACAGTTTGCTGAAGTGTCTGGTGAGAAAGGGGCACTCACAGGTTTCTGGAGGGGAAGGTGGGGAGGCTGCAGGAGGCTGAACCCCTAGACACTGCCCTGTGGGGTTTGGAGTCAGGCCGGGCCTTTCTGAGAGCCTTTAGAAATGTGTCGGGTGCCAGGCACTGGAGGTGGCAGGTCTGGTGGCTCTGCGTGTCTCCTCCACTTGTGCCCCGTCACCCCTGGAGAAGGTGGCCCTCCCAGCTCCCACTTTCTACAGGCAGTCCTGGCACTCACACTTGCGTTCCTCCCCAGGAGTGATATGTGTTCTGGAAGCGTCTCTGCAATTGGCAGGTCTGCATCTGTCTCAGGGTTTCTCCACAGTAGCACTGGTGACCCCTGGAACCAGATGATTCTTTGTCATGGGGGCCGTCCTGGGGACTGTACGGTGGTTAGCAGCACCCCTGGCCTCTCCCTGCCTGATGCTGGTAGCAATCCCATCCCTAGTTGTGGCAACTTGAAATGTCTCCAGATGTTGCCAGATGTTCTCATCCTGTTTGAGAACCACCACCTATCGGCTCATATGTCCATTTCCCTTTCTGTAGAGGTGCATCATGTTTTCTTCCCCCAGCACACGGTGTTTTTTATAGAAGTTTCAAAGGCTTCATTTTATTGCATTATTTATTTACTCCTGTGCTTTGTGCTGTTGTCGTCATGCATTTTAATAATATATAATAAATGTCATATGTTTATATATGAAAATATACATCTACATATAAATATTAATTACATTTATTATATTGCTATTTTTTTGTTTTGAACATTTAATTATTTTCTAAAATGATAAAATTTTAACTTTTTTAATATTTCCCTTTATTCTTACCATTTTTGGCTCTCTTCATATTTTTACTGGATTTAAGATACCACGGTTTTCTTTATCTTCTTCTTCTTTTTCTTTTTACTACTTTAAAGAAGCTGCTTTATTATCTTTTGCCTCACATGCTTTCTGATGAAATGTCTGTTTTATCTTTGTTCCTCTAAACAAATATGCTCTTTGTTGCGGGGGGGGGGGCGCAGGCTGCTTTAAAATTGTTCTCATTAGCACTGGTTTGCAGCAATTTGATCATGATGTATCTTGATAAGATTTTTTTTTTAATGTTTATTCTGCTTGGAGTTTGTCGAGCTTCTTGAACCTGTGGGTTTCCAGATCTCATCAAACTTAGATTGCTACAAATGTTTCAAAATTTCTTCTGTTATCCCTTCTGTTGTCCTGTTCTTGTGGCACTTGCATGACCACTTCATTTGCCCAGAAATCAATGATATTTTGTTCATTTTCAGTCTTTTTATTTCCCTTCTAGGCTTCATTTTGACTGATTACTATTGCTATGTCTTCACAATCTTTCATTTTTTCTTTTGTAGTGTCTGATCAACAGTTAATCCCATCTAGTGTGTTTTTTAATTTCATATATCATATTTTTCATCTCTATAAATTATATTTTGGTCTTTTTTGCATCCTCCCTTTTTCTTACTATGTTTGTATTTTCCTCTACTTTCTTGAATATATGGAGCATATTTATAAAAGCCATTTTAACATCTTTGTTTGATAATTCCATCATCTCTGATATTCTTGGTTCTGTTTCTATTCATAGAATTTTGTCTTGGTTATGTGCCATATTTTCCAAATTCTTTGCAAGCCTGGTAATTTTTCATTAGATGCCAGGCAGTGCTCACTTCAGCAGCACATATACTAATATAGATGTGAGACGTTTTGAATTTTACATTGTTGGATGCTGGATTTTGTTGTATGCCTTTAAATAGTGTTTTTGTATGTAGTACAACTAGTGTATTTTGTTTTTGTATATGCAGTCAAGGTGTTGTCATAAGTTTGATGCTTTCAAGGCTTGTTTTTAAGCTTTGTTAGTGTGAGACCAGAATAACCATTGGTCGATGGCTATTAATTAACAGTGAAGTCCTTCTTAGTGTTCTCTTTGATGTCCATATACTAAGAGTTCTTTTTGGGGCACCTGGGTGGCTCAGTCAGTTAAGCGTCTGACTCTTGATTTCTGCTCAGGTCATGATCCCAGAGTCATGGGATCAATCCCCTCATCAGGCTCTACACTGAGTGTGGAGCCAGCTTGGAATTGTTTCTAACACTCTTCTCCATTCACACTCCCTCTCCATATATAAAAAAATAATAATAATAAAATTTTAAAATTAAAAAAAACATTAAGGAGCAAGTGGGTGGCTCAGTCAGTTAGGCATCTGGCTTAGGTTCAGGTCATGAGCTCGAGGTCCATGGGTTCAAGCCTTGCATCAGGCTCTGTGCTGACAGCTTAGAGCCTGGAGTCTACAATTCTGTGTGTGTGTCTTTCTCTATCTGCCCCTCTCCCACTTGCACTTTGTCTCTGTCTCTGTCTCTCTTGCAAAAGTAAATAAACATTAAAAGAAAGAAGAACTTTTAAAAAAAATTTAAAAAGAGTTCTTTTCACTCTGGCTGCTGAGCAGACAACAAACTGCCACCCCAGTATGAGCTCCAGGAGTTGTTTTTCAACTTTTTTTCTGGTGATTCTTTGCCTGGCCTTTGGTAGTTTCCTGACACACACACATTGGTCAGTGCTGAGTCAAAGACTGAAGGGAATTCCACTAAAGATCTCTGAAGCTCTCTCTCTCTCTGCATATCTTCCTTCTCTCCAGCATTCTGTCCCACAAATACCTGCCTGGTGGTAAACTCCAATTTCTATTTCCTCAACTCAGTGGCACCATGGGGCTCTGTTTGGTTTCTTCACTGTGCTTCAGCTTAGAAATGGTAAGATGGTATGCTGGGACAGGTGAACGGCTCCCCTCCTCCATTTTCCTTTTCTCAGGAATCACAGTCCTGAGCTACTTCTTGAACAGTGTCTAAAAACTATTTTTATATTTTATCCAGCTTTCTAGTTGTTTAACATGCTAGGATAATCTATTCCCTGTTTTTCCATCCTGGCCAGAAGCAGTTGTCACAGTATTTTATTTTCTAAATAACAATAGTTTATACACTTCCTGAGATAGTCTGTTTCATTTTCAAATGAGCATAACTGTTAGGTAGCTCCTCTTTACTCCTGATCTTTCCCTCTAGGCCAATGCTGTCCAATAAAATATAATGTGAGCCACATATATAATTTTAAGTTCTCTAGTAGTGTCATTTAAAACCATAAGAAACAGGTGAAATTAATTTTAGCAATATATTTAACACAACATAAGCAAAATATTATCATTTCAATTTTGCCTGTGGTATCTTTTGCCTGGTGTGTATTTTAATCGGGGAAGGATTATAATCATATTTACAGCTAATACAGTGATTCAGCAGTCAATACAAAAAACTAGGAATGAGACCTTTTTCATTCTTTTTTTTTTTCATGTTAAGTCTTTGAAATCCAGTGTGGATTTTACACTTACAGCACTTCTCAATTTGGACTGACCACAACTCAATTGCTCAAAAGACACATGTGGCAAATGGCTACCACATTGGATGTTGTAGCTCCCAGCTCTAGAATAGCCATTGTACTTCTCTCCTCCTGCATCTGAGACAGATGGTGGGATATGTTCTCATGTGTGATCTGTTCTCATGGGGCCCCTGGTGTTATGCTCAATTATACTGTTATGCTTGATTATACTATGCTGGCTGTACCCACTACCTTTCCTTTTCCACTCAAGAAGTTTTCAGTTTGTGAGCAATAGAGGACAAAAGCCAACCTATTGTCTTTAAAAAAATTTTTTTTTTAAATTATTTAGTATTTATTTATTTTTGAGAGAGAGAGAGAGAGAGAGAGAACAAGCTGGGGAGGGTTATAGAGAGCGGAGAACTGGGGATCTGAAGTGATGCAGGGCTCAAACTCACAAACCATGAGATCATGACCTGGGCCAAAGTGTGACACTTAACTGACTGAGCCACCCAGGTGCCCCCCATCCTTATTTTTTGTTTTTTGTTTGTTTGTTTTTTGTTTGACATCCTTATTTTTTGTTTTTTCCCTTCATTGCTTATCTCCAAGTACCACATCTTCTTTATATACCTGATTCTCCCCAACAAACTCTGCTTCTCTGAGAGTGACACTTCCTGTCTGGTACACTTTGGGGCTCCTTCTCTTTAATAAGGGCTATGAACTACCAGGTCCCAGCCTGTGCATTTATACTTTCCCTTTCTCTTTCTGGAGGTGATTTTGTCTGCACTTCTAGGTCAATACACCCATCCTGCTCATTCTTCCAACCTTCCCCTCTCCATGTTCCCAGCACAAGTTAGAGGGCTGAGGGAGCTCATTCGAATTTGTATATATATTTTTTTCTTCTTATAGATACCCAAACAGTGTTCTCTCTTCCCCAGGAAAATTGAAGGCATTTGATGCTGTATTTGTTTTTGGAAAGTGAGGGAGAAATGTGGAATCAGTCTACGATTGTTCTCCAAGCCCAGAAGTCCTCAAGTAAATCATTTGCACACAGGTGCTTAAAACGTTTTTAATAATAGACTTCTTCCTCCATTCTCACATGTAATCTTGATGATGTCTCAGTATGGAAGCTGCATTTAGCAGCACAGAACTGCATGGTAGCCATTAGATATCAACCATATGCCCTACTCTCACCCGTGTGGCTCTGCTTCTGTGGATTGAACATCTCCAATTCTTTTAGAGCACCTGGGTGGCTCAGTCAGTTAAGTGTCCGACTTTCAATTTTGGTTCAGGTCATGATCTCATGGTTCGTGAGATCAAGCCCTACATCAGGCTCTGTGCTGACAGTGTGGAGCCTGCTTGGGATTCTCTCTCTCTCTTGTCTCTCTGCATCTCCTCCACTCTCTCTCTTTCTCTCCCTCTCACTTTCTCTCTCTCAAAATAAATAAATAAACTTAAAAAAATGTTTAAACATCTCCAATTCTTTAAACTGTACCTCATCCCAAGGTATGCTATTGAGCCTTTTCACCTACCTCTCTCATTTCATTTTATCCAGATTCTCCTTTAAATGAGCATCAGTTTCTACACATGGTCTGACTAATACAAAAGCAGGTCTGATGTCTCATTTTGTGAAAACTCTACTTCCATCAATGCAGCCTAGTTTTGCTTTGAGTTGCTGATAATCACATTACATTGTTAATTTATAGTGAGCTTGAAATTGATTAAAACCTCTAAGTCTTTTTCACATGGGCCAAGTCACATTTCCTCCATTTGGGGATTGTCTGGTGATGGTGGTGATTTGTGATGGAAGTTATATTCCTTCTTATTAAACATCACTTTGCTTAATAAGCTTATCATTTGAACGTTTTGCTTAAGAATGAAAAGTAGTAGGGGCCCCTAGGTGGCTCAGTCGGTTAAGCATTCGACTTTGGCTCAGGTCATGATCTTGCAGTTTGTGAGTTCGAGCCCTGTATTGGGCTCTGTGCTGACAGCTCAGAGCCTGGAGCTTGCTTTGGATTCTGTGTCTCCTTCTCTCTCTGCCCCTCCCCCACTTATGCTCTCTGTCTATCAAAAATAAATAAATGTAAAAAATTTTTTAAAAAAACAGAATGGAAAAGAGGACATTTGGTGATGGATGCTTAAATGTTCCTGAGGACCTTTTGTCTAGGACGTCTGTTATAAGAATTAAGGAGTATTCTACATAAACCATCTCATGAAGAAAGTCTTTATTATTTTTCCTGATATATATTTTCATCAGGTGAGGATTGTGATTATATTTAGGGCAAATACAGAGTGAGGTATACTGCTCACACTGACAAGAAGATCTAGGATTTCCACTTTTTGTTTCAGATGAACTTTTTACACATTAGCTATGTTGACTACACCTGACCAGAATGACCTGTGGAGCCTTTAAAGAAGGACACTCATGGCCAGGTCCTAACTCAGACCATTTAAATCAGGATTTATGAGACAAGGCCCAGACATTGGAATTTTTTAAATGTTTATTTACTTATTTTTTTGAGAGAGATAAAGAGAAAGTGGGGAAGGGCAGAGAGAGAGAGGGAGACAGAGAACCCCAAGCAGGCTCCAGGCTGTTGGCACAGAGCCTGAAGCAGGGCTTGAACTCACAAACTATGATATCATGACCTGAGCTGAAACCAAGAGTTAGACGCTTAACCAACTGAGCCACCCAGGTGGCCCTGGACATTGGAATTTTTGACTGACTTCTTCCCCTGATATAAGTGATTCCGATCTGCCTCTCAGGTTGAGAGCCACTAGAAAGTCGAGAAGTCCATGTATGTGTGTATCTGTGTGTCTTCTCCACTGCTGGACAGATGTCCGTGGATGACTCTCCATTTATTGTCTACTTTCTAAAAACCAAAGATAGCTGCATTTCTCCCCCACATGTGTGGAGTTTGTGGACATGACCTCAACAAATACTCCCATCTTGCAAATTTTAACAAAAGCAGCAGACTTTCATGTCACATAGGTGCTCAATGCTAAAACATCCTTACAAAAGAAAACTCAGACTATTGAAACACTTGGAGATTATTTCCTTTGTGGAAACCCAGAATTCTTTAAGTAGTACATTTCTCTGGAGAATTAAAGGCCTGACTCATTTTATAAGATGATTGACTAATTAATTGTAAACAGCCATCCTTTATAGGAAGTGAGACATATTGGTAATTTTATATTGCCTTTCTGGATTAAAAAGACTCATCTTAGGGGGTGCCTGGGTGGCTCAGTAAGTTAAGTCCAACCCTCAGTTTTGGTTCAGGTCATGACCTCATGGTTTGGTGAGTTCAAGTCCCATGTCAGGCTCTGAGCTAACGGTGCAGAGCCTGCTTGGGATTCTCTCTCCCTCCCTCTATCTCTGCCCCTCCTCTGCTCACGCTGTTTCTGTCTCTCTCAAAGCAAACACATACACTTAAAAAAAATTTTTAAAGACTCGTGATATATAGATACTAAAGAAATAAAAATTATTTGAAATCATGGAATTTTCAAATTAGAAAGATCCTTAGGTGACTCGCTGAACCTCTTTTCACAGAGGGCAGCAATCTAGGGAGAGTCTGTGGCCTCAGAAACAGCCTGCTAACCACAGTGGTGACTCTGCCTGGGCATCACCTACAGCTGGTTAGAAATGCAGCTTCACCAGGGGTGCCTGGCTGGCTCATTCAGTTAAGCGTCTGACTCTGGATTTTGGCTCAGGTCATCATTTCACAGTTCATGGGATCAAGCCCTACATCAGGCTCTGTGCCGGCATCGTGGAGCCTGCTTGGGATTCTCTCCCTCTCTCCTCTGCTCCTCCCTCCTCAAAATAAATAAGTGAAAACTTACAAAAAAAAACCCTCAGAAATGCAGTATCTCAGGTCCCACTTCTGAATGAGAGCATGTACTTCATCAAGAACTCTGGGTGATTATATGCCTATTAAAGTTTGAGAAGCCCTGGTCTAGAAAATTCAGATCCAGGTAACTAACAGTAACTGTCCCTGTGTAGCTAGGTTTGATAGAATCCAATTTAAATTTAATGCAGCCTCTTTGAGGAAAAAAAAAAAAGAAAGAAAAACCCAATTGTTTTTTTCTGTGACCTTGTCATTTTGGATCATAAGAACTAATATAACAAAAAGGAATGTATTTGGGTAGTAGTTCAGAAAATTGAACTCTTTGACTGAATGCACCTCTTTTTCTTTTCATACAGTTGAAGTGAAAAGTTTGCTTTCAAAACAGCATAAAATGCTTATTATATTGTCCTTTGTTTCATTGCCAACTGTGGATTTAGATGTGGAGCCATTCAAAAAGCAGTGGGACATTATGAGTCATTCATGACCTCCTGGGCTTTTGACATTAATGTAGAACCACAGATTCCCAAGCCCAGAGTTTCCTTAAGGCATTTCAAAAACACAGCTCTACAATTTTATTGAAACCATAGCTGCAGATGTCTTTCCCAGAGGTATACGGAAATGCTATGGCAGAGATCATTCATTTACTTGAAATGAGCATTTTATCTCATTAGCATTAGTATATTTTTTCCTCATTGTCAATGTTTATTTTGCTTGGTAATCCTTGCAATCAGTTTTTAGGAAGACAGGCCAGGGCCAGATGTTACCTTGGTTAACAGGCAAATCATGATTAATTGATAAAGATCTTATATTCCAGTATCTTAAAATATAAGAAAAAGTTACATGAAACAGTAAAGCCAGAAGTGTAGATATCAGGGTTTGATTTACATTTATTGTACGCCCCTCTCCCACTTTTTTTTTTTTTTTTTTTTTGGTGGATATGAAAGTGATAAGTCGTGTATGACTTGGGTGGTGCTGGTTGTGTTACACACATTAATACAACTCAGATTGATGGCTACAGATGGGAGTATATTCTCTAAGATAACACAGCACGGGGAGGGGTTCTGATGTTGTGTCATATGAGGAGCTGTGGGAGGAAATTGGAATATTTAGCTTGAAGAGGATTTAACTGTCTTTAAATGTTTGAAAAACTGACCGATGTTTGAAGGAAGTACACAGACTCCTTTTGGACAATTACTGTAGTTATTGGAGATGTATGAGCAGGAGTGTGTATGTGTCAACAGAAACTAGATTAGATGAGCCTAAATGTCCCTTCCAAACCTGGGGGCCGTTGGGCACTGATCTTTCTTAAGTAACACCCCTTCTGCATCTCCAGTGCTAACCCTCCAATCCGTGCCACTGCTCCCCTGGACTACAGTCACAGCCTGCACAGCCTCTACCTCTGGTGTCTCCGAAGTCCTTCCAGCCCCTTCCACACAGCAATCAGGAATGCTGTTATATAGCAACCAGCTCCCCCCATTAGAGCAGGAGTTTTCTGAGTATAGACGCCTTGTCTGTTTTGGTCGTTGCTATCTCAGACGGTGCTGCACAGTGGCTTCTGGTTGGACTTAGAAATAAAATATACCTCCTGACCGTGATCTTTGAAATTGATAATCCGGTCCATGCTCACTCCCTGACTTCATCTTAGGACATGCTCCATGTTTCTCACTATGCTTCAGCTGCATTGGCCTTTCTGATCCCTCAAACGTGACAAGATTTTACCCCACCTGAGGCCCTTTGCACATACTATTTCTTCTTGAAACGTTCTTCACCCCACTCTTTCCTGACCACTCCTACTTACCCTTCAGGTTACTACCTCCGAGTTCCATTTCCCTGGCACAGCTACCTGACGTCACCCCATCTAAGTGAGATCCCTAATTCACACATGGTGGTTTTCTCTACTTCATAGTAACACTTATAAATGCGTAGTTCTAGATTTATTGTTATTTGTTTGAGCTCTTAGCATTTGGCTCTTCTAGTAGACTGTAAGTTATCTGAAAACAAAGACTATTATGTCCTTGACACCTTGCACAATGCACTGGGGCTCAAGAAATAGTTTTTGAGCCAGTTGTTCTCAGTGGGGATTTTGCCTTTCAGAGACATTTGACAATCTCTGGAGACATTTCTGATTGTCACAGCTGTATCTAGTGGAAAGAAACTAAAGAAACTTACTGCTAACCATCCTAAATGAGTAGAACAGTCCCCACACCACGAATTGCCAGGCTCACAATGTCAAGAGTGCCTAGGCTGAGGTTCCTGGAATGGATGGATGAACTTCTTTCTCTTTTGGCTGATTCCACTTTGTGGTTGGTGGTGTTCCCAAAGTATTCCCTGCTTTCCCACCTCCCGTTGTCATTCTATACAGAGGGAAGGTAGGTTATGCCGGAACAGCCAAACTCGCTAGTTCTTGAGAAGCCAAGCTCCGTGTAATTAGCTGGGTAGCATTTCTTCAGATGTAAATATTGGTGGTTTAAAATTATTCAAATGATAATTCCAAATGGTTGCCAGCCATTTCCTTTTGAAATCAGGCAACTGCATTGGGAAAGTTCTGATGAATGGAGAGAATAAGATTGTAGCTTATTGTTCAGTTGGAACTGGGTGAAAATGAACACATTTATAACACTACCAACTTTCCATTCCTTCATGGTCATGTACAGTTTGGGTTGGGAAGGGAATAGTGGTAGGGTTGACCATGCCAAGCAGTCATTCTTGGTTCCTTTTCATTCACTTAGTGACCATTTCTGTCTTGTCATTTCTTCTCTTCTTAACCTTGTCGAATGTTGGGTCTAAGCAGCAGAACCGTTCATGTCCTGGAAGCAGCTAATTCTCACCTCCTGCCCTTCGCACATACCTTTCCCTCCCCTGGAATCACAGCATCCAAGTTTGAGCTACACAGTTTCCCATCTCTAGTTCAAGCAACTGTACTTAGGAGGAAGTCTTCCAAGGTTGCTACTTATTGAAACATTTCTTTCAGCCCCATACAGCGCTTCCCAATCTTCCTTCCCTCAGGGCACTGAGAGACTGATACTTGCACAGCATGCTAGGGAAAATCGCCGCTACCGTCCAAAGAATGAGGAGACTGGGGCTCTGGTAGCTGCTCCAAGATCTAAAGGAATCAATGTCTCAGCATATTTTAACCTTTTCCTGGCACACCAGTTGGGAAACTCTGGTGTAGAATAGCCCCACGATACTCTAGTTGCTATGGGCCATAATGATGTTATGTATTCCATTTTGAATGTGAGCTGGTGGATTGGGGTTGCCTAAGAACAAGTTGTATTTTGTCTACCACTGGAGAAGGACAGTGGTGAGATACTTTGTGAATTTTCCTTATTCAGAAATCTCAGCAACAATGGCAGCACGGCTCCTCTGAACCAAGGAAACGGCCCTGTCCCGCAAGAACTCTCTGAAGTGGTTGTCATGAGTCTGCTGCAAAGTGCTGTAGGTCAGGAGGGGGCTCTGGGGATCCAAACCTGTGTGGCACAGCTCTGCTGACTGCTGTGCTAGCTACAGTTTGCTGAGCCCATGGGCCAAGCCAACGCAGAATCTAGATCCTGGCCACAGGGATTTGATGCAGTTTGGAAATTGCTGAAGACAAGGGAAGAGGTCTGTACCAAAGAGCCCCACTGAGTGTGATGGGCTGGGAAACAAGGTCTCCCACACAGGGCAGGACTGAGGATGATCTGGAGGTTTTTGTCTGGAACAACTGAATGAATGGAAGTGCCATTTGCTGAAATAGGGAAGACCGGAGAAAAGGTGGTGTATGAGTTGACCAGCATTTGATAAGCCCATTAGGCAGCTGAGGGGAGATTGTCTAGCTGTGAGCATTTGAGTTTGAAGCCAGGGAGAGAGGTCCACACTGGGGTATAAATTTGGGAGTCAAGGTGGGGGTTTCTGCTGTGGTGTTAGATTCATTCATTCACTCACTCATCAAACAGATACTGAGGGCCTACTGCACACTAGATGGAATCACCTAAGAGAAACTAGAAAGAAAGATTGTATTCCCCTCTCTCCCCCTGCAAAGAGAACCAGTGAAGCTGTGTCCTTCCACCCATGCTTTCATATGCTTGTTAGACTTGAATACAGTCAAAAATATGGAGTATTGCTTTCTTATTTTTAAACTTTACATCTAGTATATATAATTGTGCATCTTGTTTTCTTCATCCATGACATTCACATTGACACATGTTACTCTGTGGATCAATTCATTTAACTCCTGTACAGTTTTCCACCAATCAGATACCCCACACTCTGTTTAGCCTCCTGTTTATAGTCAATTCTACCATAAACATCCTTATATCTGTCTCCTTGGGAATGTATAATGAGAGTTTCTCTGTAGGGAGGATTCCCACATCACCTTTACTGGATGCTGTCAAACTATCTTTCAAACCGAGTGTGTGAGAGTCTCTCGTTCCCCACATCCTCACCAACACTCGCTTTTATCGGACTTTTCAATATTTACCAGTTTGATGAATGTGAGATTTTTTTAATCTCATTTTAATTCTCATCTTCCTGATTACTAAGCATTTTGTATAGTTTATTTGTCACAAATGTTGCCTCTTCCGTGAATTGCCTGCTCAGATCCTTTGTCTACTTTTCTGTCACATTGTGTTTTTCCCCCCTTCTTAATGGAGTGTAGAAATTCTTTGTTGGATGCTAATATTTAAAACAAATTTGAATGTTTCAATTTTAATACACATTTTCTATGACTATATACTTAACCCTCCACCTTTCTATGATTATTTCTTAAAAGATGCTTACCTAAATCCTAGTGATTTTTTTTTTCCAAAATCGTTTTGTATCTTTGCCTTGTTAGGGTTGTCGAATTTCCAGGCCATAGAATCTAAAGCTGTTTCTAAAGGCCATAAAATATGACAGTTTAGAGAATGCGCTAATTTTAATGGTTCCAATCCCCAAAGCAAATTACATTTACGAAACCAAATAATTTTCCACATCCATCGCAATTGGATGATTATGACAGAGTCTGGTACATTGTTAATTAATTTTTAGGTAATACAGAGAATATGAAAGACATCTATGGTTGTTATCAAGAACCATGCAGCTGCTGCAGGGCTGTGTCACTCAGCTGGGTGCGATGGAGTCTTGAAGTTCTTATTTAACCTGGAAAATGAACATGTTTGACAAGACACTTTCTAGAATCCACCTAGCCCTAAAACTGACTCCTTCTCTTAGAAGCTCATTTTTCAAAGCCCCCATAAGCCTTAGCAAAATGAATTCATTTCTTAAGGAAATTAGAGACATTGATAGCACCAAGTGAAATGAAAAAAGCCATCAGTGGAAAATAGAATGCACACTTGACCTTTGTACGACACGGGTTTGAACTGTGCTGTACTGCGAATGTATGTTCTCTTCCTTATGATTGTCTTAATAATATTTTCTTTTCTCTAGCTCATTTTAAGTATATAGTATATAGTACACGTAACACACAAAATATGTGTTAGTCCACTATTCATGTTATTGATAACATTTCCAGTTAACAGTAGACTACTAGCAGTTAAATTTTTGGTGAGTCAAAAGTTATACGTGGATTTTCAACTGTGCAACGGGCAATGCCCCTAAACCCCATGTTGTTCAAGGGTTATATTCTAGTTTACACTGGTGAGTTGGGCAGTTTAAAAAGCAACTTTTGTGTCTGGCTCTGAAATTCAAGAGGAAACATTCTGTGTACACAGACAAGCCAATCTCAGGGTATGTTTTCAGGGATGTGGATCCAAACTCCACAGGACATAAAGGGCTAGGTACTACGTTGACTCACACTCAGAATTATAGGCAGCTGGGGCTGTGATCTTGATCCTGGCATTCTGTGTCCAAGAGATTTGACACCAACCGAAGGTAATTACCATGTACTATTACAAAGTCAGCCAGTTTTTTGTGAGCTCCCCAAAAGAAAAGGAAACTAGCAGAAGCTGGAAGTGTGTTCATTACTTTAGGGATCAGATGCTTGAGTCTTTGGACATAAGTCAGTTCAGCTCTGTGCCCCCATTCCTGGCACCCACTCTTCAAAGGGGTATTTTGACTTCATGACTTTAATTGAGGAAGGCCATTTTTATCCCAATTTCAGAGCTTTCTTTCTTTCTTTCTTTCTTTCTTTCTTTCTTTCTTTCTTTCTTTCTTTTTCTTATGTTTATTCATCTTTGGGGGTGGAGGGAGGAACAGAGAGAGAGGGAGACACAGAATCCAAAGCTGGCTCCAGGCTCTGAGCTGCTAGCACAGAGCCCGACACAGGGCTCAAACCCACAAACCATGAGATCATGACCTGAGCTGAAGCTGGACGCTTAACTGACTGAGCCACCCAGGCGTCCCCCAATTTCAGAGGTTTCTATTTCTTCTAGTGTATGGGATGCTTCCAAACTGACTGCCAGTCTCCTTTCACAGTGGCTGTGATTTCAGCCCATCCTCTGAACACACATCTTCTCTGCCCTCTTGGAGTGCCAGGCAGATGACATTTGCCAATATTGATGCCTCTTGGTAATGTGGGGGCTCCAGAGCCCCCTTTAGGGCTAGTAACACGGTCTCCGCTACATACGTAACTTGTCCCTCATTCTTTCCACCACCGTTTTGTGCAACCAAAGGTTGTTGCCAGGTGAGAAGGGGATTCTTAAAAGACTTTGCAAAAATTATACTCATCCACTTCAATCGTGGAATGAATAATATTGTTAATAACGTGTTCTAGAGGGCCCAGGTCATTTCTGGAAAAAGTTCAGTTGCATATAGATATCTTTGCTAATTCAAAAGAATGCTATCTAAAGTGATCAGATAGTGATGTGCTCTCTGTAATGGCAGCTGCTGAGACCTTCACTGAGGGGCAGCTCAGGTGGGCAGATCACGGTGAGCATGTGAGCCCATACGCTTGGGCAAGTGGGAGAACTGAACCAAGTAGCTGTGACCCTTTGGCTGCTGATCCAAGGTCCAGTTCACTCTTCAAAAGGTTCTGGGTCCTCTTTATGCGTGCATTTTCTTGGGCCTTTAATAATTTGTGGGAGGGTTTCAGGCCAACATTTGCATGAGACAAGTTCTACTAGCCCAGTGACAACTAAAAGTGTGCAGAGAACAGTGTAGGGAAAGGCAATGCAGGAAAAGAAATGGGCTGATTCCAAGAGACAGACTCAATGCTGCTGTGTAAGCAGAGTCTTGGCACTCTGTCAAAGCAGACAGGTAGTGTTCCAGAAAACACTGTGGCTTGACCTTTAGCAAGTATTTAATTCCTTGTTCCACTAGAGCAAGCTTGATTTGTTTTTGATTTCTGTTAAGTGTTGTAATTGCTGGGAAAGATTTGTAGTTGTGAAAAGGTGCTTTGCAGAACATGCATTATGGTTTGTATTTTAATATTCTCTGATTTGGGCTATTTAGAAAAACCTCTTTTTTCTGGCATACCCGAAGTCAGCTTTTTTCAAACTGTGGATCAGTTTTTCAAACTGTGCAGATCAGTAATCCAGTTTCCTAGGTCTCAACCACCGTTTTTGCAATGAAACAGAACAGAATAAAACATGTCAGTGTTTGTCTCACAGAGTAAAAATAATTAATTAGGGGTGATTTTCATTATTTCCAATTTTATGCTTCAAAGTCAGTCCTGCTAGTACCAAGGGCAGAGTCAGAACAGGGTGAGGAGGTATAAGGAGACCACTGGTGCTCTGTTCAGTAGGAAAGGAGAGGGAGCTTTCTTATGCAGAGAACTGACCTCAAACAGAACTGAGTGTCTGCCTCCTGGGTGCCCTGTCTCAAGTGTGTGTGCAGAAGACTCCAGCAGGGGTCTGTAGAGCACTGCGGTTCACAGTTTCTAAGCTTAGAGTAGGGTTTTCATCCGATCTGCCTTTCTTAGCTGTGTGGCCTTCTAAGTTACTTAATCCCTCTGAGCCTCAGTCTCCTCTCTTGTAAAGTAAAGAGACTGGCTCCTATGTCTTGGGTTACTGTGAGGAGGGAATGTTATTGTTCACACTAGCTGCTTGGTCCAGTGCTCAGCACATAGACATTTAGAGCATGAGTGTCTATAGCAGCCTTATCCACAATTGACAAAACTCGGAAGCAACCAAGACGTCCTCCAGTAGGTGGATGTGTACATAAACTGTGGTACCTCCGACGGCGGAATATTCCTTAGCAATAAAAAGAAATGAGCAATTGAGCCATGAAAAGACATGGAGGAACCTTAATGCACATAACTAAGTGAAAGAGGCCAATCTTAAAAGACTACATACTCTATGATTCCAACTATATGACATTCTGGAAAACACAAATCTGTGAGGCAGTAGACAGGTCAGTGGTCACGAGGGGTTGGGGAAGAGGGAGGGATGAATAGGTGGAACACAGCGGACTTTTAGAGCAGAGGAAAAAAATCCGTTTGAGGTTTCCACTGCTGTTACGGTTTTATTATAGACGGCATATACAAGATAAAATTGAATATAACATGAGCTTTTAGCAATACTTTAATACCCATCATTTCCGATTTATATTATATAATCTTGCATAACATGCAACCACTTGTACATCCATCTAACAAACTCTCACTATCCAAAAATCCTTTCTGAGCTTGATGCATCATCTAGGGCCATGGTTCTCAATCCTACTGGACCCGTATCCCATTCGCTAGCCTGAAATTAAATTCCCAGATTAAGGGGGCGCCTGGGTGGCTGAGTCGGTTGAGCGTCCAACTCTTGATTTCAGCTCAGGTCATGGTCCCAGTGTCACAGGATTGAGCCCCGCGTTGGACCCCATGCTGAGCATGGAGCCTGGTTAAGATTCTCAATATCTCTCTCTCTCTCTCTCTCTCTCTCTCTCTCTCTTAAAATTAAAAAAAAAATCCCAGGTAATATAACTCACCTATAATCATAATTTCAAAATTAATATAATGCTACAACTGTAATAGAAAAAGATATAATAAGAGGCATTTCTGATAAAACATTCATTTCATGTGTAACCTACATGCAAAACTACACTCAAGAGGATCCTGGGGTCAACAGATGCCGTGCTTGCTCATGTGGAGACTCACCATGAATGGGGCAGCTGTAAACACAGACTGATGCAGGCATGTTGTGCTGGGACTCAACTTCCCCCCGGTAGTGTTGTGTCATCTGTGACATGGTTTTCTGAAATTATGAAGCCCTGAACAAAACAAAGTATAGCCTTCCTTTGAATTGTGTACATAGTTATGTTCCTGGAGAATTGAGAGTATATTAAAACCACACAAGAATTACTATGCTTGAATGTAAAATGGAATTAGGTTCTAGGCTTGGATGATTAAACACAGAAACACAGTTTCACTTACACAGAGGTCTGGCAGGATGCTAGGATGTCAGGCACATTGTAGGATATATGGTATCTCTAGCCACTGCTTACTGAAAATCAGTGATGCTCCCCAACCTTTGTGACCATTAGACGCCATTGATTTCCAGAAGGCTCCACTGGTCCAGGACCCCTTCCTAGAGGTAAGAGGGCTGGAGATGTGGCTTGGGGCAATGGGAAGCATCTTCTAGGACCAGTTCATATCTCAGCTGAAGCAGCTCCTTAAGTCCTGGAGAAATGGGACAGTAGATGCTAGTCTGCTTTTCTGGAGAGAAATTTATTTCTTTATTCTTACTCAAATTTCCCCTTGTTCCCTACAAAAATCTTTTGAAGAAGGAGACTCAAGGGGCGTGGTCCATGAAAGCAATCATCAGCCACGCATGATCCTTCCCTGAAGGACCCCATCTGCAGAGGGGAACAGCACTTCTGATCCCTGCTCCCAGCATATCATAAAAAGATTGCCTTTCTCCATTGCATAACAGATGAGACACCAAGTTTATGCCTCCATGTTTACAGTGAGCCTTTTTACTTTAAGACCCTTTCTGTGTTGTTGCGGAAAAGAACCGATCGTACTGAGAAGAGCCCATGATGTGACATTTCTGTGATTAAGGCAACAGAATATGGGTACGTTGGGTTTTTTCAAAAGCCGTGTTTGCAGGAAGATTGTACACAGAGGAGGTATTCGGTTACATATACCCAGAGGTGGTCAGGTTTAGTCTGGAGGTCACAAAAGGAGAAAGTGACTCATATGGCTATAGATGGCATCTCAAAAAATGGGGTGTCAGGAACCAGCCTTCATCTTCCATGTTCTTTTTCTTTTTTTAAATTTCTATTCGCTTTGGCGGGGAGGGGGGCATGGAAGAGGCAGAGAAATAGGGGGATAGAGGATCTGAAGTAGGCTCTGTGATGACAGCAGAGAGCCTGATGAAGGGTTCGAACTCATGAGCCAGGAGATCACGACCTGAGCTGAAGTCGGATGCTCAACCAACCGAGCCACCCAGATGCTCCCATGTTTGTTTGTTTGTTTGTTTTCTTTTCTAGTCTAAGTTTAATAGAGATGTTTGTGAACTGGTTTAGAGGGGTGCGGGGTCATGGCCAACACTGACCTTGCCCAGAGCCTGAGTTCTCAGTATTGTTCTAATAATCCATACCATCTTTTCTGTTTTGGAATGAAGCCTGATCTGTAGCAATGTCATTCTTCTGAGAGTCTTCCTCCCAGAATTTCTCTGAGAATACCTGAGAGAGGTGGGGGAGCCTATACCCCTTCATTAAGAACTGCCCTTGAAAGAGTCCCTGCATAAAGAAAATAGAACCCATCCTAATTCCCGACAATAAGAGCATCTTGACAACCAAAAGGCCTACATGAGTAATACTTTACTTAGCAAATGCATATTGGGAAAACCATAGTATTTTCTATCTGAAAAGAAATATGATTAATTTTTAAACACCATCGGGAAAATTGACTTTTTCCCATCTGTATAAAGTTTGATGAATCTATACACAGGTATAGATTTGTGTAGCCATCACCATAATGGTGCCCCTGGCATCCCTTCTCCATCCAGATAGGTGGTATTTTCAAGAAGAGCATGTAAATGTGATCTCGCTGTTAGTGAGTTCGAGCCCGGTGTCAGTGTCAGTGTGCACTCGCACTGTCAGTGAGGAGCCTGCTTAGGATTCTCTCTCTCTCTCTCTCTCTCTCTCTCTCCCCCACTCTTCCCTTGCTCTCTCTCTCTCAAAATAAATAAACTTTAAGAAAAATGTATCATTTTTTAAAAAGAAGAGAATGTAAATAACATTAGTATGTCATATGGTAGGTATCCTTTTAAAACTAATTTATTTTCACTTAGCATAATGCCTCTGAGATTCCCCCAATTTCTTGTAAATGTCAACACTTGGTTCTTTTTCATTGGTAAGTAGTATTGCATTGTACAGATGCACCACCATTTATCCATTTACTGATTGAAGAACATTTGGGTTGCTTCCAATTTTCGCAGTTATGAATAGAGATGTTATAAACATTTGTTTTTATGTGAACATAATGTTCATTTCTCCAGGGTGGATACTCGGAAATAGGATTGCTGCCATATATAGTAAATGTATGTTTAACTTTATAAGTAACTGCCAAACTATTTTCCAAAGTGCCTGTACCGTTTTGTATTTCCATCAGCAATGTGTAAGAGTTCCTTCCAGTCACTCTGCGTCTTTGTCAGCACTTGGTATTGTCAGTAATTTTAATTTTAGGTATTCTAATGGGTTTATAGTTGTATCTCATCCTGGTTTTAATTTGCATTTTGCTAACAGTTAATGATGTTGAACATCCTTTCAAATGCTTTTTGACATCCTGTATCCTCTTTAAGGAAATGCTTCTCTTTGCATATTTTGCCCACTTTTCAGTTGGTTTGCTTTTTTCTTATTGTTGAGTTTTGAGAGTGCTTTATTATGCATACAAGTCAGCTATGCGGTTGGCAAATATTATTTCCTAGTTTGCACCTTGTCTTTTTATTCTCTAAATAGTGTCTTTTATAGTGGACTTCATTTTGATGAAGTCCAGATTATTGGTTTTTTCCAATGGAGTTTTTTGTTGTTGTTGTTGTTGTTGTTGTTGTTCCACATCTTGGAACCCCTCACCCAACCTAAGGTCACGTGTTTCTTCTAAAAGTTTTATAGTCTTGGGGCACCTGGGTGGCTCAGTCGGTTGAGCGTCCGACTTCGGCTCAGGTCACGATCTCGTGGTCTGTGAGTTCGAGCCCCGCCTCGGGCTCTGGGCTGATGGCTCAGAGCCTGGAGCCTGCTTCCGATTCTGTGGCTCCCTCTCTCTCTGACCCTCCCCCCGTTCATGCTCTGTCTCTCTCTGTCTCAAAAATAAATAAACTTAAAAAAAATTTAAAAGTTTTATAGTCTTATATTCTACATTTAGATCTATGATCCATTTTGGGTTGGCTTTTGTGTAAGATATGACACTTAGGTTAAAGTTTAGTTTTTTGCCTATGGATTTCTAATTGTTCCAACACTGTTGGAAACACTATTCTTTCTCCATTGAATTCCTTTTGCACCTTTGTCAAAACTCAATTGGCCATATTTATGTGTGCCTATTTTTAGATTCCCTATTCTGTTCCACTGATCTATGTGCTTATCCCTTTGCTAATACCACCCAGCTTTGATTACTATAACTTTATAGTAAGTTTCAAATTTGGGTAGTTTGAGTCCTCCAATTTTATCAGAATTGCTTTAGCTCTTCTAGTCTCTTTGCTTTTCCATATAAATTTTAGAATCGGCTTGTCTATATGTACAAGAAATCTTGCTGAGATTTTAATTGGTATTGTGTGGAATCTGTAGATCAACTTGGGGGTAATTAACATTTTTACTATGTTTAATCTTCCAATCCATGAACATAGTATATCTCTCCAATTATTTAGATCTTTGATTTCTTTCGTCAGAGTTTTATAGATTTTATATACAGATCCTATATGTGTTTTGTTAGATTTATACCTAAGCATTTTATTTTTTGGAAACTTTTGTAATGTTACAGATATTTAAATTTCTTTTTTTAGTCAGACATTGCTAGTCATGTTAGTTTCCTGTGGCTGCTGTAACAAAACTTGATGGCTTAAAACAGCAAACTTGATGGCTTAAAACAGCAAATTTATTCTTTCACAGTTCTGGAGGCCAGAAGTCTATAATCAGTTTTGAGCTGAAATCAAGGTGTGGCAGGGCTGTGTTCCCTCCAGAGGCTGTAGGAGAATCTGTTCTTTGTCTTTTCCAACTTCTGGTGGCTGCCAGTATTCCCTTCTTGCAACCACATTACTCCAGTCTCTAACTCCATCTTAACATTGCCTATTCTCTGTGTTGAATCTCCCTTTGCCTCTCTTATACACTTCGGATGGCCTTAGGGCATTCCTAGATTATCCAGGAGTCTTCTCAAGATTCTTAACTTAATCATATCTGCAAAAACTTTACCATATCGGGTAACAGTCACAGGTTTTTAGGGATTAGTACTTAATATCTTTGAGGACATTTTTCAGGCTACTACATTATTGTTTAGAAATGCAGGGCACCTTGGTGGCTCAGTCAGTTAAGCTTCCGACTTTGGCTCAGGTCATGATCTTGCAGTTGTGAGTTTGAGCCCCACGTCAGGCTCTGTACTGACAGCATAGAGCCTGGAGCCTGCTTCAGATTCTGGGTCTCCCTCCCTCTCTGCCTCTCCCCTGCTCATGCTCTCTCTCTCTCTCTCTCTCTCTCTGTCAAGCAATAAAATAAACATTAAAAAACATATAGAAATCAAGATTTGTGTGTGTGTGTGTGTGTGTGTGTGTGTGTGTGTGTGTGTTAACCTTGTGTCCTGCAACTTTGTGCTAAACTCACTTATGAATTTTAGGAGCTTTCGGTAGAGTCTCTGGGATTTTCTACATAGATAATCATGTCATCTTCAAATAGTGATGCTTTTACTTCTTTCTTTCCAATCTGTTTGACTTCTGTTTCTTTTTCTTACCTTATTACATTGACTAGGACTGCCAATACAATGTTGTATAGGAGTAGTGAAAGTAGATATTCTTGCTTTGTTCCTAATCTTAGGAGGAAAGCGTTCGTTTGGTCATTCATCATTAAGTATGATGTTAGCTTCTATTTCTTCTTTGCTGAATTTTTTTTTGATCATGAGTGGATGTAGAATTTTGTCATATGATTTTTCTTCATCAACTGATATAATTATATATTTTTTCCTTCTTTAGATTATTAATAGGTTGAATTACTTTCATTGATTTCTAAATATTGAAACAGCCTTGCATTACTGGGACTAACCCCACTTCATTGTGATGTATTATTATTTTTATACATTGCTGGTTTTGATTTGGACTATTGTGTTGAGGTTTTTTTATGTGTATATTCATTAGAGATATTGGTCTGTAGTTGTTTTTTCTTATGCTGTCTTTTTTCTGGCCTTGGTATGTGGGTAGTTCTAGCCTCAAAATGAATTGGGAAGTATTCCTTCTTCTTTTTAATGGAAGATATTGCGGAACTTTGGTGTTATTTCTTCTTTATATGTTTCATAGAATTTGCCAGTGAAAACTTCTGGGCCTGATGATATTCGTTTCCAGAAGATCTATAACTAATTTAATTTATTCTATAGTTATATGACTTTTTTAGGTTACCTATGCCATATTGGGTGAATTTTGGTAGTTTGTAGTTTTTGAGAAATTAGTCCATTTCATCCAAGTTGTCAAATATATATGCATAATATTGCTCATTGTATTCTGTTATTTTTATAATATTTGTAGTATCCATAGTTGAATCCTCTTTTTATTTTCTGACAAGTTGTGCCTTCTCTCTCTTTTCCTTTGCTAGTGATTTATCAATTTTATGGATCTTTTCAAAGAACCAGCTTTTGGTTTACTGCTTTTTCTCTATTGTTTTTTCTGTTTTCTGTTTCATTGATTTCTTTATTATTTCCTCCCTTTTGCTTGCTTTGGGCTTATTTTGCACTTCTTTTTTCTAATTTCTTAAGGTGGAAGCTCAAATTATTTGAGACTTGTCTTCTTTTTAATATAAACATTTAATGCTATAAATTTCCTTATAAGCACTATTTAGCTACCTTTGACAAATTTTGATATGCTGTAGTTTCATTTTAATAAAAATGTTTTCTAATATCCATTGTGACTTACTCTTTGATCCATTGTCAAGTGTGTGTTGTTTAATTTCCAACTGGCTTGAGATTTTCCTATTTTTTGTATTGATTTCTAGATTAATTCCATTACAATCTGAAGTATACTTTGCACAATTTCAATTCTTTAAGTTTGTTGAGATTGTGTGACCCATGATATGTTCTACCTTGGTGAATGTTTGGTTTTTGAAATTTGCATTTTCTTTCTGAGTTTGGGATTTGGGTTTTCTTAATCACTCAAGCCTCTTTCTGGAAGGTTGTCACTCACATCCCATTCCTTTCTTTCTCTAGGACACCCACGATGTGCGGAGTGATGATGAGGATGGGTATGAAGAGGACGAGGAAGAGGAGGAGGAGGAGGAGGAAGAAGCCACCAAAGGCAAAGAGAGAGACTGTTTGAAGAATGGCCTCGGGGCCAACAGGCATCTCATTCTCAACGGTCAACATGGCCGTTAGGTTGAAGTCCATGCAGCTTCCGGGTCACAGTGTCCTCTAAGGGCTGCTGGAAGCCAGAGTTGCTTCCCCCTCCACAGCTGTGGCCTACAGGAGCCACAGGGACCCCAGATTCTGCCCTTTCCTCTTTTCAACCACTACCTTCCTCTCCCCCTGAGATGTATTTAACAAAATGTTGTTAATTTGTGTTTAAATGTTAAATATAGCATCCCTATGGATTTTACTTCAGTTAGGACTCAGACTGGTCAAAGATTTCAAGGATTTCTCCAGAGGCCCATTTCAGTTCAGTTGTGTTCATTCATATATGTGAGACTGGTGGTTTTCCATGTGCTCATGTCATGCCAATAGGACTTTGCACCTTGCCACCTTGCTCACTCTCAGGATTACTTGAGAGGTTCTAGGGGAACCCACTTTTTCAGGTGTGTTCAGCCACAGAGAACAGCTCATTGCCTCCCAAAGTGATGTAGAGGATGCAATGCAACAGTGGCAGAAGGACCAAAGGAGGTGACCAGGCTTCCAGGGCTCACTGGCCACTTTCTGATGTGTGTGGTTTTTTTAAACCTTCCAAGCCTTGGTGTCCAGTGGGAATAGTAATATTTGCCTGGCCTACCTCATGGAGTTGGAGTAAGGATCAAATGAGATAACAACAGAAGGAAAGCGTATAACTGCCAACTGCAATGTGACTGTTACCTGACCCTGTTTTCACTATGATGCCAACTCTGGGAGACAGAAACCTGGCTACACTTGGCACTGAATGGGCCTGAACAAAAGGCACAATCTTAAAAAATTTATTTTAAATGTGTCTGGAGATACCCAGAAGTGCAAATATCCAGAAGGTTGTTTCCATTATATTTGGTAACAGCTACCCAGGGATGATTCTCAAATTCCCCCAAATTCTCTACCCCCAGGTCCCCTGGCCAGTGGAGGCAGCCTGGGCCCCAATTCCTTATTGTCTTTTGCTGGCCTCTCACTCGCTTCCTGAGAAGGAAGCTTTCCTGCCCCTGCCCCTGCCCTGAGCCCCTCCTTCAGGCTGGCAGAGCTGCCCAGACAGCAGTAGGATCCCTCTGGGGGCCTGTCCCGGAGAGTCAGACCCAGGGCAGGCTGCTCACCTAGCCATTATTTCCCGGAAAACCTGAGCCTTTGGGGCATGACATGTGTGCGAGCTGTTGACCCAAGTGAAATCTTAGAAACAGAAAGAGAATGCCACACTCTTTCATCTCTGCTATGCAACCCAATCAGACTGCTCAACAGTAAGACAGAACAAAACAAAAGGCTGCAAAATACCCCCTGAGAAATGTCCAAGGACAAGTGTTAGAGTCAATGGCAGCTCTTGGGGCTGCAGACCACTCAGATACAAATACCAATACAGATACAGATACCAATACAGGCTGGTGGGTCAGTAGCCTGCTGGTGGCCCCCTCAGGGGGCACATCTGAGCCCAGAGTGCAAGGCAGACCTGAGACTTAGGGTTCAGCTGGCTGAGGAGAGGCTGAGCCTTGCAGAGGAAGAGCTTGAACGGAACACACAAATACCCCTCCACACACACACACACACACACCAATCTCTCATATTTTGGGGGCCACATTTTGCACTTTTGTCCCATTTGCTTGGGGCCCCTATTATAAAACCAAGCGGGAGTTAGGGCTGTGAGGGCTGGCAAGACATCCACACAGGCCCCCCTGATGCAGGCTGCTGCTGCTGAGTGGAAAGGCACAGCCCAGCAAGGGTTCCCCGGTTTTTATTCTTTAATAAAAAGATGTTTTTAAAATCTTCAGGATAAACAAAGACAAAACTCAAAACCCTTGCTAATTGTTTCCCCATCAAGATCTCTTCCTGAGGAGTCATTAGAACAACAGAAAAACCTATGTCAAGTTTTCTCTGCCTGTTATTTGCTTTTATGAGTACAATGACATAGGCATCATATGTACAATGTTATATTATAAATCTAGAATGCCTCCACTCCCTTTAGGACATAGCTGTTAAATTATTATTAATATTATATTATATTATTATTATTGGTGGAAGAAAAATCCCATTGAGACACTATGTTTTATGTTTCCAGTTAACATACTGTTTTTTTCCTTGATTTATATTGGTCTTGTCTCTGTACCAAATTATCTTCTCACTTAAGGTAAAAACATGTTTATTGGCTGCTCTAGCCTCCAGTTCTTTTTTTTTTTTTTTTCTTATTTAAATGTGAAAGGTAAACTTGATAGGCCAACTTCAGCTCTCTCTGATACAACCGGAAGCACTGAACTACCTCTGGAAAGGTAGATACGCATTTTTGTAACATCCTCTATGGCTTTTGTGGTCATTTTAAAGGTCACCTCTCTTCGTACCAGAACCAAGGGCTCACACTATGCCAGATGACTTTATAAAAACACAGTCCACTGTGCCACCAATGTTATAATGGTGAAGACTTACAATAAAGCAAAGGCAGAATCCGGAGGAGTAGATTCAGCACACACATTGCTTGGCTTCTGAGAGATCATTATCGCTCTCACCGACAAGTGGAAAAAAATAGATTTGCCTCTAGAAATGCCCTGCTGGAAATCAGAGGGAACAGGGAGAAGGGTAGAACCAAGTTAAGACATTAAGGCTGCTGCCTTTGGCATATCAGACTCCAGACAAGAGGAAATAGGCCTGACGGGGGTAACCTTCTTGGCTGTACACAGTGCGGACAGACCAGTGTGGGCTGGGGTCTAACCTGGGTCATGGCATCTGGGGCCTGTGGTGCAAGGCAATGTTGAAGTGCTAAGAAAGGGGACTGATCCGAAAGGAACTTTCTTGACTACATTTTCACTGTGACTGTAGAGCAAGTAGACATTCAACAGATAAGAGAATGTTACGAGCAACTTTATGTCACTAAATTTGAAGGTGTGAACAAAATGTGTAAGTTCCTAGAAAAATGCAACTTGTTAACATGGGCACAAAAAGAAGTAGATATTTAAATAGCCATCTAAATGAAACAAAATTCAATCCAAAATTTTGAAATCCACTCCTCTACCCCCTACACACACAAAATCTTTAGGCCCAGATGGTTCATCCAGTGGATTCTTCCAATATTTAAGGAGTAATTAACACAGGTATTATACAAACTTCTGTAGAGACCAAAGGAACACATCCATACCTGTCTCATAAGGCCTGCATAGTCTCAATACTAAAATCTGAAAAGAATATTAGGAGGCAAAAACCCAACAACTATTAGCTAAATCATTTGTGAACCTAAGTACAAAATTCCTCAACACAAAGCAAACTGAATTCAACAATATGTAAAGAAGAGAATGCATGACAGACAAGTTGGGTTTATTTCAGGAAGTTGTGGTTGATTTATTATTTGAAAATCAATGTTACCATTTTAAAAGAGTAAAGGAAAAAGCCATATCTTCAAAAGCTTTAGATAAAATTCAACAACTATTTATTTGAAAAAAAAAAACTTCACAGAAAAGAAGGAACTTCCTTAATCTGATTTAATAGCACCTTCAAAAAGCATCAAGCCAGCATCATATGATGCTATAATGGCCAAATACTGAAAGCTTTCCCCAAAGGGATGATCACTGAGGGATGTCCATTAATGATGCCCATCATCCTGAATATATTCAACATTGTATTTTTCATCCTGCCTAATGTAATATTTCAAGAAATAAAAATTATGAGGCTTGAAAAAAGTAAATAAAAACTCATATTACAAATGAAATGCAAAACATCCCACACATAGTGTGTGTGTGTGTGTGTGTGTGTGTGTGTGTTTAAATTTATACAGAAATATCAAGAAACAAGACTGGCTAAGACAATCTTTAAAATAACAAAGCAAGAGAACTCATTTTACTAAGTACCAGGACATACTACCAAAAAGGATAGTAAAGCAGTGTGAGATTGGTATGAGGAGAGACAAATAGAACAATAAAATTGTATAAAGACCAGGAACAAACTCATGCATATATGCACAGTTGGCTATCTTAAGGATAAAAATTAAACTTGATCCTTACCTAATACCATATACAAAATAAATTCCAGGTGTTTTTGTAGATCTAAATGTGAAAAAGCTTCCAGAGGGAAACATAGGAGGACATTCATCTTCATGACCTTAAGATAAGCAAAGGATTCTTTTTTTTTTTCAATATATGAAATTTATTGTCAAATTGGTTTCCATACAACACCCAGTGCTCGTCCCAAAAGGTGCCCTCCTCAATACCCATCACCCACCTTCCCCTCCCTCCCACCCCCCATCAACCCTCAGTTTCTTCTCAGTTTGTAAGAGTCTCTTATGCTTTGGCTCTCTCCCACTCTAACCTCTTTCTTATTTTTTTCCTTCCCCTCCTCCATGGGTTTCTGTTAAGTTTCTCAGGATCCACATAAGAGTGAAAACATATGGTATCTTTCTCTGTATGGCTTATTTCACTTAGCATCACACTCTGCAGTTCCACCCATGTTGCTACAAAGGGCCATATTTCGTTCTTTCTCATTGCCATGTAGTACTCCATTGTGTATATAAACCACAATTTCTTTATCCATTCATCAGTTGATGGACATTTAGGCTCTTTCCATAATTTGGCTATTGTTGAGAGTGCTGCTATAAACATTGGGGTACAAGTGCCCCTATGCATCAGTACTCCTGTATCCCTTGGGTAAATTCCTAGCAGTGCTATTGCTGGGTCATAGGGTAGGTCTATTTTTAATTTTCTGAGGAACCTCCACACTGTTTTCCAGAGTGGCTGCACCAATTTGCATTCCCACCAACAGTGCAAGAGGGTTCCCGTTTCTCCACATCCTCTCCAGCATCTATAGTCTCCTGGTTTGTTCATTTTGGCCACTCTGACTGGCATGAGGTGATATCTGAGTGTGGTTTTGATTTGTATTTCCCTGATGAGGATTGACGTTGAGCATCTTTTCATGTGCCTGTTGGCCATCCGGATGTTTTCTTTAGAGAAGTGTCTATTCATGTTTTCTGCCCATTTCTTCACTGGGTTGTTTTTCGGGTGTGGAGTTTGGTGAGCTCTTTATAGATTTTGGATACTAGCCCTTAAGCAAAGGATTCTTAAAACAAAAAGCAATATGGGGCGCACCTGGGTGGCTCAGTTAAGCATCTGACTTTGGCTTAGGTCATGATCTCACGGTTCATGAGTTCAAGCCCCTAGTCGGCCTCTCTTGCTGACACTGTGGAGCCTGCTTGGGATCTGTCTTTCTCCCTCTCTCCACACATCCCCTGCTTGCACGCTCTCTTTCTCTCTTTCTATCTGTCTCAATAGAAATAAAACTTAAAAAAATAAAGCATTACACATAGAGGAAAACATTAACTAATCAGAGTAAATAATAATAAAGAAATTCTATTTCTCAATAGACACCATGAAGAGAGTGAAAGGGAAAGCCATAGAGCAGGAGAAAATATCTGCAATACTTAAAACTGACAAGACTCATATCCAACACATATAAAGAACTCCTACAAATAAAATCTGACAACCCAATTAAAAAAAAATCAACAAGGCACTTAACCAGATGCTTTACAGAATACCATAACAGTTAAGTAAATATATGAAAAGGCGCTCAATTTCATTAATCATTAGGAAGGCTGCTAGTACCAAGCAGCGATCATGTGGAACAATAAGAACTTACATACTGCTGCAGGAATATCATTACAGCCACTTTGAAAATGTTTGTCATTTCCTAAAATTGGATGTATGTGCATATTACAATCCAGCAGCTTTACTATTAGGTGCGTATCTAAAAAGCACATACATGAACCTCAAAAGAATGCATATGCATGTTCTTACCAGCAATGTTCATGATAGCCTAAACAAGTCATTTCCAAATACCCATTAAGAGTAGAATGGGTAAGTAAATTGTGGTAGACAGTAAAACCTTGGTTTACGAGCATAATGTGTTCTGTAAACATGCTTGTAATCCAAAGCACTTGTATATCGAAGCGAATTTCCTCATAAAAAATAATGGAAACTCAGATGTTTCATTCTACAACCCAAAAATATTCATATACAAATTATTACAATATAGTAATATAATACAAAATATTTTAAAAAATAGAAAATATAAAGAAAAATAAATTAACCTGCACTTACTTTTGAAGACCTTCACAGCTGGTGTGAGGGAGACAAGAGAGAGGAGGGTTATTATGACTGTCACTGTCTCTAATGGAATCACTGCTATTGGCTCAGTGGAATCTTTTCTTTACGTGCAACTTTAATAAGGAATCTATCCAATGACACTTGCTTTTGCAGCCTTTTGAGGATTTCGTGGAAATGTGACTTTGCGTTGTCGCTAGATTCATCCCTCGCACTGCTACAGCCTTATTCGGTGGTGCTTTTCTACAAAACTTTGCACTGTCTCCCACATTTTACACATCTCCCTAATCTCATTTGAAGTGAGGGATTCCTCCCCCTTTTCCTCCTCCTCCTCTGCAGACAAGATGCAGATGAAGACTTCTTACAAAATCTTGCAATTTTGGCCAGTCGCATACCTCATTTGTACTTCTTGATGACTTCTTAACTTCCACTGTAATCATCTCCTTCTTCTCACTGTTTTTCTTTTCAACCTTTTTCTTTTTAAAAAAAATTTTTCAGTGTTTATTTATTTTTGAGAGAGAGACAGAGTGTGAGCAAGGGAAGGTTGGAGAGAGAGGGAGACACAGAATCAGAGGCAGGCTCCAGGCTCTGAGCTGTCAGCACAGAGCCCAACGCAGGGCTCAAACCCACGAACCATGAGACCATGACCCAAGCCAAAGTCGGATGCTTAACTGACTGAGCCACCCAGATGCCCCTCAACCTTGTTCTGCCTGGGGGCCATTGTATATGCTTGCA
Source organism: Panthera leo (assembly GCF_018350215.1). NCBI lineage: Eukaryota > Metazoa > Chordata > Mammalia > Carnivora > Felidae > Panthera > Panthera leo. The sequence goes on along the minus strand of NC_056684.1, from coordinate 18,571,309 downwards.
TGGATGTTGACTACAGTACAGTATCAATAAACTCTTGTCATATACTGTATTTAACATAACTGGTAATAAGGTGGTAGAGGAAAGGGTCTATATCTGCAGGCAGCCTGACCTAGAATGAAGCAAAGCATTCTTAAGCTCACTCTTGGATGGAAAAGCAAAGGACTGTCTATAGGTGCTTCGCAGTGACAAAAAATACACTAGTATTAGTTGTGGGTACCTTCCAATGTTCTGAAAAAAATCACTGATTTCTGCCAAACACCTTGGCCTGAGACCAAGCATCTGAGCATAGGAGACCATCACCCACATTCTCGCAGAGAGAGACCAAGAGAAAGAGAGAGAGAAGAATCATTGGCACAACCGTGATCAAGTGATATTCAGCATCCATACTATTCATATTGCAAGACATTGGTCATTTTATCAAGTTAAAATTTATTAAATGTGTTTGGTAGTCTTGTGGAACACTTGCAGAACAAGTTACTGGCAATCCAAGGTTTTATTGTATTTATATTATGGGATACAATATAGCAATGGAAGTGAACTGGTATTTACAACAATGTAGCTTCATCTTCCTATCTGTTTTTCAAAAGAAGCTAATGGAAAATGAATATATAATTTACATTTCCATTTTTTCATAAAGTTCAAAAACAGACAAAACCAATCTATGATGGAAAAAGTCAGAGGGTGCCTGGGTGGCTCTGTTGGTTAAGCATCCAACTCTTTGTTTCAGCTCAGATCATGATATTGCGGTTTTGTGAGTTCAAGCCCTGCATTGGGTTCTGTGCTGGCAATGCAGATCCTGCTTGGGATTTTCTCTTTCCCTCTCTCTCTGCCCCTCCCTCATTCATGCTCTCTCTGTCTCTCTCAAAATAAATAAATAAACTTAAAAAAAGAAAAAGTCAGGATGCTCGTTACCTTTGGGGAGAAGAGAGATCCTGCGCCCGGATTGGGTGAGTGGGTTTTAAGGTACCAGTGACTTTCTGCATCTTGACCTGGATAGGGCTTACATGAGTGTGTTGAGTTTGTGATAGATCATCAAACTGTACACTTATGGTTTGTATGCTTTTATGTAGGTATAAGTTTCTTAAAAAGTTGCGAAAATGAGGGGCTCGGGTGGCTCAGTCGATTAAGCATCTGACTCTTGGTTTTGGTTTAGGTCATGATCATCTCACGGTTTGGTTCATGAGATCAAGCCCTGCGTTGGGCTCTGCACTGGCAGTTTGGGATAATAATAACGTGATATAGGTGTGCCTGGGTGGCTCAGTCAATTAAGCATCTAACTCTTGGTTTCAGCTCAGGTCATGATCTCACAGTTTCCTGACTTCCAACCCTGCATAGGGCTCTGGGCTGGCAGTGCAGAACCTGCTTGAGATTCTCTCTCCCTCTCTCTCTTCCCCTTCTCCGCTCATGCTGTCTCTGTCTCTATCAAACAAATAAAATAAATAATAAGGTAAAATAATAAATGCACATGATGCACATAATGTTCATGTACATGCCTTAGGTCTCTCTCCCTCCCTCTCTCTCTGTCCCTCCCCTGCTCACGCTTTCTCTCTCTTTCTCAAAATAAATAAACTTTTAAAAAATTGGTTAAAAAAAAGAAAAGTTGAAGGGATCTGTTATATTCACCCATATTGTTACTCATTCTGTTGTGTTCTCTTCCTTCCTGGTATTCTAAGTTTCCTTCTTTTATCATGCCTTTCTGTCTTGAATATTCTCTTTAGACACTTTTTTGGGGTAGGTGCTGATAATTCCTTGCTTCCTTTAGCTAAGGAGGTTCTGATTTTCCCTTCATTCCTAAAGGATATTTTTGCTGGGTATAGAATTATAGAATAAATAACTATATAATTATAGTTAGTTTCTTTCAGCATTTGAAAAATGTTGTTTCCTTCCAGTTTTTATGGTCTCTGATGAGAAATCTGTCCTTATTTGAATTGTCTGTCCCCTATTGATAGATGTCATGTGTCTCTTGACACTGTAAGTTTTGTCTTCAGTTTTTAAAAGTTTGATTATGACACATGTTGATATGAATTTCTTTGGATTTATCCTATATTGTGTTTCCTCAGCTTCTTAAATCTATAGGCTTATGTCTAACTGAATGAAGACAATTTTCAGTCATTATTTATTTGAAGACTTTTCCAGCCCCTCTCTTTTTTTTCCTTTCCCATCTGGGAGTCCAAAGACACACATATTAGCTCTTCAGTTACACTTACACAGGTCCATGAGGCTACCTTCATGGTTTTGTTTGGGGTTATTTTGTTTGTTTTTAATGTTTATATTATTTTTGAGAAAGAATGTGAGCAGGGGAGGGGCAGAGAGAGAGACTCTGAAGTGGGCTCTGCGCCAACAAGCAACAAGCCTGACATGGGGCTCAAACTCACGAACCATGAGATCATGACCTGAGCCAAAGTCAGCTGCTCAACCAACTGAGACGCCCAGGCACCGCATGTTTTTGTTTGTTGGTTCACTCTATTTTCTCAGGCTCCCCACCAGACTTAGGCTGATACACTGATGCCACCCTGGCTGGTAGGGACACCTCATTGCTTCCCCATGTGGCTTCCACTGACACTGCAGAGCAGGGTGAGTTCTCATTATTGATAGAGTGTAGTGAAAGTCCTAGTTCACTCTGCCTTCTCTGACACCAGCCCAGTGTAGGGAGGGGGGCAGTATGCCTTGTTACAGCTGCTGAAAATCTAGACTTCTCCACTGATCTTTGCTGATAGAAGTAGGGGGAAAGCATAGTTTTTCCCATAGTATTAGGGTAGAGAAGTTATTGTCATTGTTCAATGTCTTGTTAAGCTCTCTTTGCTAGTCTCTTGGCTAGAGAGAATGGGGCTTTTGGAGGGCTGTCTGTGCCTGTGATTTGCTAGCTTCTCCAGCACTCAGTCCTGGATTTATGAGGTAGAAGGAAAACCCAAGGAAGTCACTACTGTTGTTCCTTGGATCCTGAGGTCCCTAGCCAGTCTGCTTTCTTTTCTCCACCTTTCAGTGTCTTCTCATGCTTGCTTGATGTTTTGTATCCAGGGTTTGTAACTGTACTTAGTGGGCAGAATAGGAAGAAGTGCATTTACTCCATCTTGTCTAGAAGTCTTCTCTTGTAATAATTAAGTTTATTCCATTCATATTTATTGGTATAACACTTATATTTGGTCTAAGTTCTCTCTTATTTTCAGATTTTAAATTTCTCCTCCTTTTTATCTTTTCTGTGGGGATTATTTTGCAGTGCATGTAGGTATGTGTTTCCCTTCTGTGAATCTGGAAGCTTTACAGTCATGTTAGACTTCTGAATGGTTAACTTTATACATATTATGTGTGAGGTTATAATTTCAGATATTAACTAGAGTTTCCTAGCTTCCAGTCTTAGTAGAGCTCTGGCTCACACCAGGAAACTGGGGAGAGCCTTCCTGCTCAGGGTGATCCAGACCAAGAGCTATAGATAACACTTGGCTCTGGCAGGCCCTGAAGAAGGTTAGTTCCTCCTTTTTCCATGTTAAATGTCTTGAAAGGGAAGTGAAATCTGGTTCAAATTTCTAACATGGAAACCTTGGTGTCTACCTAATTGTGGATGTGCTCCTTTGGAAAATGAAGAGATAATTGGGGTCAACCAATATATATTTTAAATAGTACAACTTGAGTATTTTTCTTACACTTAACTCACCCTGCAACCACTTAGGAATATTTTGTGTAACAAGGTTTGATTTTCTATTGGAAACCCACATACATTCTGGAATTGCAGAAGAGGGAAACCAAATCCCTGAGGAGGTCTGGGGATCCCGAGTCTATGGGGAGCTGATGCCACCCACTGCTTGCTGACCTTGGGGAAGGCAACACTTTGTCTTCCATCTTCCACTAGTCCCATCAGTAAGATGATTTTATTGAACTTTCTTTTCTGTCCCAGGTGTTAAAAACAAAACAACAGGCCATTACTGAGGATCCCTGGATGGGCCAATGTTTATTTTTATTTATTTTTTAAATGTTTATTTATTTTTGAGTGAGAGAGCACAAGCAGGGGAGGTGCAGAGAGAAAGGGGGACAGAGGATCCAAAGCAGGCTCTAAGCTGACAGCAGCAAACCCAATGTGGGGCTTGAACTCAAGAACTGTGAGATCATGACCTGAGCTGAAGTCAGCCAATCAACCAACTGAGCCACCCAGGCACCACATGGATGGGTCAGTTTTTAAATAAAGAAACCTAAGTCCACCTAGGAGAAGGGACTTGCCCATTGTGACTAAGTCATACTAGGTCCCATCTGGGCACCTTTTGGTAAAGGACTCAGGTCCTTTGTGATAGTGACAGAGGCCTGGCAGAACACAGAATCCATACAAAGGGGCTGAAACTTTCCCACTTGAAATCTGAACAGGAAACCCCACACCTTCCCCTCAAGACTTGGCTCTAAACCCTCACACTACAAGCAGCTTTCTTACTCTGGCAGTTTTCTTGGCTCTTTACCCCCACCTCCCCACCAGTGATAGCCATATATCTCCAGAGGCTTACCAGCTAATGTCCCTGGGTCCCTGCGAACAGCCACCATTCAGCCCCAGTACCTGTGAGCAAGTAACTCAGCCTGTCTCACACAGGCTGGTGCAGAGAACGTTAAGTCATTGGTAAGTAAATCTGTCCTATGTCCCAGTGAAGCCTAGACCTGCCTAGACCTGTGAGTTGCCATCTGGCTGCTTCCTCACACACAACCTGTTGATTTTTTTTTTTTAATGTTTATTCATTTATTTTGAGAGAGAGAGCAAAGTGTGTGCCAGCCTGGAGAGGGGCAGAGAAAGAGAGAGAGAAAATCCCAAGCAGGCTCTGCACTGTCAGCACAGAGCCCAACATGGGGCTCTATCTCACAAATCATGAGATCATGACCTGAGCCCAGATCAAGAGACAGACATTTAACTGACTGAGCCACCCAGGCTCCTCACAACCTGTTGTCACTGTCCTTTGTCCTTAGGGCAAATAAAACCTTCCACCATGTGGCCCTCAAGCTCCTGTTAAGGAGAAGGGTGAAAGTGGGTAGAGACAAAATCCACAGGCTTTCCAAGAGAGAGGGTAGGTCACAAAGAGAAAGGAATAAATCAGGAAGCCTCGACCAGGGCTGCTCTGGGAAGACATCTGTCCCTGGGCTGGTGCTGTGGGTGCCCAAGCAGTTTGGGATTTGGGACAATAGTGCTTGAGATCCTTGGCCAGCCATTCTTCCACACTGGGCATCACCTCACACGTGCTATTCCCACTGGTCTCTGTAAGTGGTGGAAACATCCCCTGGAACTCACTACCTTACCAAATGAAAGAACTGGTCTTCCATGGGCACCCTTCCTTTTTATAACAATGACATCAGTGAACAAACCCGTTGATAGACAGGAGCCCCTGGGCCACATCCTTGGGCTTCTGCACCAGCCCTATGGGTTGAAGCAGACGTGGTAGAGACCTCTCGGAACAGACATGGAACGAACTGCATGCACGCCTTGCCCCCAACAGAGGCTGCTGGGTTGGGGCTCAAAGTCTCTTTGCCCCAGGCTTTCGGATGCTGCTGTTCGGAGGAAGGCGAAGGGGTAAGGGAAGGGCTTTGTAACATTTATATTGAGATCCTAGGATATGAATTTGATCTTAGAAGACAGAACTCAGTGCTTCTCACTGCAGGCTGTAAATACCACTGAAGGGTCGGTCTGGATGCTTTTGGGGCTTTGTATCCAACACACTCTAGAGTAGGAGCCCTTAACCTGGACCCAACCGAGTCATCCTCTGCAGAGGCAGAAGAATCTGTCCCCTTAGGCATCCAAAGACAGCCCCACTGGGGTCAGGTTAGAGATAAGAGGGCAACAAGTCAGATGGTACATTAGGATAACTCAACAGAATATGCATGGTGGCCACCAAGGAAAGGTATGGGAAGGCCAGGCCCATGGGTAGGGCTAGCTTGGGATTTACTATTAAGGTTAAACTATGAAGCCACAGATTATTTATTTTAAAAAGAAAAACAAACGGGGCACCTGGGTCGCTCAGTTAAGCATCTAACTTCAGCCCAGATCATGATCTCATGGCTTGTGAGTGCAATCCCCACATCAGGGTCTCTGCTGACAGCTCAGAGCCTGGAGCCTGCTTCTGATTCTGTGTCTCTCTCTTTCTGTGCCCCTACCCTACTTGTGCTCTGTCTCTAAAAATTAACATTAAAAAATTTTTTTTAAAAAGTGGATTCACTTTTTTATTTATATAATTTCATCTGTGATATTTCATATAATTTCACCCAAATGATGAATTATAGGTCATCAGTGTGCAGATGAGGAGACAAGGGTTTGTGGGGAGCTAGGTAAAGCTGAACTCCATACAACAGAGGATGGTTTCTGGAGTCTGGTGTCCCCACTTTGGAGTCACAGCACACCGCTTATGAAATATGCAGCCTGGGGAAGCTTCTTCATCTGTGTGAACCACTATTTTCTTGGTTCTAAGAATAATGCTTTCCCCTAAGGTATGTTGTAAGGATTAAATGAGATCTCTTTTGAAATGACACAAAAATAGTACTAGCTTTGTTTCTGAAATACAGGCAGAAGTCACCCATCTTGTAAATGGCAGAGCTTAGATTTAAATCTGCACTTTTGACTGATCTCTAAGAATGATACTCTTTGCATTGATGTGATTAAAACATATTTATCAAGGCCTACTATGTGTCATTCCAAGACACACATTATCACAAAACACACCGCAACCTTGCTCATGCTAAATCTAGTGGGCAAGGGACACAGAAAACAGGTGTATCAGTCAGAGAAGCACTGAAATCACTCAAGGTATTTCAAACAGAAGACATTTAATGCAGGGAATTGGCTCTAAAGGGGCTGAAGACTGAGAAAGGTCAAAGGGACACCAAGTTACCTAGAGATAGTAAATGCAGGAAGTGGATACAAAAGCTTTTCCAGAATGTAAGTGCCTGGAGGAGAGGTCCCCCCTGGGATTAATGCATAAATTCCCAGAGAATTGACTCTGCACTGCTGGCCCCCATGCTCTGGGTAGGTGATAAGTCCAGGCAGCTGCTGCTTGTACCACTGAGGAGAGGAGGCCCTGTGGCTGGTTCTTGAACCTCTGAGAAGGGGACACAGTGCTGGGACCTCCATAGAGGAAGCCCAGGCTGGCAGGTGAAAGAGGCAGAGGGCTGCGGCACCTGGGTGGCTCATTTGGTTGAGCATCTCTTGATCTCAGCTCAGGTCATGACCTCACAGTTCATAAGTTCAAGCCCCACACTGGGCTCTGTGCTGGCATTATAGAGCCTGCTTGGGGTTTTCTCTCCCTGTCTCTCTGCCCCTCCCCCACTCCCTCTCTCTAAATAAATAAATAAATAAATACTTTTAAAAAAGAAAGAAAGAGGCAGAGGGCTGGCACTCTGTTCCTCAAAGGGGCAGCACTTGGCTCTTGCTGGCATTTCTGAGGGGCTCAGTTGAAGCTGGTTCTGAGCACTAGGGCCAGGCTGTCAGCTGCTGCCAACAGAAGGTGGAAAATGGGGCACCTTGGTGGCTTAGTCATCTCTTGATTTTAGCTCAGATAATTATCTCTTGGTTTGTGGGTTGGAGCCCCCCATGGGGGGCTTTCTCTGTCTCCCTTTCTAGCTCTACTTGGGATATCCTTACTTGGGATTCTTGTTTCCCTTTCTATCTCTAACTTTCTTCTGTTCACATTCTCTTTCTCTCTCTCACTTTCTCAAATAAACAAACATTAAAAGAAAGAAGCTTAAAATTAGGAAGGAGCATCCTTCTCACTTCTTCCTACATTCCCAGTTAACTAATTAGTTAACTAGTTCCAGTTAGTACCTTCCTAAGTATTCCTATAAGCAAACCTAACAAGAAGCCAACTGGCAAGGGTCTGGGATGTGTAGTTAGGAGAGAACCGGCCTCAGCAAGACAGAGCAGAGTTTAAAAGGGGGCATTTAGAGCTGAGCGGTAATAGGTAAATAATTAACACAGCTTCTCCATCTGACAACTCAGCACCCACACAGGACCTTCTACACATATTTAGAATTCCATACAACAATGATAATGTCATGCTTCTGCATAACAAGATGCAACTGAAAAAGAAGAGATAAAAATTAGTACAAATACACACACACACACAAAGGGCAAGCAACAAAGACATTTATTTACACAGTGCTATAATCCTCATTACAGTCAAAGGACCAGTATTCGTAATTTATAAATTTCCTTAACAAGTTAGGACATTATCACTCTTTCTATTCCAGAAGAATGTGTGGGAAGATTGGCATTCGACCTTTTTTTTTTTTTTTTGAGAGTGAGAGACAGAGAGAGAGAGACAGAGACAGAGACAGAACAAGCCCAGGAAAGGGGCAGAAGGAGAGGGAGAGAGAGAATCTTAAGCAGATGCCACACCCAGAACAGAGCCTGATGTGGGGCTTCCTCTCACCATAGTGAGATCATGACCTGAGCCAAAATCAAGAGTCGGACGCTTAACCAACTGAGCCACTCACACACCCGATATTTTCTACCTTTTTGATATGAGTATTTATAGGTTTTTCAGCCTTTCTTCCGTTTTACTATAAAGGCTATAAATTATCCTTTTACAGATGGCTTTAGTCAAATCAGAAATTTTAATACATAGTTGTTTCATTGTCATTTAATTGAAAATATATTAAAATTTCCATTATGACTCCATTTTGGCCCATAGGTTACTCAGAAGTAAATCTCTTAATTTCTAAACACATATACATTTCCTAGTGATATTTTTATTGTTATTTTCTAGCTGAATTGCACCGATCAGGGATTATGCTCTATTAGGGTCGGGATTGGGGCCTGCGTGAAATAATCCTACGACTGCGTAAACATTAAATTCAACCATCCCATAAAGAACACTGCAGTTCCAATGGCTTCATTGGTGAATTCTACCAAATATTTAAACAATAATAATGCCATTCAATATATATACTTTTACAGAGAATAGGAAAAGAAGAATCACTTCCAGTTTCCTTTACGAGACTATAATAATCTTGATTATCTAACAAAAACATTGTGAGAAAGGAAAATTGCAGGCCGAGCTCACTCATGAACATGAATTAAAAAATCCAAAACAAATTACGAACAAACAGAATTTAAAAATTTAAAAACTTATTTTAAAATACACCATACGAAGTTAAGTTTATTCTAGAAAAGCAGGAGTGGTTTAACTTTAAAAAATTACTGTCCAACAAAGGGTGATGAGATAATTGGTGAGGCACATGCAAAGAACAAACACAACAAGAACTTGGATCCACATCTCTTTATTAACTCAAGATGATCATTAACTCAAAATGATCATAAATCTAAACGTAAAATCTAAAACACAAATTTCTACAACTCATAGAAGAATATCTTTGTGACCTTGGAAGAGACAAATATTTTTTCAGTACAACCCCAAAAGCTGGATCCATAAAAGAAAAGAAATGATCAGCTGGGTTTCATTACAATTAAGAATGCTTACTTTTCAAAAGACATAGCTAAGAAAACAAAAAGACAAGTGACAGAGTGGGAGGAAAAATAATTTCAGATCACATATTTAATAAAGGGCTTGTATCCAGAATACATAAAGAACTCTCAAGCCTAAATATTAAGAAAACAAACAACTAGATTTCTAAATGGGCAAAAGATTTGAGCAGATCCTCAACCAAATAAGACAGATGAATGGCAAATAAACACATTAAAAAATACCCAACATTATCAGTCAGCAAACTAAAACCACACATGTTAGAATTTCTCAAAATGAAAAGACTGACCATTGTAAGTGTTGGCAAGGATTTGAAGCAAGTGGAAATCTCATCTGCTGACAGGATTGTAAAATGGTACAGTTGCTTTGGGAAATCATTTGGCATTTCTTTTTTTTTTTTAATGTTTATTTATTTTTGAAGGAGAGAGAGACAGAGTGTGAGTGGGAGAAAGGCAGAGAGAGAGGGAGACACAGAATCCGAAGCAGGCTCCAGGCTCTGAGCTGTCAGCACAGAGCCCAATGCGGGGCTCAAACTCACGACAGTGAGATCATGACCTGAGCCAAAGTCGGATGCTTAACCGACTGAGTCACTCAGGAGTCATTTGGCATTTCCTAAAAAGTTAAAGACTCATCTACCATATGGGCCAGTCATTCTACTCCTAGGTACTTACCTCAAAACAATAAAAGCATATGTCTATATAAATATTTTTATAGGAATGTTCATAGAGGCATTATTTGTAACAGAAAAAAACTAGACACAGCCCAATGTCAACGAGCAAATGAATGGTTCAATAAACTTGGATTATCCATAACTAATGAAATACTACTCAGCAACAGAAAAGAATAAACTGTTGATACACATAACAACATGGAAGAATGAATCTGGAGCGAAAAAAGCCAGACAAGAAAGAGCACAAACTCTGATATTCCATTTTTACTATATATATATATATATATATTAGATATACACACAAAACACAGATACATACATTTATATATGTACACAGATATATACATACATGTACGTATATTTATTTATTTATAAAATTGTACACAACTTAATATGTGAAGTTTATTATGTGTCAATGTTACCTGAATAAAGTTTTTAAAATTTTATGAACGTTGGATGTAAAAAAAAAAAAAAAGTCAATATAGTTCTCCCTCCGCCTCTGGGTAGGATGGAGTAGGCCTCAGCCAGCTAATGTTGCTGCTGACAACCAACTAGAAAAGGTGAACACATTTTTAAAACATTTTTTTAAGTTCATTTATTTTGAGAGAGAGAGACAGGACATGAGCAGGGGAGGGGCAGAGAAAGAGGGAGAAAAAATCTCAAGCAGGCTCCACACTGTCAATGAAGAGCCTGGTATGGGGCTCGAACCCACGAACCATGAGATCATAACCTGAGCCGAAATCAAGAGGTGGTTGCTTAACTGACTAAGCCACCTAGGATCCTCTGGGTGAACGTATTTTTAAATCCTGTGTGCAAAAGCACTGGGAAGCTAGGAAAACAATGAGGGCTGAAGAGAGTGGAAGTTGGGGGGAAGACAGAACCTCAGCTAGGATACTCCCCTGCCTCTGCCTGCAGGGAATTTGGTTGCATTTGCTCCTCTGCTGCCCTGGCTGCTGCCCAGGGCCAGAAAAGCCAACCTGGTTTTGGGCAGCACCCTGGAGTGATGAAATATAAAGCTGAGGGCCTCAAGCCCCTGGCTGCTGTTTCCTGGAGACATTTGCTGAATTCTGAAGGCACGCAGGCAAGAAGCTAATGAGTGAAGAAAAAACTTTAGAAAAGCAGAGAAATGGACCAGTGCTTGGGCGAGAAAAGACTCAGGAGGGAGAGAGGCCCTGGGGGACAGTAAGTAAGAACCGAATGTCCTCAAGGGAAGAGTGAGTTGATACTGGCTTGCTGAGATTAGTCTTTCCCTAGGGACACTTCTCAATTTGGGGTGAGTAAGGGTCCCAGAATCCATGGGGAGATGCCAGAAGAGGGCTGTTTCTGTGGGACAAAGAACTCAGCACAAACAACTTTTTGTTTAGTTGGGGCTGGACTTGCAAGTTGCAGACAGATGCCCAGATGGACCCTTGAGATGTGTGTCAACTTCTGAAACCACACAGCAGGACAAAATGCAAGGACATTCCTGTAGTGCCAAGTGTCGTGGAGAAAATCATCCTCCAAATCTCAAAGGAGAGCCTAGACGGGGGGACCCAAATGCAGACTATTTCTTACCAGCTATAAGTTATTTACAGCGATACACTTTATTTTTTTAAGTTTATTCATTTATTTTGAGAGAGAGAGATCGAGAGAGAGAGTGTGTGTGCGCACGTGCGCGTCCGCCTGCACGAGTGGGGGGAGGGGCAGAGAGAAAGGGAGAGAGAGAATCCCAAGCAGGTTCTGCACTGTCAGGGCAGAGCCCAATGTGGGGCTTGAGCTCTTGAACATGTGAGATCATGACCTGAGTTGAAATCAAGAGTCAGATGCCTAAACCAACGAAGTCACCCAAGTGCTCCTACAGGGATACACTTTAAATACAAAGATGTAGAAAGTTGTACTAAAAGCAAGGGAAATAATTTATACTTGACCCTTGAACAATGCAGGGGTTAGGAGCCCTGATCCCTCGTTAGCTAGAAGTCCACATATAATTTTGACTCCCCCAAAACTTAGCTACTATTAGCCTGCTGTTGACCAGAGGCCTTACAGGTAACATAAACAGCTGATTATCACTATTTTGCACATCGTCTGTACTATATCCTGTATTCTTACAATAAAGTAAGCTAGAGAAAAGAAAATGTTATTAAGAAGATCATAAGGAAAAGAAATACATTTGCAATACTGTATTGTAGTCATAAAAAAATCCACATATAAGTGGACTGGTGCCATTCAAACCCATGTTTTTTAAAGGTCAACTGGACTGTAAAAAAAAAAAAAAAAAAGAAAGAAAACAGCTCTCTAAAAGCAATAAAAAACAGGTACTTACAGAACTAAAACGACAATAGACAAATTCACTCAAGTGGAAGACTCTAACCCACCTCTCTAAATAACATAAGCAGAACATTAAAAAAGAGAAAAAAACTAATAGAGATATAAAAGATCTGAATAAGACAATCCACAAACCTGACCTAGTTAATACACAAAGAACTCTTTACCAAACCATGACAGAATTTGCATGTTTGTCAAATGCCGATAGAGCACATATTAAAATGGACTATATGTGGGCCAGAAAGAAAGCCTCAATACATTTCTTTTCAACAGGACAGAGTATGTTCTTGTCCACAGGGTAGTAAGCCAGAAAACAGAGCCATGGGAGAGTCAGAAAATTCTCAACTGCCTGGAAATTAAAGACTCTGCTTATAAATAGTCCATGTGTCCAAAGTTCCAAATAAAAATTTGAAAATATTTTAGCATGAATGGTAAAGAAGAGATCAAAACACATGGGCAGTAGCTGTTAACAGTGCCAGGAGGAATTTTGACTTCACATGCATATATATATACATGAAAGGCCAAAAGGCAAAAAAAAAAAAAAAAAAAAAAAAAGAGCAAAAACAAAAACATAAACCCAGTGTTATTAGATGCCATCAAAAGAGCTGTAAGCAAAGAAATCAAACTTAAGTGAGAGAAAGGAAAGAAACAAAAAAGACAAGCCAAGTATTAATGAAGCAGCAAATGGATGGGCATTAGAAAAATCAACAAAGCCACAAGTGGGTCCTTTGAAAAGAATAATAAAATTAAAATCCTCCTCACAAACTAATTTGTTATTGTAAACTTTCCTACAAAGAAAATCCCAAGCCCAGATGGCTTTCTTGATGACATTTCCTAAATATTTAAAAAATAACACCAATTGCACCTAAATGCTTCCAGATAACAGAAAAAGAGGAATCATTGTAGCACTTTCATGAGACCAGCATGATCTTGATCTCAAACCCTGACATGGGTGTTCTGACAAAGAATTATAGCCCATCTCTTTGATGAACGTAGATGAAAAATCCTTACTAAAATAGTAGCAAATTGAATCCAATGATATATAAAGAAGATAATACATACTGACTAACTGGGTCTTATTCCAGAAATGCAATCATGGTTTGACACCCAAAATTGAATTAATGCAACTTATCACAATAACAGGAAAAAATGAGAAACAAATAATATGATGATGTTACTATATGCATTCTCAGTAGAGATGGTATTACTCCAAAAGGGATGAAAATTGGTTTGTGCACCAACAGATACACACTATATCTGTAGTATGTATTGGTGAAGTGTTGAAGATGTTCTCTCTGAGATCCAGGGTGAAACAAAAATGCCCTCTATCATTATTCCTATTCAGCATTGTCCTGGAGGTCCTAGCTAATGAATAAGTTACAATGAAAAATGAAAAGGCAAAAGAAATGGGAAGAAATAAAATAATCATTATTCTCAAATGACATTATTATATACATAGAACGTTCAAAGGGTCTACTTACAAACTATTAGAATTAGTCAGTCAGTGAATCTACTAAGCTTTCTAAATGTAAAGTCAACCTACAGAAGTCAATTGTACAGACCTGCCTCAAATTGCGTTGGGGCTACATCCCAATAAACGCATCATTAAGTTGAAACTGTACTTAATACACATAACCTACTGAACATTATAGGTTAGCCTGGCTCATCTTGAATGTGCTCAGAACACTTACAGTCGCCTACAGTTGTGCAAAATCACCTAGCACAAGCCTATTTTATAATAACGTGTTGAATAGCTCATGGAATTTATTGAACACCACCCTGAAAGTGGAAAATACGATGGCTGTATGGGGACAGAATGGTGGTAAGTATATGGATTGTTTACCCTCGTGACAGCATGGTTGGCTGGGAGCTGGGGCTCACCGCCACTGCTCAGCATCAAAGAATATTGTACCACGTTATCACTGGCTCAGGAGGAGATCAATATTCAAAATTTGAATTACTGTTTCTACTGAACATGTAAAAAATGTTAAGTTGGACCACTGTTAGTCGAAGACTGTATTTTACATACCAGTAACAAAAGATAGAAAGTCAAAATTTAAAGATTTAAACCATTTACTATGACATAACAATGCAAATATATGAGAATAAAAATATAACAAAAAATTCCGGGACCTCAGTATTGAAACCGTTATGACATTATTGTGGTTATTGGCTCAAGGTTAGACGAAGATACATGAAACAGAATAGAGTCTGGCCCCAGACCCACACATGCCTAGGAAGCTGCCCCAAAGCACAATGGGGAAATGATGGTTATTGTATCTGTTTGTGTCCAATCAGGACACGGAAACCCAGTGACTTAAAGAAGGGAAGTTTAGTTCTTTATAACTGATTAAGCTATGATACATGAGATAACATAAGATATAAGAGGATGCTGGGTCTGAGCAAGAGTACTCAGGGAGGTACAAACTTGGGAGAAGGGTTCCATTCTCAGACTGAGGCTCAGATTTCTTCAGATAAGGCATGGTTGGAGCCCCTGGATGTCAGAATTCTCTGGTTTTCCCCAACCAGAGCTGGACGACAGTTGCTGGGCAAGCAGGACGCAACCCCTAGATTGCAAATGAGCCACAGCTGAAGGCCAAGCATATAAATGTGCAGAAGGGGGCACTGGTGGAAGTGAGAGGTCGGAGTGTGCAGTGCCTGTGCCCAAGGGAGCCATGGAAATGTGAGCACCAGGCTGGGCTGGTATTGCCAAGTTGGTGAGAAAGTGGGCTTATGGCTTAGGCAAACATCACTGGATGTCCTCAAACTCACACTGCAGCCACTGAAAGCAGCAGGAGAGGCCCCTCCCCTTTCAGTGTCCCTCCAGTTCTTTCTACTGAAAAAGGGTAGTGTGGAGTTCACATAACAGAGAACTGCTTAAGAAGCTCTGTGCCCTACTGCAGAGAAGGCATTGAAATGTGTAATTGGAGCTGAGAGGCAGTAAGTTGATCACTGGCACAATTATTTTCAATAAATAATACTGGTTCAATTGGAAACATAAATAGAAAAATATCTTTTCCCCTTTTCTGCAAAATTAATTCTACAGATAATTAATCTAAATGTCAAAGATAAAATAACTCCAGAAGAAAACATAGATTTGGGGAACATTTCTAGATTTTAGAATGGTTTCTAGCTTTTAAAAATGTATTATAGGTTTTTGGAAGGAAACATAGGTGAAAATCTTCAATATTTGGCAATAGGCAAATGTTTCTTAAGTAGGACACAAAAGCACTAACAACAAAGGCAAAAATTGGTAAATTGGACGTTACTAAGATTTGAATCATCTGTGCTTCAAAAACCACCATTAATCAAGTGAAAATAAAACCAACAAAGTGGGAAAACATAATTGCAATATATCTGGCCAAAAATTCATATCCGGAATATGTGAGGAAAGTTTAAAACTCAACCAGAAAAAGAATAGAAAATGGGCAACAGACTTGAATTGGCACCTTACAAAGAAAATAGCTTAATGGCCAAGAAAATCTAAAATGTAAATTTTTTAGTTGTCGTAGACTCTAAGTCTAAAGTTCTCTTTTGCCTAGCAAGAGAGCGGACGCGGGATTAAAAAGAGAGATGGCTAATGTCCGGAGGAAAAAGACAAGAGCTTTGCCCCGTATTTATTCAGATCAGAAGGCTTGCAAACGTGATGGGCATGTACAAAGAGACAAAGAAACTAGGAACATTAACTTGTGGATGTGAGGGGGGAAAGGGGATTTTGAAGATATACACTGTTTGGGGTTTGGGTCAATATAAAAAAAATCCAGGCGCCGGGCAGATGGGTAGATGGTTGTTAACAGCAGACAGGAGGCGCCGTGCCTGTTGATCTTTGCTATCCTAGGGGATGAGACAGATAGGGGAAATAACCTCAGAGTTAACAAGACACCTTTTCTTTTGTTAACCATCTCCACTCCGGGCTGCTTTGCCTACAAGCCCAGTGGTCCAAAGTCCAATTCACCAATTTACCTAATCTGGCCCTATTCTCCTATGAAAGCAGCTTTCTGCTATAGTACTAAACTTGGGGTGCTTTCACCCTGAATATCTAATCTTGTTATTCCTATGTATTGGGCACCTTTGTGCCGATTCTATTTCAGGCCTTTGCCTCTATTTTGGGGAGTTCAGCACCCCCTCCCTATTTTGGGGTGCCTTTGCACCTCCCTATTCTTGGCACCTTTGTGCCTCCCTATTCTTGGAGTGCCAATCTGGTTACCCAAACTCGGGTGTGAGCATTTTATGACTTTGTGTTTCTTTATGCCTTGTTAACCCATTGGTGTAGGCCTGGGGGATTCCTAAGTTTATCCCCCACATTTAGTCATTAGGGAAGTGGACATTAAAACTACTACTGATGTACAATTATAGATGCACGATACTAGCTAAAATTAGAGTTGTTTTTAAATTTATTTCTGGGCTCTCAAGTCTACTCCCTTTATATGTCTATCCTTCCAAACTTGTTCCTTTTCAAAATTGTTCTGCTATTTGGATCCCTTGTATCTCCGCATTACTTTTAGGGTCACCTTGCTGATTTCTGTAAAAAGTCAACTAGCATTTTGACAGATATTATGCTGAATCTGTAGATCAGCTCCTTCATACAATTGACATGTTATAAATATTGTCTTCCAGTCTAGGGGCACACAAAAATTTGTATACAAATGTTCAAAGCAGCATTATTCATGATAGCCAAAAAGTAAAACAAAATGTGTACAGCCACACATTAGAGTTATTTGACAAAAAAGAAAAAGAAAAAAAAAGAAAAGAAATAAAAGTATTGATACATTCTACAACATGGATGAACTTTGAAAACATTATGCTATGTTAAAGAAACTTGTCACAAGAGACTCATCCCATATACACAAAATGTCCGGGATAGCTGAATCCATGGTGACAAAAAGTATATCCTCAGGGTAGGGGTGTCATGGAGAGAATAGGAAGTGATGGCTAATGATAACTGGATCAAGATTAATTATTCTTTTTTTATTTATTTTAGAGAGACACAGTGAGCAAGTGGAGAAGAGAGGCAGAGGGAGAGAGAGAAAATCTTAAGCAGGCTCCACAATTGGCACAGAGCCCAACGAGGGGCTCAATCCCACGATTTTGGGATCATGACCTGAGCCGAAATCAAGAGTCGGATGCTCAACCGATTGAGCCACCGAGGCACCCCAAAGATTAATTATTCTAACATTAGATTGTGGTGATGAGTACGCAGCCCTGTGAATGTACTAAAAAAAACTGAACAGTATGCCTTAAAAAAGTCAGTTTTGTAATATGTGAATTATATCTGAATAAAGCTGTTAAAAACAAATTGTGGTAATTTTAGACAGTGAAAGAATAAATAGCAATGAAAATGAACTGCCGTTGTACGTAGTATGATGTGTGCATGGACCAATTTAACAAACATGTGACTTATGTCAAAGTAGCTATATACAAATAGTGTGTGATTCCATCCATGTAAAATCCAAGAATCACAAAATTAAACTATAGCATCAAAGTTAAGACAGCAGTGATGGCAGGTGCCAATGGGGCTCCTGATCTGATGGCCATGATCTTGTTATTCTATAGGTTGATTATATGGGTCTTCATTTCGTAGTGGTTCACTGAGGCTTCCATTTACATTTTGCCCATTTTTCATATGTGGGTTATACCTTAGTAAAGATTTTTGTATTCTTATTTTTTTTTAAGTTTATTTATTTATTTATTTTGAGAGAGAGAGACAGAGTATGAGAGCAGGGAAGGGCAGAGAGAGAGGGAGAGAGAGAGAATCCCAAGCAGGCTCTGCACTATACTATGAGTGCAGAACCCAACTCGGGGCTCGAACTCATGAACCCCGAGATCATGACCTGAGCTGAAACCAAGAGTCAGATGCTTAATTGACTGAGCCTCCCAGGTGCCTCTACTTTAGTAAATATTTTTAAAAGAACCTGATAAGCAAGCGTTCTTGAGAAAAATCAATGTGTCCTGATTCCAGAGTCATTATCTTCCAAGCAGCCATCCTCTCTTTGGAACGGGCAGCCCTTCACTCGACACCTGTCTGTAGGACACAACTAATTGGTCACCCTGGTGAAAGACTCCAGCCTGCCTGCTTGTCCTGGGATGGGCCACAACCGAAAGTTCTCTCTGCTACCAAGGCCCTGGATTTTCCACCAAGCTTAGCTGGACAATGTAAGTTCTCACCTATAGGTGGTCTTGAGGGCTTTTCGAGAAAGAAAAGGCTGTGATAAACCCAGATGCTTTCGAGTTGGCAAACACCCTGGATTCTATCTTTGACCAAAGGAACTTGGCTAGGTTCCACTTGCATTTTGCCAAAACCCCCTCTTACTTTAACTTGAGAAATTTCATTGAGAAACTTGAGATATTGTGGATCCCAAGGTCAGCTTCTTCCCAGGAGTGTTACTTCTTCCATTTTGCTCCCAGAGATATGGCACAGTCAGAAACCAGAAACACCTGGAGCCCACTGTGAGGAACAACACCAGGGGCCCGGCACCTAGGAAGTTCTCAAAGGGGCACCTGGGTAGCTCAGTTGGTTGAGCATCTGACTTGGGCTCAGGTCATGATCTTGTGGTCCATGGGTTCGAGCCCCACATCAGGCTCGCTGCTGTGAGCACAGAGCCCGCTTCAGATCCTGTCCCCACTTTTCTGCCTCGCTCATGCTTTCTTTCAAAAATAAATAAACATAAAAAAATATGTGCAGAGCGTCTCTAGAAGTGATGTCCTTCCAAGACAGTCACACTGTAGTACGTGCTCTGGTCTGCCAGCCTTGTTTCAGGATTTTCACACTTTGTGGACATTCTCTTTCTGGAAATAATTTTATCAATCTTGGACCTGTTGATAGCTCCCTTCTTTTCTACTGTTTTTTAAAAAAATTTTTATGTTTATTTATTTTAGAGAGATAGACAGAACGTGAGTGGGGAGGGGCAGAGAGAGAGGGAGACACAGAATCTGAAGCGGGCTGTAGGCTCCGAGCTGTCATCATAGAGCCTGACGTGGAGCTCGCACTCACAAACCATGAGCTCATGACCTGAGCCGTGAGTCACCCAGGAGCCCCCCACCCCTTTTTAATGTACTATACTTGCTCTCCTTGGAGGCATCTGGTGAGAGCCTGATTGTTCAGTGGGATTTAGTGTTAATTTTTCTAACAACATGATACTTGAACTTGGACATTTTTTGTCTTCTAGGTTTTTAAGGATGTGGGTTTTCCGAAGTTATGGTTGTTCTTCATGTTGTTCTGTATTACTTTTCCAAGGATGTGTTTGGAGATTTGTATTTAAATGGCTGCCATTACCTTGACTGCATAACTCTCTTGTTTTTAAGAAGAAGCAGCCAAAACCTGGAGATAAGAGTCATTGATCAAAAAGTAACCCAGTTGAGTACGGCAGAGCTGGGCTTGAAAACCAAGCAGGATGTTCTTGTTTTATCTTGTAAAGCTTGTAGTGTCAAGATAACCGTATCACTATACATTTTAATTTGAAAATGAACTTCAAGTGTATTTATTCTCAGGATGTTCTATTCAGGCTTTCAGTGGATTGCATGATGCCCATCCACAGCAAGGAGGGCACCCTACCGAGACTGCCAATTTAAATGCGAATCCATCCAGAAACATCCTCACAGACACACCCAGAAACAATGTTTAATCCAGTGGCCCATGGTCAGTCAAGTTGACATGTAAGATTAACCATTGCAAAGGGTCTGCTAGCAAACCTGTTTGATCTTGGCCCCAGAGGAAGATATTATTTGTATTACACAGGACAGCCAACAGATCTTTTTGATACAGAGATACTATCTCCACTTCCAAGACATTGTGTCTTTGTTTCTTTGTTTGTACAAATACCCTTAAAAAGATAGTCTGGAACAGAAGTGACCAATGTTTTAAAATTCACAGAAATGCAAAAGGCCTGTGAGAATTGTCTTCCAGCAGCAATGGCTAGCCTAGAAGCCAGACTTATTAAGCATCTCATTCCTTACCCTACATACTACTGAGGAAAGACCAACATCTAGTCATTCTCTGTAAGCTTAGTGAGGTAAGACTTGTGTTTCTAGGGCTTGCTTGTGATCTTGCCACGATACTTAAAAAAATTTTTTTTCTTAATGTATATTTATTTTTGAGAGAGAGAGAGAGAGAGAGAGAGACAGAGCGTGAGTGGGGGAGGGGCAAAGAGAGAGGGAGACACAGAATCTGAAGCAGGCTCCAGGCCCTGAGCTCTCAGCACAGAGCCCAATGTGGGGCTCAAACTTATGAACTGTGAGATCGTGACCCAAGCTAAAGTTGTACGCTTAACCGATTGAGCCACCCAGGCGCCCTGCCATGATACTTTCTGAGAATGGCCTCTTGGGAAGCTCTCAGGGGAGCCAAAACCAAACTATGACCTGGGGATTCTGTTTAGCAACTTTTCTCCAGAGAGCCTCTCCCTAACAGGGGCTATTCTGCTATTTGGTTTTCTAAACTTCAACAACATATTATGTGGGGATACATACTTAGGTATGAATTGAATGTAAAAGTCCAGAGAGCAGTTGTCTATTGGGAGAGGAGGAGGTGTATAAATCTAGGGAGCATGGGGGGCAGGGGCTTAGTGATAGGTTCATGGGTACTCATTTTACTATTTGTTAAATGTACACATACCTTTTATGTACACTTCTGTATATGGGTTTTATGTACACTTCTGTATATGGGATGCATTCTACAGTTTAAAAATAATGTAACCACAACAGGGCGCCTGGGTGGCTCAGTGGGTTAAGTGTCGGACTTCGGCTCAGGTCACAATCTCGCCATTTGTGGGTTCAAGCCCTGGTGTCAGGCTCTGTGCTGACAGCTCAAGAGCCTGGAGGCTGCTTTGGATTCTGTGTCTCCCTCTCTCTGCCCCTTCCCTGCTCGTGTTCTGTCTTTCTCACTTCAAAATAAATAAAAATTTTAAAAATGTTTTTTTTTTTAATACAAATAAGGCACGAGTAGTAGGCACGAGTAGGCACGAATGAGTAGAGCTTTGGAGTCAGAAACTCCAAACTCTGCTCCCCACTATCTTGGGCTTTGGTGAACTCCTCTTAATCTTTGGGAGCTCAGCTTTTTTGTAATTAATTGGGAATAATTGCAAATGCAGCAGAGGTGTGGACTTTGAACAGAGGTTGGGATTTGGTCAGGGTAAATGACAGGGAAGGCTGGCTCCTTCCCCTTCCCAGTAATGGAGCTTAGCTTAGGGTGACAAAATAGGGGGATGAATGATGGGTGTTTTTAACTCTCCCCTCCCCCCCATTATATTAAATGGGCCATGACAATGAATTCATTACACCTATCCCTAAAAGGCAAAAAAAAAAAAAAAAAAATCTGGAGCAATTATAAAGTGATATATTATGGGCTTCTGGCACAGGATGGACATCCAAGAACACAGTGGTCAATGTGGTCACTCTGATTAGAAGTCTTAGAGAAAATGCCTGGCTGGGGTCCACCTTGGGAAGAGTCTGTGGTCTCCTGCAGAGGCCAGCTCAGCCTCCTCAGGCCCCCATAACTGGCAGCTCAAGCGCACTGCTCTCACTGGAGTCAGAGAGGGCCTGGGGGGGGGGGGGGTGGGGGTAGTGCAAGCACAGGCAACCTAGAGGGAGAGAGAACAGAGTAAACCCAAAAAGAGTAAATGAGAGGGACACCTGGGTGGCTCAGTGGGTTAAGTGCCTGACTTCTGCTCAGGTCATGATCATGCAGTGCGAGAGTTCAAGCCCCGCATCAGGCTCTGGGCTGACAGCTCGGGAGTCTGGAGCCTGCTTGGAGTTCTGTGTCTCCCTCTCTGCTCCTCCCCCACTCGTGCTCTGTCTCCATCTCAAAAATAAATGAACATTTAAAAATTATTTTTAAAAAGAGTACATGAGAGAGAGGGAGAACAAGAAAGGGATGGGGTGGGAGATGGGGGCTGGGGGCAGCGGGTGAACAGAGAGCAAAGGACAAAAAGCCAGAGGGCCAGAAAGAGAAAGAGTGGGTTGGGGTAGTGGGGAGAGAAAGCGGGACAAGGGCAGATCCCGGGAGGTGGAGCAGATCTGGAACAGAGTGTTCGAGAGGTCCCCTTCCTCCTCCCCTCTCTCCTGGCTCCTCCCAACTCAGCCCTGCCTTCACCGCCCCCTCTGCCCCACCTCCCGACGTCTCGCGCTCTTTCCCAGCCTCCCTCCCGGCTTCCCTCTCCACTTCTCCTACCTTCCAACCCCCGTCCCACCCCGCACCATCACTTCTCTGCACCTCTGCATTCTGTCCGCATCTCGGTGCACGGGTGGCTCTGTCCATCTGTCTGCTTGGAAGATCCCCAAGGTATCTTTGGGTGCCCGTTTGACTTTCGCTTCGGGGACTGTGTATTATCACAATACAAATATTTTCGGACGGAAAAGAATGGGAGCAAGCCTCCTCGAGAGCAAGCCGCAGCGCCCGCCAAGTTCAAGGGCTCCCCCCACCCCCCGCCCGCGCGCGCACACACACACACACGCACCCCTGCCAGGCTACCCCAGCGGCCCGGCTCTTGGCCGGATGGTGGAGAGCTGTGCAAATGCTTCTGGAAAGGCTTCTCCTCGCGTGTGTGAACTTCCTGCTCTGCGCCCGGGCCAGGCTAAGAAGGCGGAGCGGGCGGGCGCGCGCGCGCGGGTGGAGACGAGATCCCGCGGGTGGAGACGCCGCCGCCACGCGGGGGAACGCAGAGGGGCGGCTCCTGGAGAGCCCCGGACCAGCGCCGCGGCCTCTCCTCCTGGCGCCCGGGAGCGGCGGCGGCGCACCTGGCCTCCCGCCTCTAAGGAAGCGGTTTTGGGCAGAGGCTGGGGTTGCATCCCCGCCTTCGGTGCCCTTCTGCGGCTTTGGGGGACCCGGTGCAGCGCGCCTCACTTGGTCCCACCCTTTGCCCAACTCCCACGTCTTACCCCCTCCGCAGCTGGGGCCGGATGGTCCCCGGGGAGAAGTAAGACGGAGGAAAACACGAAATCAGGTCCAAGGGGAAAAAAAGAGAGACAAAGGGACGGATTTTCCCCCCTTCTGTTCTTGGCAACAACTTCCAGAGGCTCCAGGAAAGGGGAATTTGATAACCCATGTAAGTTCACCCTTAGATGTAGCCCAGGCCTTGTCTGGCCCTTCGCCAGGGGCGTGTTTGCCAAGCCCAGCTTGCGAGAGGCCTTTCTGCAGACTCCATGTATCTTTGAGATCTGTGTGTCTGGCTGCCCCCTCCCCACCTCGTCCTCCTTTATTTTTCTTCCTCCCTGCCTTCAATTCTCTTTCTCTCCTTCCTCCCTCCAATTTTCCCTTGCACCACCCCTCCCCTCTCCCAGGACAATAGTGGACAGATTGGACTTAATCATACTCTCTGCACGGTATCATCATTGGGCCCCCCAACGCCCTCTTCATTATTTTCTTTTTAATCCTTGACTTCCCACTCCCTAATAGAGGAATTCAATCTGCATATTTAATGTATGTCTTTCCAGCCCACTCTGTCTGAATTCAATACAGTGTTGATTTGAGCTTTAACTACATAAAAGTATCGTCAACATTTCATCCCATTTGTATTTTAAATTCAACATTGCTTTTGAAACGACTTTAGTGAGCTATAGTTGACATACAACAGACTGCACATAGTTCAGGCGTGTCCTTTGATAAGCTTTGACATAGGTATGCATCCATGGGACCACCGCTTCAATCAACATGATGAGTATAGTTAGCACTCCCAGCAGTTCCCTCCTATCCCTTTGTATTTTCTTCCATGTACCTCCCTGTGCGGACCCCTTCCCCAGACGGCAATTGATCTGTCAACCACAGATGAGTTTGCATTTTCTAGAATTTTATGTAAATGTGATCCTGGGTGCTTACACTATGTATTGGTTTTCTATATGTGGCTTCCTCCACTCAATTATTTTGAGATTCCTTCCTATTGTCACAAGTATGAATAGTTCATTCTTCTTTATGGCCAAGTAGTATTTCATTGTGTATTGTGTGTACACGTCACTGTATACTGTGTATTCTACAATTTATCCATTCATCTGTTGATGGGCATTTGGGTTATTTCTAGTTTTTGACTGTTACGAATAAAACTGCCATGATCATTCATTTACAAGTCTTTGTGTGGAGATATACTTTCATACCTGAGAGTGGAATGACTAGGTAGGCATATGTTTAACTTTTTTTTTTTTTTTAACATCTTATGTGTGATGTTTTGAGCACAATCCACTTTATTTTTTTTTTTTTTACGTTTATTTTTATTTTTGAGACAGAGAGAGACAGAGCATGAACGGGGGAGGGTCAGAGAGAGAGGGAGACACAGAATCTGAAACAGGCTCCAGGCTCTGAGCTGTCAGCACAGAGCCAGATGCAGGGCTCGAACTCACAGACTGCGAGATCATGACCTGAGCCGAAGTCGGTCACCCAACCGACTGAGCCACCCAGGCGCCCCGGCATATGTTTAACTTTTAAAAGAATTGCCAAAATGTTTTCCAAAGTGGTTGTACCATTTTACATTCTCCTGGTAGCGCATAAAAATTCCTGTTCCTCCACATCCCCACTATGCTTGGTATCATTTTTTCTTTTTTTTTGCTTTAAGTCATTAGACAGATACAGAGTTGTTATTTCATTGTGGTTTTTAATTTGCATTTCCCTAAGACTAATGAAATTGGACATATTTCAGATACTATTCATCTGTGCTTCTTCTTTGGCAATATGTCTACTCAAATCTTTTGCTCATTTAAAAAAAATTTGAGTGTATTAGTTCAGGTATACAACACAGTGATTTAATTTCTCTTCAAGTTATACTCTGCTTATTAGTGTAGCCATTATCTGTCACCCTACAATGCTATCACAATATCACTGATTATATTTCCTATACTGTGACTTTTAGTCCTGTGATTTAATCATTCCATAACTGGAAGTCTGTATTTCCCTCTCTCCTTCACTCATTTTGTCTACACCATCACCTTCTTAACCTTATGGAAACCATCAGTTTGTTCTCTGTATGTGTAGGTCTGATTCTGCTTTTTGTTCATTTATTCATTCGTTTTTTTTAGATTCCAATATAAGTGAATTAATATGGTATTTATCTTTCTCAGTCTGACTTACTTCACTTAGCATAATACTTTTTAGGTCCATCCATGTCATTGCAAGTAGCACAGTCTCATCCTTTTATGGCTGTGTACTATTCCATTGTTCTTTATCCATTCACCAATCAATGGACACTCGGGTTGTTTCCATATCTTGGTTATTGTTAATAATGCTGCAATAGGGGCGCCTGGGTGGCGCAGTCGGTTAAGCGTCCGACTTCAGCCAGGTCACGATCTCGTGGTCCGTGAGTTCGAGCCCCGCGTCAGGCTCTGGGCTGATGGCTCGGAGCCTGGAGCCTGTTTCCGATTCTGTGTCTCCCTCTCTCTCTCTGCCCCTCCCCCGTTCATGCTCTGTCTCTCTCTGTCCCAAAAATAAATAAGAAATGTTGAAAAAAAATTAAAAAAAAAATAATGCTGCAATAGACATAGGGATGTGTGTATCTTTTCAAATTAGTGTTTTCATTTATAAGGGATAATTACCCAGTGTTGGAATTATTGGATCATATGGTGTTTTTATTTTTAATTTTGGCGGGAAACTCTGTCCTGTTTTCCATAGTGGCTGTATCATCATGCTTGTAAGCCTTCTTATCCTAATAAAAATGGAGCAAGGACCCTTACTCGGGGCTCTTGTCTCCTCCCGGACATTAACCTCTCTTGCATTTTAATCCTGCCTCCGCTCTCTTGCTGGACAAGAGAGAACTCCAGACTCAGAGTCTACGATAGTGATACCTGCAGCTTTGTTCTTCTTTCTCAGGATTACTTTGGCTATTCAAAGTCTTTTGTAGTTCCTTACAGATTTTAGTATTATTTGTCTAGTTCTGTGCAAAAGACTGTTGGTATTTTGATAGAGGTTGCATTGAATCTATAGATTGCTTCGGGCAGTATGGACATTTTAACAATATTAATTCTTCCAATCCATGAGCATGGAATATTTTTCCATTTGTTTGTGTCATCTTTAGTTTCTTTCATCAATGTGTTATAGTTTTCAGAGTACATGTCTTTTACTTCCTTGGTTAAGTTTGATTCTAGGTAGTTTATTCTTTTTGGTTCAATTGTAAATGGAATTGTTTTTTTAATTTCTCTTTCAGCTACTTCATTATTTGTGTATAGAAATGCTACCAATTTCTGGGTATCTGTATTGTATCCTGCAACTTTACTGAATTCACTTATTACTTCTAGTAGCTTTTTGGTGGAGTTTTCTGGATTTTCTAAGTATAGTATCATGTCATCTGCAAATAGTGACAGTTTAACTTCTTTACCAATTTGGATACCTCTTTTTTTTTCTTGTCTGATTGCTGAGGCTAGGACTTCCAATACTGTGTTGAAGAAAATGTTGGCCATTGTTTGAAAAATTGGATGTGTGTTGTCTTATTATTGAGTTTTTTATTATTTTAAAATATATGTAACATAAAACTTATCATTTTAGTCATTTTTAAGTGTACAATTCAGTAGCCTTAAGTACATTCACAATTACCATTACCACTATCTATTCCTAAAACTTTTTTTTATCATCCATCCATCTATACCCATCATACAACTCTCCAACCCCACAGCCTTTATTCTATATGCTGAGCTATATGGTAATTCCATGTTTGACATTTACAAATTTTTTTAATGTTTATCATTTTTATTATTTTTGAGAGAGAGAGAGAGAGTGAGTTGGGGAGGGCCAGAGAGAAGGAGACACAGAATCTGAAGCAGGCTCCAGGCTCTGAGCTGTCAACATAGAACCTGATGCAGGGCTTGAACTCACGAACTGTGAGATCATGACCTGAGCTGAAGTCGGACACTTAACCAACTGAGCCACCCAAGTGCCCCTATATTTGGCATTTTGAGAACTGCCATATTTTTATACAAAGGCTGCAACATTTTATTTTCCCACCAGCAATGTATGAGGGTTTCAATTTCTCCATATCCTCATCAACACTTCATATTTTCCATTGTTTTGAGAGTAGTCATTCTAATGGGTATGAGTATTTCATCATGGTTTTGATTTGCATTTCCCTAATGATTAGTGATGTTGAGTATCTTTCTTTCTACTTACTGGCCATTTGTGAAACTTCTTTGGAGAAATTTGTGAAACATTTGGAGAATGTAAAAGTTCAAATCTTTACTATTTTTGAATAAGGTTATTATTGAGTTTTGAGAGTTCTGTATATATTTGGGATGGAAGTATCCTATCAGATATATGCTCTGAAAATATGTTCTCCTGGCCTGTGCCTTATCTTTTCATTCCTTAATAGTGTTTTATGTAGAGCGAATGTTTTTAATTTTGGTGAAGTCCAGTCTATCAATATGCCCTTGGATATTGATAGACTGAAATGGATCATTCTTTTGGTGACCTATCTTAAGAAGTCTTTGCCTATACCAAAGTCATAAAGATTTTCTCCTGAAAGTTTTAAGTTTTACATTTAGGTTTATATTCCATTTTGAATTAATTTTATACATGATGCAAGGTATGCCTGTTAATTTTTTTTCCTATGGATTTCTGAATTTTCTAGCCACATTTTTGAAAAGACTATGCTTTCTCCACCTTTGCACCTTTTCCAAAAGTCAGTTGTCTGCATATGTGTGGGTCTATATCTGGATTCTATTTTCTGTCCTATTGATCTCTTTTGTCTAACTTGATGCAAATACCATGCTGTCCTGATTAGTGTAGATTTACAATAAATCTTGAAATCACATAGCCCACCAAATTGTTCTTTTTCAGAGTTGTTTTCTAGGACTTTTGCATTTCCGTATGAGTTTTAGACTCAGGCTATCAGTTTCTCCAAAAGTCTGCAGGGAATTTGTTTAAGGATGTATCAGATATGTATATCAATTTGGAGAGATTTGACATTTTAGCAATACCAAGTCTTATGAATATTGTACATCTCCCCAGGCATTTAGGCCTTCTTTAATTTTGCTCTGTGATGTTCTATAGTTTTAGTATACAGGTCTTTGGCATCTTTTTTCAGACATATCCCTAAGTATTTCATATTTTTTGTGCTATTGTAAGTGATATTTATAGATTTTAATTTCTGATTGTTCATTGCTAATGTATAGAAATAAAATTGAAATTTAATTTAAAAAATTTTTAATGTTTTATTTATTTTTGAGAGAGAGAGAGAGTTGGGGAGGGGCAGAGAGAGAGGGAGACCCAGAATCCAAAGCAGGCTCAAGGGTCTGAGCTGTCAGAGCCTGACACAGGACTTGAACTCATGGACTGTGAGATAATGACCTGAGCCAAAGTCAGTTGCTTAACTGACTGAGCCATCCAGACACCCCTACAAGAAATTTTTATATTGATCTTGTATTTTGGATCCTTGCTGAACATACTTATTAGTCCTTATAACTTCAAAAAATCTTATAACTTATAACTACAAGTATGATCATATTCTCTGTGAATAAAGGCAATTTTATTTCTTCCTTCCCAATAGAATTTTTATTTATTTTTCTTACCTGATTTCATCAGCTAGGCTACAATCAAGTTCCAGCTCAAAAGGGAGATAACCTAGCTCACCTTCTCCTTTTACAGATGAGAAAGTAGAGGATCTGAGGAGAGAAAAATGTTGCCTTAAACTATACAGACAGTGAGAGACGGATTTACTACCCAGTCATACGATCCATTCATAGGCAAGTGAACTTCCTTTTTTTTTTTATTTCCAGTTTCCCCCCCACTTAATGACAGGCATGACTCTGGTGCCCCAACACGGATTCAAATCCCAGTGTTACTACTGACCTGCTGTGTGGCCTCAATGAGCACAATGCTTATTTTTATCCTAGTGCTATGGCCCCACGTGTAGTGTGGTTAATAACACAGGGTTATGATGAGGCCTTTGCACCTCACTTGCTTCTTCTTGCTTTCAGCTGTTAGATGCTGTGTTGATGGTCACCACTTCCCACAGAGGAAGCAACAAAGCAGGACGGAAGTAGGAACCATATTCATCCACCGTCTCCTTGGGTTCCAGGGGGGAGATTACATATCTTTGTTGCCATTATATTTTCATCCATGAGGTGGGACTCTTTACACCTCATGGGATGCTTGTAAGAAATGGTCAATGTTTTAGGAAGTTATAACTTTTTTTAATTTTTAAATTTTATATTTTTTTATTTTAGAGAGAAAGTGTGCAAGCTGGGGAGAGGGACAAAGTGGGGGGGGGGAGAGAAAGAGAGAGAGAGAGAGAGAGAGAGAGAGAGAGAGAGAGAGAGAGAGAGAATCCTAAGCAGGCTCTACATTCAGCATGGAGCCTGACATGGGGCTTGATCCCACGACCCTGGGATCATGAACATGAGCCAAAATCGAGAGTCAGTTGCTCAGCTGACTGAGCCACTCAGGCGCCCCAGAAGTTATAACTCTTAAGGAAATATTTTACTAAGTCCTCTTGGGCAAGTCATTAGCATTTCTCAGTTCACTTTCCCTATCTGATAATGATGAAAGATCATGTGTTTTCCCTGACAGAATTATTGTAAGATTAAGTAGTTTGTGGATATCATATGATACAAATATACCCTACTTGAAAACACAAGGCAATATGCTAAGTATATTAAAGGTGGGAATACATTGGAATTTTTAAAGATTTACTTTTTTCAAAATACTATATTCAACAAAGAAAGCAAATGATAGTTCAGGAAAGTTCTTGAAGTCTGAAACAATGACACCTCCTCCAATTATATCTCCATACTCACTCCTTTTTAACTATTTCTGTTAGTTTTTCTGATGGCTTCCTTCATGTCATTAAAAAACTATTCTTGGGGCCCCTGGGTGGCTTAGTTGGTTGAGCGTCCAACTTTGGCTCAGATCATGATCTCACTGTCGTGAGTTGGAGCCCCGCATCGGGCTCTGTGCTGACAGCTTAGAGCCTGGAGCCTGCTTCGGATTCTGTGTCTCCTTGTCTCTCTGCCCCTCCCCTACTCACAGTCTGTCTTTCTCTGTCTCTCAAAAATGAATAAACGTTAAAAAAATTAAAAGAAAAAAGCTATTCTTTTTTTTAAGTTTATTTATTTATTTTGAGAGAGACAGAGACAACGTGAGTGGGGGAAGGGCCAAGAGAGAGGGAGAGAATGAGAATCCCAAGCAGGCTCTGCACTGTCAGCACAGAGCCCCATGCGGGGCTTGAACCCGCAAACCATGAGATCATGACCTGAGCCGAAACCAAGAGCTGGACGCTTAGCTGAGCCACCCAGGTACCCCTAAAACACTATTCTTATATCAGTGTTTTTTAGATATCAAGATTAGACATACCAGTTGATTTACTGCTACAATGGATAAGGATTTACCTCACTTTTATCACATTCCTGTCCCAGGTAAAGAGAGTTTTACTTCTTTTATTGGTTGCCTTGGTAAATAAAAAACATATATATGTATACCTTCACTTCTTATTTTATCAACCACAGGTAGTATCTTTGGATTCTCCACTTTGGAAGGGGAGGGTACTTGCCCTCCACACTTCATTTTTTTCCCCCTTTTAACCTCCTACCTCCCTTCCTTCTTTGTTTATTATTTGTACATTTTCCAGGGTGATAACTTTTACAGTTGGTTCTATAGCCAGAATGACTTATTCTGGAATTTCTTTCTGGTTGACTTGAACAGTTGAAAATCATCTCACAGTGTTTACATTATGATGACTATGCATGTATTATGGTTATATTTCCTTTGTGTATGACTCTCTCTCTCTTTCTCTTTCTCTCTCTCTTTTTGTTTTCAGCGTTTCTGCTTATGTTCTGGGTGCTGAGACTCCCAGTTTCTCTTTGATGGTGCCAAACACATGTAGGCATGGGTTCAAGCACCCACACTGATTACTTTCCAGGCAAGCCAGTCAGTCTCGTCCTTGGACCTGGGCCAAGGCTTAGTGAAGGAGCCATGGGGGGTGACCAACCAGCTGTCTGGAGGCTCTTGTGAATGTGGTTACCTTGCTTACCCTGCAGGTTGCTTCTGGGTAGACTGAACTCCTAATGGCCACCTCCCGCATGCCACCATTGAATGAACGTTTGCTTACAAAACTTTAATCTATCTTGGAGTCAATTTTAGTATGTGTTATGAATCTGTATTAGTTAGCTATTGCTGTGTAACAAATTATCCACTCTGCCCCCCAAAACTTAGTGGCTTAAAAAACTAATTATAGTTTATTTTCTTTTGTTTTATTGTGTGTCACGGATTCAGCCAGGGCACAGTTGGGATAGTTTGTCTCTGCTCACAATGTTTGGGGTTGACTCTAAGGCTGGGGCCTGAAATCATCTGAAGGCTTGACTGAGGATGGAGAATCTGCTTTCAAAGTCGCTCACTCACATGGTTAGTTAGTTGGTTCTGGCAAGTTGGTTTCCTTTTTGTTGGGCTTTTTCAGAGGGCTGCCTGAGTATCCTCATGATATAGCCACTTATTTCCACCAAAGTAAGTGATGAAAGAGAGAAACAGAAAGAATAAGAGAGAGGGGGAACAACAGGCAGAGGGTGTATTCTTTTTATGACAGAGTCCCAGAAATCACAAAGCCTCACTCTGTCACTCCCAATACATTCTGTTAGAAATAAGTCAGCGAATGTAGCACACTTTCCAAGTGGGGGAATTAGGTTCTGTCTGTTGAAGGGAAGGGGGTCATAATTAGCCGATATGCAGTTGACCCCTGAGCAACGGGAGGGTTAGAAGTGTTGACTCCTGTGCAGTTGAAAATCCACATGAACTTTTGACTCCCCCAGAACTTAACTACTAATAGCCTCCTGTTGACCAGAAACCTTACTGATAGCATAAATTGTCAATTAACATATAGTTTGCATGTGATATGTAGTATACACTGTATTCTTACAATAAAGTAAGCTGGAGAAAGGAGAATGTTATTAAGAAAGTCATAAGGAAGAAAAAATACCTATATAGTACTGTGCTGTATTTATATTTAAAAAATCGGCATGTTAGTGGACCCGCCCAGTTCAAAACTATGTTGTTCAAGGTCAAGTGTATTTTACAGCCATCACACAATCTAACTTGGGTTTTGTCTGAGTTTCTAGACAGCTATCCAATGCCATATACTGTATACTGTATCATCACCACACAATTTGAGTCGTCATCATTTGCATTTATACTGAAATCAAACATAAATTTGGGTCAATTCTGTTTTTCAGCCTGTGTTGCATCACACTTTAGCCTAGCGCATCAGACAAGCCGCTTTCTTGAGCAAACAGAGAACTGGGACAGAAAGAGATCTCTGGGACCTTGACGGGCAATGCTGAAAGAGGAGAAAGACATGAGAGAGTAGAACAGTGTGTTGTGGAACAACGGAAAATATGCTGCGGAACAACGGAAAATATGCTGCTTCTCTCGGTTGTTCCCTGGGGAGAGGAATCGGTGTCCTCACATCTGACACTAAAGGCCCTCATTGTGCTAATTCAGACACATGGGGGCTGCAAAGTGCTGCCTTCTAGTCAGGCGGTGCCTCTGGTGATGCTCAGAAGGAGCTGGAGATAGAGTTGTCTTTTCAACAATGGGGACACCAAAAGGCTTTGATGCACACTCTGCTCCAAAAGGCAGTCTGAGATCTGGGGCACAGCCCGGGGGTGGGTAGGGCCAAGATATTGGGAATGGGTAGGGCGAGTAGCAGACCCTCACTGAACAAATAATAGCTAGACTAAAAAAAAAAATCACTTGTATTTTTAAAAAGATGTTTATTTATTTTGAGAGAGAGAGAGTGAGAGAGGAAAAACGTGAGTGGGGGGAGGGGCAGAGAGAGGGAGAGAGAGGATCCCAAGCAGGCTTCACATTGTCAGTGCAGAGCCCTGCGCGGGGCTCCATCCCACGAACTGCGAGATCATGACCTGAGCCGAAATCAAGAGTGGGACACCTAACCCACTGAACCACCTGGGCACTCCCCCCTCAAAAAAACACTTCTCAAAGGAGTAGTAACTTGCATCTGTTCTGCAGTATCGCCCTGGAGGCCTGTTTGAGTGAGCAGGAATGGAGCACAGCAGGAATTTCCAGATGGGGCCATTCCTGGAGTCAGGCAGGAATGGTCCCATGTGGGAAGGGCACTCATTCCTGGTGAAGCAGATGTGGCCCGGCACCCTGGTACCAGGGAGGAGCATGCAGACCCCACAGGGAGAGGGTAGCAAGATTCACTCAGGGGATTAGGATGCTGGCTGAGTAGCTGCATTTCAGGCCAGGATCCAGGCTCAATAGGGAAAGGGTGAAATATAAATCAGAAAACCTTTGCCTTGGAAGCAGGAACAGCGGCATTTCAAACCAATTCTGGTTTAGGAAGACAAGACTGATGCTGGATGCCCCCTGCTGGAGAGGATGGGCCATCTCGTTGGTTGCCAAAGGAGGGCTTCTTGTCTCAAAAATCAAGTGAATTGAGTCTCAAA
Organism: Panthera leo; assembly: GCF_018350215.1. Lineage (NCBI taxonomy): Eukaryota > Metazoa > Chordata > Mammalia > Carnivora > Felidae > Panthera > Panthera leo. The sequence goes on along the minus strand of NC_056684.1, from coordinate 18,537,544 downwards.
GAGGAGGTTGTAGTGTGGAATCCTCTCACTTACCCTCTCTCCTCAACCCTGCCACTGCCTACTGATCTTTAGGCCACAGGACCCTTCTTCCACCTACACACAGATCAAGTCAACACATGAGTCTTGTCCCCTGGACTCACCAACGAGCAGCTCAAGAAAGCCCTGAGTGAGGGATTCAAGAGGATCATATTTGGCCCGAATGCCTACAGTTCTGTTTATGCTCTGCCTGGGCTGTGGCTCAGGCCCTCTATTTCTAAGTATGGGCTTTGAAATTGTGGGTCTTGGCAGAGTCTTGCTTTCACTAACAACAACAGTTATGGTCTCTGATGCCTACCAGCATCCAAACCCGAGTGTCCACTGTGAAGCATCTGGAGAGAGGCCAAGAGACGCAATATACCCGACCTTCTGGGGGTCCGTTGCTGGGTAACATGATTGGAAAAGACCACTGTCCACCAGAATAGAGCCGTTCACAAAAAAAAACTTGTGGACATGCTGAAAAGTTGAATTTTGTCAACTATGGGCACAACGAATTGTTCTGAACACCAGACCAGGAAGATGGCTTTCCTTACACCAGAGTCAGATCACCACTGCCACCTGTAGGCATTTTGTTTGCTTATTCGGCTCATTTTAATCTCACCCTGAGTCCTCTGCTCCATCCAAAATGGGATTAAGCTCTGCCCTTACACAAAATTAAGACAAGGCAAGACAAGGTATGTTAAGATGAAATGGTAATGGTAATTACCAGCCAATGGTAATGGTTTCTTTTTAAATTTTTTTTTTTCAACATTTTTTATTTATTTTTGGGACAGAGAGAGACAGAGCATGAACGGGGGAGGGGCAGAGAGAGAGGGAGACACAGAATCGGAAACAGGCTCCAGGCTCCGAGCCATCAGCCCAGAGCCTGACGCGGGGCTCGAACTCACGGACCGCGAGATCGTGACCTGGCTGAAGTCGGACGCTTAACCGACTGCGCCACCCAGGCGCCCCTGGTTTCTTTTTAAAGCATTCTTTTATTGTGGGGAAATATACATAACACAAAATTTACCATTTTAGCCATTTTAAGTATGCAGTTCATTAAGTACATTCACACTGTTGTGCAGCCATCACAACCCTCCTCCAGAACTTTTTCATCTTTCCAAATGGACACTTTGTACCCATTAAATAACCCATTATTCCCCTTTCCCCCTGCAGGTGGTAATCACCTTCCTACCTTGCATCTCTATGAATTTGACCATTCTAGGTACCTTGTATACATGGAATTGTATTTGTGTTTTAGTGACTGACTTATTTCACCTAATATAATGTCCTCCTTCAGATATACGTGCAAAAATGGAATTGCTGGATCACAGGGTAGTTCTATTTAAAATTTTTTTGAGGAGCCTCCATACTGTTTTCCTTAGTGGCTGAACCAGTTTACATTCCCTCCAACAGTGCATGAGGGTTCCTTTTCCTCCACATCCTCATCAACACTTTATATCTCTTGCCTTTGTGGTGACAGCTATCCAAACAGGTGTGAGGTGATATCTCATAATGGTTCTGATTTGCTTTTCCCTGATAGTGAGCGATGCTGAGCATCTCTTCATGTACCTGTTGGCCATTTGTAGGTCTTCTTTGGAAGAATGTCGATTTGGGTTCTTTGCCCATTTGCAAATCGGATTATTACTTTTTATTAAGTTGTGTGATTTCCCTATATATTTTGGATATCAACTCCTTACCCCATACATGGTTTGCAGACATATTCTCCCATTTCATTTTGTTGGTGGTTTCGTTTGCTGTGCAGAAGCTTTTAGATTTGATGTAAAATCTACTTGTTGAGTTTTGCTTTGTTGCTTGTGCTTTTGGTGTCATCCAGAAACATCATTGCCAAGAACAATGCCAAGGAGCTTGCTCCCTGTGCTATGTTCCCTTGTTCTGTGAGTTTTATCATTTCAAGTTTTACATTATGTCTTTAATCCAATTCAAGCAGATTTTGGTGAGTGGTATGAGATAGGGGTCTAATTTCATTCATTTGCATGTGAATATCCAGGTTTCCTATCACCACTTATTGAAGAGCTGTCCTTTCCCCTCAAGTATTCTTGGCTGCCTTGTCAAATATTAGTTGACTGGAAATACCTGGGTTTATTTCTGGGCTCTTGATTCTGTTCCATTGGTCTGTGTGTCTGTATGCTAGAACCCTACTGTTCTAGCTATATTGGAACTGTTCTAGCTATATATATAATATATATATTATAATATATAATATAAAATATAATATATAATATAGCTATATTACTATAGCTTTATAATATAGTTTGAAACCAGGAAGTGGGATACCTCCCCATCTTTGTTCTTTCTCAAGGTTGCTTTTTCTATTTGGGGTCTTTTGTGGTTCCATATGAATTTTGGATTTTTGCTATTTCTGTGAAAAAATGCCAGTGGAATTTAGATAGGGATTGCATTGGACCAAAAGATCATTTTGGAAGAGAGACTTAAACTTCCAATGGTGACTGATGAACACAATGGTGAGAGGCAAAGGGGATTCAGACTCATTGAGGCCAGATTAAGACCGTTAGAAGGTCTGTCTGTCAGCTCCATGTGCTTGCTTCTAAGTTCTGCTTTTCATTGTTGAGGCTGAAAGTCCTCAACCTACATGCCATGGCTCCCTTATATTTTTTTTAGGTTTCCTGTTAGATTCTGCCAAAAAGAGTCTCTAGCAGGAGATCAGATGGCAAGAAACAGAGATAAGGGTCTGGTGTTTGAAGTTGCTGGTGCAGCAATGGGCACAGGGGCAGTCTACTTCACACGTCTGATAGATCCAGAACCAACTGTGACAGTGTCTTCAATAGTGCAGCAGAGGCAGAGGCCCCTGGGGCTGGAATGCACCACAGGGGCAGGGGCAGCATTTAATCACTGAACTTATGGTTTCAGCTCTTCCTAACTTTTGTAATCAATTCTCCATGTTAAACTCCCCTGCTTGAAATACCTACAATGGTAGCAGTTATCCCAACTGGACCCTGACATATATCCTTTCATGCAATTTAAAATAAAAAGAACACCAAACCTTAAAAAAAAGTTTGGTGTGTATCCTTCCAGACTTTTCCAATGATCTTACCATACAAATGATTTAATATCGTGCGTATTTATGGAAGTCTTGACATTTTCTTTTTTTTTTCAATATATGAAATGTATTGTCAAATTGGTTTCCATACAACACCCAGTGCTCATCCCAAAAGGTGCCCTCCTCAATACCCATCACCCACCCTCCTCTCCCTCCCACCCCCCATCAACCCTCAGTTTGTTCTCAGTTTGTAAGAGTCTCTTATGCTTTGGCTCTCTCCCACTCTAACCTCTTTTTTTTTTCCTTCCCCTCCACCATGGGTTTCTGTTAAGTTTCTCAGGATCCACATAAGAGTGAAACATATGGTATCTGTCTTTCTCTGTATGGCTTATTTCACTTAGCATCACATTCTCCAGTTCCATCCACGTTGCTACAAAGGGCCATATTTTGTTCTTTCTCATTGCCATGTAGTACTCCATTGTGTATATAAACCACAATTTCTTTATCCATTCATCAGTTGATGGACATTTAGGCTCTTTCCATAATTTGGCTATTGTTGAGAGTGCTGCTATAAACATTGGGGTACAAGTGCCCCTATGCATCAGTCCTCCTGTATCCCTTGGGTAAATTCCTAGCAGTGCTATTGCTGGGTCATAGGGTAGGTCTATTTTTAATTTTCTGAGGAACCTCCACACTGTTTTCCAGAGTGGCTGCACCAATTTGCATTCCCACCAACAGTGCAAGAGGGTTCCCGTTTTTCCACAACCTCTCCAGCATCTATAGTCTCCTGGTTTGTTCATTTTGGCCACTCTGACTGGCATGAGGTGATATCTGAGTGTGGTTTTGATTTGTATTTCCCTGATAAGGAGCGACGTTGAGCATCTTTTCATGTGCCTGTTGGCCATCCGGATGTCTTCTTTAGAGAAGTGTCTATTCATGTTTTCTGCCCATTTCTTCACTGGGTTATTTGTTTTTCGGGTGTGGAGTTTGGTGAGCTCTTTATAGATTTTGGATACTAGCCCTTTGTCCGATATGTCATTTGCAAATATCTTTTCCCATTCCGTTGGTTGCCTTTTAGTTTTGTTGGTTGTTTCCTTTGCTGTGCAGAAGCTTTTTATCTTCATAAGGTCCCAGTAATTCATTTTTGCTTTTAATTCCCTTGCCTTTGGGGATGTGTCAAGTAAGAGATTGCTACGGCTGAGGTCAGAGAGGTCTTTCCCTGCTTTCTCCTCTAGGGTTTTGATGGTTTCCTGTCTCACAGTCAGGTCCTTTATCCATTTTGAGTTTATTTTTGTGAATGGTGTGAGAAAGTGGTCTAGTTTCAATCTTCTGCATGTTGCTGTCCAGTTCTCCCAGCACCATTTGTTAAAAAGACTGTCTTTTTTTCCATTGGATGTTCTTTCCTGCTTTGTCAAAGATGAGTTGGCCATACGTTTGTGGGTCTAGTTCTGGGGTTTCTATTCTATTCCATTGGTCTATGTGTCTGTTTTTGTGCCAATACCATACTGTCTTGATGATGACAACTTTTTAGTAGAGGCTAAAGTCTGGGATTGTGATGCCTCCTGCTTTGGTCTTCTTCTTCAAAATTACTTTGGCTATTCGGGGCCTTTTGTGGTTCCATATGAATTTTAGGATTGCTCGTTCTAGTTTCGAGAAGAATGCTGTTGCAATTTTGATTGGGATTGCATTGAATGTGTAGATAGCTTTGGGTAGTATTGACATTTTGACAATATTTATTCTTCCAATCCATGAGCAGGGAATGTCTTTCCATTTCTTTACATCTTCTTCAATTACCTTCATAAGCTTTCTATAGTTTTCAGCATACAGATCTTTTACATCTTTGGTTAGATTTATTCCTAGGTATTTTATGCTTCTTGGTGCAATTGTGAATGGGATCAGTTTCTTTATTTGTCTTTCTGTTGCTTCATTGTTAGTGTATAAGAATGCAACTGATTTCTGTACATTGATTTTGTATCCTGCAACTTTGCTGAATTCATGTATCGGTTCTAGCAGACTTTTGGTGGAGTCTGTCGGATTTTCCATGTATAGTATCATGTCATCTGAAAAAAGTGAAAGTTTGACTTCATCTTTGCCAATTTTGATGCCTTTGATTTCCTTTTGTTGTCTGATTGCTGATGCTAGAACTTCCAACACTATGTTAAACAACAGCGGTGAGAGTGGGCATCCCTGTCATGTTCCTGATCTCAGGGAGAAAGCTCTCAGTTTTTCCCCATTGAGGATGATGTTAGCTGTGGGCTTTGGAAGTCTTGACATTTGCATGTGCATTATGCTGCAACTTGATTTTTTTTTTAAATTTGACAACCAGTCTTAGAGTTCTCTCCGTGTTGTTATAAATATGAGATTATTGCATGCAATTGATGCCTTGTCTTTTATTAGCCATTTACGTAATGATGGATATTCAGGTTTTCAATATTTTTGCCCTTTCATAATGCACTGTGGTGAACATTCTTATATGGATGCCAGTGTTTCTCTGTGTTAGTGAACCAGAAGAGGAATTGCAAAGTTGTAGGGTGTGTAGCATTCAGATTTTACTACGGTTTGCCCAGTTATTCGTCAAAAGTGGCTGTGCCAATTTACACTCCCACCCACGGGCAGGAGAACGTCTCCAAGGCTTGATGTTTCCAAGCTCTTTGGTCTTGGACGGTCTGGGGGGATGGAACAGTATCTTGCTGGTGTTTTAGTTTGCATGCTCCTAAGGACTGATGCATTTGAGCATCATGTCGTAGGTTGATGATGACTACCTCAAATGGCAGAAGTAATTGTTCTTACGAAGCACAGTGGCTGCTGTTCTCTGGCTTTCAGGGGCAGGTCTGCCCCAGGAGGCTCTTTTGCTAACAAAGCTGCATCGAAAAGCTCACCACTATTTCTTGTGCCATCAGCAAGGGGCTGAGGCTGCTGTCAAGGGGGAGGGAAAAAGCTCCAAGCCTTTTTTGGACGAGTGTGGACGTGTGGTACGTAGCAGTGAGTGGCAGCCCGTGGAGCTAAGTGGCTAGCAGCGGTCAGCCCCTGTGGAGGGCAGGGGTAGACAAAGCAGGAAAGGATTCCGTCGGCCATACCTTGGAGGATGCGCAGAGTAGCGAGTTTGCTACAGTAAAAGCAGTGGGCTTTATTGAGAACCAGGAACACAGTTGACTCCTGGGGTTAATTAAATGTCATGGAAGCTGGACAGTTTTCATCACTGGATTCCTTCTTTCTAAAAAAAAAAATTTTTTATTAGTTTATTTTTTGAGAGAGGGAGAGAGAGCAGGGAAGGGGCAGAGAGAGAGGGAGACAGAATCCCAAGCAGGCTCCACCATCAGTGCACAGAGCCTGATATGGGGCTCAAACTCACAAACCATGAGATCATGACCTGAGCCAAAATCACCAATCAGACGCTTGACAGACTGAGCCACCCAGGTGCCCCACCTCTGGATTCCTTCGGATAAATTTTAGATTTTGAAAGGCCCCAAGCAGAATCCACTAAGAGGGCTGTAACCTCTCTGCTTTGAGAAAACAGTAACAGGCAGGACACGGAGTGGAGGGGGGAGACCCGAGAACGGGGAGTGTTTCAGTTAATTCTATTTTGCTTTGTTTTCTACAAGATGCTCCTTGGGAAGCTAAAGGAATCATCTTTCTTGCAAACCGCAGTTATACTCTGGTGGGAACAGAATGAACTCATTTTGTTGCCAGAAGATTCAAGTCCAGGCTTTGCCACTTTGTGCGAGTTTCCTAACCCATAAAATCGGGCTAATATGGCCTCCTGCCTGCCTTTGAAGCCCCTTGCTGTTCATTGTAAGCAGCACCGGGCTGGAAGTCAGGACTACGCTCTAGCTCCTGTTCTGACAGAAACTCACCGGGTAACTTAGCAAGCTCCTTAAGGTCTCTCTCCCTCAGTTTCTCAGTCTGTAAGAGGGTGTGATCATGCCTGGACTCCTGGCTTCTGTGAGGATAAAGAGGACAGGAGGTGTGAGGGGTTTGGATAAACACCGCCGTGTTGTATGTAACCATCAGGTGTGCAAGAAGTATACAGCGGCAGACAATCCAAACTAGTTTTACTCTAGATGCGGATAGAATATGGTTTTATGGTTGAAACCGGCCTGTCTTCTTGGCACGCGGGGCAGCAGGGTCAGAGAGCATTTTGACAAGGAGAACAAACTCTGAAGACCCAGTCAGGTGTCCTCCCAAGTCCTCCGGGCTAGCGCAGCTCCAGGAGGCTCCCTCGCGCCACCTGGTGTCCCGTCCCCGCCACTGCCCAGAAACCACGTGTAAGAAAGTGCTTACAACCTAACTACGCACTCTGGTTTAGACTTGTCCTAGCCAATGGGAAAGCGGGAGGCGGGGCAGGGGAAAGCGAGAGTCCAATCGCCCCCTGTCTTCCGAGGAGAAGGCGGGGCTTGGGATTTACCACGTTGGGTTTGTCCGCAGCGCTAATTACTTTTTCCAAAGGCTGGAGGGCTTCACTCCGGCTGGCGCCGCCGCCTCGCGAGCTCCTGCTTCGCCGCGACCTTCTGGGGGGCTGCTCCTCCCGAATACCATGTGTGACGGCGCCCTGCTGCCTCCTCTCGTCCTGCCCTTGCTGCTGCTGCTTTTTTGGGGACTGGACCCGGGCACAGGTAGCGCTCCCTCGCCCACCGCCCCTTCCTTGCTCGTGCCTCTCGCGGCCACCTTCCATCTACCCTCCCGAGGCATCCTGGCGGCCCCCGCCTGCCTGCGCGGCCGGGGTCCGGCGGTGGACCGCTGACAGCGCTCGGGGCCGAGGGGGTGCTGGCCGCGGCGGAGGACCGGGCTCCAGGCGGCTCCCGGGCGGCAGCGCAGCCGCCGGGTCTCCGGATGCCTGTGCCGCGCCGCTGGCCCCGGAGGTGCTCCGGGCGGCCGGGCTGGAGACCTTCCCCGGGTGGCGCGGGGCCCGGGCGGAGGCGCCGGCCGGCACGGAGGTGCCGGGGTGAGGGAAGGGAGGGGAGCGCCCGCCCGGGGCCGCGTTGTCCCCACGCTGGCGCAAGTGCCCAGCGCTGGACCCCGTGCGCGGCGGGCGGCCGGAGGGAGGGCGGGCGGCCGGGCGGGCGGGCCCCGCCGCGCTGACGCGTCTCCTCTCTCCCCGCAGCTGTCGGCGACGCGGCGGCCGACGTGGAGGTGGTACTGCCGCGGCGGGTGCGCCCAGACGACGTGCACCTGCCGCCGCTGCCCGGGGCCCCCGGGCCTCGAAAGCGCCGGCGCCCCCGCGCGCCCCCAGCCGCCCTGCGAGTCCGGCCCGGCGAGCGCGCCCTGCTGCTGCACCTGCCGGCCTTCGGGCGCGACCTGTACCTGCAGCTTCGCCACGACCTGCGTTTCCTGTCCCGGGGCTTCGAGGTGGAGGAGGCCGGCGCGGCGGGGCGCCGCGGACGCCCCGCCGAGCTGTGCTTCTACTCGGGCCGCGTGCTCGGCCACCCCGGTTCCCTCGTCTCGCTCAGCGCCTGCGGCGCCGGCGGCGGCCTGGTACTGACCGCGCCCCCTGCGGGTCTGCGCGTCTTTCTGTCATGGAGTCAGGGGTGGTCCCTGGGGGAGGTTGGGATGAGGTGGGGGTGCCTCGGCGGGAAGCTCAGCCTCCAGGGGTGCTCTCCTGCCATCCGAAGGGAACCTCGCCTCTTCCCGCCCTGACCTTTCGGAGGGTGTCTGAGCAAAGGGGTTGAGAAGGGAAGCGTCTAATTATCCAGTGCCTTCTTCTGGATAATTAGATCCAGTATTGATCCAGTAGCCAGGTAGTGAACCTCTGAAGTGCACAGGGACTGCGCTGTTCGGGGGTTGCATAAGAGGGTATGCAGCAGTCCGCCCAGGGGGGCACCGGTGTGGTGGAGAAGAAACCTGTCAGGCCTCTGGACTGAGAGGCGCACTTCACCCAGGTGTAGACAGAACACGATTGATGTCCATCTGCACAGGTGTGTATGTGTGCGCCTCCTGGGGAACACTTTAGGCGTATATCGCATCTATTCTTGGATGTGGGGGTAGGGTAGTGAGCACTCATTCACCTTCCTTCTGTCCTTTTGAGTGTTTACCCAGAGAAGGAAAGTTTGGAGGGGTCCCCTGCCAGATCACTACACTTCTCTTCTTAGCTGAAACGTGAGAACCAAGAGAGGGAGTGTTTATACCCTTGTTCCCTTATACCACAAGCAGCCACCCTCAGCCAGGCCTGAGGGGTGCTTACCATTGGTGATAAGACCCCCTTCCAGTCCCCAGAAGTGCCCTTGCTGTGGCAGTAGCTACCCCATCCTAGGGACCCTGCTTTGATACATTTGAGGCACTGTGACAGTGCTCGGAGGGGCCGGGGACGTTCTTGTGCACCTCTGCCCCGCTTGTGCTCCCACTTGCTCACTGCATGCTGGTGCCCAGCCAAATGCTTCTCAGCTCCTCCATTGTGCCCCCTAGGAGTGCACATGGCTGGCAGATGGGCTGCCCCACCACAAAGCTTGGTATCGGCTCAGAGCATGAAATGCACAAGTTGTTTCTCTATCTCCTGTCATGATTGGCCTCTGGGGATGCAGCGCCTGCTATTCTTTTGCGTCTGTTCTTCCTTGGCAGAAGAGACGGCTTCCCCCACCTTTGCCTTATCTTGCTCCACCGTCTAGAATTCTCTAGCCCTTCCCCCACACAGTATGCAACAAGTCCTCGAGAATCTGCAGCAGAGCCAGAGAGCCTGGGGGTCCAAGTCTTTATGTAAGACTTCTGCTTTCTTCCCAGCCCTGTAGAGGAACTCTGGGGGTAATTTCCTAGGATTGGCTTTCACTGATTCTCCTTGAAAGACTTTTCTGAGTCCTGATCAACATGATCTGCTTTTTGCTGGCCTGGGAGAAATTGGCGTCTTTGGTTAAACAAGGAAAACGGACCGTGGAGGGAGCCTGTTAGGAGCTAATGTGGAACAGGGGGCAGAGAATGTGGGCTGTGGGTGAGGAGTCTTAAGTAGGAGTGAGAAAGTCTCAGATCACCGTAGGACTCGGGTCAAGGCTGTATCATGTTCTGGGAGGGACTGGAAGGCCCACATCATTTTTCCTGTTTTTGCCAAAGTGTTTAAAGTCTAGGTCACATCACTGTACTGTACATGGAAACATCTGAATCCCATTTGCTGTGGTTTAGTGAGTTTCTCTAGAGGTCAGAGTTTATACTTCTTGGTGTAAAGTTTCCAGCGAGGAGCTATCTGTGAAGGGGCTGAGGGTGGAAATCTGGATACCGTGGATTCCAAATCCTCACAGAGTTGAAAGCTGGGCCCTCTCACAGGTGGCATCTGAGCTGCCAGAGAGGGTTCACTTCAGTCCTCTGGTGTTCGGGAAGGCTGTCCTTCCCTTCAGCACCATGTGAGGGCGCTGTGCTTTAGATAAAGGAACCCCGCCAAGAGGCTGAGTTCAGCGTATGCCAGCCGCTGGTGCACCTCTAAGACTTGAGATTCTAAAATTCCTGCGTGAGCAGACGCCTCTGTTGTTTAGTCTGCTGTGTTCATCCTGTTCGTATGAGCTGGATGTCGGACACTTCTTCCCAAGTACACTCTACGGAGGAAGGCTGGAGGCAGGCAGGAAGGAAGAGACAGCAGCGTGGTGACTTGGAGCGGGCCCCTTGGTTGCGGGGTAGCCCTGGAGACATGTTGGGAAAAGAGAGCAGCAGGATCTCAGGCTAACCACGTTTGCATCGCACTCTAGCTTGCTTTGATTTTGGTGCTCACGTGCACTTGAGGCAGTTCAGGTGGGTGGCAATGTTGTGTTAGTCGCTGTCGACCCTGGTGGAAGCACTGAGAAGTGGGGATTGTGGTGTGTGTGGTGTGCTCGTCAGGACAGGATGCAACAAGGTGTGGGAGAGGAGCTATTGCAAGTAGGAGATTTAAAAAAAATTTTTTTTTAATGTTTATTATTTTGAGAGAGAGAGAGAGCTCGAACAAGGGAGGAGCAGAGAGAGACGGAGACAGAGAATCCGAAGCAGGCTCCAGGCTCTGAGCTGTCAGCACAGAGACTCACACGGGGCTCGAACTCACAAACCACGAGATAATCAACTCAGCCACCCAGGCACCCCTCAAGTAGGAGATTTTTGATGTCCACAGATGGGAGCATTCCATAGCTTCTTTGTATCTAAAGATCATGTAGAGCCCCAGGGCTGGCAAACGTTTTCTGTAACAGACCAAATCGTCAATATTTTAGGCCTTGTGGGCCATATGGTCTCTGTCACGGTTAAGTCCACAGTGTCCTTTTAGTGCAAACGCAGCCATAGACGGTAAATAAACAGATGGACGTGGCTGTATTCAATAAAACTTTATTCCGACGTTGAGTAGTAATTAAGTCCTGACGCATTAAACATCTCCCAAATGGCTTAGTGTGGAGTGTTTGGTGCACAGGCGGGGAATGTTCTGTTCCCCTCTGCGTGGCATCTGTGCTGACTTCCGAGATGTTTGTTATCGGTTTAAGGGAAGGAGATGCATGATTAGAATAGATAATTGCTTGTTTATGGGGCATGAAGCGCAAAGTTCGTGCTCCATTTTGCCCTTCCTTCTTTGGACTGTGGGCAGAGGCGTGGGCCCTGTGATGTTCTCCCTGTCTCTGTCTTATCTTGAGAAGCCATGCAGGCTGCGCTTCTTGGCTCTTCAAAGACCATAGGTACAAGTATTAATTGTTTTTTGTTTATGCTTCTTCATTTTATTTACATTTCAGGGAGTCCTTAGACATCACGTAAGTTTTTGGAAGGGTTTCTATAACCGTATGATTTCAAAGCAGTGAACTTTGGGCATGTGAGGAAGGTATTTCCACCCCCAGAGAGTTTATGTAAGTTTGGATCAGCTGCCTCCTGGGAATCAGACCAGCTCATAGAAGGCCAGCGGAATTGGAATCAGGTTAAACTTCACCCGAGCAGGCCGCCGAGATGGAACTTTAAGGGATAGAATGAGTGTCAGTCTTTGGAAAGGCTGTGTTCCTTGTCTGAGATGAGTGAATAAAGGGGAGGACACATGAGGACAGAGAGCAGGGGAGGCGCCTGCCAGCGGGTTTGGGCTGCTGAGTGGTGGCCTTTCTTCCTTAACGGATGTAAGCTCAGGGGAGTCCAGCCACCTGAATCTGTCCATCGCTTCTGGGCTGAGGCCGTGACCTGCCTGCCGCGTGCTGTGAGAGAAATATTGAGATCAGACAGGACATCCAGGAGCTCTGGGCTGTGGGACTTTAAGAAGCCATGCCCATTTTCCAGGCCACCCCAGAGGGACAGAGAGGTCAGGGATGTTCCTGCTTTCTTTGGAGTCACAGCCATACTCCACAGAACCCTTGCTTGGAGTCTTTCATCCCGGTTGGTCACTGGGGTTGACCTGATGGCCCAGCTCAACCTGGCTCTGGCTGGTCCGCTTGATCACAGCGCAGGGGGCTGTTTTGGTAGCACATCATTTATGATCTCCGTGAGAGCGTTGCAAGAATGTTCTTCTCTGTTCCATGAGCTAGACAGATAAGAACAGAGTGGGGCTGTGGTCAGCCAGTCAGTGAGCAGGTGGCTCGGAAGAGTTGGGGACTCCATTCTCAAGAAAGCAGCCTGCGTTTGCGTGACTCCTCTGATGAAGGGGCAGGTGTGGGAGGTGGCTGCCTCTCCCTTTAGAGTTCTCAGACTCTATTTGGATTGATTATAAAATTGCCCAGCTTTTTGATACAGCACCACTTGATTGCATACAGCTGAATAGGAATCCGCCGTGGCAAAAGTTGTATGGAGACCATTCGGAAGGGAGCAAATAGCACAGAATACAGTGTCCGACATCATCCTATTGGTACAGGTGTGGGGAGAGCACAGCGTCCTAAGTGATTCATCAGCTAAGATTACTGAAGAACTTATCACATACAGCATAAATGTATCTGGAAAATGCATACACATTTTTAAAGTGTTGTAAAAAGACAACAGTTGAGTGGCTGTTAGGGAAGGTAAGGAAAATAAGGGAAAAGATTGTGCAAAATTTGGGAGGCATGAAGGATTTGAAGGGAAGATGTTGAATCGGAGGATTCTGGGGCATTCCACCTCTTCCTCTGAAGAATGGTCATGTGACCTCATGGTGACTTTCTATGCCCACTGCTCACGGGGATCACTTAGGCCGCGTAACCCTCCCCAGTGTCCTACTGACAGCACGTAACTAGATTTCCCCATCTGAACTTTTGTTTAGTTGGCAACATCTTAAGAGAAAGAAGTGCAAGATGAGATGATAAACCAAAGAGGTCTTAGACTGATTGCATTCTTGGGGCTTATTTCCTGAGCTTTGAAATGCTACAGCTGCCTGGTTTGGGACGTGTGCAGCGGGGGATGTTTTTGCAGTCAGTACGTCGGAGGGAACCATGCAGAGTCACTGGCTATCCTTTCCCCCGGCACGCCTCTGCACACAGATGCACGGTCACGTTCTTGTTCTTTAGGAAATGAGGCTGCACGGCCATTTGGGGCTATGATCCTAAGTGAGCCACCTCCTCTGAACGTTCCCGTCTGCAGCCAAGATGACGGGTAAATAACATCAGCCTTGTGTGGCTGTTGATAGAATGAAGTAAGATCGAGTCTGTGAAATCATTTAGGGAGAGGGCCTGGCACATTAAGGCATTAAAAACAGGTTTCTTCTGTTGCCCTACGGGGCCCAGACTTTTCCAGTTATAAATCAACCAGTCAGTCAACACTGTTGCCTAAATGAACAGATCATTATCACACACCTGCCCTGTGTAGGACACTGCGGGGGCTCAGAGAGGAATACAAGGTGGGCCCTGTCTCAGAAGACAGTCCAGGTACGCCCAGGAAGGAAGGTGTACTGGAGCCTGCATGGTGGCAGAAGGGTGGGGTGGGGTCTTCAGGGAGAAGCGGGATTGGAGCAAAGGGGGTGGGCTCAGGTTCTAAGAGGGTGGAGAGACCCCAAAGCCTCCAAAGCCAGGTTCTTCGCCAGATCAGGGGCCCATGAGGCAGCTGCGGAATGGGGGTGGGAGTGGTAATTTAAGGCGATGGTAAGAGATGAGCTGAACAGACAGGTGTGTGGCTTAGACCAGGCGGGGGCCCTGGGTACCAACCTAAGGCATTTGGAATTTATCCTAGAGCAGTGGTTCTCAGCTTTGAGCTGGAATCCACCTTCCCTGGAGGATTTGTTACCCTGGTGGCTGGGCCCCACCGCCAGCACTCCTGATCCAGCCTGTCTGGGTGGGCCCGAGAGCTTGAATTTCTAACATATTCCCAAGTGCCGTTGTTGGTTTGGGACCACATTTTGAGGATCACCGGCCTAGAAGCAATGGGGAGCATTTCTGGCTATTGACTGGGGTCCCTGGTGATAGCGTGGCGGGGGGGGGGGGGCACTGGAGTTGGAGAGCATTCAGAGGCCCGAGGAGACAAGCTTAAGCCTTGAGTGGTGGAGATGGGAAGGAAGATGATGCAGGAGAGATTCTGAAGAAGAGCTGAGTCTTTGTGACCGACTCTAGGGATCAGAAAGAGGGAGAGCCTGGCAGTGACTGGCCCATGTTAAGGCGGGGGAAGCTGGCTTCAGAAGGAAGACCAAGAATCAGTTTAGGCACCTGGTGTTTGCAGAGGCAGTGGCTGGACTTTGAAAGGGGGCTCTGGTTGGCATTCCAGGAGAGAGGCAGTGGGACTCGATGGGGGGCGGTTGGGGAGCCCCTCTTCCGCAGGAGCTCCTCTGAGGCCCCCCCCACCAAAAGTTGGAGGCAGGTACAGGCAGCCCTGAGGTCACAGGATTCTTTTTCCTTCTTGGAAGCAGACTTGCTCACGCAAGAGGCAAACTAACAACCCCATTTGCTTCATACTCTCAAACCACCCACGCTAGCCCATCGATGGGGAGGCGGCAACCTAAGACCCACACCAGCTAACCAAGGAGCCACAGCCTCCTGATGAAAGAGCTCAGAGGGCTCCCCAGGTACCAAAGTTCCAGTGGGGTCTTTATGGGACAGCAAGGTCTGCAGTCACGGGGCGTCCTCCCCTCAGACAGGTGTGTGCTTTGGTTCTAGAGCATCCATAGGACACACTTTTTGTTTTTGGTTTTTTTTTGCATGATCTTAATTTTCTACGTGATGCTGAGAAGTTGTGCTGATGTTAGCAGATGATGAAAACCCGTGTGTCCTTCGTGCATTTTCCACGCTGCAAGGAGAGGCAGTTCTGCTTCGGAGGGTGGGGTGGAGTTCATGACACCTGATTTATAACGCTCTCCTAACACAGTGCAGAAACCCTTCAAAGAAAGCACCAGAACAAAGAGAATTGAGAAGGAGCCACTCTGAACTGTTATAATATCAGGTTATACCTGATGGCATTTTATTTGACACACATTTCTTTGGTGGGATACCACATCTTAGAAAACTTTAGATTTCTCTTTTAAGAACACCGTTTCATGGAGGGTCATTGTATCCTTTAAAACCACGCAGCCTCAGGGCTTCCAGTCCTATCTGCTACAGGCATTCCTTTACTGTGGTGCCTCTTCAGATGAAGTCTGCAGGCCTCTTTCATCAGGCTCATAACTGCTGTTTCCTTGGCCTTGGAGGAATATCCCTGTGTCTCACCTCTCAGCACAGATGGCGACCAGAGGGTTAATGCAAATCTAAGCAGCTCTGCCCAGTTTCTGGGGCCACAGGGCAGCAGTGGGCTAGAAGCCAGGGGGCAGAGCCCCACGGTCAGAGGAAGGTCCAGGTTCATGCAGGCAGTTTAAATCCGGGCTGCCTCCAGACAACTAAATCAAGTGCATCGCTGGCACCCATTTAAAAGCTAGCACAATGTGGGGTGGGGGAGGGGCACCTGGGTGGCTCAGTAGGTTAGGCATCTGACTTCAACTCAGGTTATGATCTCACGGTTTGTGGGTTCGAGCCCTGTATTGGGCTCTGTGCTGACAGCTCAGATTCTGGGTCTCCTTCTCTCTGCCCCTCCCCCTGCTCACATTCTGTCTCTCTCTCAAAAATAAAATAAAAACATAAAAAAAAAAAGCTAGCCCAATGGTTTTCAGCCCTGGCTATACTTTGAAATCTCCTGGCGAGCTCTGAATACCAGTGCTAGAACTCCACCCCCCGGGGATTCGGATTCAGTTGGCCTGGAGTGGGTGCTGGGCATCAGGAGTTTCTAAAGTTTGCCAAACAACTCCAATGTGTAGCCGGGGATGAGAATCACTGAGTTAAGGAGACTACAGAAAGTTCATGCCGGTCCAGCCCATTTGATTCTGTTCCACTCCACTCACATTTTCTTGAGGAACTGTTAGGTGGCAGACACTGGAAAAATAAAGGAGGAATAACTGTGATCCTGTCTCAGAGGAACAAACGATTAGGTTGTGACAAATGCCCCATAACACAGTGGGCAGTGGGCTGCAACACAGAGTGCCAGGGAGGAGGGAGAGCTTTGGGAGGAAGAAAGGAGGAAGTGGGAAGGTCAGGAGAAGATAAAGAGGGCTGACCAGTATTTGCCCTGGGCCTAGATTGTGTGTGAGTAGGGGCATAAGTGGCACTTTTCAGCAGAACGTTTTATCATTGGTAATGTGATGGCAGGATGAGCATTAAGAGACATTTCAGGGAGCCTAGTGACAGACTGTGAGACTGGGGGAGGGGCAGGGCAATGTCCTTGCTTGTGCCCGGCTCCTTCCCTCCTGGGTGCTGGTCCAGGCCACATCTCTGCTTACAAGTCAGGTCCCAGGCGGGTAAGTAGCCGCCAGGGAGGATGCAGTCCATCAGGCCACATAATCATCTTACCAGTGTTCCCATTTCCTCCCTTGAAGGGGTAGGAACCAGCACGTGGGCCCCTCCAAACAAGACCTGCTGAGGCAGAGCTGCAAGGGGCTAGATTATGCTTGTGTGTATGTACCTGCAGGCTTCCTCACCAATGGGCCATGCTGTATTCCTGTATTGCATTAGAACTACCTGCTAACTGCCTTTTTTTTTTTTTTTAATTTATTTTGAGAGAGAGAGAGAGAGAGAGAGAGAGAAAGAGAAAGAGAAAGAGAATCCTAAGCAGGCTCCGTGCTGTCAGTGCAGAGCCCATTGTGGGCCTCAAACTCATAGACTGTGAGATCATGACCTGAGCTGAAATCAAGAGTCCGATGCTTAACTGAGCCACCTGGGCGCCCCTGCTAACTGGCCTTTTACACTAGCTTGTGAATGCAAACACTAGACTGGTCTGGAAACTGACCCTGAAAGTGCTAGTCTCAAGGGGGCCTGTGGCCTCCCAAAGCCAGAGCATTTCAGGAAGAGTCCAGGTTGAGCGCATCCTCCAGAGAGCACAGGGCTCCTTCCATGTGGGGCTCATCCCACGTGCTGGGCCATCCCTGCCAACTTTATTTCGACACATGGAAGTGTTCGCCACGGTCACGGAGGTGTGTGTTCTGCGCTGAGGCTTTCTTTAGTTGTAGCTGCAGTGGAGCCCTGCATACCCCCCCAGCCACCTTCTGCATCCGCTTCAGTCTCCCCGAAGTATCTTCGTGAACAAATTCAAGTTTTAACTTCAAAGGAGAGGGAAGAAGGCCGTGCTTCCCTGCAGGCCACACAGTGCCACTTTAAGACAGTTTTATTTGGGCAGTAAAATCTCGGAGTTGTTCTTGGCAGAAGTTCTAATGAAATGGAAACCTTGAGATCTGTGTAGAGCTGTAAGTACGGTCTCCCCCTGTGTTTTGGGGGCTCAAAGTTGTAGGCGATCTTACTCGCTGATCTGATGTACTTGCAGAGAGGCTTGGTATCCAGGCATCCTTTCCAAACGTAAAGGAGTTCTACCATTTGGCTTGAGGGAGCTCTGTCCTTGAGACCAGAGGACTGGCTGGGAGGGAGAACAATGCTTCTCAAAGCCTGGTCCCTGTCCTGGTGGGGTGAGTATCACGTGGGGACTACTTAGAAATGCACATTCTCAGGGCCTACCAAGACGTCCAGGTGATTTTCATGTGCAGCTGGAGTTTGAGAGCCCCTGGTTCAGTATGACTTGGCCTTTGGAGAATAGTGTAGGAGAGAGAGAAGAGATGATGCTCATTTCAGCCTAAGACTGATCTGCTTGATCTACTGAATCTGGTTAGCCAAGATGGTCTTGGGCATCCACTCAGAGGAGGCACCGGGCACTGTACAGACCAGTGTGCAAACACGGGTCCTTCTCCAGCCCTGACCCAGTCGGGTTCCTTGTGGGGGGTTTACCTTGCTTTATTGACACCTCAGAAGGGAAGATGATAGCTAGTATCCCAGGGAAGGAGCACAAACTGGTTTCGTGCCATCAGCGTTGGTTCCAAGGGATAGGAAAGTTCTCTGTACTATGTATATTTATTTTAGAATTAGTATTCACTCTGTTAAAGCAGCAAACTAAAAATCCTAGGTCTTAAATTTTCCTTTCAGTTTACAAATCACGTCCTATTTAGGGGCGCCTAGGTGGCTCAGTTGGTTAAATGTCCAACTCCTGATTTCGGGTCAGATTGTGATCTCATGGTTGGTGAGCCCAGCGTTCGGCTCTGCACTGACAGCGTGGAGCCTGCTTGGGATATTCTCTCTCTCCCTCTCTCCCCCCCTCTCCCTCTCTCCCCCCCTCTCCCTCTCTCCCCCCCTCTCCCTCTCTCCCCCCCTCTCCCTCTCCCCCCCCCTCCCCCCCTCTTCCCCCATCTTTCTTTCTCTCCCCCGCCCCTCCCCTGGAGCCCATGTTCTCTCTCTTTCTCTCTCTCTCTCTCAAAATAAACATTAAAAAAACTAAAAACAAATCACATCCTATTTATAATCTAGCAAGTTTTCCAACGATTTTTGTTGAAGTATAATTAAGATACAGTTATTAGTTTCAGGTGTACAATATTCAGTAATTCTGTACATTTCTCTGTGCTCATCTACATAAGTGTACTCTTAACCCCTTTTATCTAGGAAGGTTTTTGCAATCCTTTTCAAGGAAGCTTTAGATAAGATTTGCCCCCCCCCTTGTAAATTTGGCAATTAACAACTTTTAAACCTTTAAACCTGCATTGAGAAATGTAACATATTCAGTTTCCTTGTCAAGTTTTTTCATTGGCTGAGGAGCCCTTTGTAAATACTCAAGTGTCCAAACCTAATAAGCTAGTCCTATAAACATGGGAAGTCTCAAGTTGTCTTACACATTCTAATATTGCTTATAGACCTAATAAGACTTTAAAATCAAATCTAACTCGACTTTAAACTAGAATCACAAATCTAATTCATTGGACACTGTCAAGTTCTCTTAAGGACTGCAAGTTCATTTATTTGTTTGTTTGTTTGTTTGTTTGTTTGTTTAGTTAGTTTTGAGAGTGAGAGAGACAGAGCCCAAGCAGGGAAGGGGCAAAGGGAGAAGGAGACGCAGAATTTGAAGCAGGCTCCAGGGCTCTGAGCTGTCAGCACAGAGCCTGATGCAGGGCTCAAAGTCACAAACCTCAAGATCATGACCTGAGCCAAAGTCAGATGCTTAACCAGCTGAGCCACCCAGGTGTCCCAAACACCGCAAGTTCTGAACAAAATGTACGAAACCCCTATCACAAAGCTATTCCTACCACAGGACTGACTCCCTTTTTTTCTTTCTTTCTTTCTTTCTTTCTTTCTTTCCTTTCCTTTCCTTTCCTTTCCTTTCCTTTCCTTTCCTTCTTTCATGTTTGTTTATTTGAGAGGGCACGCAAGTGGAGTAAGGGGCAGAGAGAGGGACAGAGAGAATCCCAAGCAGACTCAGCACTGTCAGTGCAGAGCCCGATGTAGGGCTTGAACCCACGAACCGGGAGATCATGCCCTGAGCCGAAATCAAGAGTCGGATGCTTCACCAACTGAGCCACCCAGGCACCCCAGCCATCCTGTTTAATTCTAAATATCCCCGGGAATAAGCTGCAGTTTTTCCCATTAAGGATGTAACCGTCATTCGTTCCCAACAGTTTTGGTATTGCTTCCTCAAGTGGGCTTTTGGAGGATGATTTAAGGAATAATTTTTAAAAGGAAGTTTCTTTTTATTAATAATAAAGTAATACATTTCTTTGGAAAGTGAACCTGGAAAGTGGGTGCTGTGGTATATATCTCTGCACCCCTGCACCGCCCCTCCCCAAACACAGCCACTGGGTGGGATGTTTCAAGTCACACAAAAGCTCGTTCTTGGGCTCGGCAAATCGGAGCAACCTGCAGAGCCAAAGCCCAGACGTGGGGACCAGGCCATAGCCAGGTGGCTTTGCTGCCCTCGGGTTGTTGGCGTCGTGGGTGTGTGTGAACGAGGCTGACTCATGTCCCGTTTCCCTCTTTCTGGGCAGGTTGGCCTCATCCAGCTTGGGCAGGAGCAGGTGCTAATCCAGCCACTCAACAGCTCTCGGGGCCCACTCAGCGGACGAGAGCACCTGGTCAGGCGCAAATGGTCCTTGACACCCAGCCCCTCCACCGAGGCCCCGATACCTGGGCAGCTCTGCAAGGTTCTAACAGGTGAGTCTGGGAAACCTCGCGACTGACAGCACACACCATTCGGCACCGTTGCATGTCCCCAAATGCACTGAAATCATGTGAGCAAGAACTCACCTTTCCCGGTACTTTGAAGCTGTTTTGTTTGTTGCCCCTAAGGCCACTTCCTTTTCCTGTTTATGTGGATTGGTGTTAGCATTTCATGCATGATTCTAATAAGTAGCTTGGGGATGAGAACCCAGGGTTCTTGCTTTCTGTGCTTCTGTTTGAGCCACCTGTGGCTTATCAGGTGTTTAAGAATATGTCACAGTCACTGTGAAATTGACCCTGCTGTGTCACTGGCCGTCTTCCTGTGACTGTCCCCTGATGAAGACGGATAAACTGCTTCTCACAGGTGGCACTTCCTCCTTGGAGGGCATGGGACCCCATGGCTGACGTTTGGGAGTTGTGCTTTTGGCATTTAAAGACTTACCTGGATAAAGAAATATAGTGTCTTGGTTTGATATTCCAATGACCTTGGAAATATTTATTTGTTTTTGAGAGAGACAGAGTGTGAGCAGGGGAGGGGCAGAGGGAGAGGGAGACACAGAATCCGAAGCAGGCTCCAGGCTCTGAGCTGTCAGCAAAGAGCCTGATGCAGGGCTCGAACTCACAAATGTGAGACCTCAGCCGAAGTCGGATGCTTAACCGACTGAGCCACCCAGGCGCCCCTAAAAAATACTCTTTAATAGGAAGCAGGGGTTTGGGTAAGTTGGTTGGTTGTATGTTTCGGCTTGATGTTGGTGTGTTATTTTAAGCCACTTGACAGTCTCGGTGGAGCATTTTTAAAAAAATCTGCTTTCAAAGTAAATGACTGTTGGTCATTCCACATCTGAGTGCGCTTTCTGCTGCTAATGTGAATATATTGTTTTAGAGGCAGGGGGAATAGCAAAGGCAGTAGGACTCAGCACTGGCTGTCCATGGGCATCACCTGGGGAGCTTTAACAGTCACTGAAGCCTGGGTCCTGCCCCCCTGGAGAGCTGCTTTAATTGGTCTCAGGCACAGCCTGGGCATCTGGTGATTTAAAACCTCCCCAGGCAGTTCTAATGTTCAGCTGGTGCTGAGAATCACTGTGCTAAGGAGTATTAGACGAGAGTAATAGCACCAGTGGGCCATCAGAAGTGGGTTTTTGCAGGTGAGAACCACCAGGCAGGGCCCCACAATGAAGTCCAAGGGCAAATACGTTTTATTCTCACTTTTGCCTCTATTCAAGTGGCTGATCTCATGGAATATTTGTCTCATTCCCCCCATTGACATCCTCTTTAGGGGCATGCGTGATACCAAGGATTGCTGACCAAATGATACACTGTGCTCAGGTTTGCATTTTTGTCTCTGAGGCTGGCTACAAGGCGCCCTTTTGATGGAGTGTTTAGCCTGTAATGAAGGAAAGGAACAAAAACAGGGTGGGGAGGATGTGATATAGATGAAGTTAAACTAAGAGCAGCCTTGTGAGAAATTTCTGAATTTGCTTAAAAAAATCCTCTCCCCTTCCCTGCCCCCACACCTCCCATCAGTGTGCTCTGCCGTGCCAGGCTCTGGCCTGGGTAGGTACACGGACACGGGAGAAAGGTGTGTATTTATTTCCCTTCTGGTCCTTCTTGCTTTGTGTGAAATACGCTGTAAATTTTGTTGCTGTATTGAGACAGACAGTGGGCCTTCTAATAAGTTTAGCTAATTAACAGTCAATTAGGCCCTATCTAGTGTGAATTAACTTTCTGGGAGTTCAGAAATTTAATTTAGACATTGAGAAAATCAATTTACTGGGAAACCAGCAAGGTAACATTTTTGTTTTCCCGGACGTATGAATCAGATTAATCATCCAAGATTTCTGACGGGAACATATTCTCTAGGGATGAACATGGCTGTCAGATGTGGCATTGTGCCTTGTCTTGGATCTTGTGTTGCCCTGACTTTGGACCCAGACTGGGAGTAACCAGCTGGCTCTTGCAGGTGAGGAGTGTAGTGATTTTTCCTCCTCCGTGAAACGCTCAATTTACCTGAGAGTTGAACTGTGGTAAGCCACCCTGTTCTCTCCAGGGATGGACTAGATGGACTAGCACAATGGAGGCTCCTGGGAGGACCCACTGCCTTCTTGTAGGTACTACTGAGGTTGCATTTCTTTCTGGCAGTCTTTGGGGCTCCCAGGGAGAGGACAGTCTTATCCTATCACCTTTATTGCTCCTTATTTTTAGGACCTTATAAACTGATCCATAAAGCATCACTCCAGGTTGGAACTTGGCGTGAAAAATATGGAGTCTGTGGGCTTTTCTTTTCTTTCTTTTTTTTCATTTTTTTCTTTTTTGTCACAGCACAAGTTTTTGAAGGTTTTGGGGGCTATTCCCAACAACTAAGTTGGCAGTTTGGATATTTTTAAATGTGTCTCAATTTCGACTTCAAAACTTTTTGTCTGTCTTCTATGCTTATTTTAATTTCTCCATTGGATTCTGTTTAGAATCTCCCCACTTAGCATTTTCATGGACTTTAGTAACAGTTTCAATCTCTGTCTTCTCCTCCATCACGGTAGATGTAACATGTCGATGGTTGAGGTAGATGGCAGAATGTTAAAACTCCTTTGCCACAAGGCACTGTCAGAATAGGAATCCTACAGTGTTTCGGTGGGCTCTTTATAACCCAGATATGCCATCTGACAATGGTACCTGCAAAGACATTGATATCTCTTTTTTTTTTTAATGTTTATTTATTTTGAGGAGAGAGAGAGAGCAGGGGAGGGAAGGGGGGAGAGAGAGAGAGAGAGAAAGAGAGAGAGAATTCCAAGCAGACTCCGTGCTGTCAGCACAGAGCCTGATGTGGGGCTAGAAGTGTGAGATCATGACCTGATCTGAAATCAAGAGTCGGATGCTTAACCGACTGAGCCACCCAGGCGCTCTAGATGTCTGCTTTATAGTTCAAGTTCTGTTATGACTGTTTTAAAAGATCATTACAGTTATTTTGTAGTATTGTTTGGTTCATTTATATAGCATTATAAAGTTAACTTTAGTGAGTATTTAGAGGATGCCACAAGTCTTTAGAAATTGTGTATTGCTAATTTGTGCCATAATTTGCATAACAACTGTGTTTATAATCTGCAATAAATAATTGGTTGGGGCTTGTGCTTTGCATCCATTAAGATTCATTTGGTTGGAAATGACAGAAACCAAACTGGCTTAACCACCAACACCACCACTGCCCTGGGCTCTTGGAACTGAGGAGCAGAGCAGGAGGTTGGACCTCAGGTAGGCTATGCAGGTGGGGCTCCTCAGAAGTTGCTTCTCTCTCTGACAGCCTGTCCTGAGCCAGCTTCTCTCGTAGTGACAGAGAGGCAGCAGGGCTCAGGAGGTAAACTCTACTGTTGAGTCTGGAGATGAAGTGGGTTGATTTGGATTGCAACTTGGACGACTTCCAGCTCGTCACTGGTTCACCTGTCTGGAGGCAGGACCAAAAGAGCTTCGGTCCCAGCCCCCACATCACCACGGAGGTATCATTCTGCTTTCTGTCCTCATCCCGGCTTCTCACGGGCCGCCATATCGGTAAAAATCTGGTGGACCAGAGGTCAGACCTCTACTCCAGGTCTGACCCGTCATTTCAGCTCACATGGTTGGTCAGAATTTGGCTGTTTTTTTCCCCCCACACTTCCGCAAGATCCTCTGTCTGATGCTTCTTAGCTCCTTATCTCATCTGTGGTCCAGGGATAAAAGTGGCTCATGGTCTTTACTTAGGAAGAGTTCCATTCCTCTGAAATTTGGTTCTACTCTAAATGTCATCAAGACCTCAGCTGCCCAAGTGGATAAAAATGAGGGGCACCTGGGTGGCTCAGTCCGTTAAGCATCCGACTCTTGATATCAGCTCAGGTCATGATCTCATGGCTAGTGAGATCTCGAGAACTGTGAGATCGAGTCCTGCGTTGGTGTCTGTGCTGATAGTGCAGAGACTGCTTGCGATTCCACCCCCACCCCTCTCTCACTCTCACTTTGCCCCTCCCCACTCACGCTCCTTCTCAAAGCAAATAAATAAAATGACTTCATAGCTTATACAGTATTTTGTTGTTTCATGTTCTTCTACGTCTTAACTGGAAGAAGAACCCAACATAAATGGAATTAAAATGCTACTACTTTGAGTTTCTCCATCTTAATATTTTAAGTGTTTATTTACATATAAAAACATTAACTCCAAAAGCAGACACTGATCGTTTAAGAATTATTCCAAAGGAAAGAAAGGAGAACATGCTAGAAGCCTGACTCTGTCTTTCTTGGATGTGACCCCAGGAGAGTCCCTTGATATCTCTGTGCCTCTGTTGTAACTTGTTAGGGCTGCCAGAACAAAGTGCCACAGCCTGGGTGACTTATACAATAGGCATTTATTTCCTTACAATTCTGGAGGCTAGAAGTCCAAGGTCAAGGTGTTCGTAGAGTTGGTTTCTTCAGAGGCCTCTTTCCTTGGCTTGTAGATGGCCACCTTCTTCC
Source organism: Panthera leo (assembly GCF_018350215.1). Taxonomy (NCBI): domain Eukaryota; kingdom Metazoa; phylum Chordata; class Mammalia; order Carnivora; family Felidae; genus Panthera; species Panthera leo. Next base: position 18,512,695 of record NC_056684.1, on the reverse strand, counting down.
TGTGTCCTGACATGGTCTTCCCTCTGTGCGTGTCTGTGTCCTAATCTTCTGTTCTTATAAGGGCACTGATTATATTGGATTAGAGCCTATTGATGACATCATCTGCACTTAGTTACCTTTTTAAGACCTTCTCTTCAAACACTGTACTCTAAGTTGCTGAGAGTTCTAGTACACAATTCAGTCCGTAACCACCTCTGTGTTGTCCTCTGTAACATTGACATGATGATACCAGTGTTGTCTGCTTCTCAGGGTTATTGCTGAAGGGGAACACGCAGATGAGGAGTGATGTTAGACTTCCAGCTGCGCTGGTGGGGGGGCATATTCTTGAGAACACTCACAAATGCCTAGAGGGTAGAAAACAAATTTAGAAGAAATTAGAAACAGGCTGTGTGAAGAGACCCTTTCTATAAGAATAGATGTCATAGTTGGCTGGTCATCTGTTCATGTATTTTTCTTGATAAACAAATACTGAAGGAGCTGCAGAGCCTCAGACAAGGTAGAAAGGATTGAGCCACTCTGACCTTCAGTCCCATCAGCTAAGTAATGCCATCCACCTCTTAGTGGTTTTGTGAGTGTTACAGGAGATAATGCACTTGTCACTTAGCCACTAACAAATTTCCACTACTGTTGCAGCCACCGTGCTTGTAATTATTATTACTTGTACCCCCAGTCTTTATTGTCAGGGGACCACTTAATGCCCTTGGTTCTGTATAAAGTGGGAGATAAAGAGAAACCCTATAGGGCACTAAGCTAAGAGCCAAAAGCTTCCCTTGTTCTTCTTGAATCTGTCATTCTTGCCTCTTGAACAAATCCACAATGAAATCAAAGAATCTCAGTGTTTCTAGACCAGAAGTGACTCTTTGAGGTCATCTGCTTACATTTTTTCTCTTGTTTTTCATTTATTTAGCTATTAGGTATTTGTTGACCCTCTAGACACTGGGTACACTGTGGTAAGCCTGACACAGCATGGTCCCTGCCTCCGGGGAGCTTATGTTTTGGTGGAGGAGATAGGGCAGAAGGAAACAAATGTAGTGGCTTTAAATTATTTTTAGATCTGAAGTACTTATGACAGGCAAAACACACACACACAAAACCAGAAGTCCATGAACCCAGTATTCAGACTTAACCAATGTTAAGATCTGCCCTATCTGCTTCAGAACTTTTTTCTTTTTTGAGAGAAATTAACATTTATGGATATGACTGAGTATCTCCCCAGCCCCATCCCATATTGTCCCTCTAACTTACTCCTCAGAAGAAACCACCATCCCGAGGGATACACTCAAGACCCCCAGTGGATGCCTAAAACCGCAGATTGTACCAAACCCTGTACCTACTATGTTTTTTTCGTATATGTATGCACCTATGATAAAGTTTAATTTATAAATTAGGCATAGAAAGGGATTAACAGCAACTGTAATAAAATAAATGATTATGACAACAGGGGTGCCTGGGTGGCTCAGTCAGTTAAGTGCCCAACTCATGATTTTGACCCAGTCATGATCTCATGGGTTTGTGAGTTCGAACCCCCATATCAGGCTCTGTGCTGACAGTGTGGAGCCTGCTTGGGATTCTCTGTCTCCTGCTCTTTCTGCCCTACTCCTGCTCATGCTCGTGCTCTCTCTCTCTCTCTCTCTCAAAAATAAATAAATAAACATTAAAATAAAAACCAAAAAACTGTTATATGAGGCACCTGGGTGGCTCAGTCGGTTAAACTTCAGACTTCGGCTCAGGTCATGATCTCATGGTTTGTGAGTTCAGGCGCTGTGCTGTGCTGACAGCTTGGAGCCTGGAGCCTGCTTCAGATTCTGTGTCTCTCCCTTTCTCTCTGCCCCTTCCCTGCTTGTGCTGTGTCTCTCTTTCTCTCTCAAAAATAAATAAATAAATGAATGAGTAAATGAAACATTAAAAAAAAAAAACCCTGATAACAACATACTGTAATTAAGTTATGGGAATGCCTTTCTAGCATGTCCCCAGTTAGGTTCCCATCACTTTGTTGCCCTGAACTCTGTCCTTTGTGTCTTTAGGCCTGAGGACCACAGACCTCCTACTGGATTGATTATAAGCCACCCTTTATTTATTTATTAAAAAAAAATTTTTAAACGTTTATTTATTTTTGAGAGAGAGAGAGAGACAGAGTACAAGCAGGGGAGGGGCAGAGAGAGAGGGAGACACAGATCTGATGCAGGCTCCAGGCTCTGAGCTGTCAGCACAGAGCCTGACGCGGGCTCGAACTCACAAGCTGCAAGATCCTGACCTGAGCCAAAGTCAGACACTTAACTGAGTGAGCCACCCGGGCGCCCTTATAAGCCACCCTTTAAAGCATGACTTTGTGGTATTCTTCAGCCCCCTGTGCTATTCTTTTCTTCCTAGCCTTGCCCACCCCCTACCCCAGAGTCTTCCCGCATTGGCTCACTTTCCAGCCCTCAGGTCATTGGGTTTTTATATTTTATTCAAATTTATAATTGCTGTCTACAGGAGGGTTAGGTCTAGTAGAAGCTTGTTGGCAATATTCCATATGATACTGATTCTTTAGCAGTGGTTGAGATTTGCATTGTGGTTTAGAGTATAGGCATTTTTTTTGTTTTAATAAATGTTTTATGTGTAAATTAAAAAAAAACTTGCATTCTTTAATTGCTGTGAACAGTGTTCTGTATATGTGTTCATTAGCTCTAACTGTTGTGATGTCAAATCATCCTGTCCTCATTATTTTTGGCTGGCTTGATGTATTCGTTTTACCAAGAGGTATGTTAAAACTTATGTCATAACTTTTGTGGTTTGGCCAATTTCACCTTTCAAATCTATCAATTTTTCACTTTATGTTATGAGGTGATAGTGTTTGACGTATTCAGGTGTAGGAGCTGTATTCCTGGTGAGTTATTCCTTTTACTATCATGTAATGGGCCTTTTTGGTTTTTTTTATCCCTAGTAAAGCTTTTGGCGTCCTAGCTATTTTTACATAATATTAATACTGTCAGAGTTTCTATTTTGGTCAATGTTTGCCTAATGTTTCCTTTTCCTTTTATTTTCAGGCTTTCTCCATAACGGTGGCTTATATATGTTTCTTAAAAGTATTATGTGTCCTAATTTTTAAAAAAAATGTCCAGTTTGAGAATATCTGTCTTTTCATTGGCAATGTTAGTGTTTTTACATTTGTGGTGTTACTGATTTATAATTAGGTTTATTTCCACCACCTTATATTTTGTTTTCGATTGACAATACTATGCTTTTTCTTTGCTTCTGTATCTTTTTGTTGTTTTTCTTTCTTTTGATTTCACCAGATATTCTCAATTCCCCCTTCTTTCTTCCATGGATGTGGAGTAGATTATAAACTTTCACATTATATATTTTTACAGTTAGAGTTACTTAGATTTATTTATATATTTGCCAATTTAATCAGTATTATTTCTTGCAACCTACTTTTCTGTGTCTAAGATCCTTCTGGAAATAACTCCTTTTTAAAAAAATTGTGTTTTACTTTTAGTTTTTTGGGGTATAGTTGACACGCAATGTTACATTAGTTTCAGGTGTACAACTTAGTGATTTGACAAGTTAATATGTTATGCCATGTTCTGTTAATGTAGCTATTACAGCATCATTGACCACATCCTTATGCTGTGCCCTTGATTCCTGTGACTTGTTCCAGAACTGGAGGCCTGTATCTCCCTCTCCCCTTTGCCCACTTTGCTTCACTTTCTACTCCCTCCCCTCTGGCAACCATCAGTTTGTTCTCTGTATTTATGGGTCTGTTTCTGCTTTTTTGTTTGTTTATTATTTTTTAATCTTGGCGAGGGTTAAATTATTATCTTTGTTTTTCCCAAACTGCCCTGATTTCACCTACACTCTTGGTGATGATTTAGCTGAATATGGAACTCTAGGTTTAGCCTTAACTCTCATCAACACGTTGAAGATATTATTCCACTGTCTTCTGACTTCTGTTTTTGCTACAGAAGGTCTTCTGTCCATTCAAATTTAGATTCTGTGCAAGTAACCTGTCTTTTCTCTCTGCAGGTTAAATCATGTTATCTTTGTGTTTATAGTATATCTATGGCAGATTTTTTCCATATTTATCCCATTTGGGACCCACTGTGATTGTTGGATGTGAGAAATCATAGCTTCTGTCAGTTCTGAGAGAGGCCCAGCCTCCATCTTAGGGGCCTCTTCTCTGTGATCAGCTCATTCCCCTCCTGGAACTCCTACTCAGTAGATGTGCACCTTCCTGTTCTTTCCTCTGGTTTTGTTTTTTTAATTTTAAAAAAATGTTTATTTATTTTTGAGAGCGAGCACGAGCAGGGGAGGGGCAGAGAGAGAGGGAGACACAGAATCTGAAGCAGCGTCCAGGCTCTGAGCTGTCAGCACAGAGACCAACATGGGGCTTAAACTCATGAGCTGTGAGATCATGACCTGAGCTGAAGTTGGACGCCTAACTAACTGAGCCACCCAGGAGCCCCATTTTTTTTTTTTTAACCTATTAGGTCTCTTCTGTATTCTGGATTATTTCTTCTCATTGGTCTTCCAGTTCACCAGATTTCTGTTAAATAGGGTCTAATCTCCATTTAATCGAACCACTGAGTTTTCAGTTTTAGTGTTTAGAATCTAGACTTCTGGAAGTTACATTTTGACTCTTTTCCAGTTCTGCCTTATATTTTTCATAGTGCCCTGTTCTTTCATTATGATTTTACCCTTCCCTTTATCAGATTGGTAATTTTGTCCTAATTACTATTATTTTTTAATGTTTATTTTTGAGAGAGAGAGAGAAAGTGTGAGCAGGGGAGGGGCAGAGAGAGAGGGAGACACAGAATCCAAAGCAGGCTCCAGGCTCTGAGCTGTCAACACAGAGCCTGATGTGGAGATGGAACCCACGAACTGTAAGGTCATGACCTGAACCGAAGTCAGACGCTTAACAGACTAAGCCACCCAGACATCCCTTACCATAAGTATTTGAAGTCTCTTTTGAATTATTCCACCTTCTGAATTTCTTGGGATGTTGATCTTGCTGTTTGTCATATTGGCCCACTCACACTTACACTGGACCATTTTCTATGTGGATTCTAATTTTATACTGTGCTCAGTGTAGACATCTATGTACCCCACTGCCCCATCCTCTGCAGGTGTGCTCTATATGTTGGGTTATGGAAAAATCTCTACTGAGTAATTTTACATGCGCTTCTGTCAGATGCCCCAGGACATTTTCACCAGTCCCAATGTGATTTCTACTTTCATGTTTTTCCTTAGGAAAACCTTGAGAGTGACGTGTATTTGTGTGTAGCACAAGCGGGGGCAGTTTGTATCCGAGACTCTGCCTGACATTCCACTGGAATTCAGGGCTGTGTACAGAGACAAATTTCTCCCAATTTCCCTGTGCCTGTGGGTGCAGGTGTCCTGCCACTCTGGGGCCCCAGCCACATCTCTTATCTCACGGTAGCAAGTGTAACACTGGCCCCTCACCCTTAGGCCAATATTTGGGCCTGATGTCTGCTAGGTTCTCGTTAACTGTCCCAGGTATGAAATTTCCCAGCATCTCTGTGCCATCCTTGATGACAGGGACCCTTCAGAGGGGCCGTGGGGTGGCTGGGACCCACCCCCTGGGGGCCACAAGTGTGAGGTGCCTCCCTGCTGCTCATAGAAGCCTCCCCTTTTGCTCTTGCTGCTTCGGCCCCTGCCCCTGGTCTCCAGGGCACTCCTTCCCCTACTGTTATTCATTTAGGGAGCTTAGTTTTCTGAAACTACAGCCTGGAATGGCAGCTATGCCCAGGCGGCTTCTGCTTTGGGCCCAACAGAATGCCCGTGGCAAAGGAACACAAAGGCTGCCTTATGACAGTAGCTTTAGAAAAAAACTGCATTAATACCTAGTAAATCAGCACACCGGAGTCACTCACTGCTTTTCATGGACCGAATAGAAGTGCTATCTCCTTGGTCAGTGTTGTTTGAAGAAGATCCTCCACGATTTTCATATTCTCTGGAACTTGAGTTTATTCCCTTGGGCCAAAAGGAGCTCCTGTAACGACCTGGCAGAGTGTTTCCTGGGCCACCTGTGGCATTTCTGATGTGTACCCACCACCTGCTCTGGAGGGATCTGGCACCCGTGTTAGACTGGGCAAGGATCCGCCCTGGAAGGCCAGGGGGTCAGACAGACCCTCTGCCTCTGTTTAGGCTGGGGACCCACATCCACATCTCCTGGCTGCCTGATGCTCCTAGGGGGCACTTTGGAGATCACCAGATAAGTGTTTCTTGTACTTCAGAGCTTTCTTAGAAAAGCCCATGGGGCCCCTTTGGCATCTTGAGTGTTTAGTAATAATTGGTTTTGCATTTGCTCTTGTGTTCTGACTGAGTTCTCACAAGCTCGAGGGGCAATCTCCAATCCTGCCATTTGCTTTATGTGAACCATGTGTTCATCCGAATGCCTTTGATCTCATTTTTATTTCTTTTTAAGACAAATGACTGAAGAAGTCTTATGGGTTTTTGTCGGGGCTGTTTGGGTAGCAGGAGGATGCTTGGTAATCACTTTGGAAAGAATAAAATTAAAACCCAGTAATATTGTTCTATAAAATCATCATCATCATTATACTATTATTATAATTATTGCCATTATTATTCCCTGAGGCTGTATAACTCTGTGGATTTGGAGCCTGTAAGATGCTGTAAAATGGACACTGCCCGTCCATGTGGCCTGGGAGTGAACGCAGCCAGGGGGATGGGGCCCGGCAGCTTTGGGCAGCATCTGATACTGCTTCCCTGTTAATTGCTCTTACTCCTATGCTTCCTCATCTGTAAAATAGAGGTAATATTTTTCTCAGTATCTTCATTTCACCCGGGTGCTAGGAGTTAAATGAGCTAATGCCAATGGACTTTCATTGAGTAGAAAGTATTCTTAAAACATAAGGTGTCTTCTCTTTATGGAAAAGGTCCATAGAGTGGGTTCTCTAAAATCCAGGCGTCAGATGAGGGCTTGAGTATAGGTGGTTAGATTGAGAAAGGGAGGAGTCCCAGGAAGCAGGAGAGAGAGACCGGGAGGAGCAAAACTTCCATTGAAATCCAATGGAAAATCCAGTGGAAGGTGAGTGTGCCAAGGGGACTGCTGCAGGCAGCGGGGGCGTGGTTCCTACAGCAGCAACTCTGAAAAGTGCATGGAAGCATCCAGAGTGATCTCAAGGATGCAGATGGGGCAGAGCTTGGATGTTACCCAGCACTTCTTGTCTCCCAGATTTCCAACTGCTCTTGTGTAGGCCAGGCAGGCTTCTTAGGTATAAGAGCCTGCAAAAAAAGGAGAGGCCAGGGCCATATGCTTGAGGAGGGGCGCTGTTGGCACAAGCTGACCATCACAGTGGTAGCAGAAATTGGGGTGACATGGGGTGCTGCAGGGAGGATACCAGAAGAGACCCTGCAGGTGTTCTGACTGGGAGGCAGCATGTAGTGGGAGGGACCCCTAAGCATTTAAAAATATTAATAGTTAAAGAAAGCTTGTTACCTTCTAAAAATTCCTATATGTTCAGTTAAAAAAATTCTTCCCACCGGAATAATCAGCTGACCTGTGGTATATTCTTCCCTTCCCTCCTCCATCCTTCCTTCTTTAAAAAATTCTGGTCATTCAGCAAAAGAAGCCCCAAGATCTCCAAAGGAGTGGACAGATCATTGCACACAAGGGCCTGCTGGAGGCTTGGTGAAGGCCAACTGGGAGGGAAGGCCGTCTTGCCTGGGGGACTCACCCGTGCTCTTGCGGTCCCCTCTGGAGGCTCTGATTCTGGGCTGACCAATGGAGACTCAGGGAAAATGGGCAAGCCAGGCCTGGAGGCAGTGTCTGAATGAGTCTCCGTGTAAATATTCTTTTGCTTTTAAGCTTTCAGTGACTGTGTGGATATTTCCTACAAATTGGCTTGAACATATTTTATTCTTGGGTCTCTGCCTTAAAACTTGTAACAGGCCCTGTTATCCAAGGCGGGAATTTAATCGCTTGACCGATGTTTATTTGAGACTGTGTGTCTGGCCCAGTTGTGGGCGCTGGGCATCCTGTAGTAAACAAGAGACCTTATCTGGTCCCTGCCCTCATGGAGCCAACATTCCAGGAGATGATTGCGGACACTCGAATGGCAGACTGATGACCGGTCTCATTCTGGATGTGCTCTAGGGAAGTGGGCCCTCCGTCCTCACTTCACCCCTTCCTCCTCTGCTAACCTAGGGGTTTCAGACTGGAAGGATGTTCTCATTCCCAGTGGTGCTTGCTGGGCGGGGTAGAGGGAGAAAAGAAGGGAGTGAGAACCAAGCCACCAGACTGATGTTGTGACTTCACCAACATCAAGTGAGGGGTGTCCAAACCAGGGCTGGGGGGTTGTTGAGTGGCACATTGCTCCTGAGATTGGAATCTGATACATGGGGGGAGGGGGGGAGTCATGCCTCCCCCACTACCTGCCCACCTGCTGACCTCTGGTATGGCCTTCCCAGCCTTCTTTTACTGTTCTCCGGTTTCCTTTTACCTCTGGGATCAGATGCGGTCAGTGGAACTAAAGTGTCCCCCTCAGAACCCAAGCCTAGTTCATTTTCTCAGTTGTATTTTCCCAGCATCATGGACACATTGCCGGCAAGGAATGCTCGCCCCTCGTCCGCTCTCCTGGCCTCCACATGCCAGCACTTGCCAGGGTGCACCTGTGCTCACTGCCACCCTTCCTTTTTCTCACTGCCTTGGGGTCCTTATCTGGTCCACCCTGCTCCACTACCCTCTTCCCAGACTGTGTCTTGAGCCCTTCGTCTTTCCTTTGATCCATCTACACGTCTCTGCTGGCCGACTACTGTCACCACCTGCTCTCTGGAAGTTGGTGTTTCCCAGCCAAGTCCCTGTCTGACAATGCCCGCTTGCACCGGCCTAATTCCCAGTGTTCTGACTCCCTGTCTCCAGCCATCCAGACTGAAAATTGTTTGCTCTGCTATCCCTGCCCTCTTGTATTCCTCCATATTTTTGTTAGCTGCTTCTTTTGATATAGTTGCAAAGAGTGTTGGTGTACCCATTACTCACAGTCACTGATCATTAACACTTTGTCTACTCGCTCTGTAGCTTGCTTTCTCTCTTTCTCTCTCTCACCCCCCTTCCTCTTGTCCTCCCTTGATGCCTCCCCCTCTTCCTTCCTGCCACCCTCCTCAGCACTCTCTCCCCTACACACAGTTTTCCCCCCTGAACCACCTGAGGGTAATTTGCAGACATCGTATCCTTTTACCTATAAATACTTCCATTTGTATCTTCAAACAACTCTTACTAACCATCGTATAGCTATCAGACTTGGGATATGAACCATTGACACAATGCCATTATCTAAAGTACAATTTATATTTGACTTTTGTTGGTAGTCCCAATGAGGTCTTTAAGCCATGGTGTTTGGTGTTCTTTTCTTGCTCCAGAATCCAATCTAGAGTCACACGTGTTGTGTTTAGTTGTTGTGTCTTAGTCTCCTCCAGTCAGGGTCAGTTACTTAGTATTTGTCTCTCCTAATCTTCATGCTTCTTTCAAAAACACAAGTATAGCCTAGGTTTTGTTTCGTTTTGTTTTTTTTTTGGTCAGAGGTCTCTAAATTTGGTCTTGTCTGTTGTTTCTTCACGATTGGGCACAGGTTATGCATTTTTGGCAGGAATACCACCAACGTGATACTGTGTTCTTCTCAGCGCATCTAATCAGGAGGCCCGTGCTGGCAGTTTATCCCATTATTGGGATGTCAGCTTTTACTATTTGGTTCAGGTTGTGTTTCTAGGTGAATCTGATGTAAGGTTTTGATCTTTACATATACAATTAGCAAAATTTTGTGGGATATTTCTGAGACTATGTGAATATTCTGTTCTTTAAAAAAAAATTTTTTTTTAATGTTTATTTTTGAGAGAGAGACTGAGAGTGAGTAGGGGAGGGGCACAGAGAGAGGGAGACACAAAATCCGAAGCAGGCTCCAGGCTCTGAGCTGTCAGCACAGAGCCTGCTACGGGGCTTGAACCCACAAACCACAAGATCATGACCTGAGCCGAAGTCAGATGCTTAACCGACTGAGCCACCCAGGTGCCCTGTGAATATCCTGTCCTTCATCAGACTTTCGCTCACTAGTTTTATCATCTCTTGATTCTCCAGACTCAATTATTATCGTGGGGGCTTCAAAATGGTGCTTTTCTGAGTCTGTTATTTCCTCCACATTTTTAATCCTCTTCTTCCCCATTTATTTATATTGATGTGGGCTTGTAAATTCTTATTTTAGTCTATGGATACTCATTTATTTACTTATATTTTTTTTTTATGCACAGATGGTCTCAGATTTGTCCTGTGAGTATACTTTTTAAATTTTTTTTAATGTTTATTCTTGAGAGAGAGAGAGAGAGAGAGAGAGAGACAGAGTGCAAGTAGGGGAGGGACAGAGGGAGAGGAAGACACAGAGTCTGAAGCAGGCTCCAGGCTCTGAGCTGTCAGCACAGAGCCTGACGCGGGGCACGAACTCACGAACCATGAGATCATGACCTGAGCCAAAGTTGGATGCTTAACTGACTGAGCCACCCAGGTGCCCCTGTGAGTGTTTTTTTTTTAAAATCAGACATGGATGTTTGATTTTCTAAAGGCTTTTACAGCACTGGGGAGACAGGGATACATGTGATTATTCTTAGATGTACTAATATGGTGTATTATGTAAATTATACCAACCTTGAATTCCTGGTATAAATCTCACTTGGTTGTAGTGTATTATTTCCTTAAAGTGTTATTGTTATTTGCTAATGCTTTGTTTAGGCTTTTTGCATCCATATTTGTATGTGATGTTGCTCTGTCATTCGTGTGTGTGTGTGTGTGTGTGTGCATGCACGTGTGTGCACTTGTATGTGTGCACGTGTACGCGTGCTAGTGTAGAAGCTTTCCTTTGTTTTCAGTGCTCTGGAATGATTTATGCATCGTTGAGGCCGTCTGGTCTGGGAAGGCTTGGTAGAATCATCTTTGGAACCATCTCAGCCCGGTGCTTTCCTGGGACTGTAGTTCCTTTATAACTTTCCCTGTTTCTTCTATAAAAAAGTTGATGTACATTTTGTATTGCTAATGGGATCAATGTTGGTGAATTTTGTTTTCCTAGCAAATTTTGTCTCGGTTTCCAAATTTCAGTGCATCAAGGTTCCCCCCTTACTTAATGTATAAAATAGTTATTATTTCTTGTGGTTCAAACTAGATTATGAATTGTTTGGTCACAGGGCCTACTGTGGCCAAAAGGTCTACTTTGGCTTATGGAACTGTATGGAATGACCCCTTTGTGTCCGTCTTTGTACTGCTCTTGAACACCCGTCATATTTTTGAAGGCCCACCTTAGAGGGTACCTATTCCAGGAAATCCATCCTAATTGCCTCACTTAGTTTTCTGGAATCCTGAGGTGCTTTGTCTGTGTTCTGAATATCACCCTCATCTCTGTCCACTGTTTGTCTTAGTTGCGTCCAAGGCCCTCTGGCTAGAAGACACATGTATTACTTTCCCATTGCCGCTGTAACAAATTACCACAAACTTAGTGGCTTAAAACAACACAGATATATTCTCTTACAGTTATGGAAGTCAGAAGCCTAAAATCTGTTTCACTGGGCTAATGTCAAGATGTTAGCAGACCTTCATTCTTTCTGGAGGCTCTAGGGGAGAATCCGTTTCCTTGCCTCTTCCAGCTTCTAGAGGCCGCCTGTATTCCTTGGCTCCCAGCCCCTTCCTTCATCTTCAAAGCCAGCAATGGGCAGTGGAGTTTTTCTCATGCAGCATCCCTCTGATGGTTCTCTTCTTTGTCAAACCTCTGTCTGTTTCCCTTATATAATAACATGTGTCATTACATCAGGCCCACATGGGTAATGCCAGATAATCTCCCCGTCTCAAGGTCCTTAACTTAATCCCATCTGCAGAGCCCCTTTTACCATGTAAGTTAACATTCACATGTTCCAGGGATCAGGCTGTGGACATCTTTGGGGGGGGGGGGGTGCATTCTCCACCCTACCACAATCATAAATATATTTCCAGTGTCTCTATGAAACATTTCACAAATGTGTTTCTCCTGTAAGGCTGAGCATTGCAGCCTCTATTTAGTAATTCTTTGTTTTCCTCTGTCAGCTGTCTTTTGAACATATTCTCTGAGAGAACACAGGAAAACTAGTATGGGACACGCACATCAGTCCTCTTCTTGAATATTCCCAGTACTTGACTGAGAAAGAAAATCTGAAATTCCAGCGCCAAGAAAAAAAAAAAAAAAAGGATACCAGGGTATTTTTTTGTGCGCGTGTCTGAATCCTTTTTCCCACATGCGGCTCCACCAAGCAGAGGGATCGGAAGAGAAGTGTTGTCTTTCCCCAGTTGTCTCCTGGGCTCTTATGCAACACACACCCGCCCCTCCTGGGTAACTCAAAGCAGAGAAGGCCTCCAGCTTAAATAGGAAAATCTGCTTCGAGCTGCAGACGGATCAAGAATGCATAGTTTATTATTTAAAGTGCACGCTGGCTGGGGCTGTCCAGGTGGCTCAAGGAAGCTCCTGGCAGCCGGTCCAGCCCTGAGGCTGGAGGAGGGACCGTGGCCCCCAGAAGGCGTGGCCCAGGCGGCCGAGTGAGCGCATAGCCCCGAGGAGGCGCTGACTTGATGTTCCAGGGGCGGTGGGGGTGGAGATCCAGGTCTTGCCAACTCCCGCAGAAGTGTCTGATTTTTGAATCAGCAGTGTTCATGGTTCATGTTCCCTCCAAGGGAGAGAGTGGGAGAGAATGTGTGACTGAGTGAAGGAGCACGCCCGGGCTTCCCTCCCAGCAGGCAGACTCTCGGGCCAGGAAGTCCGACACAGGGAAAGGGAAGGGGGAACAGACGATGTGTTTGGAGCAACTGTTTGGTCTTTTTCAGAAATGACTTTAGGGTTGCATTCCCCACCCTGCAGAAAGGTCTAGCCTTTTCAGTACACTAATTTCTCATGGAAAAGCCCAGCAAAAAAAAAAAAAAGAAAGAAATAAAAAAAAAAAAGTGTCTCATCAGGACATCTGCTGCCCAGTTTTCTTGGGTGCTTTCCAGCCACGAATGCAGTGGGTTCATTTTGCACAGCCTTCTTTCAAAGCAACGGGCAATTTCTTGTGCACGAACAGACAGGGAATTTGCTTGCTGGAACGGGTATGGGGTTGCACAAAATGCCTTCAGGCCGAAGGAGCTCTCGTACCTTTCTCAATCCATTAGCAAGTCGTAGATCAAATTCCCTGTCACTGTGTTTGGACAGAGCTGGACAGTGGGCCATAGGGGAAAAGCCCAATAAAGCTGATAGTGTTCCTACTCAGTTGAGCAGAAAATACCGGGCATCACTGGTGGGCAGCTGTGATGGTGGTGTGGATGGGACCTGGGACCAGCTCTGAAGGGCCAGAGCCCCCAGCAGGGGACCCAGAGAGACCTCGCCCATGTCTGCTGGGGTGTTGATGCCATTTCCCCAGGCCCAGGGATGCTCAGGGCCTGGGTCAGGGGTAAAGGGGCTTTTCTTCTCTGCAAGGAGACAGCCATTATTTAGAGATGGAGCTTCTAGGCCATGTCCCCACGGACCCCTTAGGGAGTCCATACTTGGCCTTCTGGGCTCTCACAAAGGGAATGAGCCTTCTTTATGTCAGCATTTAATGAACTACAATTTTCTCCCAGAAAATAAACCGTTACCCATCACCGCCTAGGCCGGCTGCTACTTTTCTGATTCTGCTTTTGGGTGAGTTTTGATTTCCCTCGACTGTCTCCAACCTCCTGACCTTGACACTGTGCCTTTTCCTTGTGTGGAGCTGACAGTCGACAGCGGGGATAGCTGAGCATTTGTGTTTCATGCCTTCTCTGTCCCAGAGGGTCTTGTCTGAGTCATATTTGGACTGATGGTCCCCTTTCTGTGAAGCAGTTAATCATTTTGTTGGTGTGGAGTGTTCAGAGCAGCATTGAGGCTGAGGCCCTCAATTAATTTCTGTCAGGGGCCTTGTTGGCTTGTCTCTGAGTTTGAAAAACTGTCTCTTTCAGTATAAATATGCATTTTCCAGCGACGAGTGATATCTTGGCTGTTCTAGGGATGTGAGCATCTGCGTTTCAGGCCCTTAGGGGAAGTGGTGTCCCTTGCCAGCAGGTTGTCTGTCCCAGATGCCACTGTTTCCCCACCCTGTCACCTTTCAGACCTGGCTCTGGTAGGGTTTTTGGGTCTCTGTCCATCCCATACAAAGGCGGAGATTTTTCACTTGATTGTCTCAAGGCTGAGAACAGTACAGTTACTCTTTTCTCCAGTGTCATATGACCCATACCTCGTGAAGTGTTTAGGAATTCCATTTGAGAGCCCCTCCGGGGACGCCCCAAACACATTTCCTCTTCCTCTGTGTTCACGTCATCCCATGAGTACCAGGCCCTCAAGGGATGCCGTGGTGGATGGCGGGGAACATGGCGAAAGAGCTTAAAGAAGCGGGCTAAGCTGCACGGAATCCGGTTACCCAACCCAAGGTGGGCACTGATGGGATGGGAAGGGGGATTTGGGAATGCTCACAGGAGCGTGGGGTGGGGGGGTGTGAGGCTTGAGCTGGGCCTTGAACATGACAGGACTTGAGTGGGTGTGCTGAAGAGATGATTCCAGAGAAGGGGAACCATTCCCATCACATGTCTCTTTGTACACTGCCAGCGTGCCCGGGAGCCCGTAGGGCCTGGAAATCTCATTCGGCCGGCAGGAATTGGTCTGGAAATATGGAGAGGGGCTCATGGCAGCCAGGAGACTAAGTGCAGAGCCTGGGGTCAGGCAGCCCTGAACTTGAGGCCTGGCTCAAAATGCATATGTACTGCGTGACCTTGAGCAGGCGTGTCTTCCCATGTGATTGTCGCCAAGGTACTGTCCCTGGCGGACCGCCGGTGTGATCCCCTGGGCTGTGGGGACAGCAGCATCAGGGGGGAAGTTCTGTTGGCATGCGGCTTTTAGCCATGGTAGAAAATGGGCATCATGTGATTAAAAATTTACTTTCCTTTGGGACACCTGTGTTGTAAAAAAAAAAAAAAAAAATCAGTGTTCTTCCACAAAACGCCCTGTTGGCGGTAGAGACCAAATAATTGCTAGATTTGGGGACACGATGACTCGGGAGGAAACAAAAGCAGGGACTGGTGGCCCTAAACCCAGTGTGGTTTTCTCACCTCTTCTGACCAGCACCCAAGATGTGTATCCAGGTAAATGAGACTTGCCCCTGGGTCCCCCGGGGGTGGATTTTCCTGCTGCCCAGTCAGGCTCCCACAGAGATCTCACACCAGATCATCCAGTGGAGAGAGCAGACTGGGAGGGGAAGCCAGAACAAAGTTGGATAGCTAAGCCAGGATTCTGTTTTTATTTCCCATGACTTTTTTTTTTTTTTTTTTTTTCATGATTCTGATGCTGACAATACAGACTTCTTGAAGATACTCCAGTTTTAACTGTATTAAAGAATAGTTACTTGGAGTTCTGATGTACCAGTAACTACCTAAAAAGGGAAAGCAGTTAGCAATAGCAAAAAAAGAAGGAAACTTGCAAATTGCAGGAAGAATGTAATTCTGATTTAATTACAGGCCGCGTGAGAGACACGGTGCTCTCTTGAGGAAGCCTGAGACTCTGACAGTGTGAACAATGGCCACTTGCTTTCTCTTTGGAGATTCTGTCCAGTCTTCTCCGTCCCTCCCTGCCCTTCCAGTCGTCTGTGACAAGCAGCCTCTAGCAGCCTGTGTTCCAGACAGCTGAACATCATTTCTGGCTGCCAGATAAAATAAAATGTTTTATAATAACTTTTTGACAAGGCTCTACTATAAAACATTTTGTGGTGTGTATGTGTGTGGGTGTGACTCGTCTGTGCATGTGGGGGGAAAAAAAAGTAGAGGTTGTTCTCCTCCGGGAGTGTGATGTTCTCGGTAATAGGTGTCACTGAAAAGTTGTTTAAAAAGTGAGATTTTGGCAAAATGAAGCAAATTTTAAATTAAGTACATGAGCTTACCATTTAAAGGAAATCTGGAGCGAATCCTTCTGTAGAGGGAAGTTTTTGGCGGGAGATGTACTAGCTTCTCAGAATGTACTTGGTGGTTGCTTCTGTATTTTTCATAAAACGGAGTAATTGTCTAGATCAGATCTGTGATAATGGGGCTGCCTTAGTGGATGCTCTTATGTGTGGGCAAGACGTTTTCCCGGGTGTGGCCTCGTCAGGTGTGTGTGGCTGGGCGCCAGGTTTAACTCCTGGCCCAGAAGGCAGCCTCACGTGCAAGAGGGTCTGTGGGAGCTCACACTGTGTTCTGGTCCTTGGGGACACGGAGGACATCAGCCACACGCCTGGCATCATGTCAGTCACATTACATCCGTTATCTCCTCTTATCCTCCTTTTTTTTTCTAAATATAACCAAGATATTTTATTATTATTATTATTATTATTATTATTATTATTTTAATTTAAATACCAGTTGGTTAACATACCATGTAGTCTTGGCTTTAGGAGTAGAACCCAGTGATTCATTTCTTACATATGACACCCAGGGCTCATCCCAACAATGCCCATCGTCCATTTAGCCCATCCCCCACCCACCTCCCCTCCAGCAATCAGTTTGCTCTTCGTATTTAAGCTTGAACTCTGTATTTTTTCTCTAGTTTGCTTCCCTCTCTGTTTTTATCTTCTTTTTCCTTCCCTTCCCCTATGTTGTACTTCTCAAATTCCACATATGAGTACAATTGTATGATATCTGTCTTTTTTCTGACTGACATTTCACTCTGCACAATACTTTGTAGTTCCATCCATGGTGTTGCAAATGGCAAGATTTCGTTCTTTTTTTATGGCCGAGTAGTATTCATTACATATATACATATATACATATATACATATACATATGTATACATATATATATGTATATATGTATATATATATATACCACATCTTCTTAATCCATTCATCAGTCAGTGGACGTTTGGGCCCTTTCCATAATTTGGCTGTTGTTGATAGAACTGCTATAAACATTGGGGTGTGGGCAGCAACGTCTTTGACCTAAGCCATAGCAACTTCTTACTCGACATGTCTCTGGAGGCATTTTACCCTTCTTTAAGTGCTCAGTTCCTTCTGTCACTGCCAAACTACGTGGTTCCCATTACAGCCCAATAAACATGGAGGAGCCTTTAGGAATTAGAGGCAGGAGGAGCGCAGCACTGATCGGGTCTCTTTCTATCTCAAACTAAGCAAAAAAGAAAAAGGAATTTGTTAGCTTACGTGGAAAGCCTTTCAGGCATCACTCATGAATGGAACCTGGGTTTTCAGTGCTATGTGTGGCGGGACTTTGCTGCTTTCTCCTGCTGTCTCTTGCCTCTGTTTCCTTCCGTGGGGCTCCAATCTCAGCAGGTCTTCCCTGACAGTAGCAAAGGAAACCCTGGCAGCTGCATCGCATGTAGCTCTTCCTGCCCAGGAACTGAGTCACCTCAGATTTCATAAAGGGACTCACACGATCCTGCTTGGGTCACATGCCCTGCCCTGGACCAATCACTCTGAAGAGTTGAGTCCTTCATTTTGCCCACATAACACAGTCAGCATGCAGAAGCAGTGGAAGGCTTGTGATAGAAGCACCCCACATGTCGTATGGTCCCCAAAGGCAAAGAGACATTCTGTTGTCAGAACAGGGCACAGCCTCAGATGGCCCCTTAGGTGGCACAGATCATTTTGCCAATCTCTGCCTTTTTCTCCCGGGTCAGACTCCAGTGGTGGCCTTTGCCAAGGGGTCTGTAAAGTGCAATGCCCTTTTTATCTTTCCTCTCCATTCTCCAAGGGTAGTGCAGGAAAGAAGTTCTGTTCATGCTGGGGGGCCATGCCTACATGAAAGACTATTCTAAGAGCAGTGCTTTGGAACGGTGTTCTTGTAGAGTACCCAGGCCCCTAAGTCCAGGTTGGCACAAGTAATATAGGTAGGCACTTTGGGCTTTGGAAGCATAGCAGGGCATAGGAGTTGGCACCATACCTAAGTTGGCATGGGAGAAACCCAAGAAATTACTCCATTTACCTCTGCATCAGTCACTATTGCTGTGTAACAAGTTACCCTGAAGCTTAGTGGCTTGAAACTGCCTTTTAAATATACTTACAGATTCCTTGGGTCAGGAGTTCAGACAGGACATGGAGAAGATAGCTTGTTATCTGCTCCATGGTGTCTGAACTTCCAGCCTGGGGAAGATTTGAAGGGGGGAGACGGGGTTGGGGGCAGGCTGGAGTGATCAGGAAGCCCCTTCGCTCACATCTGGCACTGAGAGTGAATCACTTCGAGGAGGATCAACCAGAGCATCTACACATGGCCTCTGCCTGTAACTTGGCCGCCTCACATTATGGTGGTATTCTGCTTGTTCCGTGGCCAGTCGGGGCTGCAAGTGCATGAGTTCCAGCAAACCCGCCTGGTGCTGCCCAGCCTTTTTGTCTCAGCCTGTGAAACCACAGAGCATTGATTCCACTGTGCCGTGTTGGTTGAAGCAGTCACCCAGTGCAACCAGATTTAAGGGGGGTGGGGACAGACTGCACCTATCAACGTCGAAGAATTTAGAAGCCTTACTCAAAGCCACCACGACGCACCTGAGGTTCGTGACGCTGCTAATGATGAGGGTCCTGTTCCATTGTGCGGGGGTCCCAGACAACATGAGGAGAGGTGTACCGCCTTCCTTCTTCCAAAGGGAGGAGAGAACATGTTGGGTGCTTCTCTCTTCAGCCCTGACTTCTTTAGAAACTGTTGGGCCATCACCGGTGGGTGGCAGAGCTGAAGCAGGGCTTTGTATCAGAAGTGTGGTACTGCCCCACTGAGTATGCTTAATCAGTCAACTGATTATAGCTTCAAGGAAATCAAATTAACATATGCTAAACTGGACGTGTGTGAAATATACAATCTGAGAAGTTTTGATGCGTGAACACACCGGTAAAGCCACCACCACAATCAAAATAATGAACATGTCCATTACCCCCTGCCAACTGTCCTTGTGGACCCTGTAGCCTCTCCCCTGTCCCTCCCAGCATTTCCCCTCCTCAGGGACCACTGATCTGCTTTCTGCTACTCGGTTGGTGTCCATTGTGTAGAGTCTTGTGTATGTGGAAGCATCCCGTGTACAGTGTATATTCTCATTTGTCTTTCACTTATAGTTATTTTGAGATACACATCCATGTTCTTGTGTGTATTTTTAGGTTATTCCTTCTTATTGCTGAGTAGTATACCATTGCGTGGATAATCCAGTTTATCTGTTCGCCTATGGATTGACATTTGGGTTTCCAGTTTTGAGCTATACTATCAAGCCACTGTGAATATTTGTTTACAAGTGTTTTTATGGACCATTTTCTTTTAATTCTTGGATAAGCAGATAGCTGTGGAGTGGCTGGATCGTAAAGTAAGTATGTATTTACATTAAAAAAATTAATTTAGGGGTGCCTGGGTGGCTCAGTTGGTTAAACGTCTGGTTTCGGCTGAGGTCATGATTTCACAGTTTGTGAGTTTCAGCCCCGCGTCGGGCTCTGTGCTGACAGCTCGGAGCCCGGAGCCTGCTTCAGATTCTGTGTCTCCCTCTTACTCTGCCCCTCCCCTGCTCATGCTCTGTCTCTCTCTGTCTCTTAAAGATAAATAAACATTAAATTTTTTTTTAATTTTAATTTATTTTATATATAGATAGAGCACAAGGGAGAGGGGCAGAGAGAGAGAGAGAGAGAGAGAGAGAGAGAGCGAGCAGGCTCCATGCTCAGTGTAGAGCCCAATGCAGGGCTTGATCCCATAATCCTGTGATCATGACCTGAGCTGAAGTCAAGAGTTGGACACTCAACTGACTGAGCCACCTAGGTGCCCCTTTTTAGAAAGTACCTTTTTAAGAAAGTACCAGACTCTGTTACAAAGAGTGTTTTCCTTTCCTTTCCTTTCCTTTCCTTTCCTTTCCTTTCCTTTCCTCTTTCTTTCTTTTTCTTCTTCATTTTTTAAAAAATTATTATTCTGAGTTCCTTGAATTTCCATATGAATTTCAGGATCAGTTTCTTCAATTTCTGTAAAGAAGCCAGGTGGCATTTTGATAGGGATTGTTTTGAATCTATAGATCAGTTTGGGGAATATTGCCATTTTAAGAATATGAAGTCTTCTGATCCATGAACATAGGATACCTTTCCATTTAATTTAATTTAATTTAATTTAATTTAATTTATTTCAGCAATGTTTTATAGTTTTCAGAGTGTAAGATTTTCACTTCTGTCCTTAAACATTTTAGTCATTTTGATGTTGTAAATGGAATTGCTTATTCATTTCATTTCTAGTTTCTTAATTGCTACTTTATAGAAAAAAATTTTTCTTTATTGATCTTGCATCCTTTAATCTTTTATTAATTCAATATCAATTCCATTCATTTATTAGTTCAGAGAGTTCGTAGTGGATTCCTTAGAGGTTTCTATGTATTAGTTCATGCTGTCTGTGAATAGAGATAGTTTTACTTCCTCCTTTTCAATTTGGATGTCTTTTATTTCTTTTTCTTGTCTCATTGCCCTGGCTAGACCCTTCAACACATCCTGAATAGAAATGGCAAGAAATGACATCCTTTTCTTGATCCTGATCTTAGGGGGAAAGCATTCAGTCTTTCACCATTAAGGATGATGTCAATTGTGTGATTTTTGTAGGTAATCTTTCGGGTTGAGGACGTTTCCTTTATCCCTAGTTTGTTGAGTTTTTATTGTGGCTGATATTGTGGTTGATATTTTATTGTGGTTGATATTGTTGTTTAGAGGTGCTCGATTTTGTCAAATGTTTTTTTCCTGCTTCTATTGAAGTGACTTTGTGGTTTTTGCCCTCTGTTTTATAGGTGTTACGTTATGTTACTTTTTATTTTTGGATGTTAAATAGATTTGCATTCTTTGGGGAAAATCCCAATTTGTCATGGCGTATATTCCTTTTTTTTTTTTTTTTTTTTTTTTTCTTATTGCTGGACTCAGTTTACTAATACCTTGTTGAGAATATTTACTTTTCATAAGAGGTATTGGTCTATAGTATTGGTCTTTTTCTTGTCATGTCTTTATCTGGTTTGGGTAATCGGGGTAATAATAAATATAATAAGTGCCTCGTATAATAAGTAAGGAAGTGTTCCCTTCTTTTCCATTTTTTGGTAGAGTTTGTAAAGAATTAGTATCAATTTCTGTGTCAGTGTTTGGCAGAATTCACCAGTAATCCATCTTTGCCTGGCTTTTCTTTGTGGGTAGTTTTTAAATTACAAATTCACTCTCTTATAATAGGTCTGTTCAGATTGTTTATTTCTTCATGAGTCAGTTTTTGCAGTTTTTGTCTTTCTAGGAATTTGTCCATTTCCTCTATGTTATATTTGTTGGCATAAAGTTGTTCATAGTGTTCCTTTATAATCTGCTGTGTTTTTGTAAGATAAGTAGTAATGTTCCCTCTTTTATAACTGATGTAATGATTTGGGTCTCCACTCCTCCCCCCACCCCCACCCCACCCCAACCAATGTAGTTAAAGTCTGACAATTTTGTTGAGCTTTTCAAGGAGCCAACTTTTGGTTTAGTTGATGTTTCTCTATAGTTTTTCTATTCTTTATTTCATTAGTTTTTTTCTCTAATTTTTGTTATTATTTTTTCCTCCTGTTTCCTTTGGATTTTGTTTGTTCTTCTAGTGTCTTAAGGTAAAGGTTAAGTTATTGAGTTGAAGTATCTTGGTTATTATTGTTGAATTGTCTATTTCTCCCTTTAATTCTTTTTGTTTTGGCTTTGTATATTAAGCAGCTCTATTAGGTACACATATGTTTATAATTGTTTTGTCTTCCGGATAATTTGATGGTTTATCATTATAACATGTCCTTATTTATCTCCAGTAACAGTTTGTTTCAATTTGCCTGATAGTGCTATAAGCCATTTCCGCTTTCTTATGGTTGCTGTTTGCATGTTATGTTTTTCTATTCTTTTACCATTAACTATTTGTATCATTTAATGTAAAGTATGTCTTTCAATAACTGCACTTAGTTGGATTTTTGAAATCTGTTCTGCCAGTCTCTGCCTTCTAATCGGATTAATCCACTCACATCTAATGTTGTTGATATGGTTGGATTTATGTCTGCCATTGAAATTTTTGATTTCTACATGTTGTCTTTTTGTTCCTCTGTTTCTCTTTTTTGCTTTATTTTTTTATTAAGCGGATATTTTCTAGCTTAGCATTTTAATTCTATTAATTATTTCACTATGCATTTTTAAGTTATTTTCCTAATGGTCGCCATAGAAATATCATACATTTTACCAGAATCGACTTCACATTTACTAACTTAATTCTAGTGAGATATAGAAATGTTGCTCCTATATAGCTCTATTCTCTTCTACCTTTTTTGTGCTGATATATACGTGTGTGTGTGTGTGTGTGTGTGTGTGTGTGTGTGTGTGTATTACATATATCACCACGTTACCTGTTTTGTGCTATTATATATATAATGTATATATACGTATATATAGATATGAGAGAGTTTATTATATCAACCTTATTCACCATTCCTGATTCTCTTCATTTGTTTTTGTGGGTTTGAGTTACCATCTGGTCCCCAAGACAACTTTCCTCTCACTTAACTCTTTTGTGCTGATTGTCAAACATGTTACATTTCTGTATGTGAAAGCCTGGCAGTGCAACTGTATACCTAATGTTTTATACAGTTTATTTTTAAATTGGATATGAGAAGAAGGGGAGGAAATATGTAGTTATATGTCTCTTATAATTACATATTCACCTTTCCTCTTTTTTGAGTGTCTCGATTTGAATTAGCATCTGGTGTCACTTGTTTTCAGTCTGAAGAACTTTCTTTACTATATGTTGTAGGCAAGTCTTGTAGGAACAACCTCTCTGTTGTTTTTTATTAGAGAATGTCTTTATTTTGCCTTTATTTATGGAGGATAGTTTTTAGTGTGTCATCCCACTGCCTCTGGCCTTTATTGATTCTGATGAGAAGTCGGGTGTTAATTTTATTGAGATTCCCTTACACATGACCAGTCCTTTTTCTGTTGCTGCTTTCTAGATTTTATCTCTGTTTATTAATTTTTTTTTTTTTTTTTTTTTTGGCTTTCATCATTTTCACTGTATGTCTGGGTGTGGATTTCTGTTTTTATTCTATTTGGAGTTTGTTGGGCTTAGCGTATGTAGATTCATGGTTTTCATCATACTTGGGAATTTTTCCGTCATTAAATCTTCAAAGATGTTTTTCTAGTCCTTCTACTCTCTCCTTTCCTTCTGGTATTCCCATTACATTTATATTGGTATGCTTACTGTTGTCCTATGTTCTCTGAAGGCTCTGTTCACTTTTCCCCTAGTCTTCAGATTATACAATCTCTATCAATAGGTCCTTAAATTCACTTTTTATTCTTCCAGTTTAAATCTGTTTTTTAGCCCCTATCACAAAATTTTCATCTTCGTTATGGTACTTTTCAAATCCAGAATTTCAGTTTGGTTCTGTTTAACAGAGGTAATTTGTATCTCTTTCTTGATATTCTCCATTTGATGAAACATTGTCATCATAGTTTTCTTTACTTCTTTAAGCATGGTTTCTTTTAGTTCTTTGTACATTTTTATTGTGTCTGCTTTGAAGTCTTTTTCTTTTATTTCTCTCATCTGGGCTCTCTCCCAGACAGTTTCTGTTACTTGCCTTTTTTTTTATGTATCAGTGACACTTTCCTTTTCTTCGTATGTCTCATATGTTTTTGTTGAAAACTGTACATTTTAGGTAATAAATATAGGAAGCTGGATACTGATTCTCGTATTCTTTTTTTAGGTCTTGCTTTTGATGTTGCTTGCTTATTTATTTGTTGGTGACTCAGACTATTTTGGTGATTGTTTTTTTTCCCTGTACGGAGTGAATCCTGTTGTTTTGCTCCTCAGAAGGAGCAGGCTTTGGCATGTGTACAGTCTCTCTGAGATGACAGTGGTTTAATCAGGGCCGTCTTTGAGTTTCTCTTTCCATGATCTTTCTGTTAAGCTGTCTCCCCCATTTGATATCACACCCAGCATGTAGGTTTCACTGATTGCTGGCTTATCACTCTATTATTTTCAACAGTGCCCTGGGACATACTGGCTTCAAGTTTGATCCAACTGAGTGCAGGTAGGGATCATTTTTGTGACAACCCTTTAAGATTTGTTCTAATTCCAGGAGGGCTATCCTTACCTGTCTTTCCCCCGCTTGATTCTCTCTGATGAACTAGGTGGCCTATCATTTAGCTTCTGTTAGATAAAAGGAGCTTCCAGTCTCATATTGCTTGCTACTAAAATCTGCATTGTTTCTGGAGAGTGCCCTTAGATTTGAATGTTTCCACACTGTGTTTTAAATAACACCAGTTCTTCTGGGGAAAGCATGCTGCCTTTATCCCTGGGGAAAATCTCAGAGCCATTACTCTAGGCAGTAGGCAGGTTGGTAATCTGTGATCTTCTCAGCTTATCTCTTCTAGCATGGAATATATGCCTTGTGAGAGAGCTGATGTGAGGGTGATTGGTGCCTCTAGTATTTTCTGGGGATAGAGCCGCATTCTTCTGAGTGGTGGGGGCTTGGTGAAGGAAGGGAGCCTTGACCTTTTGGATGTACTCATTAAGAATTAGACTCTTCAGTTTGGACTTGGAGGGGATGAGAAATGCTGGTGGCCTGCCACTCCTGGTGAAGTACCATACCCCTTGATTGGCAACTGAGGGGAAGAAGAGCCAGTCTTCTTGGACTCACTCATCTGGAATGAAGCTTCCATTAAGCAGAGCTAAAGTGGGAGGGAGTGAGTGGTGGCTCAAATGTCATGGACTCTTGTTCCTAAGATGCTCTTGAATAAATTTTCCTTCATTTCCTGAATATCCTTAGGAAAACTTCCAGAGATCTTCGAACCTTTTTAATAGTTTTCCCCAGTGAGCTCCTCACACTTTCTTCCCAGAAGTGGGACACAAGTAACTATTTCTAGCAGCTCATGGACTGAAAGAGAAAAATGGCCAGGTTGGGAACCAATGTTGTCATAAAATTGGCTCTTCTAGGCAGGAAGTCTAAGTGTCATAAATCTGAGGTTAGCTTGCCCGTGGCAGTGTGCTAGTGAAGGTGATGACTTAATTTATACAGCATTGAAGTGGATCTTCTGAAGTACAGTCTGTGATCTAATATTCCTTAAAGATTTCTCAGAGCAAGAGAGGCCCCCTGTTGGATGCGACAGGGAGTGTGGGCTTTTTCTCCTGTTGACCAGGACAGCTGGCCCTGAGAAGAGGGCATTCTAGAAAAAAACTCATTGATGCCATTCCCAGAGCTGGGAAGCAGGTTGGTCATGGCAATAGCAGGTGACCTGTGCATTTCCCTGGCTGGACTTTAATCTTCTCTTGGGCAGTGTCCAGGCAGGGAGTGGGTTGACCTGCAGTGGGACTAGGGCCACAAGTGGTGAGCTCATGTGGCTTCTGTGCCCCATCCGAGGCTTCTGCTGGGGACATGTAGGCAGGCATGATTGCAGATTGAGGCATATCCAGAGCTAATCCCAGACCGCTGTGCTGATTGGTGACACAGGGTGGTCACCACAGGTGAGGCTCCTGCTGGAAGTGGTCAGGTTACATGGTGGCAGAATTTCATCCTGGAAGATTGTTCATTGGACTGGTGACTTTATGTTGGTCTGCTCCTATAGGCTTCTAGATCAGAAAATCAGTGTGGTTTCCAGGGATGCAAGTAGCTGGAGTCACATTAACAGAAACTCACCATGTAATTCATAGAGGGAGGCATCCTCCTGCAACAGAACAGTCCTGGGGCCACTTGGTACAAGCCAGGCTTGTGCAGTGAATGATTGGCTCAGGTGTGCCAGGATCAGAGCAGAAGTGATAAAAGCCTGACTTAAAAGGGTGTGCAGTAAACATGGGTGAAAGGACATGGAGGCAAGGAAGGGAGGCCATGAATGGGCTACCCTGCCTCTGAGAGATAGGGCAGGACAGTACCATTAAAGAAAAGGGGGGGGGCATAGGGCATGTCCTGAGGAGGTACTGGGACATCTCAGCGTCCAACACATTGCCAGCATTTGGAATTGTCATACAACAGTGTTATGCAGTGTTATCTCTCAAGAATTGAATGCTAAGGCTATTGGGCTTAGGACTTACTGAGCCTCTTATAAAGGCTGTGCCACAGAGCTTAGGACAGTCCACTGGCGCTTGTTATAATCTGCAGTGGCAGCAGATTGAAATAAATCCCCCTGGATATGATGACACATTCAGATTAGGAAGCCATAGAAATTCTCTCTTATTAATCTCTGGATGAAAAGGGTATTACAAAGCATGCTTGCAGCATGACCTTGAGTTTAATACTGGATCTAGCAAGCAGTCCTTCCCACTAAAACCCAAATGAAGATCGAAAAGAACAAAAACATATTTAGAAAAATGAAGGGATTTTTCTTAATTCTTTAAGAAATTGTTAAATTTCACTGTTAAAATCAGTGAGGACCTTCCATTGACTATAAAGGATGGTGGGCCCAGATCGCCAAGGACAGTCAGTGGCCTTTTCAGAGTGGCCAAACCTTGCCTGTCCAAACGA
Source organism: Panthera leo (assembly GCF_018350215.1). Lineage (NCBI taxonomy): Eukaryota > Metazoa > Chordata > Mammalia > Carnivora > Felidae > Panthera > Panthera leo. Next base: position 18,486,215 of record NC_056684.1, on the reverse strand, counting down.
GGGCAAGAGAAAATATTTTTCCACCTCCACTCATTTTTCCTTGGCTTTGACATTCAGGGGATTTGGGATACTTAGGAAACTGGTCAGCTGTCCTTCTTGGTTTGGCGTTAGCCGTTGTTTTGTAGCCATTCTGTAGCCAATTCCAGGACAGCCCTGTAGCAGGAGGTGTGACGCTGGTACTTCGCATCTAGAATTGCCCTGTGGACAGAAGGAGGCCTGTGGATCCATATTTAAGTGCCCTATCAGTTCAGAATATATAGTACCAGTGTTTGGGGAGATTAAGACACTATCCCAGCCTGGCAGAGCCGACTGTGCAGAAAGAATTTATTTCAGGGACCAGAGTAAATCTTAGAAAAGTAGTATGCCAAATGGGAAGCAAAAAGGGCTTTTAAGAAGCAAAAGTCCTAAGGACTATAGAATGAGATGTAAAAACAATAGCCTTAGAATAAAAGGGGCTTGGTGAGGTAATGAAAGCTTATAAAGCTCAAGTTTGCTATAACAAAATTAAAACCCCAAGCAGAAGGCAGTAGTGGACAGGAATGACACTGCCCATTTGAAATAGTGATGCAGAGAAAAAATGTGAGATGCTTCCTTGGGACACAAAGCAAAGAAAGCAGTAAGAAAAAAAATACACTGTAGAGAAAAAAAAATGCATTATAGAAAATGGAAACCCAATTTAAGTATATCTGAAGAAGGAGTCCTCTTCCCCCCAGGTTAGATTAGGAGCAGTTAAAAAAGATTTGTAATGAATGAAGACTTTTGGAATGTTTTTAAAAAAAAACCCAAAAACGGGGCGCCTGGGTGGCTCAGTTGGTTGAGCGTCCAACTTCGGCTCAGGTCATGATCTCACAGCTTGTGAGTTCGAGCCCCGCGTCAGGCTCTGTGCCTCTCTCTGTCTCTGCCCCAACCCACTTGCATTCTGTCTCTGTCTCTCTCAAAAATAAATAAACATTAAAAACAATTAAAAAAGTAAAAAAAAAAAAATCAACTTAGTTTACAGGATAAAAGACTTTCTGTGTTCTGGTAAAAATTAATATACATAGGCCCACAGTTATTTCTCCTGGCAAAATTTGTGAATTACAAGAGTCCCAATAAAAGTTACGCCATCTTCAAGCAGACAAAATGGGTGACTCAAAAGAGACGAAAATCTGGCAGGCCTAAGAGTTGTCCAAGATACTAAGTCCTAGAAGACAATGGAACCAAGGTGACAGTGCTGGGGTGAGAAATGGTTATGTTGCTCAGCCAAGTTGTTGATCAGGTGTGAGGGCAACCGAGGGTAAGAGTTTCGAAACTCTACACCCCACATGTCTTTCTTCTAGGAAGAATTTCCTTGAGATGTAATTGCAGGTGATTCTGAACTGAAGCAAAATCGAGAGACTGGAAATCGGGAAGTCATGATGTAAAGAGTTGGTGTTGATGATTGAAACTGGCTAGAGTTAAGCCTAACTAATGGATGCAAATATAGTTGCACATGAAATGCGATAATTGAAAAATCAAGGGAAGATCAAAGACCTAAATGTGAGAGCTAAAACTATCAAACTCTTGGAGTAAAATATAGGTATAAATTTTTGCGACCTTGGATCTGGCAGTGATTTCTGAGATACAACACCAAAAAAACCCACAAGTAACCAAAGACAATATGGATAAATTGGACTTCTTCACAACTAAAAATTTTTGTGCTTCAAAGGACATCATCAAGAAAGTGCAAAGACAGCTCACGTGATAGGAGAAGATTTCTCCAAACCATAGATCTGATAAGGGACTTGTATTTGGAATATATTCTGTAGCTCGATTATGAAAAAAGAAACCTGCATTTAAAAATGGGCAAAGGACTAGAATATACAGTTCTCCAAAGAAGCTATACAAATGTTCAATAAGCACATGAAAAGATGCTCAGCATCGTTGGACATCAGGGGAATGGAAATTAAAGCCACAGTGAGATACTATTTCACACTCATGTGGATAGCTATAATTAAAGAGATAATAGTGAGCGTTGGTGGGAACATAGAGAAATTGGAACCTTCATACACTACTGCTGGGGATGTACAATGGTGCAGCCACTTTGGAAAACAGCCTGGCAGTTCCTCAAAAGTGTAAGCATACAGTTACCATATGGTCTAGCAATTCCACTCTCAGGTATAGACCGAAAGGAAACGAAAACATTTGTCCACATAAAAACCTGTGCATGAATGTTCATAGCAGCCTTATTCACAACAGCCAAAAAGTGGAAAACAACCCAAATGTCAGTCAACTAGTGAATGGATGAATAAAATGTGGTACATTCATACAGTGGAAACTTATTTGGCAATAAAAAGGAATGAAGTACCGATACATGCTACAATACGGATGGGCCTTGTAAACTTTACCATAAGTGAAAGAAATCAGACAAAGGACCAGGTAGCATATGATCCTGTCTATATGGAATGTTTAGAATAGACAAATCTAGGAGGAAAGAAAATAGATCAGTGGTTTCCTAGGGCTGCAATTAGGGAAGACAGAAATAGGGAGAGATTGTTAAAGAATATGCAGTTTCATTTTGGGTGATGAAAATGTTCTATTGTGGTGAGGATTGTATAACTCTGAATATACTAAGAAACCATTGAATTGTATACTTAAGATGGGTGAATTTTATGGTATGTGGATTATATCTCAACAAAGCTGTTGTGAAAATTAAGAAACAATATAAAATATAAAGTATAATAATAGTTTCATAATAGTCTGTACCTCAAGTTTAAGAAATATTCATAAATCTGAGAAGTAGAAGGAATATGGGAGAAAAAAAGAGAAGCTAAATTCTTTTCTGTACAAAGGGGAAAAGCCAAAATTCTATGTTGATATCGATAATGAGAAAGCTGTATAAAGAATGTTTCTCAAGATTATAAGAGATAACTCACTAATAGAATTGCCTCCTCAGTACTAGAGATGAAAACTTTATGAAATACAGTTCACGTAGGAAAACACTGGGAGAAAAGGAGCTAAAAAGAAAACATTACTAATTAAAATAATAAATATAATGGCATTAAAATCCTCTTTTCAATGACAAAGACTCAGAAATGATACCCAAGAAATTACTTTAAGTGCATGGGTAAAGATTTAAATATTAAACACAATTAAAAGGTGATAACATTGAGAATATATCCACTTGTCATGGTACACATGTGGAAAATTCTTTCATTTGCTCTTTCATTTGCTTATTTTAAAGCTATTTGTAAAAAAAAGTTAGAGAGGGAGGGATCCAAACCAGAAAAGACTTAAAAACAGAATAAACTGAGGGTTGATGGGGGGGTTGGGGGAAGGGGAAGTGGGTGATGGGCATTGAGGAGGGCACCTGTTGGGATGAGCACTGGGTATTGTATGGAAACCAATTGGATAATAAATTTCATATATAAGAAAAAGCTATTTGTTGAACGGCTACTACATGCTAAGCACTAGGTATCCATGATGAATAAACTGACCTAGGTGCTGTTCTCATTGAGCTTCCTGTCCAGGGGAAGAGACTAATACTATACATAGAACAATTAAATGATTACCGGCTTTGAAAAGTGGTCCCAGGAAAAAGGAGAATGTGCTATAGTGACTTAGATGAAGGAATCCAAGGAAAGTTTCTTTGAGGAAGTGGCATTCGAGTTGTAAGTACCAGTTAGTCATGTGACTGTTGGTTAGCTGGAGTTATGACCTGTTCAGAGGCCAGGATGTGGGAAAGAGATGAGGTGCTTGAATTCATGAAGGCAATAATGTGGGGGCCTCCTTGGATTTTAGAGGAAGCCACAGGACAACAGAGGGAGGCTGTTCTAGTGAATTTTTGAGTTGGCCTGACAGAGGTTTCCATCGCCTCCATGGATTCGCTGGTTGGCTCACCCTGGTGGAGCCCAAGGCTGCTTTGCATGTGGACGTCCGAGAAATGGTTGAGCTGGCCATAAGAGAACAAGTCCCCTCTGGGTGATGTGGTAGGGGCATTGGAAGGGTGGGAGCAGGAGTCCAACTAGTAAGAGTCACCCTGGTGCCAGGAGAACTGCGCCCACGTTCGGGTTTGCCCTGGAGCATCCCGGGCATTTGGAAAGGAGGCTCTTTACTTGGGAAACAAGCGTAGTCTGGTGACTGATTCTGGGCCAGAAGAGGAGCACTTGAACTTGTTTTCCCACCTGTACATCAGGTATTTTGAGCTCTTTTTCCATGTGTTAGGGGACATCTGGAGCTTCTGTGAAACCCAAGAGGCCTTTAGAGGAGTGAATGCTGTCTCACTGCAGACTGCTCTGGAAATATGTGGGAATTTAATACATTTGGAAGAACCCCTGACACCCAAGAGCTCTGCAAAGGCCAAGGAGATTGTTTTTTTCTGTCTAAGGCTCTAAAAAAGAGGGCAAAAGGATCCTTTGATCCTTTGTTCATCATTCATTCACTTGATTCTCTCATTCACTTATATATTCCAGAACGGCGACTGAAGCCTGACGGTGTATCACGTGCCCTCCTCAGGGTGGAGATACAGAAATGAAAGGGGCAGTCTCCACCCTCAGAGCCCTGAAGCTTGGGGGAGATGTCCTACCTACCATGCTAGGGTGTGCTGAGTGCCACAGGGGTGTCGGGGGGAGGGGTAGAAAGAGCCTTTTGCTTTATTTTAGTTTTACATTTGAGTTCCTAATCCATAGTGTGGCCTGCCCTTCTTGCAGAGGTGGAGGAATTTCTGAGCGATCTAAAGTTTCTTGTGTTTCCTTGTCAAAGATGAAAGACCATCTGTCTAAAGGAACAATGCCCAGGATTCCGATGGGGGAGTCCAGGTGCAGAAGACAAGTGGGTTTCTTTTCAGGCTTTTGTTTGCCCTGTCTTGCTCTGGTTGAAACATGAGCATGTTCATTAATTTCTTCCCCCAAGCTGTGCGTTTGGGGAATGTTCTTCTTCTTCATCTTCTTCTTCTTTTTTTTTTTTTTTTCTTTTCCATCACTTTAAAAGATAAAACTGTCAAACGCCAGTAGGCTTGTGTATACACTTTCAGCAAGACTTAAAGCACGTGAGCATTCCGAGAACTTGTCATTGTTTGTTTCAGATTTGCCAAATGAATCTCCACGGACCCCTGCAAGGATTGTCCTTGCTAGGAATTGCCACACTGTCCTGACCATACGGTTATACACGCACCAACTCCTGCAAAGGTGACCTTCCCAGTCCACACTTCTTAAGGCGGGAAAGACGATGAATATCTGTTACGGGCTGAATTCTCTCCCTGCCATGCATGTGGTGAAGTCCTCATCTCCGGTACCTCAGAATAGGACTGTATTTGGAAGGAGGGTCTTTAAAGAAATGATTAAGTTAGAATGAGGTCATTAGTGTGGGTCCTAATCCAGTATGACTGGTGTCCTTATAACAAGAGGACATTTGGGGCGCCTGGGTGGCTCAGTCAGTTAAGTGTCCGACTTCGGCTCAGGTCTTGATCTCATGGTTCGCAGGTTTGAGTCCCATGTTAGGCTCTGTGCTGACAGTTAGGCTCTGTGCTGACAGCTCAGAGCCTGGAGCCTGCTTTGGATTCTTTGTCCCCCTCTCTCTGCCCCTCCTCCACTTATGTTCTCTTTCTCTCTCTCTCTCTTTCTCAAAAAATGAATAAACATTAAAACAAAAACAAAAAAACCCCAACAGGACATTGGCCATAGATGCTTACAGGGGAACGACCTGTGAAATGACAGGGACAGGATGGCCATCTGCAAGCTAAGGAGGGAGATGTCAAGAGAAACCCGCCCTGTCGACACCTCTGTCTTAAACCCCCAGCCTCTAGAACTGTGAAGAAATATGTCTGTTGTTTGAGCCACCCAAGTGTGTGTCACTCTGTAATGACAACCCTGGGCCAGCTACAGATCTGGGGCTTGGCTAGTGCCTGTTGAATGGGAGGTCATCTTTTCTCAGTTGGTGTAAGGTGGGCATATTAGAAGCCTTATTCTTCCTGGTTGGGAGTCTGTGGATTTCCATTCGTGAACATGATGAGAGGGAAAGACTGGTAGAAACTGAGTGAAGATGGCAGCCCTCCATGGGCCTGGGTTTCCCCATTAGATGTGCAAGTTCTTGCCATCTCAGGGAAATGGCCCCTCTATTCTAGTATATTTCAAGTGCATCCCTGTTTCTCTGCTCCCCGACCTCGCCAAAGTCTGCACCATTTCCTCACCTTGCCTTCATCCCCTCCCTGGTCTAGTTTCAGGGTATCTTAACTCTTCTCCTATCTTCCTCTGGTAGGTAGGTTGCTCACTGAGACCTTCATGAGCCTCTCTTTTGTTCCATCCAATCTCTCTTGACATGGCTGTGTCCTGTGTTGAGGATGCTGAGCAACCCTCCCTCCTGAGACCTTATTTTCTTGGCTCCTGTGACTCCATGCTCTGTACCCCTTGCACCTCATGTGTTCCCCCCACCCCAGCCTTTGCCCCCTGCGTGTTGGTTCAAGCTCTTCCATCCAGCCATGTAGTTTTGAAGTCCCTAAGAGATTGGTCTAGGACCACTGGTTCCTAAGTGCCAGTTGGTCTCTGATCTCACCTTGCTGTTAAGCTCCAAGTCTGCACATCCAACAGCTTCTCCACTTGGGTACTTCAAGAACATCTGAAATGTATCTAGCCTAAAACCACACTGTCTTTGTTTTTGTTTTTGATTTTTAACCACCTGACCCTGAACCAGTGGTTCCTGATTCTGTGATTAACACAACATTCAAAGTGGGAATCATCCTTGGTTGGGAATCATCCTTGCTGATTGGGAATCTACTGTGTGCCAGGCACTGCCACCATGTAGGTGACCATCTAGAAGGAACAGATGTTAACCAAACGCACAAATGGTGCATTCTCCTTCCTTCCTTACTGGCCCTCCTTCCTTACTCATGCAAATATCCCCAGTACTGTTGGGGTCACCTTCTAAGTTTTCACCTTCAGTTGCCCCCCCTTGTCCAAGTGTGGGGCCCATCTCCCTGAGCTCCTGAAGTAGTCATTCAGCCAGTGTCCCTGCTTTCCATGGTGGCCCCTAGAATCTGTTCTACCCACAGCAGCCAGGATAACACATTCAAGGGCTTCCCACTGCTCCTGGGGTGAAGAAAACCCTGAACACATGCCACACTTGCCCCTGCCTGTGGCTCAAGCCTCTTTGCCAGCCACACTTTCTCTTTCACTTGGCCCTCTGCAGGTTCTAGAACATGCCATGTTCTGACCCGAGGGCCTATGCACATGCTGTGCCCACTGCCAGGACTGGTCCCAACTTCTCTCTCTCCATCCCCATGTTAACTCTGGCCCTTCTGATCTTGGCCCATGTGGCACTTCCCCATGGAACCGAGGCTAAATTGGAACACCCTCCTTTATATTCTCTCATGGCATTATCTATTCTTTTTGCAAGCATGTGTTGCATTTATAAACTTTCATACATTTGTACATTTGGTTAACATCTGTTCCTTCTGGATGGTCACCTACATGGTGGCAGTACCTGGCACACAGTAGATTCCCAATCAACACTTATTGGCTGAATACCTTTCAACCTCACCCATAGGCAGTGGTGTTTGGCTACTTGGTATAGGACTCTGATCATGGGTCAAAGGTCCAGTTGGGGCCAACACACATTTCTTGCCCTTGGCCCTCCTGTGTCTCAGGGAACAAGTATAGCTCATACTTCCTGAGTAATGTAGGGACTGATTTTGGATTCCAAGATTGATCAGTTCTTCATTTGAGATCTTTCACACACACACACACACACACACACACACACACACACACAACTCTTATTTTCCACCTTTCTTTGTAAGGAATTTACGTGAAAAAAAAGCCTTTTATGAAAATGACTTGGCCTTGGGGTAAGTTATTTAAAGAATTCATACTTGGAGAGAAAAAGTTTTTTTTTTTCCCCCCTATTTGAAAAAAAAAGAGAGAGCAAGAGAGAGAAGGTCATTATTTTTCAAGGATGTTGGATTTCTGCAGCTGCCGAAAAGTTCACCTGGCTGGGAGCTCTTCTGCACACGTGGAACCATCGTTTCCAGTTGGAAAAGATGGCTTTTCTACAAACAGACCCTTTGCTTTGCTTGAAAAAAAAAAAAGTGTTGGGAACCTGTTGATTTTATTGCAGAGCACAGTGTGTGTAAGTCTGTGTGTGCAGACTTCTGAAGCTACGCCTTAAAACCCACTGCTGGCTCACTGGTTGTTCATATTTCCTCCTCCATTGCTTTTCCCCACGTTGACTCTGAGTCTGTGCGGCACTATCCCCAGGTCCTTGGTTGTGACAGTGACAGGTTGACAAATCTGTGCCATGCATCCATGTTTGTATTCCCTTCCTGGAGCCCCATAGTGATTGGTTTTTATGAAATGGTGACTCAGAATATAGGGTAGCATTCCTGTTCATGGCAGTGTTCTATGGTGTGGAAGTACACATCCAATGGTACACATCACCATTCATACTCCAATGGTGAAAAAATGAATCCTTAGTTCCAAAACGGGGAAGTGCGAATGAAATCTAGTAGGTAGTTTAAGGACTGACCCTCTCATTGTAGGCTCTATGCATTTGTGTCTAGTCAAGAAAATGGAGACAATGCTAGGTGTTCCTAACTAGAGGGATTTCACATGGAATTGGTTATAGCCGTGCTCAAGTCGGAATGAGCAGAAGGGGGAGCTGGGGTACCCAGGAAACAGCTGTTGCCTGAGGGCTGGGGTAAGAAAAGGAAGAGGTGCTTTTCTAGGACCAAAGAGCTTGGGGTAAGTGTCTGAAGGGGTATCAGACCACCAAGGGGTGTAGCCAAGCTGGTGTTACTACGGATGTACCTCTGAGGGGGTAGGGGAGCTGGGCTAGGAGTGTCCCAGGAGCTGGAGGCTGGATCCATATGGTCCAGTAGTACTGCTTGAACAGTGCCACCCTGAGCTGAGAACACAAGGAGCCTCTTCTCTCCATCTGGTCCCCCTCTGGTCTCCCTCTAGTGCCCCCTGTTGGTGAGCTGAACAGAAAGTCAACTGGCAAAGGGGTCTGGGAAATGTAGTTTGCAGGCTTTCAGCCCCAGAGCACAGTGCAGAAGGGGAGCTGAGAGACAAAAGGCAAATTACGCATGCATGGAAAACAGAGACCTTTCTATTAAGTGGCATCAGGGTCAGGCCCAGGTGAATATCTGGAGCTCTCAATTCCCAACCTGAGGGTGTTTTCTTTTCTTTTCTTTCCTTTTTTTAAACATAATTTATTGTCAGGTTAGCTAACATACAGTGTATACAGTGTGCTCTTGGTTTTGGGGGTAGATTCCCTTGATTCATTGCTTACATACAACACCCAGTGCTCATCCTAACAAATGCTCGTCACCCATTTTCCCCTGTCTCCCCCCCCCATCAACGCTCAGTTTGTTCTCTGTATTTAAGAGTCTCTTATGGTTTGCCTCCCTCTCTGTTTGAAACTTTTTTCATTACACCTCATGGTTGCTTATTTTTGGAAAGTGGGGCTATTGGATATACAGTTGAAACAACACATCTAACTGTTTCTCATGCTGTAGCAGTGGTGGCATTGGTGAGGGTCTGTGTGCAGAAAGCCCGCTCGCGGCAGCACTAGGTGTCTCCCTGCAAGGAGACGGATTTGTACTGTTTTCCAAGCTCTAATGAAAAGCATTTGGTTTTCATTCTTCTATCCAATGTGAAATGTTATGAATGTTTCATGGTTTAAGTAGACAACTTCACGTACAGTCATGTTTTATGTTCTATCACGTTTGGGATGATTAAAATATTCCCCCCTCTGGAATGTTGGAAGGTTACATTGGGATGTTGAGCAGGAGTTACAGGCCACTCCCTCACTCTTCTTGAAGCTGTTGTTTCTGTATTATTTTAATTTATTGTTGCATGGTTGAGGATAGCCTTGAAGAAATTTGTTCATGCCCCCTGGACCCAGGAAGAAATATCAAAGGCAACAAGCTGATTGATGAGTGTCTAGACTAGAGGTGCTGGTAGATGGAGAATATGAGCAGCTAGACCCCATAGAGCACATATGAGCATCCAAGTTTCCTGTTTGTTTCCAGGATCAGGCAAAGCTTAGAAATTAGTGTTTAGACCCTAATATGCGGTTAACTACCACAATAATAGTAATGCAATGCTAAAGACAGAAATCAGACTAGCGGCATGACTTGGATGTGGTATTCTATATCTGATCCCATGTTGGAGGCTGAGCACGCATCTCTTAGTTACTACCCACATCCACCCTAAGAGAGAGGAGTAATTATCACCTTGGTTTATTGATGAGGGAACTGGCCCATGGTCACCCTGCAAGTCCATGGGCAGATTCCAACCAGCTCTATCAGATGTCAGAGCTGTGGGCCTCTCAGGACCAGGTTGGCCACCTCCTTCTTAGGTGGAGGAAGCCACTTTTGAGAATATAATTCTGGAACATTTATGTTAAGTTTCTAAAAATTAATCTTGATATTAATTAGGAAGTTCAACGAGTTTAACAAAATTCATTCAGCTAAGTATAATTCTGGAATTCCTACTGTGCACCAGACAGTGCCACGTAGGCACTGTGGTGGGTCCAGAGGGTGACGCTTGGGCTCGTGAATTCACAGTCGACCCCAGTAGGCAAGCATCGACCCTTAAGATTGGCTGACCGGATCTCCCACCAGCAACAGGCCACAGCGGGGTGGGGTGCTCTCAGGCACTCTTCGTGGACCCCAGAGCCTCACTGTCCTGCTTGATCTGGTCTGGGAGGCTCTGCTATTCCCACAGTTAGGTGTGTTCTCTAGATTTGAATGAGCTTTTGATGTGGCAGTCCAGAAAATAAAAAATTAAAAACAATCTGTTCACATGTCCTGCATGGTAGCCCAGGCAGCCTACATGGAGGGGGGGAGCCACACACTCTTGGTGCCTTAGATGGGTTGCCAGGGAGACCTCTCTTGGGGCTTGTGCCATCAGGCAAATGAGTGGGTCTTACCTGCCAAACAGCACCTCTCTTATTCCAGAAGCTACTGTCACCATCTTTGACCTCACACATCCTTTCTAACCCAGGCCACTTGCTGTCCTCCTTTTCTGATTCTGCCCCACTCTTGCCCTCCCCATGTTATGCTGGCTGCCCAGCCCTCCTTGGACAGAAAGACCATCTAAGGCTGCTGACTTGGGACACAGGGTAGGATTTTTCTGGAATTCTTTTTGATGCGTGTTTAATTTTAGGCTCTTTGGTGTTGCAGAAGGTTCCTAGCCAATAGAAGTGAACAGAATTCATGATCACATTTGCCATAAAACATTACTGAAAACACTGCCTTGTGGGGTGCCTGGGTGACTCAGTCGGTTCAGCGTCTGACTTCGACTCAGGTCGTGGGCTCTGTGCTGACAGCTCAGAGCCTGGAGCCTGCTTTAGATTCTGTGTCTCCCTCTCTCTCTGCCCCGCTCCTGCTTGGGCTCTTTCTCTCAAAAATGAATGTTAAAAAACAACAACAACAACACTGCCTTGTACATCACCAAGAGGACCCCATGTGAAGTCTTATTGTATCTTTATTTTAGAGGTTGGTGTTAGGTCAATACTGCTTTTCCCTGAGGAATGGTATTTTTCCACCTGTCAGAGGAGAGCGAGAAAACTCACAAGCACGCATGTTTACCTTTACAAAAAAAAAAAAAAAAAGTTTTCCCTCATTTCAGAACACTCAGAACCAAATTCTGAGGCAGAATGGACGGACTGGACCATTGACCCTGGAATCCCCATGAAGTGGGTTCGAGGCCCAGAGCTAGGTATTTAACAAACGTCTTTGTGCCTGGGCTTGTTTGTCTGTGACTCCGGCTGCGAGGAGAGGAAACCAGCAGTGTGGGTAGCAGTGCCTGGTGCTCTGCGTGCCTTGGGCTAACATCCCACAGTGATGGTTTTTTTGTTTTGCTTTGTTTTGTTTTTTTGGTAGTTTAGAGCAAGTTTGCAGGAGGGCAGAGAGAGAGAAAGAGAGAGAATCCCAAGCAGGCTCCGTGCTGTCAGCTCAGAGCCTGATGTGGGGCTCGAACTCACAAACTGAGATTGTGACCTGAGATGAAACCAGGAGTTGGCCGCTCAACCCACTGAGCCACCCAGGCGCCCCCACCCCCACCTCCACCACAGTGATTTTTATCACCAGAGCTGCCATAGTGACCTTGTTAGCATATTTGGATTTTTTTTTTTTTTGGTTGTTAATGTCTCTAATTTAATTTCAGTCTATTTTGGGGGTACGTCACTTTAAATCTTTTATGCTCAGCGGTAAATCGTGAGGGTGCGTAGAGTCTCTCTCGCTCTCTGTCCTCATTTCCCCCACACAGTGTTCCATCAGCCAGAGCTGGATCCTATTTCAGTGGAAGTTGAGGGAGTAGCCGTTTTTATAAATTCCACCCTTGCCCTATTTTTCATGCCACTCAGAGGGAGGAAACTCACCTGTCAGCCCTCAAAGACTGTGCAAGGGTGTGTTTTGCACCGAGCTGGGATATCCAGGTATGTCACTGTCCCGCTCCAGGGGATGTCACCTCATGGGGTGCTGGCTCCGCCAGAAGACCCCAAATGCCCCTTGCAGTGGATGCACCATCCCACTGTCCCACACATATCAGTTCCTCATGGGGAGTGATAGCCTGGCTCCTGGAGGCTGTGGTCGGGACCTTAGCTGCAGGCTAGGGGAGCACACGGAGACCCAACACAGAGACTGTGTTCCTTACATGCTGGCAAGGCAAGTGTAATCTTATCTGTCCCCAGTGCTCACACTTGGCTGGTGCATTTCCTCCAGAAAACCTTCAGATGGAATAATTGCTCTCTAGGAGCGATTCTCTGAAGGGTGCCCTCGGATAGCCTAGGGCTGTTTGTTCCCAGAGGAACCAGGTGTGAAAACAAGAAGGTTCTCACCAAAGTGATTCCCTGGGGGGAACCTTATCTTAAAAATCAAAATTCACACCCAAATTGTGGCTTGGGAGGACTGCCTTACTGTCTCAGAAGGTTTCTCTGTGGACAGTTGTGTTCCTGCAATGGTGAGCCCGGGCCTGCCCCCTCCTCCTCCTAACTGCAGCATGGACTGTGTGCTCCCTCTGCTGAACTTCCCGTGGCTCCCTCATTTCCTCCTCACCAGCTTTGAGAGGAAGACTCAGGCAACCCGCCTGGGGGGATACCCTAGCTGCAGCCTCCGCAGGCTCCTCTGTCTCCTTGAACAACAGCAGTCAAGCTAAGCTTTACTGAGCACTTACTATGAGCCAGGCGCTCTGCTAAGGGCTTACATCTGGGATCTCCTTTCAGCCCCACAGCACCCCTTGGGGAAGGAGCTGTGATTCTCCCTGCTTCATTGATGAGTCATCAGAGACTAAAAGAGGGTGAGAGATTTATCCTAGGTCAGACAAAACAATCGGGGAGCCAGGATTGGAATTCATGTGTTTTGTCTTTAAAACCACATCTTTAACCACAAGGCAACTGCCCACTGCCACCGTCAACATGCTCCTCATCATAATACAGGTGCCATTTATTAAGGACTCATAACATTCCAGGGAAGGTAGTAAGCGTTTGATACACATTTCACTTAATCACTGCACACCGGGGCTGTGGGTGTGGTTATTCTGATTGGAAAGATGGTCACATCAGGCTTGGAGAGAGTCTGCAACTTGCCCAGCATCCCACCCACTGGCTCTTGGTTAAGCTGAGCATGCTCTCTGGTCTGCCCCAGACCACAGTCCTCCTTTGAATTCTTGTCATCAACTCTGTGGCCCTCAGGGCGCAGACCTCCCTGCCCTCTGTGCTCACTCTGGGCAGTGGGGCCTACACTGCCCCCATCCTGCCAGTGTGGATCCCCCTGCCAGCACTGGAAGGGATTCCTTGCCCCAGGGCTTAGAAAGGTCTCAGCGGTTTGGGTGCAAATCACCCATCATCAGTGTCTCAAGATGAGAATGAGGGGTGGGTAGCCTTCCTCTGACCACAGGTAAATACTTTGCAACATGTCACAATGGCACCCAGGGCTTCTGATGGGATTGCCTTTACCCTGTGCTCAAGAGAGCTGGAGAAAACCCGTGGTCAGCGCAGCTAGGTGAATGTCTGTTTCTGGAGTCTTCCGCTGTGCCCGTGTGCCCAGGTGCAGACATTCTTGTATCTGGACATTGAGTGCTATGTGTGGGAAAAGTTGATGTTTCTGGCTTGCATGACAACAAGGTTAAGTCTGAATCTTTCCTGTAACTCTGTAAGCATGTTGGACCAATTCCTAGCACTGACACCAGTCTCGGACTTCTCGGCCTGAAGCGCTGTCTGTCCTTGGTCTCGAAGGGCCCAGTGGCCTTGGGCACCTGCCCCCATTTCCTCTGCCATGTCTGTTTTCTCTCTAACTTGCTTCTCCTGCTGGCACAAGCTGGTTTGCCTCTCCCTTGGCACAAAGGTGACCTGAGGTCTTCCCTGGAAATGAAATTGGTAGAATCACGGAGCAATTCAGGGATGGCTTCTGGCTGTTAAACTCTCACACAGAATATTTTGTGATCCATGTGTTGTTTTTCCTTGGGAAATACCTAAATACTCTATTTTTAAACTAAAGAAATATTTAATTCATGCGGAGTTTGTTAATTTACAACTGAGATTTTTTTTTTAGCTTGCCAAGAGCAAAACTCATAACTAAAATGACAATTTATGTATTTGCTCAACATTTTCAGTAACCCCAAATTCTTATGATAAATAGTGATGTGAATATTCTAAAAGTCCCACACATAGAATGCCCTTTGTTTTGTCTTTTTCTCTTCCTCCTCTTGTTCTAGAAAAGACTTGGTCTGGGGGTGGGGGTGGTGCCTGGGTGGCTCAGTCAGTTAAGCATCTGACTTCGGCTCATGGTTTGTGGGTTCAAGCCCCACATCCGGACTCTGTGCTGACAGCTCAGAGCCTGGAGCCTCCTTCGGATTCCGTCTCCCTCTCTCTCTGCCCCTCCCCCACTCAGGCTCGCTCTCTCTCTCTCTCTCTCTCAAAAATAAATAAACATTAAAAAAAATTAAAACAAAAAAGACTTGGAGTATCTTCCATAAGTACATAGAATTTTCTTTTTTAATGGATAATTGGGGCAAAGGGAAAATAAATGTAAGAAAAATAATATGAAGCCAGAGATTGAAAATCTACCCAGTCAGCACCAGCTCCAGCAGTGTGCTGGCAAACAAGACCACAGGGTGAACTTAGAATGATCGCTGGTATCTGTAGCAGCCCGAGAGGGCCAGGGGCCCCACAGGCTGTGGTCTGTCCTCATCAGAGGGGTGAGGGCCGTTCCCACAGTGGCTGGAGACGGCGTATTACCGAGCCCAGCATGGAAGGCCCCGCAGATGGCTGCACACCTGCCCAGCTGGAACTTTGACCTCTCCCATGAGATCTGGATCCAGCACCCTTGTTATTCTGAAATTGGTATTGTTCTTCTTCCTTTTCATGATGCTTACAACTCGTGAATATCGGTGTTGATGAAGCATGTCTGTTAGGGCATATGTATGCAGTTTGTGGCATTAAAGGTAAAAATGTATTAAGGTTCTGTTCTCGCTATAGGGAAGGAATAACCATCGCGGAGCTACTGGTAGAGTGGCTGACGAGAGGGAGGAGAAGGGAGGAGGCAAGCTTCCGTTCACCCTGCTGTTCCCCTCCGCCACTACCCCCCAGGAAGGACATGGGCATGGAGAGGGAATACAGGTCCTTGGTCTCTTATCTGCAACTCCCAAATCCAGGATTTTCGACACTCATTTTGTGGAAGGCCTGCCCTGCCCTGATAGGAGCCTATGGAGCATCTCTCCTGACCCCCTTTTTCCTCGTTTCTCTGCAGAATTAATAGTGCCTTTGATAACCGCTCGCTGCCCTAGACCTCAGGGAAACTATTCAGTATGTGGCACACGCACCGCATGGCCTTGCAAAATCTGAAAAATTCTGAATTCCTGCAACCTATCTAGCTGCAGGGGTTTGGATCAAGGTGTCAGGCCTCTGCCCTTGAATGCGGGGACAGGACAGAGCACTGGGGTGTGTCTCTGAGTCCCCAGCCAGCCTGGCATGGTTTTGGCCTGACAGACCAAATTAGCAACGCTCGGTGAGGGGAGTGCAGGCAGCCCGGAGGGATAATTATGCTATAGCTGCTGCAGGGCCTGGAACAAGCTAGAGACCATCCAAGGGGAAGGAGCACTATCACTGAAGGCTGCTCAGAGTCGCCGTGCACACTGTGTGTGCAGCATGCAGCAGCAAAGTCAGTTTCATCATGCTCAACACAGAATCCTTTCCTGCTAAGCTTTCTTCGACCCTCCTACTGTTATGTTTTAAGTTCAGATGGCAATGAGGACCATGTTGGCACACATAGGGCAGCTGGAGAGAGTCAGAGCCGAGGGGGGAAGCTTTGGGTTCTAGGGCCAAATTCACCACTGCCCAGTACTTGGCTTCAGCTTTGTTATGTGGGAAACAGGGATTCCACTCACTCATTCATTCATCCATGCATTCATTCATTCATTTACTCACGTGTGCATTCATTCAATGAATATTTATTTCACACCAAGTCCTATGCCAGGGGCTGGGGGGTGGTGTGGGCAATGAATGGAAGAAATGAGACCGTCTTAGTGAAAATCCTTTAACAACCACAGAGCACCTGACCATTGTGTTGTACCTGTTACTTAGTATTCTGGGCATATGCCAACCCCCAGCATCGTGCCCGTTGTGACAGCCTATTTATTAGCTCTCTGTGGCCCATCAGGGAGGGAGGGGCAGGTCTTAGGAGTCCTACTTTGTGCTTGAAAGACTGATGCTCCAGTGCAGCATTTTGATCTGTTGAATGTCTGGGAGCAACCCTGCCGTTCTGGTCTGGGAGTGATGGGCTACTCTTCTTCGAGACTGTTCAGCTCTTACGTGTTTGAGCTCGCCATCTTCCAGAGAGATATTGCCAATGTGTCCTCAGGGCCACGCTGAAACTGTAGCTCTTCTCACGTGAGAACCTGAAAATATAGGACACTTTGCAAAGAGAAGTACTGAGCAGCCCACTTGGGGAGGAATCTGCAGGTGAGAACAGGAGTTGGTGACTCCAAGAGGGGAGTTATCAAGAGGGGAGTTAGCACCATGAGACAGAGCACCATGTGGCTCCTGGCCGGTTGCCTGCGAGCACGTGGGTGTGCTCGTGACAACAGAGCTCTTGCTTGGTAGCCCGTCACTTCCACAGTGTTGAAATGGGAGCAAGGGGGTTTGTTGCAAATTTCCAAGTTGGACAGATCGGTCTGATCTAGGCCGTGAGCACCCAGCAAACAAGCACCCTGAGCCCAGAATTTGGAGATCATGTGTGGTCCATCTTCCTTGCGTTCAGAGATGATCTGGTTGGTGAAGATAGGTATATGGGTATTGATTTTATAGATATGTGGGTACAGATTTTACAAAGAGATTTTTAACAAGCGGCCTCTTTCATTCTGACTGCATGCAAGGCAGTGCCATCTGGGACCTTGCCTGTTGACTTGAAATGGACTCTTCCTTCCCTCGCTCCACTGCTGAGGCCCAGAAGTCTCGATGGAGGTGTGCCTGGCTCTGGGCGAGGAGAGACCCATCCTGTGGGGCCAAGGCATTCATGTTTTTCATCTTGTATTTCTGTGGCTAACTTTGTTCCCCCATGCCTTCTGTATTGTTGAGAGTTTAAGAGTGACCTCTGTATTTTTCTCAAACTCAACATTTTAAGTGAATAGAGTAATTCTAGTTTATTATATACATTTGAAAACTACAAATGGAAAAGAAAAACGAAGATCATATGTTCCCTATCATTCACGTTTTAGTTATGTTCTACCCAGGTTGGTTGGTTGTCTATCTGTCCATCTGTTTATCTATTTTTTATTTTTAAATTTATTTCCTCCTCCTCCTTCACCTGAAGATACTTGTGTGCTGAATCTTTGCAGAATTGGGACCGAACTGTATATGCAGATTTATTCCTGCTTTTCTCTACATCACTAAATCACCTTCACAAACATGCCTTTCACAGCTACATATTGTGTTCCCATTGCTGGCTCTCTCTGTGGTTGGATGTTTAGATTGCTTTTCAGTTTTCACGATTGTAAATTATATCATACAGAGTATTCTTGTTTGTTCATTATGACCCATATCTCAGGCTATTTCGTAGTGTGCATTTGGGGCCCTGGAATGATCAGGTCACTTTATGAAGCCAGTTTGTGCATATGGGGCTGGGTTCGCTGCATGAAAGTTGTAGCAGGGCTGACTTCTGTATGGTTTAGTGCTGAAAATGGGAATGATAGCTAACAAATTTAAGCACTGCCTTTCTATTTACATTTGGATCCTGAAAGTACACACTATTCATACCACACTTTGGTGTCGGTCAGAGGGGTTTTCACCAACAAAGTCTAGGTTGCCCTCGCATGGCAGCTTGAATGCCTAGGCACTGTGATATGGGCTCTAATTAATAACAACACCTGCTTATCAAAGTGAGACCTTACAGGGCATCAGTTTATCTAAAGAGTCAGAAGAGGGGTCGCCTGGGTGGCTCAGTCAGTGAAGCGTCCAACTCTTGATTTCATCTCAGGTCATGATCTCACGGTTCATGAGATCTAGCCCCATGTCAAGACAGCACAGAGCCTGCTGGGGATTCTCTCTCCCTCTCTCTCTGCCCTCTTCTGTGCACACATAGACACACACACACATACACACACACACACACACACACACACACACTCTCTCTCTCTCTCTCTCTCTCTCTCTCAAAAATAAATAATCTAAAAAAAAATCCGAGAGTCAACAGAAGATTAACCTTTCCCTGTGTTGAGGAAAGGACACACTTACTTGCATTTTGGCTGGGATGTGTGTGGCATGCAATATTTTTTTCTGATTATATTTTGTTTTCCTTTGAAATAATGCTTTGTGATTGCTAATGTTTATGGCTCTTTACTCACGACTCTCAGAACGGCGGCCAGAATGCCACCTCCCTGGGTCCCAGCCGTCAGCAGTGGGTAGAACCCTTTCTATGCCGTTAACCTGAGGTGCTTTCTGATCTCTCCCCACTGGGCCTAGGCTGCCTTTTCCTCCGTCAACTGTGTCCTGCTGTCTGCCTTCCTCTGATGGGACAGATTTTCTCTTCCCTGATTTTCAGTCCCTTTTGCCTCCTCGGCTGTGATGTGGACAGGTGTGAGCCGTCTTCTGCCCATCGGCTCCACCTGTAGCAAGTGAGCTCAGGTCCCCCACCCCCCACCCCATGACAGTGGAGGTCCATCTCCTGGCCACTGGAGACTGACCATTCTCTGTGGGAGGCTCAACAGAAGGCCGGCTTCCCTTATGGCTTTGGAAATCAAAGTGCCAAGGACTGCATGAATGTCTCCGTTGTCTTCTAGAAAAGAAGAAGCCAAGGAGGGGCAGGCCGTCCCAGGACTGGCGGGAGCGGAGGAACGCCATCCAGCTCACCAGCGAGCACACGGTGGAGACCCTGGTGGTGGCCGATGCCGACATGGTGCAGTACCACGGGGCAGAGGCCGCCCAGAGGTTCATCCTCACGGTCATGAACATGGTGAGTCTCCAGTCGGTGTTCTGACCCAGGGGGGCTCTGTTTCCTCCTGGATGAATGCTCTGTCATTGTCTTTTCCCCAGCTAAGGAAGAAGCTGGGCTGAGGGCTGGAGACACACACAGCCCTGTGACCCCTGAGCAGGGAACTGAAGGGCTTCCCAAGGGAGAGGGCCCACCCATCGCCCCTGCCCTCGTGCGTTGTTTTGGCGCCTGGGTCTGCCCCGTGGTTGTGCCCTGCCTGCCACTCTTATCAGAGGTTTGCCAAAACCTTTGTTGAGTGCTAGACCCCCTGGATTTGAAGTTGAGTGAGTCAGTGCCCGTTTTAAGGAGTCAGTGGTCTAGTAGAAAGAATCAGGATCAAATTTTAATGTGAATCGGTTCTTGCCGTGTGCTGTGAGGGCTGGGGGAAAGCGCGGGGGGAGGTTATCTGTTTGAGTGTACCAGGGAAGGAGCTCGGAAGCCTGTGTCTACATCTGACTCAATGAATGAGGATAGAGGGAAATCTTCACATGATGGCTGGGCAGGGGAGGGGCTGCACTCCTCACAGTGGAGACACAGAAAGACTTTTGCATGCATCCCAATTCTACCTATCCATCCGCTCTCCTAACAAGCATCTCTGAAGACCACTGGCACTACGTTAGGTGTTGGAGATACAGGTCCACAACAGACCTGGTCCTTCCCTTGGGAGGTGGTGGTATCGGCAGACAGATAAAACACCATCTCACAGTAGAATTATCTGCAAGGGGCCACTGGGGCCCAGGTGGAGGGCTGCTGAGCGATCATCCTGCATGATGGGCACTTTGGGAAAGAGCTGACCTTTGAGCTGAGCGAGAGTGAGGGTTTGCAAGATCAGGGTAGGGGTGACAGGTCTCGCAGCAGGTGCGGCAGGGGCTGCATTTGTGGGCGGGGGTGGGGGGGTGGTGTGTGGTATGATGTGGCTGCAACAGGGAATAGGGGAGCCTTAGGGGAACAGTTGGGGAGAGCTGGTAGACATCCTGAGCAGTGGGGCCGCTGAAGGGGGAAGGGAGGAACGGCCCCAGCAGCTGTGCCCCGCCTGGGGGAGGGGGGCATTGGAGTTGGAGAACGTGTAGGGGAGAGGGAGCTAGGGGGCAGGAGTGAGGGTGGAGGCGGGGGTCAGGCAGGGAGGAGGGAGGTGCTGGCCTGGGTTTCTGAGAAATATGCCTGAGTTCTTCATTTGCACAAACCCAAGTCCTCCTGGTGGCTGCTTAATGATGGGCTGCTGTGCTTTGTCCTGCCCTGAGGAAACCCGGGAGGACGGCTGGTGGGGCTGGCTCCACACCAGACCCTTTCATCTGTAGTTAATTTCATCTCGTTTATTGTTTTTAATTGTCCAGAGTACGAGTGCCAAGAGTAAACACTCATTATGGCAACTAAAGTAGTAATGAGGCAAAGCTTCTACTTTGATATTTGCTTTCATAATTTTATCGTCAGCACAGCGGCAGCTGTTTTTTTATCACAGGCAGGGAGGGGGAGGTACGTGGCAGTGTTGCCCCCCACCCCCCCCCGCCCCCCAAAGCTGTAAGGCTGAAGGACAGAGACTGAGTGGTCCTCTTGCTTGGCTTTAATTCCACGGCCTTGGCTTCTCTTCCACTGCTTGTACTAAGACGTTGGAGGCTCCAGATCCCATCGCTGAGGGCAAATCTGGGGCCAGCCACATTAAATTGGGATTTAGATGTTTTCTGATGAGGCCTGCCTAATAAGAGCAGTGCCGCTGTGGTGAGAGGCATATGGCATGTGTATGCTAATACTGAGCCCTCCAGTCACCTCCCGTGGGGGCTCTTGGCTGGGGTGGCGAGACCAGAGAGCAAATGAAGACGGAGTCTCCTGACCCAGTCACACAGACTCTCAGCACCAAACACTGGTTTCCGTCGCTCTAGCGGTGGTTAGCTCTTCAGCAAGTTTAACGGTGGGTTGCATTCAGACGCTGCCCCTTGTTTGGAACGAGACCCCCCTCCACCACTACCATCCTTCAGTCCCTCAAAACCCTAGTTTTGAAAGAATTCCAAAGAATTCTGTTCTTCCTGTGGCTGTTGTAGCCAAGGGATTTCTGTTAGGAAGTAAGATGATCTTTAAGCCAGGAGGATGGGAAAGGATTGTGGTCGGGATGAGGAACCCTGTCATTAGCCAAGCCTTCAGGTGCCGTGAGCGGGAAGGTGAGGCCAACCAGCCCATCTCTCTCCCGCCAGAGTGTTTACTGTGGGGCTGCAGGATGGAAATGGCTCTGTGTGCCTAGCTTCTGTGGATTCGGGGGAGTCTGCTGGAGTGGCTGCCACCTTCCTTGCAACACGTTTCTCTCCAGGCTGAGGGAAGTAGCATCATTGGGTCTCACTTGGGTCTCTGGGTAGAGACCTGCCAGTCCACGCTTGCCACTCTGACCCTTGAGGCTAAATCTAGGCAGGCTTCTGGGCACTTGTGGGGACTTGGTGTATGAAAACACGTTCAAAGCTGGGGGAATATGGTGTTACGTGTCGGCTCCCAGTTTTCATAGCGTCTCATGGTTGTGACGTATGAATTAGATCGGTGTCCGTCAGTGGCCTGGTGGCACGTGTTTGAGAGGAGGGAAAGGAGTGGATGTCCATGATGAGTGGCTGGGTTTTTTCTCCTCATCATCTGACTTGGTGGATTTCATTGTTTGCCCATCTTACAGAGAAGGAAGTGGAGCCTTGCGGGGGGATTGACACAGTCAGGGTGCACGGCCAGTGAGCAAGTATGTAGCGGGGCGAGCACGCAACACCAGGGCTGAGGGACCCCTGTCTCACCTGTTCAAGGTGACAAGCATGTCTGGGGCCTGTTGTTTCTCTCCCTCTCCTCCCTGGTCTGCCCATCGTTACCTTTAGCCTTGACGACTGCAGGAGCCACCTTGCTGGGCTCCTCACTTTCATTTTCTTCTCTCTTGAATCCTTGTCCCAGAATGGCCAGCAAGAGGTTCATCCAACAGAGTTAGGACTTTGTCACTAAGCAGCCCTAAGCCCTTCTGTGGCTTCCCGTGCAGTTGATGCAGAATGCCCCTGTTTTGCATGGCCCTCCCAGGCTGTACAGTGGAGACCTGCCTGATTCTCCTGGACTTTATTCACTTCTCCACCTCAACACCAAACTGTCATGTGGGCCACTGTTTCTCAGCTGCCCCAGGCTCTTCCCTCACCCTCTTTGGGCTCTCTTTGTCAGGAATGCTCTTCTCCCCACTCCTTATCAAGCTAGCTTCTCTATCTTTAAAGCCTCTGGGTAAATATCCCCTCAGAGGGGCTCTTCTTATAGATCCCTCTGAAAAGGCCAACCTGTTTTCTTTTTTTTTTTTTTTTAAGCTTTCTTTCTTGCTTTCTTTCTTTCTTTCCTTTCTTTTCTTTCTTCCTTTCTTTCTCCTTTCCTTTCCTTTCCTTTCTTTTCCTTTCCTTTCCTTTCCTTTCCTTTCCTTTCCTTTCCTTTCCTTTCCTTTCCTTTCGACAGAGTGTGTGAGTGGGTCAGAGAGAGGGAGAGAGAGAGAATCCCAGGCAGGCTCCATGCTCTCAGGGCAGAGCCTGATGCAGGGCTCGATCCCACGAACCTCAAGATCATGACTTGGGCTAAAATCAAGAGTTGGTTGGACAGTTTAAGTGTCCAAGGCCAACTTGTTTTCTTTATCATAGCTGGCTGCTTTTGTACTTGGTCCTTATCTTGAGTTATAATTTAATGTTTATTTGCTTTTTAAAAACCATTTTGCTGTGGAGATTTGTTATGCTACTGAATTTAAGCTGGTATAAAATCAATTTAGAGTATTATAACTTTAGGATGTTAAGCATAATCCCTACAGTAAACACAAAGAAAATAGCTACAGAATATACAGAATATAGGAAGAGAAAATGAGACATGAATTAAAACAATTTCACTGTTAAAAAAATCAACTAAACACAAAAAAGTCAATGCAGGAGATGAGGGACAAAAAAGGCTATCAAGTATAGGGGCACCTGTTCAAGGTGACAGGCATGTGTGGATCTTTACCTAATATAATATACAAAAAATGAACTTGCAATGGATTAAAGACCTGAACATATAAGAGCTAAACTATAAAACCCTTAGAAGAAAGCGTAGGGAAAAACATCATGACCTTGGATTTGGCAATGACTTCTTGGCCATGACACCAAAGACACAGGCAACAAACGAAGAAATAGGTAGAGCCGACTTCACCAAATTTAAAAACTTTTGTGCATCAAAGCACACTATCCACAGAGTAAAAAGGCAACTCCTAGAATGAGAGAAAATACTTGCAAATACATATTTGACAATATCCAGAATATAGAGAACTTCTGAAAGTCAACAACAAAATAAACAACCTTATTGAAAAATCAGCCAAAGGACTTGAATGGACATCTCTCCACAGAAGATCTGGAAGCGGCCTACAAGAGCCAGAAAAGATGTTCAGTGTCGCTGATCATTAGGGAAATGCACATCAAAACCACAATGAGATACCACTTCATTACCTTTAGGATATTTTTATTTATTTACCTGTTTATTTTGAGTAGAGTCGACACACAATGTGACATTAGTTCCAGGTGTACAACATGGTGATTTGACAACTGGGTGAGTTATGCTGTGCTCACTACTGGTGTAGTTACCATCTGTGACCATGCAACACTATTGCAATACCAATGGCTATATTCCCTATGGTGTACCTTTCATTCCCGTGACTTGCTCATTCCCATAACTGGAAGCCTGTATCTCTCGCTGCCTTTCTATCGTTTTGATCGAGATGCTATTATTTCAAAATCTGCGTAATAGCAAGCCGAGTGGATGTGGAGAAATGGAAACTTCATGTGTGTTGGTGTCACGGTAGATTGAGGCAGTGCTTATGGGAAAAAGACCAGTGGTTCTTCCAGAAAAAAAAAAAAAAGGTAAAAATAGAATTATCATGTCATCTAGCAGTTCTGCTTCTGAGTATATACCCAAAAGAAGGGAAATTAGGGCCATAGGCAGATATTTGTATGTCCATGTTCACAGCAGAATTGTTCAGAGCAGCCAAAAGGAGGAAGTAGCCCAAGTGTCCATGGATGGATAAATGGATAAAGTGTGGTTTATATGTGCTATGGAATATTAGCCTTAAAAAGGAAAGAAACTCAGACACAGGCTACAACGTGGATGAATCTTGAAGATATTCTATTAAGTGAAATAAGCCAGTCACAAATACCCAAATACTATATGCTTCCACTTATATGAGGCCCTCAGAGTAGGTCAAATTCATAGAGATAGAAAGTCGAATGGGGGCTGCCGGGGGCTGCCAGGGGCTGGGGGAGGAGGCATGGAGAGTTCGTGTTTAATGGGGACAAGGGTTTAGTTTTGCAAGATGAATGAGTTCTTGGATGCATGGTGGTGATCATAGCACAATAAAGTGAATGCATTTAACACTACTGAACACTATTTAATAGTGGTTAAGATGGTAACTTTTATGTCATATGTATTGACTGCAATTTAGAAAGTTCACTCACTAATTCAGCTCTGTTTACTGGTTACTTCATGTGTGCTAGTCACTCTTCTAGGGTCTGGGGCTAGAATAGGGACCATGACAGGTCCCACTCCTATGGACCTCATGCAGGTCCCTGTTGGAGGGACCAACAGACAGCGCTCAACATGACAATCGGTAAAATTCGTGTGCGAATTTTATAAACTGCGATATGAAGATCCAGGCGATAGCAAGCGAGTGAGGCGGTCAGGACACCTCTGTGAGAAGTGAGTGATGTTCCCCCTAGAAGGGAGGAGGCACTGAGGAGCCAGCCAGTGGAAGTCAGTCTGGCATTTGGGAGGCACAGAAAGAGGAGGTTTCTGGTGGGTGATGGGGGAGGGGACACAGTGAGAGGCCGTGGCAGCTGGCCGACCTCACAGTCTGGTACACCAGGGCATGGAGAGTGGACTTCGCTGCAGGCACGACCGGAAGCTACTTGTAGGGGTTTAAGCAGAAGAGTGGCATGTGCTGATTTGTGTTTTTTAAAAACCCCTCTGGGGGCGCCTGGGTGGCTCAGTCGCTTAAGCCTCTGACTCTTGATTTCTGCTCAGGTCATGGTCTCGCGGTTTGTGAGATCGAGCCCTGCATTGGGTTCCGTGTGCTGACAGTGCAGAGCCTGCCTGGGATTCTCTCTCTCCCTCTCTCTACCCCCCCCCCCCCCCCCCGCTCATTCCTGCTCTCTCAAAATAAACAAACATTAAAAAAAAAAAAAACAAAAAAAAAAACCCTCCGCCTGACTCGTATCCCAGGAACTGGAGTCCTGCCCCAGGCTCTGTGTCCCCAGCAAACCGCTCATGTGCACGGGTGCACGCGGAGGGAGACGCCTCTGCCAGGCTGGGTCTTTCCGCCAGCAGCAGGCTGCAGAGTGGTCCTCTGGACCTGGCTTTTGTCAGTTTTTCAAATGTGCTGAAGTGCCTTCTTATGTATGTATCTCGGGTTTCCCGCGGTTGGGGATGGTAATGACACAGGAGCAGGAATATTTTCAAGAACAAATTGCCGGCGGAAGCAGGTGGCGCTGACAGCAGAAACCCTGGGTTTGGGCAGCCAGATTGGAAAATGGGGCCCCTCGACGGAGCTTTGGTTGTTTTTAGCTTCCTTAACAACCATGGAGTGAGATGAAAACCTGCGGTGTTCCAGGCAAGCTCTGTTTGGAGGAAAAATGACATCAATTTCACCCCATTACCATGTGAAACAGACAGGAAGCCTCTCTCTGGTGCCCAGAGAAACTGTCACAGTGTTAGAGCACTCCCCGGTCCTCACACGCCAGCAGTCATCCCTGGGAAGGATTGACTGGAAGGATCCTGGGGGGATTGTAAACTGTGGGTGGCCGGGCCCACCCCCAGGGTCTCTGGCTCAGTGGCTCTGGGGTGGGCTTCAGAATGCATTTCCAACAAATGCCCAGGTGCTACTGCTTCAGGGACCCCACTCAGAGGCACTGTGCTAGAGAAAGAGTTCTTTACTACATGGGGGTCTGAATGGGCACCCAATGTGATTGGAGGGTGTCATCCGCGGTCCCTGTCTGTCCTTGGGGAGGCTCCAGGTAGCACAGGTAGGTGGTGCTCTTATGATACCCCTGCATTGGCCCTTGAACAGCTCCTCTCCGTGTGTCCCCATCACCTGCTTCTTCTCTGGCCCTGTCTGCCCCTCCCTGCCTGTGTCCCCAAGTCGCCCAGGCAGGAGAGCTGCATTGTGGTGCTGGCAGTGGGTCTACCCGGCTTGGCCCCCAGGCTGCCAAGGAAATGTGACAAATTCAGTCAGGGCTCTGAACACTTGCCAGGACGCAGCCAGAGCTGGACGCCGGAGACAGAATTTCCAGACGATTGGCGGTGCTGTTCCTTTGCCCAACCAGGTGTCTCCCTAAACATCGTATGGCTGCCGCCTCCAGGACTTCTCCTGAGCTTGAATTTCCATGGGGAAAAAAAGACGAGGAGACTTCGTTACATGTCTTTGGGGCCTGCTGCTTTGTGTTTGTGGCTGCCATCAGATTTTCGTCTGGCTCTCCTGGCTTGGCTCTGGGTCTCCCCGGAGATCCTGTGCTCCGCTGAGCTCTGTGGGAACATGGTACGGTGCCCACCAGGTGACGAGGTGCTCTAGCTGTGGTCAGGCTCCCAGATGTGCTTTCCTGGATGTGAGTACCCTAGGCACACGTCAAGGGGAAATGCCTGCCTTCGGTCTTGCTAGAGAATGTCGCTAGGGCATGAAGCTTCTTCCAAAAAAATTAATTAAATTCCAATTGTGGTAAAATACATACTAAATTTACCATCTTAGCCACTTAAAAAAAATTTTTTTAAAGTTTAGTTGAAAGAGAGAGAGAGAGAGACTGGGGGAGGTACAGAGAGTGGGAGACACAGAATCGGAAGCAGGCTTCAGGCTCTGAGCTGTCAGCACAGAGCGGGATGTGAGGCTCCAGCCCATGAACCAGGAGATCATGACCTGAGCCTGAAATGGGATGCTCAGCTGACTGAGCCACCCAGGTGCCCCCCACCTTAGCCATTTTTAAGTATACAGTTCAGTATTGTTAAGTATATTCACACTGTGCAACCAAATCTCTAGAACTTTGTCATCTTGCAAAATTGAAACTCTGTGCATGAAGCAGTTCCCATCTCTTACCCCTTCCTCCTAGACCCTGAAGTATGAAGGTTTTTCTTCCCCTCTGTCTCACATCCTTTTTACCCCATGGGAAGCGACTGAGACTTTGGGGCTCATGGTTGTACAGGATGCACAGAACTGTCATCAGCCCAGCAAGGAGGAGACGGAATGTTCTGGAGAGGCAGATTGTTCCTATGGTTTTGCTGTCCTGAAATTTGCACTATTTCATGCAGATTCTTTATGCCTCCTTTATGTGCTGTGTCTCAGTACTGTTGAGAAGTGCTTTACTGTGTCATTCCTTTAAACCTTCTTTAAACAATATCTTTTAACATCTTTGGCTGGGGTTGACATTTTAGGTGATGAGTAGATTGCACCTTGAAGCCCTGTGCAACTTGCATTTTCTCCCTCAGAACTTCAGGGTTTCATTCTTCCTATTTTTTTTTTTTTTCATGTTTTGAATTGAGGTTTTCCAGTTTGGGCCCAATCCTACTGCTGAATATTTCTGGAAAAATTTGAATTGCAGCCATTGGGTGGTTCTCAAAATATCAAAACAAGGAAAAAGTTATGTGTTTTCCCCTTCTTCACCCAGGTTTGGGGATAGGTAATTAAGACATGACTTCAGAATTGGCCTACAGATGGTCCAGTGTGAAAAAAAAAAAAAAAAGAAAAAAAACCTGCTATTTTGTTCTTGAGGGGAAAAAATGGGGGGTGGGGATTAAGAACAGAACAACTAAACGTGTTCTGTTTTTCCTTGTGGGAAAGAATATTAAATTACACAAAGATTTTATTTTGCTTTAATAATAGTTTTCAAAGAGTAAGCTCTAAGCAATGAGACAGCTAATTCCTTTGTCACACAGATGCTCAAACATCGTGCGTGCCTGGCTTCTGACGTTTGTATGCCAGACGCTGTGTCCAGCTTCATGTGGCCTGAATTAACGGTGACTGCCCTGTCTGCTCTGGTGCTTGCTTTATGTTGCCACCGATGTACCAAGGAACACAGTACCAGCTGGAGAAAGTTCTAATGTCCCTGCTGCAAAATTCTGCCTCCTAGATTGTGTCTGTCAGAAAGAAAACAAAGTAGAATATTCAAAACCATGTGAAATAAGAGAAAAAGAAAAACTGTATGATCTCACTTATAGGTGGGATCTAAGAAGACTGAACTCCTAGATACAGAGGAAGCGATGGCTGGTTGCCAGAGAAGGAGGTGGGCAGTGGCAAAGTACACTTTTTCAAAAGGCTGTCCTCCCTGTTCTCTCTATATCTTAAACACCTACATGATCTACCCCTGGGGCACCCCCTACCTCCTTCTTTGTCCATGTTACAGGAAAGGGACCCACGGATCTTCACATTCAGTGGGCTTTTCCCATCCAGGTCAACTTTGATTCCTCCGCCTTGTTTGAGATTTCTTATCTCTCTTCCCCTTGAAACGCTTTCCTTTGATTTTTTTTTTGATATTGAGGTCCTTATAATTAGGTTCTACCAACAAGAGGTGCAAAATTGAGGGACAAATCCTCTTTTATTGCTGTGCCTCTATCTCCATGACGTGCCGTGGTTGGAATGAGGACTTTAGGGAATAAAGAAGGAATATGGTCTTATTGGCTGGACAAGCCTGGATATGAATTGGGGTCATTGTTGACTGACTGGGGGTATTGAGCAGGTGGTGTTATCTTGGTGAGCTGAGGGTGGTGGAGATAATGTCAAAGAGAAAAAACTTGATGGGTTGTGATGAGGGTTAGAGATGACACAGGCTGGCACATGGCAGATGGCTACAGGCATTGACCTCCCCCCTCCCCTACATGAAGGTCCCTTTCAACCTCCTGCATAAAAGCCAAGAATGGGAGTTTTGAGTTTTCTATCAGAATCATCTAATATCCATTCCTCCTTTCAGAATCTGCTGTCCTATATCTTTTTAACAACTGATTTCCAATCAACAGTGTGCCTTTCCCTCCACATCCTCATCAACACTTGTTATTTCTTGTCTTTTTGATACTCATCATTCTGACAGGTGTAAAGTCATATGTCATTGTGGTTTTGATTTCCCCTGATTGAGCATCTTTTCATGTGTCTGTTGGCCATCCATATGTCTTCTTTGAAAAAATGTCTGTTCACATCATGTGCCCCTTGGATTATTTGTGGTTTTTTGGCATTCTGACTGATTATGATTAACTGAAGTCCATAGTTTATTCAGACGTCATTAGTTTTTATCTAACATCTTTTCTCTGTCCCAGGATCCCATCCAGGATACTGCTGTATTTTTGTTAATTTTTATATTTACACCACATTCCTTTTTTCTCTCTTGACAGGTGTACAATATGTTTCAGCACCAGAGCCTTGGAAGTAAAGTGAACATCCAAGTTACCAAGCTTGTCCTGCTACGACAACGGCCTGTAAGTCCCCAGGGGTGCCCTTTAGAGTGTGCAGATGGTGCAACCGGTCTTGAAGTTTCCTGCTTGCTGTTGAGAGCTCAGGAGATTGTCAGTCTCCTCTGTGGTCCCTGGCTTTGCAGATGGCAACAGCATGCCCTGGGCCAGGGCCTGGGGATGTCCAGAGCAGGGAGGGCAGGCACTATGACTCGAAGCTTGGTGTGCATATAATCTGCTTGGAATCTCGAGGGAGCCCTAAGCAGTGGACCTGTGCACATCCTCCCTCTACCCCTAGCACATCTCACGTGTGCAATCTGGATGGGGAGGTCTTTGGAAGCCCTCTGGAGCTTCCAAATTTGGATTCACTGTAGAGTTGTTTTCTGGTCTTTCAGTTGAGTGCATTCCCACGTGATAACGTCGCCTTGCAGAGGCAGGCAATGAATTTGATAATGGGAGACTAATGCTTGGTTGGGTACACTGTTCAGTTTGCCAAAAAAAAAAAAAAAGAGAGAATAATAACATGGTCTTCATTTGAACTTACAAATAAGGCCCTGGTGGCCTCTCTCTGGGTCTCTGCATCTTCCATCTTCCTACCAGCATTAGGTTTGTATCTGGGGGAAGCACATCATCGAATGACATCCCAACAAGCAGCTGTCTCCACACTATATTCTGAACATAAACTCAGGCTTCCCTGGGTGTTTGCTTCTTTAACTGCCCTCCCCACCCCTGATTTACTTTAGGCCAAATTGTCCATCGGGCACCATGGTGAGCGGTCCCTGGAGAGCTTCTGTCACTGGCAGAATGAGGAATATGGAGGAGCCAGATACCTCGGCAACAATCAGGTTCCAGGAGGGAAGGACGATACGCCCCCTGTGGATGCTGCTGTGTTTGTGACCAGGTACAGCTGGATTTGGTCTGTAGCTGGAAATGTGATGGGAAAAAGACATTTCCCTCTTTGGAGGGGAATAGAGGGCTATTTGCTAGGAATTCAGGCTTGGAAATCAGACCTGGGGCCGCCTCTCTGAGCCTCAGTTTCCTCATCAGTAAAATGGGGATGAATGATAGTACCTACCTCTGAGTTATGAGGATTTAGTGAACGTGGGAAAATGCTTTTCTTTTCTTTTTTTTTTAATGTTTATTTAATTGAGAGAGAAAGAGAAAGAGAGAAAACGCTAGTGGGGGAGAGCAGAGAGAGAGAGAGAGAGGGAGACAGAAAATTCAATGCAGGCTCTGTAATATCAGTGCAAAGCCTGATGTGGGGCTTGAATTCACGAACCACAAGATCATGACCTCAGCTGAAGTTGGACACTGAACCAACTGAGCCACCCAGGCATCCCTGGAAAGGGTTTTTCACAGTGCCTGGCCCAGAGTAAGGGCATGATAAATGTTAGCCATAATTTCTGCTATTGCTATTATTAGTATAAAAGTACTGAAATCCTGGTTATCCAGGAGTCCCAAGCAATTCATCTACTACCTCTCCCCTGCACCAAATATAAGGTTCACTGGGAAAGAGTTAACTTGTGTTTGAGGCTGCCTCCAAACTGGCTTAAACACACTATTATGGGGGCCGTGGATACCCCGAGTTCCTGTAGGAGGAGGTCCACGTCGGCACACGTGTGCTGTGCGCAACCCCATCCACGGGACCCTCTCAGGACAACAGCAGTGGGCAGAGATGCCTGGGGAATTCACATGGCGGTTCTACTTGAAGTAGGGAGCTGAGCTTCTTTCTAGACTACAGAGGTGGACTTTTCCAGACTGAGAGGGAAACCAGGGGCCAGCAGTGGACAACAGAAACCAGGGACAGCCTTGTTTCCACATAGGCGGCAGCAACGTTATCTTAGTCTGCCAGGGCTGCAGTAACAAATTACCACCAACTAGGTGTGTCAAAACAACAGAAATTTAGTCTTTCACCGTTTTGGGGGCCAGAAGTCCAAGATCAAGGCGTGGGCAGGGCTGTGCTCTCTCGGAAGCTCTAGGCAAGGATCTTTCCTTCTTCCTAACTTCCAGTGGTTGCCTGCAGTCTGGCATTTTTGCCTTGTAGATGCATCATTCCAAACCTCACCCTTGGAATGCTAAACTTCCAAGGTCACTACTTTGAAAGTGGTTTGTATCAAAACTATATAAAATGTACAGGTTCTGATGTTCGTGAGAACTTTCCCCATGTAGTTTCTTCCCTGAAGTTTCATTGCTTGGCTGGGTCAAGAAAGCACAGGCAAGTGGTCTTGGTTTGGGAAGAGTAGCCACTGCTCCCCTCCCCTTTTTTGTCTAGAGGCAATAATAAATGTCACTGAAATCGGTGTTGACAAAGCTTCTGGATGAGCTCTTGCACAAAATGCCATCTGCAGACGTGAATGCACCCTCAGCCTGAGAAGGCTGCCAGTTAGGATTTCTGGCTTTCTTTTCTTTTTCCTGCTTCCAACAAGCCTATTTACTGTATTGGAAATATCTGGTATAAACACGTTGGTTTTCTACATCTCACACCCATCAGGATGGCTGCTACCAAAAACAAACACAATAACAAGTGTTGGCAAGGATGCGGACACATGGGAACCCTTCCTTGAGCACTCCTGGTGGGGCTGTAAAATGGTGTGGGTGCTGTGGAAAACAGTATGGAGGCTCCTCAAAATACTAAATACAGAATTACCGTATGATCCAGCAATCCTGCTTCTGAGTATATACCCAAAAGCATTGAAAGGAGGGTTTCAAAGAGCTATTTGTGTACCTATGTTCCTAGCAGCATGACTCATAATAGCTAAAAAGTGGAAGGTGCCCAGGTTTCCTTCGATGGATGAGTAGATAAACAAAATGTGGTCCATCCATGCAACGGAACATTGTTCAGCCTTATGAAGGAAGTTATGTCTTGTCACATGCGACAGCATGGATGAACCTGGAGGACATTACGCTAAGTGAAATACACCAGTCATAAAAAGACCAATGTTGTATGATTCTATTTACATGAGACACCTAGAACAGTTAAATTCCTAGACACAGAGTGTAGAGCTGGAGAGAAGAAGGAATAGGAAGCTAGTGTTTAATGGATATAGTTTCAGTTTTGCAAGACGAAAAGAGTTCTGGAGATTAGTTGCACAGCATTATAAATGCATTCAACATCACTGAACTGTACACTTGAAAAACGTTTTAAGAGAGTAAATTTTATGTTCTGTGTAATCACAATAAAACAGTTTACAATTTTTTTTCTGGTTAAGCACCTGGGGGGGGGGGCCGGGGGTGGTGGTCCTGAATGCATGGGGTGGTTCTGAGTATGGGTGCTGGGGAGGGGGGGATGTCTGGTGGCCCCGAAAAGCAAGGTTCCTTCTGCTGCAGGCAGCATCAATGAAAAGGCATCCTATGTCTCGGTTCCCTGAGGCCAGCTTGGGGCTGGGATTCTCTTTCCCGGTTTCATGCTGACATCTGATGAACTACCTGAGCAGTCGAGGTGCTTCCTCTCACCTGCTTCTGTGGAGCTGCCGGACCAAATCGGCCAGTGCCCAACCTGCTCTCTGGGTCCTCGCAGCTGTTAAATGCAAGGCCTCCCAGAAGGACAGGGGAGGCAGCGCCAGAGTCGGGGCTGGGAGCCGAGTTGGCTGCGAGGCATTGTTTAATAATTAGAGGCCGAGAGCTGCAGTTCCTAGGTTGGGATAATAACGGGCTGATGTTTTCACGTGGAAATTGGGTGCGAGGCAGCAGCTGCTCTTAAGAAACAGCCCCTTCCTCCCGGAGTAATCTGAGCTGAGGGTCTAATCACAGCTTGCACAGGCCAGGCGGTGTTTGGGGGCCAGTGTCCCCCAGTCCTGGGACTGAGACTGGCTTATGCAAGGGTTTCTTCTCTGCCCCCCCCCCTTATGTGCTGTGGCTGAGCCCAAGAGTGCATTCTCCTGGACATCCACCAGCCCTACAGATGGCCAGCCGCAGAGATGTGAGCATGACATCATGTCCAGCAAAAGCTGCTGAGCCAGAAGCCACAGAAGCTGGCTTTCTGGCAGCTGCGGTCATGTCTGGGGCTAGAAAACACCTCTGAGTGAACTGAGTCTGGGACCATGTGGGACCCACACAGAGGACTGGGGTCCAGGAGGCTTCAGCACCTGGCACAGCTTTACCTTTGGCCGTGCATCTCCCTCAGGAAGCCATGAAAATAGGATTTCCCCCCAAACCCAGCTCTGTGCTCCTGGGAAGCACCTGGAGCAAACATGCAGGGCCAGCTTGGAGCTCAACCACAGGTACACCTCCTGCCATCCCTGAACCTTCCCCTCCACGTAACTCCATCCCACTCCCCGGGAATCGTCTTCTCTTCAGACTTTGACCAAGAGGGTCTCTTGCCGGCTTTGCTCATGGTGAGGGCTCAGTGAGTATCTGTGGAGCATCACGTTACATTTTCCTGGGGTTTCCAAACACTGGGGAGACCAGGCCACCGGGAAGCTTGCTGGGCACATTGAAAGTGGTCTGGAAATGTATGTCTGCCAATAATAAAGGAGCCACTATTTATTAAGCCCCAACTGTATGCCAAGGCAATCGGTTATGCACAGGATTAGCTACATAAATTGTGGGGCCCAGTGCAGAAGGAAAATGCGGGACCCCACATGACAAAGACTTTCAAGATGGTGATAGCAGAACAGAAAAAACCATGTTGCAGGACGGGAAGCTTGTGAGCACACAGGCACGAAGCACACCAGGTCACAGAGGTCCACACAGCCTTCCTTCTCTTGAGGAACAAGCGGCGGAAAGGGAATGGACTAGAGACTGTAGAGTTGCGTTGGGACCTCACTTGAATCCTACAGCCCCTGAAAGTGGGTTTGGCATGAATTTGCGGTGGGAGCACCTGAAGATGAAGCTGCCCCTGCGGCAACATGGCTTGTGTTTTCTCTTCTGAGAAACAACCTTGGCAGGAAGAAGAAAGAAGAGTCAAATTTTGGCTGACTCTTTTAAGCCAGAATTCTTTTTTTTTTTTTTAATGTTTATTACTTTGAGGATGAGAGAGAGAGAGAGTGTGTGAGCAGGGGAGGGGCAGAGAGAGAGGGAGACAGAGAATTGGAAGCAGGCTCCAGGCTCCGAGCTGTCAGCACAGGGCCTGACATGGGGCTCAAACTCACACACTGCGAGATCATGACCTGAGCCAAGCCGAAGTCGGACACTTAACCGACTGAGCCACCCCCGTGCCCCTCTTAAGCCAGCGTTCTAATTGAGCTTGCCTCTGTCCTCTGTGAGCAACTGCATTTCCTCCCACTTCCTCAGGTGACGCAATGGATGATGTTGCAGGGTCCATCATTTGAGATCACCTGTTTCCCTTCAGGGAAGTCATGGGATGAGAGAATACACCATGCTCCTGTCAGCCAACAGCGCTGGCTATCCCCAAGATGGCGCCCGTGAAGTGGGCACCATCTTCTCGGTTCTGTTTAGTTCTTGACTGTGAGACTTGTGGTCATGTGTGATTTCTCCTTTTGCCCAGGCTTCAGTTGCTCATGCTGGGAAACCCTGGAACAAGGCATTGGGCCAGCTTGGTTATTTAAATGGAAGGGGTGTCAGATCAAGAATGTTGAGTTGGGGTCAGATCCATACCAGAGCAGCGAGCATATATGTGTCCCTAATTTTACTTGTTTGTTTTTCTCTCTGCTGCTACTTCTTGCACCTTCTACTGCCTATTACTTAGTCTTTTAAAAGGTCATCTTTTTTTTTTTAAGTTTTTATTTTAATTCCAGTTAGTTAACATGCATTGTTATATTAGTTTTAGATGCACAGTATAATGATTCAACACTTCCATACATCACCCTGTGCTCATCACAACAAGTGTACTCTTTAATCCCCATCACCTATTCCCCCCCCCCACCCCCCACCCCCGACCCCCCAACTCTGGTAACCATCAGTTTGTTCTCTATACCTGAGAGTCTGTTTCTTGGTTTGTTTCTCTTTTTTCCTATGCTTGTTTGTTTTGTTTCTTAAAATCCACATGTGAGTGAAATCATATGGAATGTATCTTTCTCTGACTGGCTTATTTCACTTAGCATTATACTCTCTAGCTCCATCCATGTCGTTGCAAATGGCAAGATTTCATTCTTTTTGTGGCCAAATAATAATCCATTTTATGTATATACCACATCTTCTGTATCTATTCATCAACCGATGGACACTTGGGCTGCTTCCATAGCTTGGTTATTGTACATAATGCTGCTGTAAACATAGGGGTGCGTGTATCTCTTTGAATTAGTGTTTTTGTATTCTCACTACTGGGCATTTACCCAAAGAATACAAAAACACTCAAAGGTCATCTTTGACAAAAACAAACAAAAACAGACAAACAAGAAACCTCAAGGCTTCCTTTTATGGCTCTTGTGGTTATCCTCTCTCCATTTCCATGAAAGTTCCCTTGGTTTTGGGGTAAGGTTATGAAAAATGTGGGGTTTGTGAAAACTTCCTTTTTCCCTTTATTAAGATTGTTTTACAATTGATGATAAAAATAGAAGGGCTTGCTAGGAAAAAATTAGAAACTTGTAGTAAGCAGAACCCATGGGCGCTGCTGACAGGATTGGTCCCCGCTCCTCCTCGATGTCTCCCTGGCCAGTTCTACGGGCCACACCTTCCGAGCTGCCCCAGCCTCTCCCCCAGGCTTGCCAGCTGTCTGGCACATCTGGTTTTGTACATCAGGACTCCAAGTGGAATCTGTGGGTCTAAGTAGGCAAGTGGAGTCTTTGACAAGCTTCAGGTGAGCCTGAAGCAAAGCCAGAGTCAGGAACGCACAGACTTTTATCTGTTTCCAGGGGATCCCACACAGCGCTGAGAGGCATCAGGCGTGGGTTACACTTTGGAGACAGATGCAACAGGACACACTGCACATTGGATTGGGATTGACATGGAGGGAGAAGGAGAGATGACCATACAAAGTTAGGTTAGGAGAGTACCTCATGGGCTTCTCTGTCATTGTGCCCTCTGTGAACAAATGGGTCAGATCCTTCCCTGAGAATAGGTTGTGACAGAGGGTAGGAGAAGAATTGAGGACACTGATGCCAGGGGACAGAGTGTCAGAAAGGGGAAAGATGGCCCAACCCAGACCTGCCATGTTCTTCCGTAACTTGGTTTAGTGTCAACCTTATCCGGCTGGCTTGTCCGGAAGAACTTAGAAAGTGAAATGAGACATGGCTTCAGAACACACCTTGTAAACCTGAAGGAATTTAAGGGAGTGGGTGCTTTCTCTCAGCCCTCCATGGGCCTCCATGAGAAGATGAGCACGGGGCCCTGGAGGACCAGGCCACTGCTCTTCATGGCCGGTCCCAGGCAGGGCACTGCCCCAACTGCTGGTTTGGTCAGCCCCTAACTGTGGGAACTTTGGGAAAGTATCATGGGAACGCTCTGGTTTGGGAAAAGAAGGGCCCAGACCTGTTGTTTCACACATGAGTGGCTAGAGGCCACAGCGAACCCCTTGTACCTGTGGAACTGGGGCTGGACCAGTGCTCTTCTCACACAGCCACACACCCGGGGGATCCTGGGAAGCTTTAAAGGGCATAACTTTCAGACATTACTTTTGTTGTCTTCTCCTGTAAGTGCCATTTGGTCACTTCAGCATCTAAGGCCAGTTGCTGCCCATGTCGAGGAGCTTGTGGAGGTCACTATAGTTTGACGATAGTGAATATTAATCATCTCTGATGCATGATTTGCAAATGTCTGCTTCAAGAACTTTCTCAGCTGTTGGGAGGGAGTCCTCCCAGCAACTGAGTGTTAGGTGGAGTCGTTAAGCTATAAAAGGGGGCTTTATGTGGGGTAACTGGGCCTACGAGGTGGGAACTGTGGATGGGTTACTCTTGACAAGTGGCTAATTGGTGTTCTTCACTATAAGCTGGGCCACCCGAACCAGTAACAGAGCAGGATAACCAATCGGGCTTCATTGACAGTGTTTTCTTCTCCCATTCTTGGGGGCCACTGCATACACCTGACCAGGTCTGTCTTTGTTTTTTTTCAGGACAGATTTCTGCGTACACAAAGATGAACCGTGTGACACCGTTGGTAAGTCTAGAGGCAGAATAATAATAATTTAAGGGGCTGCCGCCCCCCTGTGATAATCTGGAGACTTGGTAAGACTTCTAGTCTGGAGGAACTGTCCTCAGACACACTCTGCCTTTTCTGTTGCCTCTTTTCTTATAAATTAGTTCTTTGACTTTATTTTACTTCATTTTTTTCCCCCTGATAAATGTTGAGGTTGCTCATGGC
This sequence comes from Panthera leo, assembly GCF_018350215.1. Taxonomy (NCBI): domain Eukaryota; kingdom Metazoa; phylum Chordata; class Mammalia; order Carnivora; family Felidae; genus Panthera; species Panthera leo. Next base: position 18,448,180 of record NC_056684.1, on the reverse strand, counting down.
AGAAGATGTCCAAACAGATGCTTAATAAGGAAGGTATGAAAAGTTAAACCATAGAAGGTGTCTCCAGGGGCTGCCTAAAGATGACTGTGGTAGGGGACACAGTTGGCACTGAGCCTCTTGGTCACTCATGCAGGAGGGGAACCCCCCCCCCCCAAGTTAACACAGTTGTCATGAGACAAAAGCTTACTGTTTACTCTCATGTATGTGGGTGATCTTTACCAAGTGTCCTAACAGGTGACTGTATGGGGGTGAGACGGGTCTCCTCTGCCAGTCTGGGCACCAGGCTCGTTTCCTTCTGGTCAAATGGTACTGAGACCAACACGTGGCGCTGACAAGGCACATTTTTCTTCTTCCCCTTCCCTCCCTTCCTCCCTCCTTCTACTTTTGCTTCCTCCCTCAGCTTTTTCTTCATTTGCCATTTTTTTTTTCTCTTCTATCCTCAGTTGTATCTGGCTTGTTGTTGACATGTTGTAGGTTTCAAACTGGAACCAGTCTTTGAGCATAGGAATAGGGCCCTTGGTTAACAGAGGAAACCCCAAGACGGTTTCCAATTTTGACTGCTATAGCACTAACCTTTATCCACCAGGAGGTTGAAATATTGTACTGCCAAGAGCAAGATTCTGAACGTGATGTGCTTTGAATTGTAGTAAAACAGTATGGGACTGACAAATAAATATTATTGTGGAATTCAAATGTTTAAAAACCTGTGTTTCCTAGGGAGTCCTGGCAGTGGGTAATCCTGAGCCTTTGCTCTGGCTCGGCCACATATGAGCTGGGTGACCTTGATCATTTTAAACTAGGTGGCTTAAAAGGCCCTACAAAATCTAGTATGATGGGGGGTGCCTGGGTGGTTCAGTCTGTTAAGTGTCTGACTTCAGCTCAGGTCATGATCTCACGGTTTGTGAGTTCAGGCCCCTCGTCAGGCTCTCCCTGACAGCTCAGATCCTGGAGCCTGCTTCAGATTCTGGGTCTCCTTCACTATCTGCCCCTCCCCCACTTGTGTGCACGTACTATTTCTCTATCACTCAAAAATAAATAAATAAATGTTACAAAAAAACCTAGTATGATGATAGCTAGCATTCATGTCACATTTTAGAGTTTTCGAGATGATTTTTTTTATCTTATATTCCACCAGTCCCCTAAACAAATCTGGGAGACAAGTGTCAAAAACTGCCCCACCAATCCATGCTTTATTGTCAGGGGCTGTCTCCATAAAGGAATCGCTATGCAAATGCATCATAAAATCGGCTCCAACAGAGGGATAGCTGACACCTGTCGCAGTCCAGTTGGGGCTTGAGGAAGACCAGTATCCCTTGGCAGAGCCAAAAAAGCATGTACTATCTCAAGGAGTGGCTGTTCCTTCCCAGCATTTGTTCACAAATCAGCTTCTTCACTTCTGCCCAGCAGGGGGTGGGGTGCGGTGGGGGTTGAGGCTGCTCCAGACCCCTCCCACTCCCTGTGCTAGCCTCTGAGGAGATACCCGTTGCATTGCCCTTGCCTGAATGTCTTTCCCAGAAGACTCTGTACCAGGCAGAGCCAAGCTCTGCCCTTCACCTGTGTGACCTGGTACAGGGCTTTCAAGTCTTGGTCACCACTGTTGATTGATTGATTGATTGATTGATTGATTGAATGCATGCATAAACGCAGATGAAGGAATTGCAGGTTTTCTTTCATATGATTTATAGCTGGCTTTCTTTTGAGTATATAATTTTCACATCAACCATCAATTGTGATTATGTACTCTATTTCAGACCCCCTGTTAAAGAGCGAACAGCTAGTTCTGTCTTTCTTCTTTCTTCTGAACTAGTTCACCTTGCTACTTAAGTCCATCTGCTAAGGCTATTCTATTGAAGTACCATAGATTGAGCTGCTTAAACAACGGAAATTTGTTGTCTCATGCTTTTAGAGGCTGGAAGTCCAAAATCAACATGTCGGCCCTGGTGGTTTCTCCTTGAAGCCTCTCCCCTTGGTGTGCAGATGGCTGCCTTCTCCCCCATGTCCTTAGCTGGTCTTTCTTGTGTGTGTCTGTGTCCGGACTGCCTCTTTTTTTTTTTTTTTTTTTTTTTTTAACTTAATTATTTATTTTGAGAGCGAGAAAGAGAGAGAGAATCTCAAGCAGGCTCCGCCCTGTTAACACAGAGCCCAGTATGGGGCTCTAACTCATGAACCATGAGACCATGACCTGAGCCGAAACCAAGAGTTGGACACTTAACCAACTGAGCCACCCAGGCGTCCCCTGATCACCTCTTCTTTCATGGATACCAGTCATATTCCATTAGTGCCCCACTCTCATGACCTCATTTAACCTTTGTTACCTTTTAAAAGCCCTGTCTCCCAATACATTTACATTGGGAGTTAGCACTCCAACATAGGAATTTGGGGGAGGGGGGCACAATACAATCCATAGCACTATTCGTTTGACACTTTGCATACTGCTGGGGAAATCTTACGTCCTTATGTGACCTCCCAGATGTGTGTGTCTCATTTCCTACACAAAGTCTTTTTATTGCATGGACCAGCTGTAATAATTCTTTATGTGACAGCCGGTTAGCTCAGGGCTGAACTAGCCCCGTCTCTTACTTCCTTATTGCATGCTCTTTCCAATACCTCAGTGATTTTCAGCTTTTACAAAGGAAATGAATCCCTTCCTTGAAAACAAAAAATAGTTACATGGTGCTTTTGTTTTAATGTGTCATAATTTATTTGTACTATTAAGTCAGTTCGTAAGGACAATGGTGAGTCCAGGAAGAGAAAAATTTGAAAGCTGGGGTTATGACAGGCTTCTAGCAGTCTCATTTGATCTGTTTCTGTGCTTTTTTAACTTTTTATTTTGAAATAATTATAGAATAGCTGAAGGTTGCCAGAGTAATTCAGAGAAGTCTCTTGTACCTATCACCCCACTTCCTCCCATGGTTACATCTTATGTAACCGTAGTGTTATTTCCAAAACCAGGAAATTGATTGGCACAATGCAATGAGCTAGACTACAAATTCTACTCAGATTTCACAGGGTTTTTGCATGAACCCATTTTGGGGTATGTTTTTACATATGGTTCTGTGACATTTTATCCCATATGTAGGTATTCATCCAACCCCCAGGAGAGTCAGGAGCAGAACCAGTCCATTACCTCCAAGCAACTCCCTTGGGCTGCTCCTGTAGAATCTCCCTTCCTCCCTCCCTCCCTGCCTCCCTCCCTTTCTCTAACCCCTGGCTACCATGTATCTGTATTCCATCTCTGTAGTTTTGTCATTCCAGCATCCAATTTATTTTTGTATTTTGTTTTGATTCCACGGAATGGAAAAAATAATCTGAATCACATAGATATGTGGTTGCCAGTGCTAAGAGATTTTGAACAGCTGCCTTCAAATCTCAGGATCCAGCTCTACCAGGAGGGCTGTGCCCTGGGTTCTGCAGAAAATGAGATAATGTGGTACCTTGAGAAACTTAGGAAAGCTTGGGAATCACCAGTGTTTTATAACTTGGCATATTACAGTGTTTTTTTGTGTGTGTGCTTTCTTGTTTTGATTAGGGTATAACTTACATATGGGAAAGGGTGCAAATCTTGGTGAAATTTTAAGTTACGCCTATGCGCTTTTTTGGTATTTATTGAAATAGTTTTAAAGCTGCATTTTGAATTCTGTTTTAACCTATTTTTAAATGGTGGTAAAATGTATATAACATAAAACTTATACATAAAATCTTAACCATTTTTAAGTGTGTGTTTCAGTGACATTAAGTACGTCCACACTGTTGTGCGATCATATGTATGTAGTCTCAAAACCACTACTCAGATTAAGGTATGGAATGTCATCTGACCCCTTCAAAGGTTCCCTCCTATCCCCTCCCAGCCACTATCCCTCCAAAAGCAACTTACCATTGTAAATGTTTTATTACTGTCCTGTAAAGTAGCTTAAAATAGATTTAAAAGTTAAATTTGAACGATCCATTTGGAGAATCTCTGAGGTAGTTAGTAGAATTTGGGGTTCTGTTAAAAATACTTCCCCTTAAAAAAAAAAGGTGGGGGCACCTGGGTGGCTCAATTGGTTAAGCATCTGACTTCAGCTCAGGTCATGATCTCACAGCTCATGGGTTCGAGCTCCGTGTCAGGCTCTGTGCTGACAGCTCAGAGCCTGGAGCCTGCTTCAGATTCTGTTTCCCCCTCTCTTTGCCCCTCCCCTGCTCACACTCTCTCTCTCTCTTCAAAAATAAACATAAAAAGAAAATTTAAAAATACTTCCCCTCTACATTGTTCCATCTGCATTAGCCCATTTCAGCAGACCAGGACCCCGATTGCAAGGAGCAAGCAAAAAGGGCGTTTATCAGAAAGGGGCTGCCATGACGGTGGCAGATCTGGTGGGAACACAGCACCCTAGGCAGCCCTGGCAGGTGAGGCCATAGACACCATGCAGAGGTCAGTGTTGGGGCCTGCAGGGAATGGCCTCCATCTATACACACAGCCAGCTGTTTTTCACCAGCTCCCAGGCCTGCCCTAGGTCACCTGCGCAGGATATGAGGGGGGCTCTGGCTCTTTGGGCTTGCGCAGGGGGTGCTATACTCCTTCCCACAACAATGCATGGGATGGAGTTCTCCATGGGGTGGGGGGAGGTGGTCCGCGTGCTTTAGCCAGGAGGAGGGACAGATGCTGGACATTCCAGAATCACCAATGTTCACTACATCCTTTCAGTAAAGATTGAAATATGAGAGACCAGCATATCTGCAGCTTACTGTCTGTGCACATCACAAGGGTCCTACTAACAGAGGCAAGGGGAGCTTCCCTGGCCCTAACCAAGGTGGTCCCGACCCCTGAGGGGGCTCGCCAAGATCTACCACACTGGATAGGGATTTGCCTACACAGACTGAGTGAACATGATTTTAAAACCATCATACCTTATGGACCCTCCCTCCCAGCTCTGGAAGGAAAAGGGATGGTACCATAGAGGTTCTGCTGATCTCTACCTTGGAGGAGGACACACACAAGAAGAGACAACTCAAGGCAGAAGGATCTGGAAAAACAGCTTCATCCCTAAGAGAAGTAACTGTCCCCCTCACTGGGGGGGGGGGGGCTTACTTTGCACATTACAAGCCTTGCCTTTGTGGGGGTTGGGGGTGGGCTTTTCCTTTGTTGAGTTGGTTCACCCTGAGCCATTGGCTTTGCTGCCAGCATCCTGAGGAAAATGCTGCCCTAGATGAAAAGGGGTGAGGAGTGCTCAGGAGTGTGAAAAGGCAAGACCTCTGGAAGCCTTTGTTGGCCGTTCACATTCCCACATTCCTCTTCCCAACACACATCTCTACAGCCTGGATGACCAGACAGATTTCGGTTCCATGGCATTTGTCCTGCTCCCACATTTAGCTGTAAACTGAGCTGTGGTGAATTTTTTTTTTTTTTTGATAGCCACCTTATTCAAGCTTCACTAATTTAATTACTGGGATTTATATTTTTCCTTGTTTGCCTTCATTTTTTTAATTAATGGAAAAGCCTCCTTTACCCGTGCCACTGCCAAGTCAAGGGAAGTGATAATCCTGCACAAAGGACAATGGAAATAAATGTTCGGTGGCCTCATGAAGTGTTTCACACACAAGGCCAGGGAGATGCTGCTGAGGGGCTCCAAGATGGGTCCATGCTCTGGGGCCCTGCTGCTCTGCACTGAGGGTCCCATGGCTGTCCCTGAACTTGGGAGGAAGGAGCCCTTCCCTATGTGGCCCACAGCACTGGTGCTGAACTCCCTAATAGGTGTGGGCAGCCCAGTGGGGACTTCATGGATATGGCCACTGACCTCCACATAACAGGTCTGTCAATGAGGGAGGAAAGGCAGAAAGGAGCATCACACACCAGAATGAAGGTTTGGGGGAATGATATTTCTGCTTTGGAAGGCTGTTTCAGTCCAACCTACACAGAGTCACGGAAGGAAGATGTGCTGGGGAACCAGTGAGAGACGAGGGAGGGTGGGGCTAGTGTCCTAACACTGCACCTGTTGGGTTTTTATTAAGTGCATCAAGGAGTTCATCAAGCTCTGAACTATGTCATGTCTAAGTAGGGCTAGGCAACTGGTGCTGTGGCTGAAAAAAGTGTGTAGATTCCCCCTGCCCTCTTTTGTGGAATTTCCTTCAGAGTGCACATTCATTTTTATGTGTTTTCATGGTAGTGTTAAGTCTTCATTCTGTGAGGGTGTGTTTGAATTGTAGAGATGTCAAGGTTCTGTTTGCTGAATGAGGCTGGAAAATTTGTTTGGGATAAAAATACAAAAGTTTTACTCATTAGACTTGAGCTTTGGGTTTCTTTGTTTCTGAGAGCTTTCCTATGGGTTTGTTTGCTTTATTTTGTTATTCCTTATGACCTTACAGAAGTTAGGGTTCGATTTTGCCACAAAATTGTTTGTCAGAAGTAGTCTCAGATGATTGCCTCTGACTACCCCATTGAATGAATAAGTTCTTATGTGTTTTCCTTATAACCTCACCCCATGCTGGGCACATGTTGCTTCAGTGTCAGGCTTACCCACACTGTGTCCTTTGTGTCTACTCTGAGAAGCTTACAGAGGAGAAGGCATACCATTCAATGACATGTTAGTTGTCCCAAATCAGATGACCTTAGGTCTTCGGCAAATTCATCTGTTTTTTAGAAGTTATATTGGTATTTATAGTTAGGCTCTTGACCATGATATGTGATTTTTTTAGAGGTTTTATGAAAGGTTTCAATTTTGGAAATCAAATATGCATGCATCTAGCAATCAGGGATTCAGACTGTTTGGACAAGTGCTGCCTCCCTCATCATACAATAAAAAAAAAAAAAATAGTCCATCCCCATAAGAGGGTTAGGAAAGTTGCATTTTGTTAATGTTAGAGCTTTGCTCCCCACAAATTCAGCTTAGATTTCTCAGCTAATAGAGTTTCTGGGAAAGCTAAATAGTATATACTTCAGTAAGCTGGCTTCTTCTCTCACTCATTCAGCTTTAAATGTAGGCATAGATTGTTTTCTCAAAAATGACAACTAAGTTGTGTCTGGATGTTGGAGAGGGTCTTCTAAAAGACTTTCCTAAGAGCCACCATGCCTAAAGAGAACAGAAGCGGACAAGAACGGGGTGGCCCTGGGGAGTTTCCTGCCTGTTTACCTCTGCACAGCTATCCTGTGGTGTGACTTGAAAATAGTATCTGGGAGAATAAAAAGATGAATGTGTGTGTGTGTGTGCGCGCGCGCGCACACACACGTGCGCACATACATGCCTTGAAACACATGCCTAACTACACACATGTATGGCAGAAGTGCATAGTGTGTGTGCATACTTCCTGTATATTGAAGTCTGGAGGGGCTTCCTTTGTGCCCACAAAATTCTGTGAGTTCCCTAGAAGGGAGTCGCCCCAAGAAGGCCTGCCTGTCCTGGCGATAACACAAGAACCCAGGGCGGGAGCTTTCTGTTTGGGACTTGGCGGGAAGTCCACACGGAAACCAGTTGCCCCAGGGGACCGAATTCAACTTTTCTTCTTCCTTGTGCCAGGGTCATGTTCAAGGTTACATAATGGCTGAAATTTTAAAATGGTGAAAATACATGGGTCTGTTTTGCATGGGGTAAGCTTCTGCCAGCCCTTTGGAGATCGCAACTCTATTTATTTTGGAACTACACAGAGACCAACAAAACACGTAGCCATGGTTGATTGCCTTTGGGGCTGGAAATCAACAGGGCTGAACAGGAAAAAAAAACCTGGCCCCTGTAGGGTTTCCAGCTGTGGCCCTTCAAATGTAGGCTTTGGAATCCTCTTCTATGTTCAGCTCAGAAAGTGTGTACCTTATGTCCTTCCCCAAGACTGCTGATTAGCCCCTTCCCAGGTTCTGTGCTCAGGTGGCTTGAAGGGGATTCTGAAACAGATGCCCTTCCAGTGGCCTTTCACCTGCACATAATGTCAGTAACATTGGTGTCAGGCCACAGTCTGCCACCCTATTTATCACGGGCCTTGGCATGATATGGGCAGAGGCTGGCTGCCTCCATTGCTCCCTCTATGTCTCCATTTCTCATGGCCAGAGGAGTGCTTTATGATTAGCTTGGCATGAAGGGGGATGCTTCATCTCATTATGGTACTGCTCTTCCTCCAGTCATGCAATTCTCAGTCCCAACCCTTTATTAACTTTGTGAGAAACAATAACAACAAAAACCCTCTCTGAATGGGGCCCGGGGCAGGGAAGAAGGACAGGGAGTAGAATCATAAACAGGAAACGAGGTCTTTGTGAGATGCCTTTTGTGTGATTGTGAATCCTTGAACATTCTTGGAGCCTGCATGCCTCCTGCTCGTTGAAAGCCTCAGGAGTGAGCAGGAGGTGAGGAGATCAGCTTTACGTCTGCAGTAGGTCCAGTGAGAACAAAGAATGGGAGAAGTGCTCCCACTGCTGCTTTCTTTACAGTGTGACCCATGTGGTGGTCTCTTATATCACCCAAAAAGTCCCACCATCTTCCCAGTGAACACTGAACCATCCTCAGGGACCATGGTTGGCTTAGTGTGGTGGTCTAAGCATTGGCCCTGTAGCTAGACCTGGGTTCGAGTCCTGCCTCCACCAGTGTCCTTGTATGAGTCATCTAAAATCTCCAGCTCTGTTTTCTCATCTGTAAAATGGGAATAATAATGCCCAGGGTTATTCTCAAGGTTAAACAAGATGATTGATCCCACTCATTAGGATGGCTGTTGCCCAAAAGAACCCCAGAAAATAGCAAGTTATGGTGAAGATGTGGAGGAACAGGAGCCCTTGTATAGTGCTAGAGGGAACGTATGGTTTATCTGCTATGGAAAACAGTATGGCAGTTACTCAAAAAATAAAACTATCATCTAGGAATTCCTTTTCTAGGTATATACCCAAAAGAAATGGGACTTGAATAGTTATTTGTATGTCCACATTCATAGCAGCATTATTCACAAAGAAGCAATTCAGGGTATCCTTTGAACAATGAACAGATAAACAGATAAATAATGAACAGATACACACACACACACACACACACACACACACACGGGAATTACTCAGCCTTAAAAGCAAAGGGTTTTCTGAAATATGCTATAATGTGGATAAAACTTGAAGACATTAGGCTAAATGAAATAAGCCTGTCACAAAAAGACAAATAATGTATGTTCCACTTATGTGAGGTTCCTAGAGTCATCAAAATTCCAGAGACCATGTAGGATGGTAGTTGCCAGGCATTCAAGAGGAGGAAGGGTGAAGAGTTAGTGTTTGATGAGTGTAGAGTTTCAGTTTGGGAAGATGGAAAAGCTCTGAAGATGGATGGTAGTGACAGTTGCAAGACAGCGTTTGTTATACAGCAATGTGAGTGTCTTTAAAGCTATTGAACTGTACACTTAAAAATGGTTAAAATGGTAAATTTTGTGTTATATATACTTCATCACAATTTTTTTAAGTGAGATGGCCAAAAGAGCTAAGTTATGAATTTTATTCACTCCCCCTTCTTCTCAAAGATTTCTTCTGAGAAAAATTAATCAGGATGGGAGAAGTACAATTCCCACAGAAGGAGGTTCTTGTGCTTTCCTCCCTGGGAGGCCGAGTGGGAGGTGATGAGATAGAAGAGGATGAGACTCTAGGTGGGGGGAAGAGTGAAGAGACGAGAGAGAATTCTGAGCAGCATTGCTAGGGATTGAATTGTAGTGCCTTCATTAATATTCTTAGAGAGATGCAAGTAGGGGTTAGGAGGCCTTTTGCAAGTTTCTTGGTTGCTAGGTATGCTTCTTTGGCTTAGATTCTAGGGTCAGATTGGACCATGCAGGCTCTGAGACTTAGTGAAGTTACTGCTGATATTTTTGGCCCATGGGGCCATCGTTGTCTGTATCTGGCATTAAAGTCCTCACTTTATAGTTGAGTCAAGAATTCACTTTTCAGTGACTGCTCAACTGTTGGACTCATGGTATACAGAGCTGGGGTTGGTCACACTCAAGCCATGTGGTCAGTGCTCAGAATTAACCACAGGGTAGGATGTGTGTGACCTTCCAGAGGCAGAACTACAATTTAGGGAAGAATGTTTGTGTGTTGCTTGTATATTTCAGGTAGTTTACCAGAATCCTGTGGCCTTTGTGGGCTCTTAAATGGAAGGACCCCCAATTCTCCTGTATGAAGTTGAAAGTTGGCTCTGAGGTTTCTAGCTCACTTTCTATAAATATGAAGCTTAACACTTAGGAGTGCTTCAGAACAGGAAGAAGAGATTATGTCAGGCCAGCCTGTTGGTCTGTTCTGTTGCACAGATACCAGATATGGGCCTGGATGTTATCTAGGGTTTGGATTCAAACAACCTTTGTAATTACTGGCATGGACAACTTGGATCAGAAATTCCTGACGAGCGCTGTTGTGTGGGGGAAGGGGGGTTCCACTGATACATTGGAAAGGCTAGGTCCTAGCTAGGAAGGGGCTAAGTCTTGATTAGGAAGGGACTGAGCCATGGTTGGGAAGGGGCTGAGCCATGGTTAGGGAGGGCTGAGTCCTTATTAGGAAGGGCTGAGTCCCAGTCAGGAGGGACTGAGTCATGGTTAGGAAGGGGCTGAGTCCTGGTTGGGAAGGGACTGAGTCCTAGTTAGGAGGGACTGAATCATGGTTAGGAAGGGACTGAGTCCTGGTTAGGAAGGGACTGAGTCCTGGTTAGGAGAGACTGAATCCTGGTTAGGAGGGGACTTGAGCCCTGGTTAGGAAGAGCTGAATCATGGTTAGGGAGAGCTAAGTCTTGGTTAGGAAGCTGCTGAATTTTGGTTAAGACATGTTGCTGACACGGTCCAGGGTGTTATGGAAAGACTGCTAGCTGATATCCACACATATTTTTTCTCTCTGAGTGATTAAATTTCCCTGCCTTCCTAACAATAGGTGTGGCTAAATGACTGCCTTGTCCAGTGGGAAGGAGAGTAGAAATGATTTCTAGGCATGGCCCTTACAAATCTTTCTGAATAGTACTGGAGGTTCTTTCTCCATTGGATGACTGGCAAAGGTTCCCCAGGGAGCTGCAGCCATGGACCCTAACACATTGGATGCTATGTGAGTGAGAAGTAAAACGTGTGTAGACTCTGAAATTTGACATCTTGTCTGCTACTGTGCTTACTTCTAATGACCAAAAATGTCAGAGTCTGAGTACATATAAGACTCTGTCCTTGAGGTACTTGGCAGTCCCGATACAGTGAGGACTTCTGCTCTGGGGCACTGACAGGACAGTGGCACCGTCTCCACGTTCAGGCTGGAAGGAACAAATCTGGCAGGTGTCCCATGGGGTGTGGGGAGGACAAGAGACAGAGCCCAGAACCTTGAGCATTCTTCCCATGAAGAATTAAAAAGCAGTCTTGGAGTTGGAGGGGAGGAAAACCTATTTTTCTTCTACCAGTCTTAGGTGTCTTGGCTGGGTGCCTGTCAATTTGACTGACAGAGGATAAACTAATAAGAGAAAAGCAGACAAGTTTATTAACACATGCAATGCACATGGGAGCATTGTGCAGTAATGGGTAACTCCAAGGGTAGTTAGAACTCAGGCTTATCTAGCATCTTAAAACAAAACAAACAAACAAAAAAAAAACAAATACAGTTTCAGAGAAGTGACCAGACAGAGGCAAAGGACTTTGGGTTTCTGTAGTGACAAGTCTTAGGAAGACCTATGGTAGATAAGGGCTGGTTTAAGCCTGTATTGATATACAGATTCCTCTGGTGCCATCTCTGGGCTGATAAGGATCTAGGGTTATCTCTGGTGATTAACTTCTATGGAAAGGAGAAGGAGGCACCTTTACAAATGCATGTTCTGCTTTTAGGCAAATGGGGGAAGGACAGAGATTTTCTTGTAACTGCTTCATAATTGCCTTCATTCAAAATAATCCTTATGCCCAAATGGCACATTTTGGGGTGGTGTATTCTACAACCCCTCAGACTTCACCATGATCTTTGGGGAAATTCCTTCCCTTGTAGAAGGTATTGAGGGCAGAGAAGGGAAGAGAAGTACAAAGATTGCTGTTCCTTGAGATCAGTACTGAGGGCCAGGGAGCCCATTGGTGCTGAACAACTCCTATCTCTTGAGGTGGTCTAAGTGTGGATCAGCAGTTTCCCAGCTTTGATCAAGAGTCTGGAACCAGTCTTGGGCTGGAAGTGGAGCCCAGAGCCCCTCACGTGTCTGGAAGGCAGCAGGTGGGCATTGAGAGGAGTCCTATAACAACTGGACCACCCTGTGTGAGGGGAGCAGATTCACTGATGAACCAGCATGACCTAGGGCTTTAGGGTTAGGGCATGCTGTGACTGAGGGTGAAGAGAGATGTCCAGTGATGGTTTTAACCTGGAGACTACCTCCTCCTTCACTAGCCAGGGGCCTGGGAGCCAATCCTGAGGATAGGGCATATTTCCCCAGAGGGTTTACAGTCTCCTGCCCTGAGGGTAGTAAGGCCCTGATGGATGAGATTCACATTAGATTTCTTTGTCAAGTTGAGTAAATAGTGGTGTTGTGTCCTTGTCCATCCTCTTCCTGGCCACATTGGCATTCTCTCTGCAGTGTCCTGGTCCTCAGTCCAGTAGCACCAGGAAGGTCAAGGAACCTAGCATCTCAGTAGACATCCACATGTGGACAAGATGGCAGCCTCTGTGGTCCTAGAGCACTTCTTTGGGGCTCCCTTCTCCAGGGCTGGAGAGGGTCCCTCTTCTTTGCTCATGTCCGCAAATGGTAGCCTCTTCTAGCTCTTTATGCCCTCTTCCATCTCCTGTTGGTCAAGGGCATTGTCTTCACCAGCTTGGGCTGCTGTAGCAAAATACCATAGACTGGGAGGCTTAAATACAGACCTTTGTTTTTCACAGTTCTGGAGGCTGGAAAGTCCCAGATCAAGGTGTTGGCCAATTCTGTGTCTGATGAGGTCCAGCTTCCCAGCTTGCAGATGACCTCTGTGTCCTCACTAGTGGAGAGTGAGCCAGTGAGCCTGGTCTCTCTTCCTCTTCTTACAAAGACACTCATCCCCTCATGCGGGCTCCACCCCCATGACTCATCTAAATCTGATCACCTCCCAAAGGCCCCCACCTCCTAAAGCCATCCCACTGGGAGTTAGGGCTTCAGTAAATGGGAAGAGGGGTGCTTCAAGCATGCAGTGCATAGCAGGCAGCAGCAGGCAACAGTTTAGCACCTCACGAGCCTGGGAGTGGTGCCAAGATCCAAGCCTTCTTTGAACTTCCCCTTGGAATGTGGAGGAGCTTTGCTTTCAACAGAGCCTTCTGCTGTATCCTCACACCGGACCCTCGTGGCCAGATGGCATCCATGCTGCTGCTCATCCTGTCGTCTGGTGGTGACAGAGCTGCAACTAGGAGCAGCTACCGTTTGTTGGGAACTTGGATATCAGAGACTTCATGCTTTTATTTTTTATTTTCTTAAGATGTTTATTTATTTACTTTTGACAGAGAAAGAGCATGTACACAAGCAGGGGAGAGGCAGAGAGAGAGAGAGGGAGACACAGAATCGGAAGCAGTCTCCAGGCTTTGGGCTATCAGCTCAGAGCCTGACATGGGGCTCGAACCCACAAACTGAGATCATGACCTGAGCCGAAGTCAGACGTTTAACCAACTGAGCCACCCAGGAGCTCCCAGATCCTTCATGCTTTTAATTCATTTAGTCCTCCCGATTCTCTGAGGAAGTGCTGCTAAATTTACATATGGGGAAACTGAGGTATAAGAAGGTAACTAACTTGCCCAGAGCCACATACTGCGTGTAAGGGGTGGAGCCAACCCTTGACCCCAGACAGTTCAGCTCCAGTCTTTTAACTATATTTTGCCTTTCAGTAACCTTTGAAGTGAAGTATCATTATTCCTGTGAACAGATGGGGACACTGAGCCCCCAAAAGGATACATTTCTTGTCTGAAATTATACCATTAATGAGTGACAGCTGGCATTGAAGGAACTCACTGGAAACCCTGAGGGTTTAACTCCTATCTCTCTTGCCAGATCTGTGCCCATTTGGTTTTCTTTTTCTGCAATTATCGATTGTCCATCATTATTTTTACCCAGTATGGCCTTTTTGCCCCCTGTCTTTATCATGCACTGTTTTCGGAATAGACCTGTGTCCTCGCAGACACTTGGCTTCTGCGGGCTTTGCATTTGTATATATTCATTGAGTACCTGTTGTGTGCCTGGCTCTGCTCCAGCTCTGGGGATCCTGGATGTGCAAAACAAAGGTCCCTGTCTTTGTGGCATGAACATTTTAGTAGAGGAGATGGATATGTGTGATCTAGAAGTCATCTTAGCAGGAGTAGAGGTAATCAACAAAGAGGAAAAATAGAGAAGGGAAATGGAGCTTTGAGGAAGAGGGCCTTCAGATTTCAGCAGGAGTGAGTGGATGAAGACTTTGGAGAGAGGGTGACATTCAGAAATCAGACTCATCACCTGAAATCTGTTTTGCAGGCCAGGGCTTCTAGAGGTGTTGATGTTAATTATGCCACCAGTATTAATCCCTAAGAGCAAAGGAAGGGTCCCCAGGGTGACCAGCCATCCCCCAGTGAGGACAAGCAGGGTGTCCCCTGGCCCATTCCACCTTTGCTTTCCTTATGTAGGACTCCTGGCTCTGCTTCTTGGCCACAGTCAGACCTGAGTGTGGATCCTCATGCTGGTGTTTACTTGACATTGGGCATGTCACTTAATAAAGTCAGGATTCCTCAGTTTCCCTGTTTGTAGGAGACCTCAACATCCTCCTTCAGGCCTGCTCTAAGCATCACATGAGAAAGTGCCTGCGGGGGACCCTAATAATGGTGCTGCTCTGAATGCCTGCTTCCCTGCCATTGGCTATAGGCCTTCCTCTTCCCGCTGTGTGGGTCTTCTGGGAAGGGTCCTGGGGCAGGGTTTCAGAGCAGGTCAGGGTGACAGCTCCTCAGGCACGAGTCACTGTGTGAGCAAGGACAGTGGAGACAGAGGGGAGCAAGGGCTGATGTTTATTGAGGTTCTCCCACCTGCCAGGTGCTTGTGTCCAAGCTAACGTTCCAACAGACAGATGGAGAAACCAAGGCTGAGTTACTCTAAGTTGCACAGCGGGAGAATGTAGGCCAGCCTGACACCCAACTTGTGCTTCTGCCAAAGTGGGTAGCTGACTCCGGGGCAGGGCCTCGGGGACCCAGGGAGCCCGACGTGCAAGTTTGGATTTGAGTCCAGGGCAGGAGGGAGTAGAAGTTTCCAGAACAGCCTCTGGTTTCCCCATACCTATTTCAAATACCAACTCTGCTAACAGTAGAGACCTGGGCATGTCTCTTGTCCTCACGTTTCACTTTCCTAGTAAAGTGGGCCTGTGCCTATTTCACTATGCCTAGTAAAATGGGCATAATCGTAATTCCTCCTCATGTGGTGATCGTGGATGAGTCAGTGTAGATAGAGGCCCAGCACTCATAATAAATGTGCCGTCTGCGCTAACTCTGTGGGTCTTGTTTCAGTGCCCCCTGCCCAACAAGTGTCAGAAGAGGAACTGGAAGTCCTTGGTGCTGCCGTTCAGGAAAAGAGATGCTCAAAGTTAATGTTTCTTAAAGGGTGATCCCAGCATTCGGAGCACCTGGGAAGCAGGAAGGTGGTAGAAATACAGTCTTGGCCCCATCCAAGCTCTCCTGCATTAGAATTTCTGTGCAGTCTGTGTTTTCACCAGCTCTCAGGGGATTCTGATGTGCACTCAAGTTTGAGAACCACTGATTAAGCCTTGGCAGTACTAGAGAAACAGGAGGACTTAATTCTGTTGGCTGTGTGTGTGTGTGTGTGTGTGTGTGTGTGTGTGTGTTGGATGGAAGGAACAAGGAGATCTGAGCTCAGGGAAGCTAGATAGATACCCTTAATGCAGCTGCATTAAGTTACCAGGGAAGCAGCACTGTGGACCCCCTCCCCAACGTCAGCACCGCTGGCTTCCTTCCCAGAGCACGCTCTGAGTATTCTGGCAAATAGAATTCTCTTCCTATCACTGCTGAAGAAGACACTTTCCCTAAACACGATTATACCATTTTTCCTTCTCCACCCCCCCTTTCCCCCTGCCCCCCACTGAGAATCTTCTGGCTCCCTGCCTCACTGTGGGGCCATTTGGGCCTGCTTCTCAAATTGCCAAAAGGTGCTGCTTATATAGCATGCAGCTCCTTGTTTCGTTTTCCCACGGCATTCCAGGGTCGTTGCTTTTTTTTTTTTTTTTCCTTCTTCAATTCTATGAAAATGATTAGTGGTTTTTGCTTTTGTTTTTTTGGAAAAGCCAATTCAACTTCATGCTTCCTCTGTTGGGTTCTCACTGCTTTCCTCTTGGTTGGTCTCCTATTATTCCAGATATTTCTTACTGTCCCCTGTACCCCATGGTTACAGAATCAAACAGGACCAAATAGCTGTGCCTGGTCGTGGAGGGGCTGCCTCAGGAGCCCGCTGCTCTCCACCTTGGCCGGGCTGCTGATTAAATGGAGGGGTTCCCAGAGAGGCAGGGCAAGGGGAGCAGCGGGAGCCCCAGGGGCCGGCCTCTACCGGCTGCTTACAGCATTTCCTTTGCCACAGAGCTCCGGTTGCCAAGGTAAACATAAGTTTTGAGATAAAGTGGAAACCCCAAGAGGTTTTTATCTTGGAAAAGGAAATCAATAAGACAGTCTCGGTGTGGAGCCAAGCAGCCTTTTCCCTCCACGCCCAGATTTGCACAGCCTGCGTGTAAAAGAGAGAGCTGTGAATTTGGGATTATGTGTAAGGCCAAGGAGGCAGGTTGCAGAGCAGAAGAAGAAGGGGCTCTAGTGCGGCCCGCCGGCTTAGCTCCTCACCAATGTGACCTTGGGCTATTCCCTTCACCCTCCGCAGCAGTGGAATCGTGGCGGGGTGCCTGCCGGCCTGGCGGTGTTGTCAGGGCGGAGGATGCGAACAAATGTGAAGCATTTGGCGTTAGGCCTGCCTGCCTCGTGGAAAATGGTGGCTGTGACCTTTCTTAGCCTTTTCTGGAAATCAGCTGGCCGTCGATGGTCTGTTTCAGGAGGTGCCTGATACTTCTAAACCACCAGCAATTCCCACCTGCTGTGCCTTCAAAATACATTCTGAATCAGACCTCCTTTAACCATATCTGCTGTTCCTCCTTGTGGTCCAGGCTTCTTACCCCCACCTGCCGGGTCTCCAGGCCTCTGTGGTGACCTCCTGGACAGCTCATTCTTCTGGGGTAACCAGAGGGTTCCTTTTAAAACATAGATCATGGGCATTCCTTGCTTAAACTCCTCCAATGGCTTTGGATAAAATCCAAAGGCCCCAGAACACCCTTGGTAGCCCTTGGCTCCCTTACTGACCTCACCTCCCAGTGCTCATGGCCTTGCTCACCTGTGCCTTCTATTCATTCCTCCCTTGCTAAGCTTTCCACTGTCTCAGAGCTTCTTGCTTGTGTCACTGGGCCCCACATTCTCTCCCCCTTACATCTTGATTGTTCACTCTGTCCCTTCCTTCAGATCCCTGTTCAAATAGCATCTAAGAGAAGCAGAAACAGCCTCTCCATTTCCTGCTTAATCAATACCCCAGGTTGCATGGGTATCTGTGTGCTGTCAGCCTCTGCAGCAGGAGCGCAAACCCCAAGAAGACCCTTCTTTGTCTTCGTGTCCCCATTGTATTCCCAGCCCCAGCTTGTGATGGCCCCATGAATGTGTATTGCATAACCGAGTAGATGAATTAAAGTGAATTTGTTGACCAGATAAATTGGTAGTGGTGTTCAGAGAGATTAGAGGTTCATGACCCACCACGAGGGAGTTTTCAGCCCCATTTATGACTCCAGCTTACCATCTTAAAAAAGGATACCCAATGCAACCTTCCAGTGCGTTAATCTTCCATAAAGGAGCTTCAGATGCAACTGCTATTTGTTAAATATCTAGGTAGCTTCCACGTTTGAGGACTAAAACTATGCAGTGGGCCTTGGAGGTTAAGCAGGGTGTACCTCCAGTGGGGTGTACCTGAGGTGGCCCTTCTACCTGTGAAACTGTGGGCAGTTGACTGAACACGTGCTGCCTCAGATCTTAAGTGCAAGGGAAATGGTGTTTGTGCACAGACGTGTTGTGAGTATGAAATGAGATGAAGCTGGGCTGTGTGGTCTGCGGGTAAGGCCCACTCAATCCGCGGTAGCCCACATCACCCTTACTGCTCCATGGCAGCAGGTGGTCAGGAAGTGGGCTGGGAGAGCATGCGGCAAGAGGAAGGATGCAGTTCTGGTAACTCTGGGCCTGACACTTGCCCACATAGCCTTCCATGGCCAGACAAGCTTTCCCAGCACAAGCAGGGAGGGGCACAGCCAAAGTAGCATCTATGTCCCACCAGCATGTTTTTGATCAAGAAGAGAATAGGCTTACCGGGAGCGCATATAACCTCTCCGTGTGACTTGAAATTAGTCTAGGAATACCAGAGAGTTCATTCTGTATCTGGCACTGTTTTCCTCTCCCTCAGGCTTCCAAAGCCCAGGGATGCATCCACACCCAGGACTTGAATGTCACCTCTGCCTTTGGGGAGATGATACAGATTGGGGTGGGGGAGGTGGCTGTAGGGGAGAAGCTGAGGCCCCCCCATGCTGACTCCACACCACAGGCAGGAGGGGTCCCACCTGGAGGGATTGGCTTTCTGTGCTACTTTGGGGCTATTTTGGCCCTATTGGAGAATGCTTTGCCTTCTGAAATTTGCAGTGAAATCTGGAACTGCCTTCTGGCCAGGTATCCCCAGCCCAACCCAGCTTTTCTGCTTATTTTATTCTGAGCATAAATCCCTTCATTACTTCAGCAGAGGGAAAACAAGTCTTGACCCTGAAAGCAATTCAAGTGAGGCTAAGGTCTCCTTGATTCATTTTTGCTGACTTGCTGAGTTCTAGAGTAACTGTAATTTATAAGTAGAATGAAGGTTCAGGAATTAGACGTGGAGACTAATGAAGAAGATTGGTGCCAAGGATTTTGTCTCTGTGCTCAGTCCAAATTTGGGCTCAAAAGAAGAAAACTGACAAGGAATTCCTATACATCATTGAAGTCTCTGGGGGATTACCACAAGATTACATAATATAATCGTTAGCTGAATCAAAGGCCAAAAAATGTATACTCAAAGCTCACAAGAAAGCAGCAGACAGTCAACCCTTTTGGACAAGATTTAGTGAGTTCAGGGGAAGCCTGCACCTGACCAGCCAAGCAAGTGATTCCAAATACCTCCTGCCCTGAGAAAGCCTCAGGGCATGCCGGGAAATTACTCATCCTGTGACGTCAGCTCTGGAGAAGGCCTTCTAATCCCAACTAAGAGACCAGGTGGTGAAATACTTAGAAAAATATGGTTTGATCACACGTAGTCCTTCGAGAAGGGAGCAAGGTCTCCTGTCAGTAACTGGACCCCTGATCTGATCGCCTCCCATCCCGGCCAGGCCAGCAGTGGAGAGGTGCCACTCATTCCTCTAAGAAGGCAATCATCATCTGTGCAGTTCCAGTGGCCAGTTTAGGAAGTAAGAAGCTTTGGCACACTGGGAAATGTACTTTAATGAAATGAGAATTAGCTGGAGAGTTAGATGTGTAGGGGTCATGGCCAAGAGGCATTGCACTAAAGCCTCAATTAAACTTTCCATTGGATTATCTGATGATAAGTAGTTGTGCCTTTGGGATTTTCTTGTCTTTGATAAATGGCATGAGTTCAGAATTGAACGCGACACGAGCCATAACATAACACAGCGCTGGAAATAATGAGGCACGCCATCGCTAGATACAAAGCACTTAAATTACCCTGATGGAAGTATTTATCTTAAAGACTGCTTTGGATTATTTCCCCCACTAGGATGTGCGGGCTCTCCATCTGCACTCTGATGGGGAAGGGTTTACAACTTCAAAATTCCTTTTGGTGCCAACAGAGTTCCCGGTGCTGGGAGTGGGGGAAGAGTGGCTGCCTTCCAGGACTTACCTTGCTGAGATAATTCCCCGCCCCCCATCCCAACTCCTTCCTCCTCCCTGCAGATGGTTCTTGTCCCCTAGCTGCTGGGAGACAGAGTGATGGCCTCCTAATTGGGTCACCAGACAGAGTCAAAACACCTGTGCAGTGGTGTTCAGTGTAAACAATGGGCTTCGATTCTCCCGCTAAAATATGTTTCCGTGTGTGTGTATATTTTTAAATCTACTCTTCTAATTACCTTTTTCCTAGTGTAACTGTTATCCACAAGGTACTTTTCAAAAAAATTTTTTAATGTTTATTTTTGAGAGAGACAGAGACAGAATGCGAGTGGGTTAGGGGCAGAGAGAGAGGGAGACACAGAAGCAGAAGCACAGAGCCCGATGTGGGGCTCGAACTCACGAGCTGTGAGATCATGACCTGAGGCGAAGTCAGAGGCTCAACTGACTGAGCCACCCAGGCGCCCCCCAAGGTACTTTTCATTTAAACAGTAAAGGCAGTATTTCCTAACCTTTTGTTGGATTGCTACATCTGGTGGAAGTGTTCAGTATCAGTCTCTCCTGGGCTAACCTGTGGCCAGGACTGAGATGGACGTTATGAAGATGACTCTGGACCCTCAGACCCTGTGTCTTTCAGGAGATTTTTATTGAACATACTGTCACTATCTTCAGACCATTCTAATCCAAACCGGTTTCTTCTACACCTCTGTCTGCTCTTGAGCCAGTGCTGGCCTCAGGAATAAGCACCCCTCCCCTGCACCTCACACCCAACCACCCATGGGTTTGGGAATCACTCACATGCATCCCTGGCATAGACTGCTTCTCCTCCAACTCTGTCCATATCTGGAAAGGGTTATCTTACACACCAGGATCTGCTACCATTTAGTCTACCATTAGCCCCGGGTACTTACTCATTCGACGGGCTCTGTAGAATGTGGCAATCACTCTGAGAATGTCAGAAGGCAGTGGCCAGCAAGGCCAGGCAGCCTCGGCCCGCCATGAGTGTCCTTGCTAATGTTGCTGCATCATGAGTGCCCTTGCTAATGTTTCTGAGGGGTTTTGCTGCAAAAATTCGATGGTTCTCCTTACATGCCTCATTTGCGTTATGCCTGTGCAGGCTTGACCAGGAAGCTTCTAAAACTTCACTATGGGCTGGTGGTTAGAGGTCAGAGCAGAGTGATTTGAAACCCTTGAAGTCGGCTGATGGTCTGCCAGCCTGTCTGCCTTCCTTCAGTGAGGGAGGCTGATGCAGTCATAGTTTCCTTGTGTCGGTTGCTTTCCATGACTCTGTGCAGCAGTGTCGTGCTGGCTGGGCAGCCCGTGTGAGCCTTCTGTCTTCGCTCTATGTGCACCTGCCCTCTGCATCTCAGCACACCACCACCTTGGGACAATTTTCCTCACATTCAGCAGAAAGCCTTTGCCTTTGCTCAGGTGGCCGGAGCTTTGTGCCGAGTTCTCCAGACTCTGTGGGCGTGGTTGGGGGTTAGCAGCTTCAACGGCATGCATGGCCTTTGAGTGGCTGCTTCTGGGACATCGTGTGGTTCTGTGCAGTCAGCATGGAGTGGACTCTGGACTGTAGTCCGGGACAGTGGGGCCTCTTCAATTTAGTGGGGCCAGCCTTGTGGTGGCTCTCAGTCCATGGAGTGTCCTTGCACACGTGAAGTCAGTGCCCTGGCGAACAGGTGGGACTGTGTGCTGCAGAGAGCAGAAGCCACCAAGCTGAAAGTGAACTGTGCTACAGACCAGGACATGAGCAAAGATTAGTCAGGACTCACAGTCCAGGTCAGAGGAGTAGGGCAGAATATGAGACCATGGGACTGGGAAGCTGGGCCACACTCACCAGGTCACTCAGCCCTGGGAATGGATGGGGAGAGGCACTTAGGAGGAAGGAAGGTGTTTTGATAGCCATTGTCTGTGGAATGAATGGTGAACTGCTGGGCCGCCTGGGTGGCCCAGTCACTTAAGTGTCCAGCTCTGGATTTCGGCTCAGGTCATGATCTCATGGTTGTGAGCTTGAGCCCCATGTCGGGCTCTGTGCTGGGCGTGGACCTTGCTTGGGATTCTCTCTCTCCCTCTGCCCCTCCTTCATGCATGCACACTCACGTTCCCTCATTCTCTCAAAAAATTAAAAAAAAATGGTGAACTGCTGAGTTGGGGTCTTTAGGGCTAACATGCAGTAGCCATCTTCCCCTCCCAAGTTTGGAGCCAGTGGCAGCCACAGCTCTTACTGAAGAAGGTGACTGAGGAAAAAGCCCTGAATGTCACTGAGTGTTTCACCCAAGAATGGCCAAGCTTCATCCCCTGCAGCCATTGTGGCAGAGGAGAGGCCATGCTGTAAATGATGAGCCCACCCCAGGGCCTCATTTTCCTTAGGTAGAAAGGTGAGCCAGCAAGGCTAGTGAGCATGTGAACTCCTTCCCCCAGACCCTCAGGCAGGCAAGCCACCCACTTTTACTGGGTAGAACCTTACCGCAGCTGAGGTCTATCCACATGGAAACATGGAGGATGGAGCATCCTAAAAGAACCCTAAAAGATGGAGCCCTAAAAGAACACACTGAGCATGACAGTCAAAGGTCCAAGCCTCTGCCCACCTTATGTGTTCAGTGGTTTTTTTGTATCTCACACCAAGACCTCCGCTTCGGCCGACCCAGGGTCCTGGACCTTGCCTTCCTGCACAAAGTATCCTATGCACCATCACCCTTGAGCCTTCCTCTTCCCCTTGGGCCAGTCTGACTTTCAAGGGCTGTTTTGTTCATTTTCTAATTAACCAACTGTGAATTCGATAGTGTTTATTTGCATGTGCTACCTGTCAGGCACTGAGTGCCCTCCCGTGGTTACGGTGGTGTGTAGACCAGAGAAAATTCCTGATGTCAGAACATTTACATTCTAGTTGAGGAGGCCGACATAAAAGAAATGGTCATACAGGTAGGTATACACTATAAACCGTGCTAGGGTTTATGCAGGCAAAGTTCATGGTGTTAAGAGAGTGTACTTACAGAAACTGTCTGAGAGAGTTGCATGAGGGTCGAGACCTGAAATGTGAGGAGTCCACCATGTAAAGGGTTGGGGAAAGAATGTTCTAGATATGGAGACAGCCCCTTCTGAAGGCTCTGAGGCAAGAAAATGCTTGTTGCATTCGAGGGACAAAAAGGAGCCAAATGGTGACAGATAAGCCAGGAGGGAGGTGAGAGGCCATACCAAATGAGGCCTTGTAGGTGCTGTTGGAGGCTATCGATTGTATCTCCTGCAGTGATTTATTGTTAAATAGCCTCAGGCAGAATGCTGTGACCTGATTTACTTTTAAGGGGTTGGAGGTGGAGTGGTGATCAGGAGGAAGCAGTTATTGTAAGACGATGGCCGTGTGAAGACACCGCTAGCTGCTAGCTCCATGCCTAACAGCCATTCCCTCATACCTCACCTGCCAGAGTGCCCACCCTCAGGGGCTGATCCAGTCATCGCAGGTGATTTGCTTTGGCCAGATAATCCCTTGTACAGCCTCCCTTGCAGCAGTGGTCCTGTGACCACATTTAGGGAAACCTACAGGAGAGCCTGCTGGGAGCTTTAGAGGAAGATTTTCTTCCCTGGGAAGCTGCTGTGCAGGGATCGTGCCTGGAACTACAGCAGCCATCTTGGGGCCATGAGGGAAAGGCCAGAAGTCACAGACTTGCCCACCCAGAGCTATGCCACACCCACTATCTAATCAACCCGGAACTACCCACCTCCAGACCCCTGTTTTGTGCAGCGATGTTGTCTCTATGAACGAGACACAGTCAGCTAGCTTGTTTGTAACTCACAGCCAAATGCACCCTAACTTATATGTCAGAGGAGACGAAGGAAAGGGGGTATCCGAGGTAGCCAAATAGAAATGATTTCATAACGAATTGGAGGTGAATGGGGAGGGATGGAGAGGGGCTAGTGAGGATTTCTGGCATGACAGAAGGTAGATGGCAGGTGGGAGATAAAGGATGAAGGATGTCAGTCTTGTTCACCAACCAGCACCTGGCTCAGCATCCAGTATGGTAGACAGTTGTTACTTGGGTCAAGTTGAAACACTTTTGATTTGGAGCTGGACCTGAGGCTGGGGTTTGGCTTTAGACCAGGAGAAATCCAGGTGGAAGTGTCCAAGAGGCATGCTACATGGACCTGCCTGAGATGGCAGTTGGGGCTTATTAGCACTCAGACAGGACTGGAGCCATGGAAAGGGGTGAGGTCACCTGGAGGAGCCAGTGGGGGGGGGGGGGGCGGGGGAGTAAGGAGATGGCCAGATGCAGACATCTCTCCCCTTCTTCTTATCAGCCCTCCATTTTTTTTTTTTTTAATTTAAATTCAAGTTGGTTAACATGTAGTGTAGTCTTGATTTCAGGAGTAGAACCCAGTGATTCATCTCTTACTTATGACACCCAGTGCTTATCTCAAAAAGTACCCTCCTTAATGCCCATCACCCATTTAACCTCCCCTCCAGCAACCTTCAGTTTGTTCTCTGTATTTAAGAGTCTCTTATTTATGGTTTGTTTCCCTCTTAGTTTTTCTTATTTTTCCTTCCCTTCCCCTGTGTTCATCTGTTGTGTTTCTCATATTCCACATATGCGTAAAATCATGTGATATCTTTCTCTGATTTATTTCACCTAAGTGAATACCCTCTAGTTCCATCTATGTTGTTGCAAATGCCAAGATTTCATTCTTTTTCATCACCGAGTAGTATTCAATTGTATATATATACAACATCCTCTTTGTTCACCAGTTGATGGACATTTGGTCCCTTTCCATAATTTGGCTATTGTTGATAGTGCTGATCAGCCCTCCCTATATCTTTAGTCATTAAATGATAAATGTTGCCTGTCACTTAATTGCATCAAATCACATAGGTTGAATCAAGTGACACTGTCATTTTTATATGTCGACGCCATTGACTATCCGCAATTTCAGATGGTTCAGCCTAATAGTTCTTAGTACCAAGTCTGTACCAGATACTGTCTTCTAGGTCAAACCAACCAGTTTACCATGGCTTACTTTCTATTTAAATGTATTCCTGTCGTTCTCCTACATAAAACTAGCCCCTGGTTTCCTCCACGCCCACAGGGTGAAATCCCAACTGAGATGAATCTTCCAAGGCCTTTTATTGTTCACCCCTCACCTGCCTCTCCAGAGACTCCTCTTTTGATAGAAACCCCCTGCACTTCACTCTCCAGATCATGCCCCAGATTTTCAAACGTGGTGATGGGATTATAGGATTTCTTCAGGGTCATATTTCCTTTGAGTATCTTGTCTTTCTTGTGCATTTCTTCATACCGCAGATTCAGCTGCACCAGAAGTCTTCTCTTCACTTGACGGTCTAGCTGTGGACGATACCAGTTTTTGCTTCCGGTGGTGACATGGTCCCTCAGACTCTACCTGTTTCCATGTTTCATGATTCTGGGGTTCAGGCCAGAAAGGCCCTGCACCCTTCCACCTTGGCTGATTCCCTGCTTGTCTTTGGAGACATAGGACACCCGTCTTCCTCTGTCTTTGATCATCCCCCATGGGCTGACACAGCTCCACTCTCGGCCCCTCAGGTGCAGCAGCCATCAGGTTGGGGGAACTCTTCTGGGTCCCCTTTGTACCCTCTTAGGTCCTAGTTTGGTCCGTGCCCTGGCACTTGATTGTTTTAAGGAAACCACATGCACTTTCTGCCACAAGAGAGAAATAATTCTTTATATGCCTCCCCAACCTTAAAAAAAAAAAAAAAGATTTTTTTTTTAGATCCCTGTGTGAAATTTTTGTCCCTTGAAGGCTTTTGCCAAGATGGTTGGACACTTTTCAACAATGGAGCAATTAGTGGCTGTGTGCTTTGCTGCAAATGGAAGAAAATTGGTTGCTTGTGGAACTCAGGCCGCAAAGGACGCGTTCCCCAAGGCTGTGAAGTTGGTGGTGGATTTTCCCTGCAGGGACATAAGAGGGATGACAGGGTTCCAGCAAGGCCACCGCTTAGACCTGCACTGCACCTGGGGACCGGGTAATTCTGGGTGCTCCTGGGTCCAAGCAGAACTTTGGTGGTGACATCTGTGGGATTCTTGAGTTGCCTGCCCAATTCTGTAGCTTCCTTTGCTGTTCCTTCCCCCCCAAACCTGTGGGTGGCCCCATAAGGGACAAAGAGTAGAACTATCCAGAGCCTGGGGTTATGCCCGTGGGGCTCTCTCTGGAACTGAAGGGAGGTCCCCTCCCTGGAATGTCAGTGCCTGAGGCAGCCAGTGCGGGACAAAGAGCTTTCTGTGTCCCTCTGTGGCTGCTTCCGAAACGTAAGCCTTGGGGAACGTCAAGGCAGATCGGAGGGGATGCTGGGAAAACAATGGCCTTTCCTGACCTTTGCACTTGGGGTAAAGAACTGGGACATCTAAGAAAGGATAACTTTTTGCCTCTTTACAATCACAAGCATTTTTCTGTCTCCAGTCAAATCCTTTTGAGTTCCCTCCTTGGAATTTGTGGGGACTGAGTAACGTTACGACAGCGTAACCGTGTCTGAATCTCAGCCAGTTCTTCCACCCTGGGGTGTCGACATCTGGCTGCAGAGGAAGAAATTGCTACTCATGAAAACTTCTTCGTCCGTGGCACCCCCCCTCAGGTGCATATGCTTCCCCCACTGCACTCCCCACACTTGGACACTTGCACTGGATGTGTCTCTGCTGTGTAATTGCTGAGCAAGACCAGAGGGCTGCAGCCAGTATAGACACCCTTGCACATGTAGGTCCCTGGAACAGAAGTCATTGTGATTCTTGTGAGTCTCCTTGTTTGGGAGCTGGGTGCTCTGCCCTGCTCCTAACGTCCCAGGAAGGCAGGGTCCAGCTGTTGGCCTCGTGAGAGCAGCTCGGGACCAGCGCAGGTGGATAGCGTGTGAAATGCTTTCACACCCCCTGCAGAAATCGCAAACTAGGTACCGAGAGGCTGCCTCTGGCCTCAAACGTGTTTTGTTTACCTTTTCTTTTTCTTTCTTTCTTTCTTTCTTTCTTTCTTTCTTTCTTTCTTTCTTTCTTTCTTTCTTTCTTTTTTTTTTTTTTTTTTTTTTTTTTTTAGTTTAGCTTTTCTTATTAGTTTTTCAGTATTTACCAAAAAAGAAAACCACACCGTGCTTTTCTCGTCCCTGACTCTCCGGCTTTCCTGGATAGGTTTGGCAACTCCTGGCCCACATCCTGGATGACAGCAATCTGTTCGAGCTGAGCAGTGGCGGCCCCTTTAGACAGTTTCCAGTTTGCCACAGTGTCTGCCTTGACCTCTTGTCTCTCTGGCGCTAATTGGTGAAGGGCAAATGCCATTCATTTGCAAATTTGTGCAGTTGCTTTCCTTGTGGTACGGTTAAGAGGAAACTAAAATGTTGCTTTACCTACATGTTTATAAAAGGTGGGAAAATGAAGAGAAGGGTCAGTAAGGCTGAGCGTTTCAAGGAAAAAAATGTGAAAGATTGTATTTTTTGGTAGAGTTAAATCACAGAAAATACCCATTTGTAGTGAAAAGGCCAGCACAGTGTGTTTGTGTCAAAAGAACACAATTCACAAGACCATTATAAGGGAACCTGTGTCACCCATGGGATACTCAGCTGGTCTTCACTGGCATTTGAGTTGTGACTGTTTTTTAAAGTTTATTTATTTATTTTGAGAGAGAGCGAGCAAGAGAGAGAGAGAGTACACACATGTGCGTGAGAGGGAGAGAGAGAGAATCCCAAGCAGGCTCTGCACTGTCATCACAGAGCCCGATGCAGGGCTCAGTCCCCTGAATGACCAGATTATGACCTGAGCCAAAATCAAGAGTTGGACGCTTCCCTGACTAAGCCACCCAGGTGCCCCCTGGGTTTAGGACTCTTGCCCTAAAAGGGTCACCTCTCAACTGCAGCCACATTGACATCATGGGCGGAGTAGTATGCTCAGTGTGCAGGTCTGTCTGGTTTGCTCATGAGCATTTGGCATCCCTGGCCTCTGCCCACGAGTGACCCCACAGTCATCATAATGCAGTATTTCCAAATATTCCCCAGGTGGAGGAGCACTGACCTCCAGGGCTTGCCCCCTGGAAGGGGCCAAACACGGCAGGTTGTGCCCTGGGATAGCTGTCGACAAGAGTGGAGGGACCCAAGCCCATGAGTCTGGTGTGGGGAGTGCTCGCAGGCGGCACAGGTGCATGAGTCACCCGAGCGCCATGCTCCCCCGGCTCAGTGCCGAGGCCCGTCTGAGCTGCCTCCTCCTGCAGCAGGGCCATCCAGCAGAACAAAGCCACGTTGTTCTTATCACACCTTTCTGTTCAATCGTGCCATGATCCCTTTGATCCAAGTGCGCTGGCAGGAGCGTCCGGCTTGTCTGCCAGTGTGGTATTAAGAGTGATCCAAAGCCGGACGGATGCCCAGACTTAAGGCAGAGAACCGTCTGCACAAAATAGCACCTCCTCCGTGGTTACCTGACCCTTTGCTTCTTCCCGGGATCTATGTTAGTGTGTACACCCCGGCCACAGTACGTTGTTCTGTGTGGATTCGTCTCTAGGGGCTATAAGGAAATGGTCTCGGTGGAAGTTGGTGGGTTGATTACAGTGGTAGGTCAGACTACCACCAAAGCAGTCTTAAGGCTAAGGCGCTGTTTGGTTTACTAGACAGTTTGGGGCATGTGCTAACCCACATGGCTGACCAGGTCCCAGACTATATGGGTGTCATCTGGGCCCCGTGTGGTGGAGCTGAGAGCATTTCCAAGGCCCTCAGATGATGCCTGCATGGTGCCTCTTGGAGACCCCAAGCCACTGTCGGCAGAGGCGGAAGAAGTCTCTAGGCCCTGCCAACCCTGAGAACAAATAGTGGGGCCTTATTTCAGGCCCTGCTAATAGAACCTAGAGTCCTTAGAAGTAGATACGATTCCGGACCATTGTACACCAGCCCTCAGACTGCCCACAAACCCCTATACCGTGACACCCTTTCCCTACCTCTTTGAGAAACAACATTCTGGAAAGATTTGTGATCTCCTGAGAACGATGTGGAAGTTGGAACATATACGGGGTCTTCGGCAAATAGTCATGATTGACCCAGTACCTGACAGGTTTTAGAACAAGCGAGAGTATATTTAAAGGGGAACCTATAAGGATACCTTGGGATATCTGTTACCCCAGGGAAATGCTTCTGTTTCCTCAAAAGGACAACAAAAGCAGAATAAAATTTTTACGTGTGTTATTCGTATTATTTTAATTGAGAAGATTTGTATACGTCTCGTAGGCTACTGTTTGAAGAACAGCACAAGCATTTGCCTATTCACTTGGCAGTATTAAGTTGGAAATCAAGAAGCATATCCTGGGGCGCCTGGTGGCTCAGTTGGTTGGGCGTCCGACTTCGGTTCAGGTCATGATCCCACAGCTCATGAATTTGAGCCCCGCGTTGGGCTCTGTGCTGACAGCTCGGAGCCTGGAGCCTGCTTCGGATTCTGTGTCTCCCTCTCTCTGCCCCACCCCTGCTTGCTCTCTATCTCTCAAAACTGAATAAACATTAAATAATTTTTTAAAAAAAATCATATCCTCCATTCTTCAAAGAATTAAATATGGAAGTACTGCATGAATTCATAAATTCATAAATTCCCAAGAGTGGACACTACCCAAATATTACATGAGTTGAGGTATACCCACACAATGGATCATATTATTCAGCTAGAAGGAGTATGAATTCAGGCCACAGCAGAGATGAATCTTGAAAATGTCAAGCAGAGTGAAAGAAGCTGGGCATAAAAGGTCACATGCTGTATGATTCCATTTAGAGGAAATGTCTAGAATAGGGAAATCAGAGACCATAAGTGGATTAGTGGTTTCCTCAGACTGGGGGAACGGGGAGAGGGGAGTGACTTCTAATGAGTAGAGTTTCTTTTTGGGGTGATGAAAATATTCTAAAATTAGATCCTGGCGATGGTTGTACAACTTTCTGAATATACCAACACCCACAGAATTACACATTTTAAAAGTCGAATTTTATGGTATGTGAATTGTATCTCAAAATGGTAGATAAAGCAAATAGAAGAAAATGTCACCCGTTATTGATTCTAGTGGAAGGAACAAGGCTGATCATATTACTTTTCTTTCAACTTTTCGGTGTGAAGATTTTCACAATGAACGGTTCATGGGTGGGGGGGGGGGAAGCAAAGACAAGAAAACTATATGTTTCTGCTCTAGGCTACTGAGGCACCCACATTTGAGATGGATTTGAATTGAAAAAAAAAAAAAAGACACAGAAGAAACTATTTGACCCTCAAGCTACTGAATGCTATTTTGGGGTTAGTCTGACCCTGGTTGAGGAGTCTCCTGGTAGAGAGGCCTGACTTGACACACGTCTGTTGTCCAGCCAAATTGAGCCAAAGTGTTCAATTTATGAACACTTGAAGAGTGTTCAAGGCCATACTTTCACTTCATCGGGTTAGCACTGCTGGTTAAATACATGAATGAGTGTATTCGTGGTAAAACTGTACACATCAGAAATGATCATGGCAAGTGCGTCAGGAATAGGTTATGCACCTAGGACATAAGGACATGTGTGTATGTCTCGGTTTCCTCCTCTGCAAAATGGAAATAATAATTGCACCTGCTACATAAAATTGTGAGGCAGCATGTAGAAAGTGCTTATCACAATTCCTGGCACACATTATTTAAGAAGTTGTTATGTACCGAGTTCAGTGGAAGGTAAAAAGAGTTGGAGGGAGATGGAGAGCTAGGGGAATTAGCTGAATGATTTCCATCTTGCTTCAGAATACTTGTGGATCTCTAGCACCCCAAGATCAGGTGATGGATTCAGTTCCACCTGGAAGGGTGACTTCCAAGGGAAGTCAGAATTATTCTTCCCTTGGCCATCTCCTGAGCATAAAGCTACCTTGACTTCTCCCTGGCTTCTCTCCTTACCTGCCTCCCCCAACCCACATTAGGACGATGACTGAGACCACCTAAAAGACATAGTTGCAGGACTTCTGGGGATGCTGTGTGCTAGTTTACTTCTGTCTGCCATCACGATCCTGGGTTTGAAATGAGAAAAGCCCTAAGGAGAATAACATTACCTCCTTATGTAGGGGCAAGGTTGTGAGTGGTTTTGATTTTCCTGTTCCAAGTTCTTCAGTGTTTTCGAGAATGTCTGCTCTGATAAACTTTTTTTAATTAGGAAAAAGGGCAAAAAACCTTTGCAGGATAACATTTTAGAAACAGCTTTATTAAAATATGATTTTATTTTATTATTAATAGAGTAAATTATTTTTATTCATTAAAATATGATTTGCATACTATAAAGTTCACCTGTTTACAATGTTTAAACTTCAGTGTTTCTTAGTGTATTTATAGCATTGTGCAACCATGACCATAACTTAATTTTAGAATGTTTCCATCACCCTAGACAAAAACTCTGGACCCATTGGACGAAGGCCATACTCCCTCCTTACCCCCCACCCCCACCAAGCCCTAGCCAACCACGAATTTACCTTCTGTCTCTATGGATTTACCTATTCTGGACGTTTCATCTAAATGGAATCATACACTTTGTGGCCTTTTGTTTCTGGCTTCTTTCACATAGCATAATGTTTTCAGGGTCTATTCATGTTTTAGCATGTATCACTTCTTCATTCTTTTTATTGCCAAATAATATTCCATTGCTTGGCTATACTACATTTTGCTTATCCACCCTCAGGAGATGGGTATTTGGGTTATTTCTCCTTTTTGGCTGTTATGAATAATACTTCTGTGAACATTTATGTAAGAGTTTTTATGCAGATGGCTTTTTAGGTCTCCTGGGCATATAATTAGAAGCAGCATTGCGAAGTGGTGAGCTAACTCTATGTCAAACTGTTTTCCCAGGTGTCTGCCCATTTTACATTCCTACCAGCAATGTGTGAAGGTTCTAATCTCTGCCTCCTTGCCAACACCTGTCTTTTGAATTACCGTCATTCCGGTGGAGGTGAGGTAGCATCTCCTTGTGGTTTTCAGTTGCAATTCCCTGACAGCTAATGATGAGCAACGCTTCACATGCTCATTGTCCATTTGCAGATCTTCTTTGAGAAAAGTGTCTGTTCAGCATCTTTGCCATTTTTAAATTGTTTTTTCTTTTCCATTATTGAGTTGTAAGAACTCTTTATATATTCTAGGTACAGCTCCCTTATTAGGTGGGTAATTTGCAAATATTTTCTCCCAAGGCAGGCACTGCCCTTTTCACTTAGTAAGAGTATTACATGGAAGCTTTTCAACTTAGATGAAGGTCAGCTTGAGTCTTCTCTTAACACTTGTACTTTCTGGTGTCAAACTTAAGAAGTCATTGGCTAATCACATGTCACCCGATTTACTTCTAAGTTTTCTTCTGAGAGTTTTATTATTTTATCTCTTATGTTTAGGTCTACAATCCATTTGGAGTTAATATTTGTATGTGATACAAGGAGCAGGTCTACATCCATTTTCTTGCATCTCCAGTTGGCACACGACCATTTATTGAAAAGATTATTCTTTCCTCCACTGAATTGTCTTGGCCTGGATGATAAGTTGGTGGGGAAACCCAGACAGATATTTTCTCCAGTGGAATACGAGATATCCTACTTCTTTTTTCCTTTCAGAAACATACTTCTGAGCTATAATACATACTCCCAGGATAAGTCACTATTGTCTAGTTATAAGTTTAATGTCAACTCTTCCTCTTGAAAGTAGCATTTTCTGACTCAGAAAACTAATTTTATCAATTTTTAGAATTGTGTTTGATCAGATACATAGGAGGCTTATAGCAAGGAGGTAAGGTGACTTCAGGGAGACAACAGAACATGATGTTTGCAAGGAGTGCATTCAGTATGCATTGTAGATTTAATCTTAGTAAAGATCTTTATTCAAGTTTTAGAAATTCTATTTCCAAACCTGAGAAGGTTTTTAAAGGGTTCTCTTTCCCTTTGGAGCCCAGGGAAGTTATCAGGCATGCCTGGTGCACCAGGACGTAGATAACTGGCTTGTAGAAACATCTGGATTAAGCATCCTGGTAGCTTAGTGGACACAGGCAGGGTCCGGGCAGGTAGAAGTATCCCCAAAAGGAGTTCTTTGAGCCCTGTGCTTGAAAGGACTCAACCCAGGGGTGCTTGGGTGGCTCAGTTGGTTAAGCATCCTACTCTTGACTTTGGCTCAGGTCATGATCTCATGGTTCGTGAGTTCAAGCCCTACATCGGACTCTGCACTGGCAGCATGGAGCTTGCTTGGGATTTTCTGTCTCCTCCCTCTCTGCTTCTCCCCCACTGCAGGGAATAGGCTTGGGAATTCCCTGAGCTTGTTAACAAGGCATAAAGAATTAGAAAGCCATAGGATGTATACACCCAAGTTTGGGTAAACAAGATTAGGTAAATAAACTTAGGTAAATGGAGCAAAGGCCCACAGTATAGGACAAAGGTATAGGAATGGGAAATCTCAGGATGCAAACATCCAAGATGAGGTAAACAAGATTAGGCATTCAGGGTGGAAATGCCCCCCAACTTAGTACAATAGCAGAAAGCTGCTTTCACTGGAAGGAAGGACCAAAATAGGTAAACAGGTAGACAGGACTTTAGACCGCAGGCAAAGTTGCCCAGAGCAGAGATAATTAGCAAAAGAAAGGTGCCTTTTTGACCCTGAGGTAGCATGCTCTGTCTTTCTTGTCCCCTAGATCAGTTCAAGTAAACAGAGGTGGTGCCTCATGTTTGCTGTAAGCAACCTTCCACCCAGCACCAGAATCTTGTTTTGTATTGACCCAAACCCCTAACACCGCATATCTTTAAAACCCCCTTTCTCCCACACCCATGAGTTAATGTTCATAATTCCCTTGTCTCTTTGTACACGTCCATCACATCCATCACACTTGTAAGTCTTCTGGTCTTAATAAAAATGGAGCAAGGACCCTTATTCGGGGCTCTTGTCTCCTCCCAGACATTAGCCTCTCTCGCATTTTCAATCCTGCTTCCTGCTGTCTTGCTGGACAAGAGAGAACATCAGACCCAGAGTCTATGACACCTCACTTGTGCTCTCTCTCTCTCACCCTCTCTCTCAGAAATAAACTTAAAAAAAAGAAAAACAAAAACGGAAGGAATCAGTACAAAATCCAAGTTGAAATTGGGTCAGCCGAGGAAGCCCAGATCAAGAGTGAGGAAATACAGCATGGTTCCAAACAATGGAAGGGCACGTTGATAGCTCTTGCTACCAGGCTGCATCCTTGCCCCCAGAGCATGTAGAGGAGTGGCCCTGAAGACCACTGAGGATGGTGCTTTCCAAACCCCCTGTCATGTTGATAAAAGCATTTAGAGGCTTAGCACATCTTTACACTGGCAACTAAAGCTTATAATTGAGAAATTGTTGTATGCTATTTGGCACAGAATTTTAGCTTGATAAATACTTTTTGTTAAAACTTCTTTTTTTAAATTTGGATTTGGTAAAAAATAATTGCAGTAATAGATAATACTTGTTCTGTGTTTACTATGTGAAAAATGCTTTACTTGCATTATTCATTTAATCCTCAAACCATTAGTTAGGTATTAGACTCATCTTACGAATGGGGAAAAATGCTTGGAGAGATTAAGTAATTGCCATAATCACCCAGGTGGTAAATGGCAGAGTGGGATTCAGACACAGACCTGAGTCCAGAACTGTCTTCCCCAGCCCCTCAGAGTCAGCTGGCCCAGAGAGAAGTCTACCCATGGTTTATATCCCCAAGAATGGCCAAGGGTATGTTGGATACAGTGGCTTCCAAGTCAGCCCTGCTTGAATAAGCACAATCCCAATTCTCTTATGGAGAGTCAGACAGTATCCTTAATCATAAATTGATAACTCTGAGTTTGAGAACCATCTTCGGAAGAATTGGGTCTCTTGTGGGGTTCATTGGCCATTCTGCCATGTCTTTGAGCAGGAGAATGGAAATGCACTAGAAGCTTTTTTCAGGGAGGTCCATTTGCCCTTACCTAGAGAGAAGCCCAGGGGCCTTGTGGACCATCCCTTATACCCAGAGAGGGACCTCTGCTGCCTTGGTCACTCACACCAGGACAGTCAGAGACTTTGCTGACTATCAGCTGGAGGGACAAATGGCCCACCAAGGGCAGTGATGACCAGTGTGGGTGTCCCAGAGGTCTTCCAAGTCTCTGATGGTTGTATAAAGACTCCAAGTGGCATTATCTGTGCTAGAAAAGCTCAGGTGATAAAAGAGGAGAGTCCATCATAACCTGAAATCAAGGCTAGAAATGTCCCACTACCATGGCCAAGGGACAGTCACAGGGCTGGAGTTATAAAAGGAATGCCAGATATTTGGGGTCTCGATCAGTTTGGTAGATGTTCCAGACAAAATCCAGACACGAACTCTAAAAAGGAGTTCAGGAAGACTGTCACTTAATCTCATGAACAGCTGATCCTCAGTCAACCTCTTGCTTTGTTTTGGGAAATTTGCTCTGCCACATTCTGGTTTGATTCCTGCGTTCACCAGTCCATCTGATTTATTATTGCCTCCGCATTTCAAACCAGTCATCGGGGCTGGCTTTGGCTATAGCCAGAGCCTGCCCTGCATGGTACAGCGTCAAGAATTTTCAGTTTGCATTCTTGGGTTCTTATGTTTTTGAATGGAAGATCTTCTAAACCGAGAGGGTTGGGATTAATATTTATTTCATGATACCAGACTGAGGTTCAAGAGATCAGTGGGACAATAGAATGGAATGGGGGCAGTTCTATCCCACTAAGACACAGGAGTGGGATAAATTGTTGATGGGACAGTTTCACAGCAAACCTCCACGTCTCCATGGTGTCGTTGTTCCCATAGTGATAACCTAAGCCCATCTCAGAAGAAGTCTGTAGCATATTTGGAATTGGAGTGACCAGTTAAGGGAGGTAATACAAGAGGCATTAAGAAATGGTTTCAGCATCCTATGTGGGTGGCGGGCAGGGCAGATGAACCCAGAACATTCTGTGGTTTCCAGTACCAGGAAGAGTGGATGGTGGCCAGGCCAGCAGTGTGGTTAAGAAATGCCTTAAAAATTTGTGTGCAATTTCATACTTTCTCAGAAGATGGTCTTGAAGGACTTATCCTTTTATAAGAGGGATTCTCCCTGCCTTGTCTCCAAGTATTGGTTGGTTGTTTATGTTAGACCAATTTTGAGGAGGACTTAAAGAAAACCAAAGCTCTATTCTATTCATGTGCTGGTGTTGTCAGGATGTCAGGTGTGCTGTGGACAGGATGAAGCAGGATAAATGCTCCTTTGACCTTAACCTTGAAGCTGATACAGCAGATGCTGACATAAGTTTTATGAATGAGAATGCTAATTTGTCAGTATCCTTCAAGTGGAGAGCGAAATCAACAAATGGCTTTTATGTTGTGTTTCTACTCTTATTAACCCAAAACAAATTCATTTTTAAGAAATAGTCATTTGCAGAAAACAAAGACAATTTGTAACAAATGTCACTTGTACTCTGTTGTATGAGGTCCACTTCCACATACGTGCAATTCCCTGATCCAATAAAACACTCTAAGATACAGTAAAAGTCCTATAGTTAAATGCAGCCCGAGGGAACAGATAGGGGCCTTGTCAAAACAGAACAGTGGTTTCTTTGAAAAGTTCATATATATATTTCAACACTCTGGGTTATGTATTTGTAAATCATACACATGTGCATGCATATCCCCCAGCTGTTTTTTTTCTTTCATTGTTAAATTCTTTACAACCACAGTGTCAGTTATAACTTGAATACTTAATTTAAAGTGTTTTCTCAATAAAGTGCATGCACCTAATTGACAAAATCCACCTTCCAATGTTTGTACTGCTTTGGCTGCTCTATTAAAAGTAACATTGTTGGTGAATAATGGGAGTTCGACCCTTACTCGTCTACTCCATGAGTCAGTCAGTTAAGATCTGGCAAAGAAAAGCACATTCTGCAAAACGTTGGTGGTTATCACCTTCTGAGGAATGCTTGGGTAGTCCCTGAGGGCTGAAGGGTAATTTTCTCAGGATCTTTTGGTCTGACTTGGCTGTCCAGAGAGGATTTTTTCCTAGGGAATGTCCTTGATTATATTCTGGGATTCCTGTGTTTAGTGTTTTTAACTTTTTTGAGGTTATGGACCCCTTTGGAAATTTGAGGAACGCTATAAACCCGCCTGCAAGAAATACACACATGTACCAAATTTTGCACAGTCTTAAGGGTTAAAGACATCTGTATTAGAGTCTTTTGAGTTTATGTTTTAATAGAAAACTCCCTGGGCTTTGAACAGTAGTTGGCAGGCTTCTCCTTTAGCCCCTGGAATGCGTTCTGCACAGACCTGGCTGTGTGTCTGTCTCCCCTGCCTGCCTCCAGCTCCCTGAAGCAGAGGTGTCCTCTGGGGACTGACAGGGGGACCTACAGCCAGCCTACCTGGTTCAGTGGGTTCTTCTTCTTGTAGCATGAGCCTGGGACAGTGGCTCATCCTGTGGGTGCCTTAGTTTTCTCACGGGCCAGTGAGGATGGTAATAGCATCTTTTTGTAGAGTTGTGGTTGTATGTGTGCACACGTGCATGTGTGCATATGTGTGCATGCATGTGGACATGTGTGGACGTGCCCAGGTGTTCGGAGGGGGGAGGATTGTAGAGATTGCTGTCACCAGGGCCAGTGGGTAAGGCATGCCAGTGCAGAAATGCAGCCTGGTGCTTCCTGGGGTATAGCCACTTTTCAATGCCTGCACATCTTTCAGCTTTTCTGGATGGGCCAGATCGCTCTTGGAAATGGCCTTTCTACCAGTTTTTACTTTCATTAACAGCATCCAAGAGTCTTTTTAAAAATTTTTATTGATTTATTTTGAGATAGAGAGAGAGAGAGAATGAACAAGCAGGGAGAGGGGCAGAGAGAGAGAGAGAGAGGAGAGAGAGAATCCCAAGCAGGCTCCTTGATGACAGACACACGGGCTCAATCTCACAGACCATGAGATCATGACCTCAGACAAAATCAAGAGTCAGGCTTTTAACAAACTGAGCCACCCAGGCACCCCCAGCACCCGAGAGTCTTTAATCCTGACGACCT
Organism: Panthera leo; assembly: GCF_018350215.1. NCBI lineage: Eukaryota > Metazoa > Chordata > Mammalia > Carnivora > Felidae > Panthera > Panthera leo. Next base: position 18,410,364 of record NC_056684.1, on the reverse strand, counting down.
TGCTAGGTTTTATCAACATGCTGGGTGCGAGTGGCTATTTTGCACTTCCGACTGCTAGTGAGGTGGAAGGAACATCTTTTACGTTTTTGCTTGGCCATGCAAGCTGCAAGTCACTTCATCCTGGCTGCCCTCTGTCTTGAACTTTGTGATGCCTTTTGTCACATAGACATGTCCAGTGTGGATTTAGCTAGGTTTCTCAGTCTTTTCCCTTATGATTGCTGCTCTTTAGGTATTGCTTTAATTTATTTATTTATTTATTTTTTTTACTATCTAAGATCATAATGGCATTGCCCTGCATTTCCTTCTGATAGAATGCACAAGTTTGGTTTTCACATTTGTGTATTTAATCTGTTTAGAGTTGGTTTTTGTGTATGGTATGGCAAGGCGGAGAACTTAATTCATTTGTTGCCCTGCAGACCACCTGTTGCCATAGCAGTTTATTAAATGGTCCATCATCTCTGTGGTCCAGATCCTGCTTGTGGGCACCGTTTGCCAGCCTCTGGTGCAAGTTTCAGACAAGGCCTGTGGTACAAAAGCCCTGAGATTGAATCTCAGCACCTTTACTCGATGCTTGAACTTGGGCAAACTATCGACTTCTTAGGGTCTTGGTTTCTTCATCAGTACCATGGGGATAATATCCATGTATGTACCATGGGGTACAGTGAGATAATGTATGGAAATCATCAGCACAGGGCCTGGTGTGCACATGGTAAGTGTTTAAGAAATGTTAGCATTCATCAACATCTTCCTCCTTCTTATTTATTCCTCCCTGTTCCAGTTGACCTCTCTGAAGCAGCAGAGGCTGGTGTTATATGAAGAGTAAGCTGGCAGGGCTGGCATGTGTTCATTCCTTTGTGAACTTTAAAAAAATTTTTTTTAAGTTTATTTATTTATTTTGGGAGAGACAGAAACAGCGTGAGCAGGGGAGGGGCAGAGAGGTGGGGAGGGAGAGAATTCCAAGAAGGCTCTGCACCATCAGCACAGAGCCCGATGTGGGGCTCGAACCCTCAAAATTGTGAGATCATGATCTGAGCTAAAACCAAGAGTCAGATGCTTAGCTGACCAAGCCACCCAGGCTCCCCCACTTGTGAACTTTTGGAGGATGTGTTAACCTATACTGTGGCATGCAGGTCGTATTGACCAGAGAGGCTGCTTAGTGTCTTTACAGACGTAAGGTTTGTTCAGATGCCTGGGCTACCGTGAACACAGGGCTTCTGCTGCAGTAAAGGTACCATGATGGGCTCTGGGCATCTAGAGGAGGAGAGAAGCATGCCCTGGCAGGATTGGAGAAGAATCAATGGAGGAGGGCACACTCCAGTCTGGTGTTTTAAGGACTAGAGTGGGGAGACACAGGGAGGTGACCCCTGAGGAGATATGACTTAAGTCCACGCTTAAAGTGATGGCAAAGGTCTGGGCTTGGACCCAGAGATAAAGGAGTAAGTCTCCAAGTCTGTGAGCAGCAGGAAGTGACAGCCCTTGATGATTTCTGAGATGGGGTGGGGGGAGGAGAGAAAGAGAGGTTCCCTGGGTCTGTGAGCTTTTGAACTTGGAAGTGGGGGACGGGGGAGCTCGAGAATGCTTAGTTTGGAGTAGCAAATCCTGTTTGGTATGGGCTGCATCTGGGGTAAAGTGTGGGATGGCCAGGCTGGCCAGGCTCGGTAGAATGCCACAGCAAGGCTTAAATCCCCAAGTCTCGTCCTGGAGATAGAGCGTAGGGACCGTCAGCACAAAAATGAGATGGAAATATGTGGAATTTCCACATATTAAAAGTAAGTGTTCTTCATCTTTTGGGTGGACGCAGAGCCCCATCCAAGCCTCCCTAGGCCATCAGAAGGGAGGGCTTGTCATGGTCGGTGGACTAGCTCATGAATGTTGAGTCAAAAATGACAGCCAACTTCCACTTTGGGTTACTTTCTCAGTTGAGGGGGCTGTAGTGTCCTGCCAGTGGGGGATTTACGGATTTGGGCTCAGGAGCTGGTGCACAGAGATGCCCTGGGGCTTGGCCTGACCTTTCCCTGTCTCCCCCCACCCCACCCCACCCCCCAGCCCCATGCACAGCCAGTGAGCCAGGCCCACCCTACAGGGGCGTAGAACAAAACACAGTATGGAAGCGCCTTTGGTGCTGCTGTTGACCCTTGTCCTGGGGTCTCACTTAGATTTCACAGTGTATCCCCAAGAGGGTGACTTTGCTGGGCTAAGCATTTAGCAGGAAATGTGGTTTCTTAATTATTCTGAGAAAGCTGTTCTTTTTTTCTTGTGGTTTTTTTTTTTTTTTTTTTTTTTGCTAACTTGGCAAATATTTCTATGCGTGACCTCGTATTTTATTCTGACTGTGGAAATACAGCTATTAGCATGAGAGGGAGTGAAGCTGTTTATCAGGGCTGTCTCAGGCAAGTTTCGAGAACATACCGTTGCGAGAGTCCTTGCAAGACGATAAAGGTAAATTCTAGAAGCAGCACATATGGTCTGAGAAATACAGGTAATACAGGTGAGGTCTGGTGATACTGATAAACCTGACCTTGACTAGTTAATACCTCTGTGATTAATTAATTAATTAATTATTAGCACTGTGACTTTATCAACCTATGACCCTTGAATGCTCTCAATATAAACTCTGTTTCCCACCCCCACCCAGCTTTATTAAGGTATCATTGACAAACAAAATTGTAAGATACGCTTTTTAAAGTGTACCATGTGATGTTTGATATATGTATACATTGTAAAGGAATTCCCCTCAAGTTAATTAACATATCCATCACCTCACATATTTACTTTCTTTTTTTTGGGGGGGGGGCGTAGTGAGAACACTTAAGTGCCACTCTCATTAGCAAATTTCAATTAAACAATACAGTAGCATCAATGGTAGTTGCCATGTCATACATTAGCTCCTGAGAGAAGACCAATTTCCATCATCTAAATTGGCCAATAATCATGGTCATTCCCACACTGTTAAATCAGGTCCGTACTTTCCTATTTCACTTGTACGTGCATCTCTTTATAGTTTTTATTTATTTTTTAATTTTTTAACGTTTATTTATTTTTGAGACAGAGAGAGACAGAGCATGAATGGAGGAGGGTCAGAGAGAGAGGGAGACACAGAATCTGAAACAGTCTCCAGGCTCTGAGCCATCAGCACAGAGCCTGACGCGGGGCTTCAACTCACGAACCGTGAGATCATGACCTGAGCCGAAGTCGGACACTTAACCGACTGAGCCACCCAGGAGCCCCTCTTTATAGTTTTAAAAATTCAGTTGGAATCTAATTTACATAGAGACAGGTCCATCTAAGTGTACTGCTCAGCAAATATTTGCAAACTGAGCACCCTGTATCACCAGACCACAGACTAGGAAACCTGACACTACCAGGCCCTGGGAAGACTCGCTCAGGCCCCTTCCGTGTCTGTTCCCTCCGGGGTAACCAGACCTGACTTTTTAAATTGCTTCGGTGAATTATGATAATGGGAGCGTCTGTGTGACAGTCCCCCCCCCCGCCCGGTCAGCCACTGGAGTTCGTCCGCCAGGCAGACGCCCCTCCCCGGGCCCCATCTCAGTCATGGCTCCTCTCCTCCCACACGTAACCACTGTCTGGCCGTCTGCACCGAAAGCTCCCGTGTGTCTCCTGGCTCGTGCGCTCGTCGTTTTTGAATGAGTCAAGGTGAAAAGAACAACCGCGTTTGTGTTTCCCGGCTTGCTGAGCTTGGCCCTGTGCACATGGAGTGCCCCCGCTGCTGCCGGTTCCGCTTTCATTGAGAGTCACTGAGCAGAAACAGCAGCAAGGCTCCCTTTCCCTTGCTTGGCAGAAATTTGGGGGCCTGCTGTGTGCCTGGTGCGGCTCCCAGGTTCCCACGCAGACCCAGAAGGTCGGTTCCCTAGCTCCCTGCCCCCTGAGTCCTCTCCCTGTCCCCTCTCCCTGGCGTTCTTTGCAGTTCCCCGGGGATTTGAAGAGAAGCTTTGAGCCTCCCGCCCTTCAGACCTGGCACACCATGTCACTTTTACAAGCATCATTGGAAACTGGCTCTTCCCTCAGAGGCTGTGCTGGTGAACTTTTTGAGAGCATTTCAGAGGGACGGGCAATCTCAAGATGCCGATGCTGTGGATGGCGGGGGTGTGCCTTTGGCAAAACCTCGTCTTCTCCCTTCTCCCCAGGCAGGGGGACCCCAGCCCCAACCCCACTGCCACATGACTGAGATGTCAGCTCTGTGCCTCCAAGTGCCACTGGTTGAGGGGTTTTGTGACCTTAAACACAGAGAGCCATAGATACATCCTTGACTCCCAGAATGCCACTCTGGGACTACCACGCGTTTTTGCTGTTTTGACTGATGGCCCGTACAACATTCCAGATCGGTTTCCTATTACCAAACTGTGTCCTAAACAGGGAGCCCGGTCCCCCAGCATGTTGGGCGGCTCTGGTGTCATCTGGCACATGAGGATGGCGAGTTCCTGTGTCAGTTACTCACGTGAATAAAGGAGACACGGGGCACTTGCATCTGTACCCAGGTCACATGCTGGGTGTATTCGTCTGCTCAGGCTGCCATAACGAAATATCCCATCCTGGGTAGCTTAAATAGCAGATTTATTTTCTCAGGTTTTCAGGCTGGAAGTCCAAGATCCAGGTGCTATCAGGGTCGATTTCTGGTGAAGCCACTCTTCCTGACTTGTACATGGCCATCTTCTCACTGTGTCCTTACATGTGCTCTCTGTGCGTGCATGGGGAGAGAGGTCTCTGGTGTCTCTTCCTCTTCGTATGAGGACACCAGTCATATTGGATTCCATCCCATCCTTATGACCTCACTTAAACTAAATTACATCTTTTTTTTTTTTTCAATTTTAGAGACACACACAGAGAGAAAGAGCCTGTGAGTGGGAGAGAGTGGCAGAGGGAGAGAAAGAGAGCAGGCTTTATCTCACAACCCTGGGATCATGACCTGAGCCGAAATCAAGCGTTGGGTGCCCAATCCACTGAGCCACCCAGGCGACCCAAACTTAATTCATCTTTAAGGGGCCTATCTCTGGGTACAGTCACACTGGGGGTTAGGGCTTCAGCATGTGAATTTGGGGGGACACAGTGCAGTTCTCCACGCTGGGCATGATGAACGTACATGAGATCCCTCTTATCAGCCACCAGTCATTTTGCCTTCTTCGTGGCTCTGGCTGCCACCACGATTTAGCCGTCTTCCCATGTGGCACTGTCTTTGGGCCCTCTAACAAGCTCAAACAGAATGGTGGAGAAGGGACTATGACTCAGGGCACATCCTTTGGCCATGAGAAGGCTGAGTCGGGAATATGTTCTCTTTCCAGGGAGCACTTGGTTCCCACAGGGAGCACTTCAATTTACTCACAGACCCTCCTTTGGAGACATCTGGCCCTGTGGAAGCCTTAGCTGTCTCTTTCCCCTCATGGAGGAGATATTTTTAGACAAAACCCCTCACATGTCCCTTCAGCCTCATCCGCACCTAAACCCCACCTTTCCAGAGGGAGAGGGAGAGCATTTTAACCTACTGGTAAAGGGAAAACATTAATGGGAAGAGAAGAAGACAGAGGAGTCTTAAAGCTGTTGAAGCAGGACCGTCAAAGTTCCTTCTTACATTATTGGCAAAAATAAATGCCAAGCTATCCAGTTGATAACAACGCATGAAAGCATCCAAAATTCGTTTGCATCTGTTGCTATGGGAGTATAGGCATCAACCTCGTGGTATCAGCTTACAGAAAGAGTGCTCTGTGTCATCTGCCTGGGACCATGTCCACACATGCACACTCACGTGTGCACACACACAAACCCACACACGTGCACGCACACACACAGGCACGGTTGCTGTGCTACAGAGGTGCAGACCTTGAGCAGGCTCAGTATTAGGTGGTCGTGCTTCCGGAATGGCAAATGCTAGAAGATGGGTCGGCGTCCCTGTCGTGCTCAGGGAGTACATGCAAGCGTGCATGACACCTGGCATGATACTGTCATGTATAGGTAGCCCAGGAAACACCTGATGAAGTATTTGTTAAAATAAGAGATCTTCAGGGATGTCTGGACAGCCCCCCACCTCCAATGTCCTGAGGTGGGCCTGCTGGGGGCCCTTTCTAGTGGGTGTCCAGGCCTCTTCCAGAAGCCCCTGAGCCTCTGTGGAGTCCTCCGAGGAGAGGCACCTTGCTTATTTGAGGAATGTTAAGTCTACACTCTAGAGATCCCCTCCCACGTGATGCCACCACCCCCCCCAGGTTACAAGCCATCTTCCCTGAAGGGTGAGAAATCTGCAGGATGTCTCTGTGCACTTGGCTCATGTTGGTCATGGTCTGTTGAATATCAACAGTTACTTCTCTTCCCTCCCCTGTCCCAGCACGTTTGGGTTTTCTAAGAAAGCAGTAAAGTGTTAGGATAAACTTTTTTGCTTCGAACTTGTAAATCCCCAGGGAGAGTTGACCCCTACACTTACTCACTTAACTCATCAAAATGTTGTTGGAGCCATGGCTCCAGCCCTGGGACCCTCCAGTCCACTCTGGGGACTTGGCTCTGTGATTGCCTCACCGGGGTGGCATCTTTTCCCAAAGTCCTGGATCCTGGAGACACTTGAGAAACCTGGAGTAAGAGTGTGTAGTTCTCCTTGACTCTGACCATCATCAAGAAGCCCCCTTTCTCAAAACTGCAGTTCGTGTGACATTTGGACTGGCTAAGCAAGTTAGCCTGTGACCCAAAGGCTGCTGGGCCGTGGCTCCCAATTAGCAGAAAGCCGTATTGCATGGGGAAGGCTGGGAAGCGTCCTTGGGATGCGTCTGTGTGTCCATTGCCTGTCTTGGTGACTCTTCTCCCCACCTCACTCCCAGCCCCACACAGCTATTCTCTTGTTCCAGGGAAGGTGTCTGACTCGATGAACTCTCTGGCATGAGTTTTTCTTTTCCTCCATTGCACCTTTAATGTTCTACTTAAGAAGGATTTGCCTACCCCAAGGTCAGAAAGACTTAACTTCTATGTTTTCTTCTAAGAGTTTTATAGTTTCAGATCTTACATCTAGCTCTGCGATCCACTTGGAGTTAGTTTCTGTGTACCACATAAAGAAGGAGATGTGATGTCAATCTTTGGCATGCAGCTGTCCAGGTGTCCCAGCACCATTTGTTGAAAAGGCTCTTTTTTCTCTGCGCTGGATGGTCTTGGCACCCTTGTTGAAAACCGATTGACTAGAAATGTGAACGTTTAATTCTGGACTCCCAGTTATGGTCCATTGACCTAAATGTCTGTTTATTCAACTACTACATTGTTTTGGTTACTCTAATTTTGTATTAGTTTCAAAATTGGGAATGTTGAACCCTTCAGTGATCAGGCTCGCAAGCTATTCCCTTTACTTTGTGCATTTACTGCTTCCTTTAGCCTTGAGTAAGTTGCTGAATTTTTCTGCTTATTGACATCCTGCTCGGTAAATAGCTGTGTAGGTATCGGCACTTTTGAATTACAGTGGCAGCCTCTGCAATGCTCAGGTTTAAGGAAGGAACTAATGCCCCTCTGTGAGCCTTGGCCCTCACCCTCTGTTCATGGTGTAGGAATAAAGACCTTGGCTAACTCATCTTCCTTCCACAGTAGCTGACCCCAAGGGATCCAGAAAACAAGAAACAGGGAAACTGGTATACATACTGGTAGTGGAATTGCTAAGACAAGGCTAGGTCTGGGAAGGCTTATCCAGCTGTGCTCCTGGGAGATAGGGGCACTGAGCTGGGGCAGAGAGGCATCGACCGGGCCAGCTCTGGAAGGCGGTGCTCCTCAGTCCCAAGAAGCGGGGCTGTGCTGCTCAGGCCACTTCTACCAGCCCTCCAGAGCCTTCCCGTTAATGTTCTGTCCCAATTTTTTGAAGCTGTGCCTGTCTTTCAGCACATCTGAGGCTTTGTCCACCCTGTGCAGAACCATTTAGGAGGTCAGTGACTTACAGTGGAGGCGATGGCCCTGTGGGCCACTCACCTTGGAGAGGAAGCAGAAGCAAAAGTGCGGAGGAGGACAGACCTGAGTTAACCAAACGAATTGGATAGTGCAGAGTTCAGAAATGAACGTGACAGTTAAATGTAGGCTGAATTTCCTGATTGCAACTGTTGAGGACTCCACTGTGTCTGATAATAGGACATGATTTTTTAGAATACAGTTCATTGTCATCACTCGAGGATTCTGCATTGGTGAATTGCCTACTTGCTAAAATTTATTTGTGACTCCAAAATCAGTCTTTGTAATGCTTATGTGGTCATTTTGCAGACGTGTGCAGAGAAGCAAAAATTTGAGACACCAAAGAGGCACGTTCCCAGATGAACAGAGTGACCTTTTGCCTTCTCGTTCCAGCTGTCATACTGTACACAAATGCCTTTCTCGTGGCCTGTCTGGTGCCACTTTTTTTTTTTTTTTTTTTTTTACATTTTTGTGCTTTTTTTTTTTTTTTTTTTTTTTTGGTGGTGATTTTGCTGTTTACAATGGCTTCCAAGAATAGTGCTTAAGTGCTGTCTAGTGGTCTAAAGCAGAGAAAGGCTGTCATGTGCCTAACAGAGAAAATACATAAGCTTCATTCGGGCAGGAGTTATAGGACTGTTGGCCATGAATTCAATGTGAAGGAATCAACCATATATTAAATGAGGTGTCTTTGAACACAAACACATAACACAAGGTTCTGTATTAATCAGTTGACAAAGATGTTGTGACTAGAAGCTCATAGGAGCCTAACCCTATAATGTCCTCTGGGAGCAATGGCTATGTATTTGAGAATCCGGTGTTTACACTGACTTTTTAGAATCTACCTACCACTGATAATAAGAATCAACTGTAATTCCTTTTCTTTTGTCACATACTAGACTGTAAGACTTTAGCTCTTTTAAAATTTTTTTAAGTTTATTTATTTTGAGAGAGACTGAGTGAGTGGGGAAGGGATGGGAGAGAGGGAGAGAGAGAATCCCAAGCAGGCCCTGCACTGTCAGCATGGAGCCCGACACGGGGCTTGAACTCACAAACCGTGAGTTCATGACCTGTGCTGAAACCCCAAGAGTCGAATGCTTAACCGGTGCCCCAAGACTTTGCTCTTAAATGCTGTTTACACATTCAGCTCATACTTCCAACCGCTTAGCAATATTTACAAGAGCACGAGGACATGTCCACGAGCCTGAATGTGCAACTCTGTCCCAACCACTGTGATTGCCAAGTGAGTAGATATAAGTTGCTTTCTCGCAATTGGCAGCATTGCGTCCCAGTGATAACCATAGTGGTGTTAGTACTTTGAGCAGTTGGTAGAAGAAATTCGACCGTTTCTTTCAGAGGCAGAGTCCAAGAAGGTCTGAGTAATGGGCAACAAGGCCAACAGCTGTAAACTGTTTACACGTGACAATTTGCTGGATAAATCAGAGTTTATACAGCTATGTGTTGTTTACTTCTTAAACCTAGAAAGAATATGGTCAACCCAGAGTTTAAGAATTCTGTGCTTACACCGTGCAGTTTTCTACTGAGAAAGAAAATAATTAAATCTCCTCAGCCAATTTCCTCTCCAAAATTGCAATCCTATCAAGGAAAGGAGGAGAAGGGAGAATGTCCACAATGTGTTGGCATGGCTGGGAGGGTAGGTTAGGAGACAGGCTTTTCTGAATGAGTCAGGTAGACTTCTCCAGGCATCAGAAAAACTCTTTACAGCCCATCAACATTTCAGATTTTTATTTTATTTTTTTTAAGTTTATTTGTTTATTTTGAGAGAGAGAGCATGAGCAGGAGAGTGGCAGAGAGGGAGAGAATCCCAAGCAGGCTCTGTGCTGTCAGCACAGAGCCCGATGTGGGGCTTGATCCCATGAACTGTGAGATCATGACCTGAACTGAGATCAAGAGTCAGATGCTTAACTGACTGAGCCACCCAGGGGCCCCAGCATTTCAGATTTTTAAAAGCGTGTTTTGCTTCCCTAATCTGCCAGAAGTGTAGCAAAGATGGAGTGAGCCGCTATTTGGAAACAATCATACACTCAGTGATGCCTTGACTGTGACCTCCCTTCATCTCTGCTGCCTGAAGGGCCACATAGTCAGGATCAAAATTTGGAGGGTATTTTTTTGAGGCAGGGAGTGGTCAGGGAGGTCGCTCCCACCTCTGCCTCTGCTATAAGTCACCTTGGATAAATGGAATATAAGCAAGAACTTTGATTTTCATGGCAAGCACATACTCATTATATTAGGTTTAAACCAAGAGAAAAAGAGGGGCACCTGGGTGGCTCGGTAGGTTGAGCGTCAGACTCCAGCTCGGGTCATGATCTCACAGTTCGTGAGTTTGAGCCTCGCGTCGGGCTCTGTGCTGACAGCTGAGAGCCTGGAGCCTGCTTCAGATTCTGTGTCTCCCTCCCTCTGCCTCTTCCCCACTCATGCTCTGTCTCTCTCTGTCCTCAAAAATGAATAAACGCTAAAAAAATTTTAAAAAAACGAGAAAAAGGACGAAAATTTAAGATTTATAATGACTTCACCATGTCCTAGAGGTAACTGTTATTATTGTTGCATATATCCAGTGAGTCTTTATCTTTCGTTTTAAAACCGTTTGGACTTGAACACCTGAAACCTTTATTTTATGCCCCCATCTCTGCAGAAACACACATTAAGATTTATGAAAATTGTCAAAACCCCCAAAGATTATTCATTGTTGTTGGTCACCAAAGCTATGGTGAGGGAGGCCCAGGGTTTGCCTGGAGAAGCCCTGGTGTTGGAGAAAAGAGAGTCCTGCCCTTGGATCCGGGCCTGGGCTTGGTCAGCCCTATAACCGGTGACTGGGCCTCCATTTCCCTGTCTGTAAATTGGGCCAGTAACCATACCCGCCAAATAAGGGAGGGTCCCGCGTGCAGAGCAGTGCTTGTCCACAGAGAGGACCCTAAGACCCCGTTGTCTGTTTCCCTTTTATTCCAGGGAGCTCTGTAAACATGTGTTGTTTGATGTTTTTAAAATTTCAAAAGTAAGTTCTGTGATTTTTTTGTGTGTGTGGAGAATTTTAAGTCACGGAAAAGTACCGCTCTAGGGTCTTGCTGTCTGCGTAGGGAATTCCAGTGACCAGGGAAGGCCCCTCTGGTCCCACACCTTCAGCATCGATGTTACCAGAACTTGGGCTTACAGACCTCATTTTTTTAACAGGAAATCAACGTAGAGAAAAGTGGTATTTCCTCATTTCTTGACAAGTGCCAGTGTGGGGCTGGGGCAGGTTTTCCAGGTTGGTGCCTTTGCGTCCTGAGGTGACAGGTCTCTCTCCAGGGCTTCTGCACCCTCTCCGCCCCACACTGCTGTTCTTCCCAGGGAGCATGGAATAGCAGTGGCTTTGTTTCCCGTGGGAGCTCATGGCTTAATGACCATTTATTCCCCGAAGCTCTTACTTTGACAACGACCTGGGATTTTCTCCAGATTTGCTTTGTGACTTCTACGCATTTCCACACTGTGGCACATAAATGCTCAAGTCCCCTGCACTCCAGATCAGGAGCCGTCCTCTTTTACACGCTTTGCCTTGCTCGCTCTTATGACCAGGCTGTTCACGATTGGACTACGTCACTGAAAGCACTAGACCTTAATCCACCTTTGTGTGAGAACATTTCTTGTAAATAAACCGACCCTTTGTTTTCTAGTTTAAAAAAAATCATCTGGGCCTTGGAAAAATTAAAATGCAATTATTGGAAGGCTCCTTGCTTAGCCGTTTCCCTCATGTCGCGTGTTACCTAATCCCAGTGGAAACTCAGAACTGCCAGCTCTGGGTGCTGAGCGCGGCAGAGGCCAGGGGACGTGTTTGTGTGGCATTGAAGCTGCTGGTTCAGCACACGCTCGTGGGACAGCAAGCTCAGCACAGCTGGCTTTAGATGCCTCCTTCCCCCATTCACCAGATGACTTCTCCCGGGGGCGACCACATCTGATTGTTCCAATTGATTCATTGACCCAGGACTCCACAGTCCGGGCTGGGAGAGCACTTCTGGGTGTGCATCGGAGTGTGTGCGTGTGTTGTTGCACGCACATACCATCAGCACTATGTAGAAGTGTTCCACCTACTCACTGCTGGACTTGATGTAGCAACCCACAAAGCATTTTTAAACAAAACCAGAATAATGACCTTGAAGGCACCGAGAAGCCAGAGCATGTCCTTTCTCTGCTTGTCATTTTTCTCCTTCCAATAGTCTGCATTGCCGGATTATGATGTCCACGTGCAAAAAAAGCATCTTGAGGCCAAATAACATTTCTTTTTTTTTTTTTTTTTAATTCTGCAAACTTGGCCAAGCACATTGCATGTTTCCAAATAAAAATAGACATACCCCGTGGTGCCGGCTTGGTGTGCCAAATGTGAGTGGAGTCTGGGAGAAGCATCTCCCTGCAGAGCAGGGATGTGGGCGCCATACTTCTAAGGGGTTCATGGGGGACAGTCAGGAGGAAGGAGGGGGTGCCCGGTGTGTGGCTGAGGTCTACCTCAGTTAGAACTTGATGTCAACAAAGAGGATTGGATTAGCTTTGGGGGAGCAGAGAAAGAGGCTCATTTTTAATTAATTCCCCCCCGCCCCCAACCACCCCATCCATTCTCTTCCACCTTCTGCCAACTCGTTCCTTCCCCAACTCTTGTGCCCGCAAGGCAGGTGTCAGCTCCAGAGATACCCTGTGCACGTTGTGAAAGGGGCCCTCTGAATGGAGCAGCATGTAGCTTGGCGGTTGATGGTGTTGTGGGTGGAAAAGAGGCGCCTCTTGCTCTGGTGGCCGCAGTCCCTCCCAGGGCACAGGGCTGTTGGGCAGAGTCGGGCTGGGAGAGCCTCTAGCCAGCCAGTCAACAGGCACCACTAAGCGGCACATGCCTGCCCCCCGCCCCCCACATCCTTTGTGAACTCACAGCAGGAGCAATACTGAATCTTCTCGGGCGTGTGACCGGCCAGCCACTCTGTGCCACCACCCACTCATCCATTTCACGGTGTATGGAGGAGGCAGGTGCCACAGTGCTTCCAGCCCTCACTCGAGTTCTGTCCCAAGCCCTGGGAGGGGGTGGGGTCCACGGACTCTTTTGTTGAGATAAGCCCTAGGGCCACCTGGATCTGTAAGAGATGCCTGTCCTGGGCGCAGAGATAGCAGAAGCGAACAGGAAGTGCAGAGAGCTGCCGTGGGGCAGGGGCAGCTTGCAGACAGGTGGCCAGTACATGCCTCAGATGTGCCCAGCCTGGCCAAGGCCCTCCTGTTTTATACACACCTTTCTGCCAGAATAACCTTTCTTCCCTAGAAGACTCCCATCTGCCCACCAGAGGCTGTGGCAGCCTCCTGTCCCTCACTCACCCCAGTCCCCCACATCTGTCTTGCTCCCAGTTGGCTGGGTTGGGTTCTTGTCTCAGAGAGGGGCCTAAGGACCCCAGTCAGGTGTGTGTGCAGAGGAGTTGGTCCACAGGGCACATCCTCAGTGATGATTTCCAGGCCCTCACTCTTCAATGGTCCTCTCCCTCCCTTGGGCTCCCTGTTTCATTTTCTCCCAAGGATTCCTGAAACATCTTTCTGAATATTCTGCCCAGCTCTCCCTGGCCTGCTTTCTGGGAGCCCCGCTGCTCCTCTGCTTCCTGCTCACACCTGAGAGCATTGGCCCTCAAAGGGCTAGGGCTGGGATGAGGGGAAGAAGGTGCCCAGAGTGCAGGACTTAGGGAGATGCTCCCTCCCTCCCTCTCTGGGCCAATCCACCTTACCTTTCACCTCTGAGGCTTGGTTTCCTTCTGTTACTGCCATCGTGGGTAATTAGGATTAAATTAGATAATGTGTATGCACTCAGCACATTGCCTGACACCACTTAGATGCTTAGGAGAGCTGCATGGTGGCTTATTATTGTGAATCCAAAAGCGGTATACTCAAGCCCATCCCCCACGTGAGCTCTGGAATGACAGCTCTAGCCCTGTGGCTACATCATCCTCCCAGTTTGCCCCTCTTCTCTCAATCATGTGTGATGTTGACCGTATGGACTTGCCCCGCAAGGTCAGGGCCTCCCACGTTCTGAAGAGGATGTGTTTTGTGTCTCTGCTGCAGGAATTGCTTACTTAGGAGGTGTGTGCAGTGCTAAGAGGAAATGTGTCCTTGCCGAAGACAATGGTCTCAATTTGGCCTTTACCATCGCTCATGAGCTGGGCCACAAGTAAGTATCAGACTCTGTGTTGTTCTGCCTCTTCCAATTCCTTTCTGAATATATATTTTTTTTCACTTGAATTCTGTAAGTTCTAAAACAGTTCTGCTCTAAGCCTTTGCTTCTTTCGTAACACAGACCTAGGTCAGCAAGCCTGGGTCCCAGGCCTTCAGGGAGCCCCAGAGATTACTGAACAGATGGTCTCTGAGAGTTGAAATGTTAATTCCGTGTTCATGTCTATTTTGTAGAGGGGAGAAGTTTTTCCCAGAGTGTCCTCTTTGGTTGCATTTCCTTTCCTGGACCAGCACGATCTTTGATTCACTCTAAGTATATCGTTCAAATAATGGGATTTGTCTTCATAGATAAAGTCCAGCTGTCTGAAGGTAGAATGTCAGTGTCTTAGGTTTAAAGAATTATCAGCTACTGCCTTTGTACATGGAAATTCTTCCCTTGAGGATGGGATAGCCATTGGACCCCAGAGCCCAAAGATGTTCTAGAAAGGGTCTTTTCAGAGGAGGAAACAGAAGGTCAGAGGGGTTGAGTGGCTGGCCTATGAGTAAGATCACCTGCAGGAAGTCTCAGGTGGCAGCCAGCCAGCCGACTCTAAAACTGTGGCCTGAGTGTTGACTGTTTCTCCTGCAATAGGTGTCTGTTTTGTTTTTCTCTGAAGGAAAAATTGTGGTATGACTGCATGAGAACTTAAAAAATAAATAAGCAAATTGAGGAGGTCAGGGCATGAAGAACAATAGGAACATTTATATTGGGTTGACTCGAACAAAGTTAAATGGAAATCTAGTTCTTGAGGGGATAAATGTACTGTAAATGTTTCCTAGTGATCTATGGACTACTAGATGCCTGGGACCCTAAATGTGAACTCAAGCTGCTTCTTGAGTAAAGCCCATCTATAAGGAGGAGGACAAAAGCAATTTCCTCTAGGATTAGCCCTATCTATGGCTAGATATAGATGTATATTTCTTCTTCTTCTTCGTCTTCGTCGTCGTCTCCTCCTCCTCCTCCTCCTCCTCCTCCTCCTCCTCCTCCTCCTCCTCCTCCTCCTTCTCCTCCTCCTCCTCCTCCTTCTCCTCCTCCTCCTCCTCCTCCTTCTCCTCCTTCTCCTCCTCCTCCTTCTCCTCCTCCTCCTTCTCCTCCTCCTCCTTCTCCTCCTCCTCCTCCTTCTCCTCCTCCTCCTCCTTCTCCTCCTTCTCCTCCTCCTCCTTCTCCTCCTCCTCCTCCTCCTCCTCCTTCTCCTCCTCCTCCTCCTCCTCCTCCTCCTCCTTCTCCTCCTCCTCCTCCTCCTCTTCCTCCTCCTCCTCCTCTTCCTCCTCCTCCTCCTCCTCTTCCTCCTCCTCCTCCTCCTCTTCCTCCTCCTCCTCCTCCTCCTCCGTTTTGTTTATCTGGCCCCATTCTCCTGTTTTTCACTCCTGTAGATGGGTTTGGTAGTTGACTTTTCTATATCTATTGAGTATCATGATGTGAGTACAATGAGTGATAAAACACTGGTGACAGCACATTGCCTATACCTTTTTACCTACCGGGAAATAATTTTTAAAACTAATGGTAATCAAATATATTTTCATATTTCTGGTTTATGGGAAAAAAAACAAGAGTGGTTGCTGAGAGAAAAGTGTAAATCAGTACGACTTTGGCAAACACCTTCCCGCTATTCAGTGACCCACCCAGCCTGTCCCAGTTCCTCAGAACCAACTACCTAATGGTTTTGAGAATGCAGTTGTCAAAACGTTTCCCAGCATGTGGGTTGTCGTGGACTTTTGAATAGATTTCTATGAACTGCAATATTCCTTGCAGCATTTGGAGCCAGGGCACATGCCAGAGTGCTTTTTGCACCCACATGTGAACACACACGTCCTGCACAGAGGCCTTTCTCCTTGGACAGTAAGAACACAGAGGGCCATTTTCTCCCTGATGACCTGTGCGATCATGCTGGGTCACTGGCACCTCAGCGCAGGTCTGCAGAAATGAATGGTTAGATTTAGTCATATTCCAGTAGCCTTTAGGTACAGTCTGCTTAAATTTCTTGGAGGGCTCTTTATAGCTTGCTATTGAACTCTAATTACCTACAAAAACAAACACCTTATTGTTAATCAAAGCCAATAAATTCTGTTAGCATTTGGCCCTGCCCCTAGTCTGGTGATTATGGTTTTCTCAGAGAAAGTCTGTTGTCTCTGATTATTCATGAGCACTGGGAAGCGGGTCCCCCCGGGAATGAAGCCACATTCTCTCCATCTGCAGACCCTTCTGGTCAGCTGGGCTCCGAGCTGCAGAGCAGACTGTGTGGAGGCCTAACAAGAAGGCTCAGCCTGCACTCTCCGTGAAGCCACTGGCCAGGCTGCTTCACAGATATGAAACCTGGAAGCTGTTGTATATTTTGAAATATAGTAACTTAAATTTCCGTGTTTTCCGAGTAATTTAACTCCGTGTTCCTTAAGTACAGGTGAACTAAGGATAGGATGGTATTCTCAGTGGACCTAAGCCAACTGGTCCATGTTCTTCAGGAAGATTTCTCAGTGAAAGCTTTAGAAAATGAGAGTACTCTTCTGCATACCCCTAGAAAGTCCCCAGGGGACTCACCAACTGGTGTCCCTAACCTTTTAATACTGATAAAGTGAAACTTGTCTTCTGAAGGAGGGGTGTGTGCCCTTGCACGTGGGCACACGTAAGCATGGCCCTTCTGTTGTTTACCCCAAATACCTCATATGAGGATCTGTGAGAGCAGTGACCCCAGCTCTGAATGTTAGGAGAAAGGTGTACTTTCCACATGAGCTACTCATTGCATTTATCAGACAATGAGGGTCGCATAAGTGAACTTGATTTTCTTTCTGCTTTGGCTGTCAGAAAACGCAAAGCAAATGTCAGGCTCGTTTTCAGACTCATTTTCGTAAGTCCCAAAATTGTGGTTTTCTCCCCTTTTCTGGGTCTCTTTGTACGAATGGTTGTATTTTACATATTAAAGTTCAAAAATAATTTTTTGGTACTATAAACTGGCTCCGATCCAATCTGCAATCAGATAGGTTCTAAATTATGAATTAAATGAAAAATTCTTACCATGATATCAATAATTCTGCTTAGGACAGGAATTAATAATGTACTAGTGATGGTTATGTCAAATCCAATCTCATTTATTGAACATCTACTGTGTTAGATACTGTGCATTCATTATGCTATTGATCAGTTCTGTGGGGTAGGTATTATTTAACTTTTATAGATTAGGGAACTAGTATTACTTTTTAAAAATTTCTAGTCTCTACTTGATATGATTTGGGATCCCCTTTATGATAATATACCCATATGTTAGGGCTATTAAAGTAAGGATCCACGTTCTAAGAGAAGGGTAATAAGGAGACAACTTTTACATCTCCACAAAACCAAGGCACCTTCAGATTGCTACCAACCAAGGCAGAAGGGACAGTCAGTGGCAGAAGAAAGCCAATGTGTCAGCAAGAGGGGCTTCCTTACGAAACTCAAGTACTGTAGCTGCAATCGACAGCTTTCTGGTGATTACCTGGTAAAGAAGTGGGTGGAAAGACTCCAGGCCTGGGTTTAGATGAGGACTGAAGGATTTGCAATTTCTGGTGGGGGTTGGAGGATGAGAACCTGGGAGGGGCTGTTCTGCACTTCCGCTAGGAGGATGGGTTGGTGCCACACAGAAGCCGTGATGGACCGTGACTTTGACTTTGAGGTTTTCTAGCCTTCATGACCTTAGTTGCCTTCTTGCTCATGAAAGACTGCCTGGTAGGCAGCTGTATGTTTACCTAGTGAACAGAAATGTGGTAGCATGCATTTGGGAAGGCATCTGTCTCTCTGTCTTGCCATGATTGCTTGAGAACCCAGCTGAAAATGAGGGACTACTTCATCCTGCAGTGGCCAGGAGAGGGGAGTAGCTCCTGAATGCTAGAAGATGGCCATGATGGACCTCTCTTACTCCAGAGAGCTATAGCTGACACCTGGTATTGGTTACAACTGAAATTGATGAAGTGGGGGCCATGGTGTGCCTTTAGAGACACAACCCAGCTGGGCCAGCACTGCCCAGGTGTTTTCCCATGAGAAACCAGAACAGGGTACGTTATGGTAGACCTCAGTGTCCAAGATGTTTATCAGTATTTGGCTTTCAAGTTAAAGAAGGACAGCTAGAAGCAAGCATTTGTTTCTCTTGGGCAAGCTCATGCTTTTGAGGCTCAACCCTGATCGGCCATGGGAAGGACTCTCCCCTGCCGAGGATTAGAAGCTCAGGTCCATGCTGATGGCCCATGAGAAAAGCAAAAACAAAATCAAGGGACACCCTCACAGATCAAGGAGGAAGTTGCTAGTGGCTTTAGTATAATATTAAGATAATTGGGTATAATACATCAGATGATATTGGGCGCACTCAGGGTGGTAAACACCTGGGTATAGTATATATAATATATAACATATGACATATAATGTATAACATATAATACATCATACATAATATATAATATATAATATATAACATATAATATATCTACCAGAATTTTAGAATATATTGTTTGTTGTGATTTGGAAGTTTTAGTGTAGAAGGGAGAAAGTAAGTGGTTCTAGGACAGCTGGTTAGAATGCCTTTTGTTTGGGGGAAAATGGCATGATTAGGGCCAGGGGAGGTACTTGACGGCAAGAGCCCTCCCTAGCACTGTTGGAGGGCAAGAGGGCACAGAGCTGAGTCTCAACTGAACATTTGGGGCCTGGGGAGACCCAGAACACCATGCACGCAGCTTCTCAATCAGGTAAGACTGAGAGCTCTCGGGAAATGTCTAAACACAGGCCCTTCTGGGTGGGGGGTTGAGAGGGGGAAGGGGAACCACATAGTGCACACTTGGCCACCCACACACAGGGGAAAAAAAAAGACAGGACATATCTTTATATGTAGAAACAAAGAGCTTTCTCTTGCAGAAAATAAACCTCAGCTTCTGTTGGATTTAGGAGGCTCTGTTAGATAAGCCTGAGCCAGATCAGTTCCTGCCTTGAGTCAAACTATGTGACCTCTCTAACCCAAGTACATCTACAGAAAGCCTTCCTGACAGACCCACAAGCCACGCCCCATGTTTGGGCTCTTGCTGCCTGTTCTCCACGTGGGCACTCTCCCCACCTGCTCTTCCAGGGATTTTTTTCTGACTTCCATATGCCCTTTCTCAGCTCTTCCCATTCTGGAATTTATCTCGTCTCTGGTTGGTCGGCTCGGGTTGTGGCCTCTGCAAAATGTTCTCTTCAGGAAAGCTTGGGGCCCTGGTACAGGTGACAGCTGGGTGTTGCTGCCCAAGGGGGGCTCCTGAAGCATTTATAAGTGGCAGGAGCCTGAGTTTCACCCGAGATCAATTAGAACACACCCTCTGGGGGAGAAGCAGCTCAGGAAGACCCTCCAGGAGATTCCCGGGACATTCATGGCTCATAATAGTACTCAGGCTGCATTGTTGCTTTTTGGCCTCCTCTACCTTCTTGCTTCTGTCTCAACCCCTTTCTTTAGTCCCTCTGGGCCACCCTCAGGTGAGCCACATAGTGCTAGATATGGTCCTGCTGTCCTGGTCCTGGCTTGCCTTTCTGTCACCCTGAAACCCACGCCCTCCGCTGCTAACACCAAACCAAACACATGCACTCACAGTTGGCGAGGCAGGTGAAGAAAAGCCCAGCCATCCTGACAGTGGCAGTATGTAGGCAGGGTTAGTTCTGTTACCTGTCGTCCGACACCTGCTGGGAGACTTCACTGAGGGCCCGGAACAAAGCGTCAAGAAGTTAGTGATGGGAAAAATGTGAATGTGATGGGCAGAAGCCTGGAAATGGAGGAGCAGAGGTAGAAGGAGGCCCACAGGAGGCTTGTGCCCCATCGAGGACTGAGGTGCTGAGTACATGAGTACTCAGAAATGGAGAGAAACGCAGGACTGAGGCGTAGAGATACAAGTGTCCTGATAAGGAGCGATGTTTGGTGATCTAGCAGCCATGTGTGCACCTGTAGGCATGCGAACAGTTATAAATGGGCTCAGTTGCAGCAATGTGTGGGGCACGGCTGGGTTCTCAGACTTGCTCATATGCCCATGGCCCTTAGAACCATGCCCATCCCCTGTTTTGGAAACACGGCCTGACTGGCAGAACTTGGAAGGAGTATTGAAGCATGAACAGAGCAGGGACTTTGTTCCCCAGCTCAGTCCTATGAGGACAGGGCAGGTGGGATGCCACTACATGTCCCGAAGTAACAAGTGGGATCTTTGGCCCCAGGCAGGTCCCATGTGAAGCTTGGTATCCTCCAATAAAGACATTCCCTAAAAAGCTAGATCCAGGCACTCTGGATGTTTCCAGCCAGAATGTGACAGTGTGCAAATGAGCTCAGGGCAGTGGATGTTGGAAGGATGTCTCATTTACACATGCCTGGGGACGTGCTCGCCTGGTGTGCAGCACAGAATTTCAACTGACTCCCATCCCTGAGAATCGTGGCTTATGGGCAGAGAGTGGGTGAGTGTCCAGGGAGGGCTGGGGAGCAGAGGGAAAGGGGAGGAGACAGCTGTTCTGGGGGAGGAATGTTCTTCTAACTGGAGCCGACACAGTTCAATCTGAAAAGAGTGGTCTCGAGTCCAGAACAGGAAGTAAGGAAAGCCATTATCCAGATGTGTGAAGAGGGGGAATGTTTGTCTGTGATCTGTATTAGCAATGAGCTGCCCGGCGCAGCGTGGGGGAGACGCAGAGTGAATGGAGGCCAGATGTGATCAGGCGGGTCACCTGCCCGCGGACGCACCGACAGCCACTGCTATTGCCCGAACCCTTTGCTGGGGGTCTCAGTCTGGTAGGTGCAGCATAGACATCAGATGGGCCAGCCTTATAAAGAAGGCACAGCAGAAAGAGGATTTCTGGAAATGTCATAACTGCTTAGAAACCCCGGGAGGAGGGGGAGTGTGCTTTTGTTCTAGTTAGAGTTAGGGTGGTCGTATTCACATAGAGGATCAGTCTTTCTCACAGAACAGAAAGGGGGGGAGCAGTATGTGCCCCCAGGAGGTCTGCAGGGTGGTTCTGGTTCTAGAGCAGGCACAGGTTCTAGAGCAGACCCTGGGTTTTCAGAAGGGTTCCTCCCGGGTTCTCTGGGTCTTACCCTCTGTTCCCACTCAGCTCCCACAGTCTCCTGCGGCCTCCCCCTCCAGGCTGAAGGGTAATCCGTGGTGCTAGCAGTGTTTAGGGCTCTCAGGTTTCACGCAGAGGAGCTTAGAGGGATTCCTGAGTATGATTTCCTCGGCATTTGGCCCCTGGATCAAAGTCAGTGTGTGAGCATCCGCAGGGCGCGGCAGTCTTATCCAAATTCCAGAGTTGTACAAAGCGTTCAGGCCTCATTGCCTTTCATTTTATCATTATTTCTTAAATTTGCTGCCGGAAGCTGTGGGGTCTTTGACGTTAATTTACAAGCTACCTTCCTCCTCATGTCTTCACTGAGCTAGTGACCTATGACTTCAGAGGATACGGTGCCGGAGGATTTGCAAGGCAGGCCTGTGCCCTGCACAGCTTCTATGAGCCCACTCAGCGTGGCCCTGAGCATCTCTTTCATAAAAGCAGTTTCCTTCTGGCCCCTTCCAGACGTGTGATTTTGAACGGGAGGTGCAGTGTCCAGAGCAGCAAAGGCATGTTGTAACCGATGGCTGTATTTATGTGGCTTTTCTGCCCTGAGCTAGGATTTCTCACTGCACAGTCTTAACAGGAATTGCACAGAACTTACTAGGATGTCCTCTGCAGTCTTACCCTTCACGCTGAGTCGAATGTGGGGACAGAACACTTATTCCAGTTGCTTGGAGAGCCCCGAGCCGCTGTCCTTAAGAGGACCTTGACCACAGCCTTCCCAGATCTGCCCAGGCCAGGCCTGGGAGGGGAACACAAACAAAGGGAAAAGCATTAAAAGCTCTTCTGCAAGCAGACAGATGTGGTCCCACCTGCATCCAGAGCAGCCAGTCCGTGCAGCTATTGGCCGGACGTTATCGCTCTGATGGAAAATCCAGCTGGATGTGGGGCGCCTGCTGCCCCCAGAGAACCATTACTGTAACAGGGAAGGCTACAGAAGCTGTTGCGAGTGTCTGTCTCTGCCCCAGGAATTCTTTGCATTTAATTGTCGGTAGATTTCCTTACCTAAAAGGCTGTGGTCCGGGATGGTGTTGGAGGAGAATGGGAGGAAGTCTGACTTTGGCTGAAGAACCAAATTCCAAAATCCCCTCAGAACTTCCTTACGTTACAGACTATTCCAGGAATTAGATGAGATCCAGTTTTCTCGTTAGATCGCCAGAGCTTCTGGCAGCTTCACCAAAGTGGCTTTTCTCCCGGTTCTCAGAGCAAGGGACGTCCACAGTCCTCTTAGCCTCATTTCGCCAATGGAGAGTTACCTTGCTTCCCATGGCTCTAAGTGGCCAGAGACATCGAGCAAAGCCCTTTGCACAAGCGAATAAATGTGTGCTGAGGCCTAGCCCTTCCCACATGGGTCCCTTGGTGCCTGGATTTACCCACCTTTACCTGGAAAGACGCCCTCTGCTCACATGGCTAGGGTTTTGTAAGGACCATGGGAGGTGGCAGGGGTATATGATGGAAATTTCTCTACAGGTGGAGTTTTCTGTTAGGGGCTGATTATTTGTGACCCCCCAGAATTCATAGGATGACATCTAACCTCCATTCTGATGGTATTAGCAGGTGCTTAGGTCATGAGGATGGAGCCCCCATAAATGAGATAAGTGTCCTTATAAGAAAGGACCCGAGAGCTAGCTACTTCTTTTTCTGCCATGTGAGGATGCAAAGAGAACATGGCTGTTTGCAGCCTAAAAAAGGGCCCTTGGACTTCCAGCCTCTACAACTGTGAGAAATATCCATTATTGATTAGCTGCCCAGCTTATGGTATTTTGTTATAGCAGCCCAAGCTAGCTAAGAGATGCCCTCCATTCTCCCAAGGTGTTTGGCTTCATGCCTGAAATCCTTGTTTATCTACTGCCCACTGCTGATGGAAAATTCCAGACTAAAGACCTGAGGGCAGCTGCACATTTGCTAAGACCTTGGGAACTTTGCCACCAGCATTGCCAACAGCATGTTCTAGGAAAGAGCCCTTCTCATTCTTGTCCATTTGCAGGCACACAGGGTGGGGAAGTAGTGGTTTTGCCAGATGGTGGTGTCAGAAAGGACCAGCAGAAAGGGTTAAGGGGAGCCATGAGATCACACATCTTGTTCCTGACGTCAGAGCAGAGCACAGAAGTTGCCAAGGGCCCATGTGAGGATCTGGGAATGGCCTGTCTTGGAAAAAAAAAAAAAAAAAAACATAAATAGATGGATCTAGAAGGAGGGTGGTTATAATTTTCTTAGCAAGTCACTGGAAGCATTACAAAGACATTGTCTTGTTAATCATAGCCACACTTCTGTGGTGTTGAGAGGGGGCAGGTGTGAAGTAAGCCCGGTGATTACCTGACGCTCACTTATGATTATCATCTGGAGAGAGAATAGAAAGGAGGCAGCTTGGTCAGTTTTGACCCGAACCAGGAACAGTCTTGGGGCTGGCAGGGCCCCTGAGCTGCTGATGCTGCAGGGTGGGGTGGGCGCATAGCCACTGGGAGATGCTGGACCCTGGGACCCTGGGATGTGTCACTTGGGGGGCAAGCCTGCACCATGGCCACGACTCCCCCCTCCCCCAATTCCCACCCAGCTTCCAACTGGGTAGACTGTTAAAGAGAAGGAGGGAGGGTAAGAAACAGTCATGGCCTTTACAAGTCAAACTTGTTAACAGTGTCCCCACAATGAGGACGTAGCAGGTCCAGTAGGACACCCACCATGAGGCAGCTTTAAACACACTGAGGACTAGACAGCCGGCACCCTGTGCATTTCCGAGAGGCACGTGCAGGGTGGTTTCTGGTTAGAGGAGCCTTCCTGACAGGAGCACATGGGCTCATTGGGTAAGTGACACCTAATGAACCGACGGTTGACTGTGTGAGCAGCTCTGCGGTGAGGAGAGCACATGCACTACTTATTCATCTTTGTTGCACATGTTCTATGACCGCCAAGGGGAGGCAGGAACTGCCCCATCAGCAGGACGGAAAAAAAAGGCCAGCTTGCTGTTGGCTGTCTGGTCCATGCAGAGCTTGGTTTTGTCAGCAGAGCAAGCTCCCAGAAACCCCACTCCTTTCCTCCCCCATCCAACCCCAAACCGAATTGTCCTTCCTGACTTGACAGTTGTCGCCTAAAACCCCCCTATCCCATGCCCAGTCCAGAATCTGGCAGAGAAGCATGAGGCAGCCCCACTGTGATGGCAGTGCACCAGGAACGGACTGGAGAAACACGTGCAACTGCAGCTAGCCAGTGCCTTGCTCTTCAGAGTGTGGTCTGAGCACCAGCAGCATCACGCCATCTGGGAGCTGGCTAGAAATGTGGGGATCGGGCGCACCCGGTATTCTTGATGCAAGACAGCTGAGCAGGGCAGTTCCAGCACATCCGAGTGGTAGCCCTGTCTGCCGACCCCATCTCAGCGGATGCTGCTTCTGGCTGGATGCTGTACCTGCCAGCTGGCCATGAAGGGAACATGGATGTTTGTTTCATTTGTAAGTTTTTCCCATGGGGCAGTTTTTCAAATAGCCTTCTTGCCCTGGTTTTGGAATTTCTTCTATGACCCTTCCTTTCCACCCATGCTTTGTTTAACACCCGTGCCATGCCAGCAGGCGCTGAGGGCTCTCCCGCCGGCGTTCAGAGCTAGATTCCAGGTTCCCGCTCAACTTGCTCTGGAGCTTGGACACCAGTTTACTTTGAAGACATGGTTGGAATGGCCACCACCCATCCTATCTGTTGAAAGAGACCCCACTCCAGTCTAAATATTTAACTTGGTGCATCATAAAATCTGGTACATTTTTGGCTATCCTCCAGAATGTCCAACTCTTGGGTAGCGACAGACGTCTTGGGGAATGTGCTGGTCAACCAGAGTTTGGTCTGCCCACAAAATGGAGGTTGTGCCATGTGAAGATGGAAGGAAGAGGCAGGACTGAAACACTGAACAGGAATGTCAAACTATCCCTAAAAGCCCCAGAGCAGTGAGTGGTCTTTGACATGCTCAAAGGGCAGAAGAGGGTCCTAGACTTGGAAATGCTGGCATTCCTGTCTTGCCCCCTCCCAGTCAGATTTTCTTTGGGTTTTGGTGGCAGAAGCAGATGCCTGAGTGACTGTGCCTGTCCTAAGGACGGCTTCTTCCCATCCTTGCCACCAGTGACACATGTGTGAAGACTCCATCCCTCCAGCTGCCCTGTTTGTGGAATTACACAGGTGGCAGGTATTAAAGGCATCATTGTCTCTCTTCACATTTTCCATTGACTACTCAGTCCTAGAAGACCTCTAGAAGACCAGTACTATGTGGAATGCTGCAATCCGAAGGTTTAGAGTGAGCCCTAAAGCCCAGGTCTCTCCTTGCTGCAACATGTGTTGAGTCATGAGAAGCTGGTCTGCCCCTGGGGCTTGAGTCTGGAGATCACCTGGCATCAGTCTTCAGTACTTACTGTTCTCTGGTCCTTGTGCATACAGTAACTCCTACAAAGTGATCATAAAATTCACTTCTTCATGAAAGATGGCTCATTATGATGGTTGGTTACCCAAGTGGAAAGCAAGTTAAAGAGCCCCCCCTCATATCCCCAACACACACAAAAGCAATCCTAATTCCAAACTTGTGAATTTGCAGTGGGTTATAAAGACCCCCCCCCCTTTTGAAAACCAGGGGCACTTTGTGTTTTGAAAAGCCACACCCTGCAGGATACTGCCTTTTGTGACTTAATTGCCTCTATTGCTGGACATACTCAAGACCTGACTGCCTAGTGCCTCCTACCTGGTTTTCATACATCCTGAGATTGTACATACACCTTGTTCTGTGAGGAGCTAAAGACCCAGATGATGGAGGAGGTGATAAGAGATCAACCAGCTGCTTCACATGATTTGGGCTCTCTTGGCCCAGACCGATAGAACTTGTTTGCAGATGAGAGTGCCAGCCCACTTTGATAATTGTGCAGAAGCAATGAAGGAGAAGCAAGGTGTGCCAAAGACTTAAATAGGCAAATGGCATCTTGTAAGAGGGAAATGAGACAAGTGGTATACATTTTAGACTTAGGTAATTTGTAGGAAAGATTCCCAAATGGCTCGTCAGACATAATTTGTGAGCATTCAGAATTAGAAGAGGCAATCCTAGAAGTCAGGCAAGAATCTGTGGATAACCAGCCACACCCAAAACAGATTCTGCAGAGGCAGGGAATGTAAATTTCACCAAGGTTTCTGCAAAACTCTTAACATTCCAAATGAGAAGTAGGGGGAACTGTAGGTTGGATACTCCTACAAATGAACTTGTAACTGCCGGACAGCCTTACTCAAGGCATGGTTGGTAGAGAGGTGTGTGTCTGGGAGAGAAGCTTCCTTCTGCCGTGGCACTCCCTGATTTAACATTTCGGTCATGACCTGCTTGCAGAGAGGGATAGCATGCTCATCAGTCATTGAGATGGCACAAAGATGGGAGGGAGAACAGTGTGTAAAAATTCAGAGTACACGAAGTCCATGACCACCTTGGAAAAGTGGCCAATGCAGCAATGCAGGATGGCGTTTCATTTGCACCCATTTCTCTACTACTGTGATTATTTACATTTTATAGAGAGGAAAATGAGGCCTAGGGACCTTCCAATGGTAAATGGCAGAATCCAGCTTTCAAGCCCTTTGTCGGTGTTCAAGTCTGCGCACTAACCATATGCCTTACAGCTTTCCAGATGGTATTTAATTTGATTTAAGCCCCAGATGAACCAGACATAATGCACAGGATGGTAGAAACATGGCCTAATGGCAGCATGTTTGAAAAGCTTCTAGTCACTGCCAACAAACACGTCTGTCTTTGCTTCCACTGACAGACATTACTAATTGATCCCAGGACCCTTTTCCACTGAGTCCCAGCTCATAATACTTCCTAATTCTGTAGGCAGCCACTGCCCATAGATTAAGCTTGACACAAGAGATGAAACAGATCTCCCGCATGTAAGGGGGCATGGTTAGCTACATGCTTACAAAACCAGGGCATTCTTAGACCATATTAACATGAACCTCATCTCCAGGAATGAAGGAGGCAGTTGGAACTCCGCTCCGCCCTTCAGAAGTTAAGTAGGAGACTTGCATTCAGTATTAGGGGATCTGTTTTAAGAAGGACATCAGGAGCCAGGACCATGCCCATATGCAAGGGAGGGGGATGATGAAGGAAACAGCTGGAAGAAAGGAGCATGTATGTGAACAAGAGGTATGCAGAGGGACAGAAGCACTGAGGGGGCCACATGAGAGGCTGCCAGGACACAAGAGAGCTCTGCATGGCCCCCGGGGCAGAGCCCAGCCAGTGTGCTCAAAACACAGGGAAAGCGGTTTCAGCACAGTGGAAGGAAGAAAGTTCTTAAAATTCGAGCTGTCTAGAAACTCGTGAGGCAGTGCTGGTTTCCTCCCGCTGGTATTTGCAGAGCTGGCCCTCCAGCCTGAGGGTTGAAGGAGCGGTTCTTGGAATATGAGGATGGCTGAACCAATCTCTGATCTCACATCAGACTCTGTCATGGTTGATTCTGTGACCCTCGGACGGCATAGGAGACGAAAGGAACCAGGATCGGGGTGGTGCACGGACCCCAGGGCCAAGCTTATAGCACATATACACCTCTGTGAAATAGGAGCAAATCTCACAGGTTTAGTAAACAAGCTTGTTTTCATTGTTTTTACATCTATTCATTAGTCGGATCCTCCCTATCATCCCATGGGTTCAGTACTGTCATTCTCCCCATTTTATACGTAAGGAAACTGAAGCACAGAGAGGTTAAGCAACTCACCACAGCTCTGTGGTCCAGCTTCTAGGTGGTGGAATCCAAATTTGAACAGGGAGGCCAGAACTTGGAGCCCACGCTGCTAGCCCTGGATACCCAGCCTCTGGCATGGGGCCTTCGCACCCTCAGCACTATCACAGGCACTGGTTTCACATGAGGACATTGTCATAATATTAGGGTGCTTTTGGAAGTAAGATAGTTGGTAACAGGTAATTTTTTGTGAAGTGCAAAATATCAAGTGCAGAGAGGTAAGCAGGTGATGATAAAAGTCTCCTCAGAGCTTCTGCCCGGATGTGCAATCCAAGCCTGCAGCTTTAATTTAGGCTTTCACGGCGTAAATCCTGGAGGCAGCTTTGTCCCACATGAAGCAAGTTACCAACCTCCTTGTGCGCCCTCCCCACCCAGTTTCCCCATCTGTATAATGGACATACTGATTTTTTTTTTTCCTTCCTCACAGCATGGTCAGGAGGATTAAAAGAGACAGTAGGGACTTCTGATACTGGAATGAGATGGTCCAGAGTCACTTTTCCATACTCCTGTCCTTTATTTATTATTTTTCAAAGTTTATTTATTATTTTTTGAGAGAGAGAGACAGAGCATGAGCAGGGAGGGGCAGAGAGAGGGAGACAGAATCTGAAGCAGGCTCCAGACTCTGAGCTGTCAGCATAGAGCCCAATGCGTGGCCCGAACTCAAGAACCGTGAGATCATGACCTGAGCCGAAGTTGGGTGCTCAACCAGCTGAGCCACCCAGGCGCCCCAATACTCCTGTCCTTTAAATACAACCAAATACCTTGGAAATGAGTCCATAGACAAGCACTTAAAAGGCTATGAAAGCCGAATCTTAGCGCTTGAGGAACGTGCACAGAGTGAGTTCTGGGGTTTTCTTTTTGCTTCCCACACACAAACCCTGGACTGAATACCTGGAGCCACACAAAACCCAAGAACAGTCTGCTCTCTCTAGCCAGCGGGCTGGGAAAGGCAAAGCCCAAGAGAGAGCTCATGAGGAGCCCTCACACACGCTCCATAAACAGAGTGCAGTGTGCCCACTCTACTTGCAGCTGCAGCAACAACCCCTAAGGTCACCCCTGCTCCTGCCTCCCACCCAGGACATGGGTGGGCAGCCGGATCTGCTGGCGGCTGCAGCAACAGCGAAGGCCTTTGTCACCCTGCCCCCCACCCCCACCAGTGGCATAAGGAGACCCAGGCCCAGCAGCTCCTCCTTCCCACACCCCTCTCCCCCAGAAGGTGCCTGGTGACCCCAGGTGACATTTGACAAGTTCCCTCCACCTCTGTGGTTATCACCACCAGGGACTGAACGGCAGCCCCAGCAGCACCAGGAAATCAGGGCAGACCAGAAGAAGGGTCCTGAACACTGTAGTGTCTTTGGAACCGAAGCTCACAAAAGGAGGCCAGGGTGACTGCCTGGTAAAATAGAAGACTTAAATAGGATAAGACTTACCTAACATCAGAGCCAAAATATCCAGGACCCAGTTGATGAAAATTAGCCATCCCACCAGGACCGGGAAGTCCACAACTTGAATGAGAGGTCTGTCAGCAGACGCCAGTGATACATGTTGGAATTATCTGACAATAATTTTATTTTGTTTAATGTTTGTTTATTTTGAGAGAGAGAGAGGGAGGGGCAGAGAGAAAGGGAGACAGGATCTGAAGCAGGCTCCACACTAACAGCACAGAGCCCGACGCGGGGCTCAAACTCATGAACTGTGAGATCATGACCTGAGCTGAAGTAGGACGCTTAACTGACTGAGCCACCCAGGTGCCCCTCTCAGAACAATTTTAAAGAATAAAAATGTTCCAACAGTTAATTATAAGTTAATATAAAAGGACTGAACACACCGTCAAGCAATAGGATCTGATGCTTATAGAACATCTATCCAACAACAGCCAAATACACATCCTTTTCCATGGATGCCCATGGAACATCACCAAGATAGATGGCAACAGCACCAAATACTGGCCAGGATGGAGAAACCAGGTGGGATGTAAAATGCTAGGGCCACTCTGGAACAGAGTTTGGCAATTCTTTTTAAAACTAAAATTTACTGGGGCGCCTGGGTGGCTCAGGTGGTTGAGTGTCTGACTCTGGATTTTGCCTTGGATCATGTTCTCATGGTTCATGGGTTTGAGCCCCGTATCAGGCTCTGCACTGTCAGCACGGAGACTGCTTGGGATTACCTGTCTCCCTCTCTTTTTGCCTCTGCCCTGCTTTCTCTCTCTCTTGCTCTCTCTCTCTCTCTGTCAAAAATAGATGAATAAACATTAAAAACCCTAAAATTTACTATACAACCCGGTGATTGCACTCTGGGGCATCTATCCTAGAGAAATAAAAACTTATCTTTGGGGCACCTGTGTGGTTCAGTCGGTTGAGGGTCTGACTCTTGATTTTGGGTCACGTCATGATCCCAGGGTTGTGGGATCAAGCCCCCTGCATCAAGCTCCGTGCTGAGTGTACAGCCTGCTTGAGATTCTCTCCTTCTCTTCCCATCTGCCCCTCTCCCCTGCTCATGCTCTCTTTCTAAAATAAAATAAATCAATAAATAAAAATAAAAAACTTACTTTTACCTAGAAACTTACACATGAATGTCTATATTAGCTTTAGATCGTAGTAGCCCCAAATTTGAAACTACCCAGATGTCTTTCCATGGGTGCATGACGACATGACTGGTAGACCCTCTGTGTTGCAGAATACTACTCGGCAGTAAAAAAATGAATGGATTATGGATACACACAACCATTTGGATGAACACCTAAGAAATTATACCGAGTAAAGAAAATCCAGTCTTGAAGGGATGAATACCGCATGATCCTATTTACATAACATTTGTGAAATAACATAATTACAGAGATGGGGAACAGACTTGTGGTTGTTTGGGTTTAAAGGGATGGGGGAAAGGGTGAGTGTGGCCGAAAAAGGTTAGTCTTGTGGTAGTGCTCTGATTTCTCGGTTGAGGCGGTAGTTACAGGAAGCTGTGTGACAGAATTACACAGAACCACCCCCATGCACAGAAAGTGTGTATATAACTGGTGAGATCTGGAGAAGCACTATGGATTGTCCCAACGTCAACTTCATGGTTTTGACGTCACACTGCAGTTATTACACAAGATGTTGCCATAGTGGGAGGCGCAGAACCTCCCTATATTTTACTTTTTGCTGTCTGTGCACCTTTAATTCAGAATTTTAAAATTCAGAATAAGAGAGAATGTCTTAAAGATCTTTTTAAAACACAGGTATCCAGGCCACACCTCATACCAATTAAATCAGGATTCCTGTAGGGAGGATTTTTCTGAACTTCCTTAGGTGGTTCCAACGAACAGCCAAGTTTGAGGGCTGTTCTCATTAATGTTGAGCACTTGCCATTATTGTCTTCTTCCTCTCAGTCATCATGGTGGTGGCTGCAGGAATAGAGCACTTGTGCTGTACCGCGCACTGTTCGAAGCTCCCTGCATCCATTGGTCACATCGGTTCGCTGTCGGTAATAACCACTCTTCTGCATGTAATGCCCCCAATTTCGAATCTGAGAGACCACCAAGGAGCTGATACCGATGCAAACACACGAGGGTTTATTTACAAGCTCGAGCTTGGGCCCAAGTATACCTGACACAGCGGAGCAGGGACTTGAACCCCTAGGTTAAAAGGTGTAGCAGTTTTATGGGGGCCAGTGGCCAATGAGATTATAACACACACAGAAAGTTGCACATTCATGTCAGTCCACACGCAGGTGGCCAATTGAATTACAACTTACCCTATAGTAACTGTTTGAACTAGCCTATCACTCTGGTCAGAATTGGCGCGCAAGTTTGGCGGGCAAAAGGCAGGGTTTACATTCTTTGGCAGTTAGGGGTTCTGCATTCCTATATGAGCCGGTTTCCAGTAAGGGTGTGCTCAGCAGCTTGACTAGGGTGGGGGAGTGTCTTAAACAATAAGTAGGTCATGTGGGGGTTATACATGAGATGGTGGGTGTAGCACAAAATGGAGCTAGTCTTGCTCTGCTTGTCCAGGGTTAGGGGATTTTTGTAAAATACCTTGGGTCCCGCATGCATTCCCTGCCATCATTCTATGGCCTTCCCCATGTGGACAGATGACTGTCTCATGAGCCCGGAAGCATAGAAGATGTGGAGCTCCCTCATTCTTACACAGTGACGTTGCTTTTGAAAAAGAGCCTCTGCTGTCACGGGTTCTGGTGTGGTGCTGGCCCTTTGACTTTTCCCTGTGATGACAGAGAAAAGGCACTTGGACATTGTTGCTGAGTGTGTTCCCTGCTTCTGAAGAGCTCTCTCTGTTTCCAGAGAAGGTCGGGAGGAGTTGGCTTTGGAAAGCCTTCACTCATTATGGTCTTTGGGGTTTCTCACATCTCTTCCTTCTACCCGGAGATGGTCCTTTATGGTTTAGACACATCTGTGTTGCTGTTGTGGTGCCTTCTGGAACCATAACGGAGCAGGGAAGGTGGGGAGCAAGAAGGTAGGCCCTAGGCCCCCAGGACTTGACCAGATGCAGATACAGCTTGTAGACAATTCTTCTGGACACTTAGGGTGACTCAGAAAGAAAGATGTGGAGGCAGAGGAAATCCATACCCATGTGGGTCATTCTGACTTTGGCCTCATGGCCCAGGCACAGGGCCTTTACCTTGTTTTTGGAGGATATTACAGCCTTGTTCCAGGGAATTCTTACAACAAACAGCAGGTCAGTCTATCACTGTTTCCACCACCTTGGGCACTCTCTGTCTTTCTCTGTTTCTCTCTCTGTCTCTCTCTGTCTCTGTCTCTGTCTCTCTCTCTCTCTGCCCTGCATCTCCAGCTGTCTTCCTTCCAGTGCCCCAAAAAGAAAAGCCATGGCCACAAAAAAGTATTTGCAGGGGCGCCTGGGTGGCTCAGTTGGTTAAGCATCTGACTCTCAATTTCAGCTTTTAGGTCATAATCTCTCAGTTCGTAGGTTTGAGCCCCATGTCTGCACCGTCAGTGCAGAGCCTGCTTGAAATCTTCGCTCTCCTCTTTCTGCCCCTCCCCTGCTCATGTTCATCCTCTCTCTCTCTCTCAAAATAAATAAAGAAACTTAAAAAAGTATTTCTGTGCCTGTGACACTGACAAGCCTGAGTCTGTGTTGAAGCTGGAGGGTGAAGGGACAGAAAGCATACGAAATCTTGCAAAGCAGAAAGCAGGGCCACCGCATTGACTCCTGGGGGGCCACTCACATCAGCAGCGGTGTGGCCCCTGCAGCTGGACTCGGTGCTGACGCGATATGAGGAAGACTGAGCATGAGCTGGTGACTTCATGAGAGTGAGAATGAAGTGACAAAAGGTGACCCGCGAGGAGAGGTGACCCCTAAGGTCTGGTGTTTCCATCCTGCCCTGGCACACCTTCCCTCACCAACCCCTGCACATCAGCTGCTGCTCTGCCTCAGCCTCCTTTGCTGCACGAAGGATCAGTGCATTGGTTCCTTTGCCTAAAGAATTGGGATTCTCTTGAAAACCTCAAAATGCAGGGGGCGGGGCAGGGGAACCTATGGTATTTGCAGTGGATGAGCCCTCTGATGCCTTCAAGTAGATGAAGCCTCCCTGACATCCTACCTGGAGGATACGGCTTGGGCGGTGGAAGTGGCCAAAGATGAGGACGGATGGCTGGCCCTTGGCAGCTCCTATTTCAGACCAGTCAGCCTCCGCCCCATCAGGGTTGCCAGATTTGATGCTGATCTGTTAGGTTTACAGAAGGGTTGAAAGCAGACATTTCAATAAAAGCCAGTATCAAAATTGTTTTTTGAAAAGGAGCAGGGATGGCAGGACACTTGGTACCCTTGCTCTTTCTGTGTCCCTGCCTCACTCCAAAAGTGTGACAGAGTCCCAGCTAGAGCCGGGTCGCGTGTGGCTGGGTGAACAGGCAGCCTCTGCCCTGGCCTCAGCCGTGGAGACCCTGCAACAAGGAGGTTACTCTTCTCTGCTTTCTGCCTGGGGCTGCACATTCTGGAAGATATGGGACCTGCCAGAACCACCCTTTATTGACACCTAGGGGCTTTTTGTCTGGAACACCTTTCCTTTTACATCTCAGATGGGATTCTGTGGGGAGGGCCTCTTTTCCTGTTTTAATAACCCATTATCAACTACAAAGTTGCCGCTAGTAAAAATATCAATTATCGCTTATGCAATACTCCTGGCATTGCTTGAAACCGCATTCCATCCTCTTAACATGATAGCTGCTCTGAGCCAAAACTCAGAGAGGGTTTGAGGACAAGCTGTGTACACAGTCGTTAAGGCGGCCAAAAGAATATATTTTTATCCTGTAAATTGAATGCCAGTTAAGCAGTAGTGATTACTGTAAGAAGCTATAATTTATACTAGGAGAAGCGAAGATTTCTCTTTTAAGATAAAAAGTATTGCTTAAGAGCCTCAAAAAAAAAAAAAAAAAAAAAAAAAGGAAAAAGAAATGGCAGTAACAAAGCCCCCAAGGTCTCAATTGGGTTGAAATTTCTCAGACAAACCCTTGGTGTTAGAGAAACAATGAGTCTATATATACAGGACCCAGAATACTTCACGGAAAGTCAAACAGACTAGCATTTAATAATTTAGCAATTGGGGGAGTCCCATTCCCCCGAAATTGGTCTGTTCCTTAGAATCTTCACCATCGGGGTCGAATTTACAGATGATACGTTTGGGCCTTGTAGTGTGTGTGTGTCCAGAATCTACCAACAGTAATGCGCTCCCTCGGTCTTGCCTCCAATCTGGGAATCCAGGCAGAAATAAAGTAGTTAGGATTTTGACTTTGACTAACCAAGAAGGGTTTGTCCCTAAACCTTTTGTTGCTTGGCCAAAAGCTTGATGAGAAGTTCTGCTCTTTGTTACCAATGTGGGCTTCTCCCTGGAATGTGTGGGCAAGAGGAGGGAAGAGCAAAGGAGGGCAAGAGTGTGATCTCAAATATTTGCACTCCGTCACAGCACGAAGAGTGAGGGTTCCGGTCCGTGCTCACTAAGAAGGCAGGCGTGGGGTCTGTGCATGGAAGCTGCGTGGAGGCCCATCTCCACTCAGCATAGGAAGAAGCTGTTGTGTGGTCCCCTGCTGCCATCTTAACGGACAGCCTGTTTCTGGAGGCAACGTTCTTAGTTCTGGAGGTACACCAGTCTCACTTGGGAGCCTCTCAAAAATACAGGTGCTGGCCACAGGCTCAGGAATCCTGATTCACTTGGTCTGAGGTGGGCCCCAGGTATTGGTGTGTTCAAAGTTTCTCAGGTGATTGTCACCCAAGGCCAATGTGGGACACTTGGTAAAACCATCAATAGTGGGTCTCAGCTGTGCATCCCTGGGGAATTTAATAGAAATGCAAATCATTATCCCCCTCCCTGTCACCCCATCCCCAGGCCCCTTAGACCTATTGAATCAGAAACTCTGGGGTAGGGCCCAGCCCTCTGAGTTTTCACAGGCCCTGATAGGGGATTCTAGTGTGCACTGAAGTCTGAGAGTTGATGAGGTTTTTGGGGTGATAGTGGGTTCATGGGGTCCGGAGCCGATGACCAGGAAAGAATTCTTCAAGACGTCTTTGCTGCAGAAAGGTGATTTATTGAAGCACGGGGACAGGACCCATGGGCAGGAAGAGCTGCCCTGGGACATAAGGAGAGACTGGTTATATACTATGGGGTTCTTAGGGGAAGTCCAGGGGAAGTTTCCAGTGAGATTTCCATATGCTGAAGAAGACTCAGAGGATACTGGAGGCCTAAGGTTGTTTTTCCCTCTAGCAAAGCATTAAGACAGGAGGGAGTTCCTGGGGAAATGTTTTACTCTGCCAGCCTCAAGTATTTGTTAGTGGGTTATAAGGAAGTTTAGTTCTATCTGCCATTTTCTTCTCCTTTGTTTCCCACATTACTATGGAGGGGTGATGGAGACATAGGTCCTGCAGGACTATGATCTCTATTAGTTAGCCCTTTGTTTTCCCCCTTTCCTTTGTTCTTGGGCAGCCTGGAGTGCCTGAGAAGGAATATCACACATATTGCACCTGGCGGGGGGGGGGGGGGGGGCAGGTTGCAGCCTGTCAGCTTGCCTTATGCTCCTTCATCAAGAGCCACTTGGTCAACACTGTGGCAGCGGTCCTAATGGACTTGACCATCACTGGGGAACATTTAAAAATCTGATGCTCAGGTCATGCCTCATACCAGTGAAATCAGAACCTCTGCTGGTGGGGTAGTGTTTTCTAGGGATTGCCTGGAGATTCCACTGCGTGACTGTGTTTGAGAGCCAGTGCTCTGCAGAAATTGAGCCAGGTCCCTCTTGGTCGCAAGACTATAGAATTGGTCTCTGAAATTCTCTGTCTCTAGTGCTCAATTTCATTAGGTGGGACATAACCTGCTTTACAGCTGGAGAAGAAGGACAGGGAACCCGTTGTTGCGGATGGAAGGTGTGGCGGCTTGCTTCTGATTTATTACACTTGCAGCAGGAAGGACCCACAAGAATTCTGTGATGTTTTCAGACTGACCCTACCACCTAAATATAGCAAAGAGACCCTAGACCCATGAGGGTGAAAGCTTTTAGGGGAAACTCTTAGATACACTCAACTTGGTTTTGTTCAATTTATTCTATCACTTATTTCATTCTATCACTTATTTATTATTTTATCACTTAACTAACACTTATCCGCACCTTCTGTGTGGTGAGCACAGGGCCAGACTGTAGGGAGGCTCTGGGCTGTTTTGAGGAGTAAAGAAGAATGACAAGTTTTACCTTTAGGGAAGTCTTGAGAGAAGGACCATGGTGCTTGGCAGTTCAGGCTAGAGGGATCCTTGGGCAGGGTCAAGGGCAGCTACAGAGAGGCCGTTATCTGCCCTCTGGGCCTTACAGAAAGAAGAGGACCTCAGCTGGTAGGAAGTGTGGGAAGGGGCATCTACAGAGAGGTGAAGGGCTTGAGCAAAGGCCCTGGGGTCTTTGTGGGAGTTGCCCTTGGGGTCTTATGGGAGTCATACAGTGCTTGCTGTGGGGCTGCAGTTGTTTGGGGCTGCACCCCTCTCAGGCCTGCTGACGCATAGCATATATTTCACAGTTCTGTGAGGAAGGGAGGGG
This sequence comes from Panthera leo, assembly GCF_018350215.1. Taxonomy (NCBI): domain Eukaryota; kingdom Metazoa; phylum Chordata; class Mammalia; order Carnivora; family Felidae; genus Panthera; species Panthera leo. The sequence continues at coordinate 18,373,397 of NC_056684.1, read as the reverse complement.
GATGCACATGCCTCCCCCCACACTCTCAATCCAACCGCCCCCCCCCCGCCCCAGGAAAGGTGGAAAAGGCAGAGTCCAAATAATTAGGCCATAAAGCCCCTCCTGATGTGTGGTTTTTAAGGAAAAGAAGGGGTTGATGGTCATTAGGAGCAGGAAGCCACCTATCCTTAGGGTTTCTGCTGCCTGGAGCATCCTGTGCCCTTTGATGTCCCTCAGGGGTCTTTGAACTTGGAGAAGCTGCAGGTTTTCTCTGGGCAGCAGGTCCCTCCTGCAGGTCAGCTAATCCCCTCCTCTGCACTGCCTTTGAAGGGGTTAGGAAGTGCTGGGGGCTGGTTTCCAGCGCCCATTAACACAGCAGCCCCTAGAAGAATTAGTGACTGAGATTGCCACTGGGGTGTGGGGGGGGGGGGAGACTCCGTTTTCATCTCCTACCCCCTTGTCTCTTTTCAATTTCTACCATACACTTATCCAAGCCAGGCCTTCTCCTATCGGCTGAGGAAAACCCTCCCTTGAGAAATCAGGCAGTTGCCACCGTTTGTGAATGGAAAGCTTATTAAATCCAAGCTTCCAAGCAAATCAAAGTTGCTAAGTCTAGGTGGACTTGAAAATACTCTTGTTTAGGTAAGGGATGCCAGTGGTTAAAAAGAAGAAAAATACTGTCCTTCTGTTCCTTGGTGGGGGTGGGGGAGGCCAATACAAAACCAATGAACATACGGCCTTTCTTCTAGGTAAATCTAAAAGATGGTCATTTGAGGCCTGATTATGAGGTTTTCCAACACCACACCAAATTTCATCTTCAAGTCCATAGAGGACCTTTGAAGGATTTCTAATGTGATGTCCTCTCAAGCTTTAGACACTGTTTCCCATCGCTGTTCACAAGATGGCTGGGTTGGATTAAAGCAGAACCTGGGAGGTAGACCAGAAATCTGATTTCAGACCAGCTGGCAGGAAACCCTTGGTTCCTGGAAGTGTTTGCTGCTGCTGGCAGAAAGGTACTGGGTGGGCATCTCTCTTTGGGCTCTGGTTTCCACCCTAGCTCAGACAGAGGAGCTTCAGGAAGCCTTAATGCCTCAAATCTTGTGGCTCTTTAGAGCCTAGGTCTCAACCAGAAAAGGAGTCAGTATCCTGAGTGGCAGTCTCCTAGTAATATATTTTTAATGTGCAAAATTTTCAAATATCAAAAAGGAGAGGATGGGTAGAGATCACAAAAACTTCAAGGTTCCCCACCCTGATCCCACGCTCCTTGAGTCATTCTCCAACCTTAACGTGCCCCCCCCCCCAGCTTTTCATGACCCTGGATATGTCTGTGTCCCTCTCCTGCCCATGTCCTCTGAGCCTCAGGTATTTATGGGAAGGCTGGAGGGTAGGGTGGGTGCTAACAATGTCTCAGATGCATGCTTCAGGTAAGAGAACTAGGAGGTGTCTAGAAGGAGACCAAGTCTGAAGCCCCTCCTGAGTGTCTCAGTCCCCAGAGAACCAGAGGTGTGATTCCTCCAAGCTGGGCCCAGGAAGGCTCTTGGCTGCTGCCCAGCACCTGTTCTCTGCAAGGCCATGTCCACACTCTGTAGGCCCCTCTTCTCGCTCCATACTGTCTTACTGGCATTGCCCTGACAGTAGACCTTGAGCCCTCCAGTGCCTCTTGGCTTTCCACTGCTAATCCTAAAAGGGGTTTTCATATCCAGTCCATAGTATTCTGAGGGCTCCCTGCCAGCCCCTCGACCTTCAAGACAAGCCACTCCTGCATGGGTTAGCAGGTCCCATCATTTGCTCTCCTTTGGGTGTGGAGGCAAATTTCATCCTCAAAGGGCTGGGCCATGCATGCAGGTTCAGAGTATATACTGCACAGGCTCAAATTGTGCTTGACCAGTTATCAGCTATTTGACCCTGGGCAAGCTTCTCATCTTCTTAGTTCCCTCTCCGTTGGCCTCATTTCCCTCCTCTGTGAAGTGGGGACAGTAAGGTATCCTGTGAGTGAGGCAATATATGTAACGGGTACTGGAACAATGAAAACACTGTTTCTCTGCTTTTCTGGGTGCTCTCTCCTTCTTAGGCAGGAGGCCACCATTGTATCACATCTCCTTTCCCAGTTCCCACTGTTAGCATCCCATTGAGCATCCATGTTCAGGGAGAGAGCCACCTTTGTCTGCACCTTTGATGCGTGTCCCATGGGCACATGGGTGCTTTGAGCCGTGCCTGGTATGTGACAGGCATGGAGTTGGTGTTGGTAGATGAATGAGCACACGATTAGGGTGTCGACTTAGGGCCTCCATATCCTCTGGGCTTGCCTGGCTCAGACCGTAGTGAACAGCAGCCTTCAGCTGACACAGGAGGGTATGAATCTCCACCTCTGATGAGTGTGGTGAGCAAAGCCTGCCCTTGGATCCCATCATTTTTTACCCTCTTTGCCTCATCCACTACCACAGTGCCCAACACACCTGCCATTACAGTTGCTCCTCTGAATGGATGTGCTGAGGCTGACTGTGTTAAAATGCAAACTGCTTTGGGGAGCAGGGAGGGAAAGGGAAGGTTCCTCTGAATCAGGGACTCAAGGAGGACAGGAGCAGACAGGTAACCCTGGGTGTTGGATACTGGAAGTGGGAAGAGAAGGAACCACATTCTTCTCCCTTCTCTACCTCACTGTGGAGCTGGGCAGTGGAGATTTGACCCACTGCAGAAGGACCAGGAGATTTGACCTTGGCTCCCTGAAGTGCTTGCCTCTGTGGCATTGTGCAGAGCCCAGCTCTGTAGGATTGGAAGTGGCCACATACTTCCCTAAAACTGGGATAGCACTCTCCATTTGCACATCAGTTGTTGCCATCCATTGTTAACTGCAAGTTCCTTCTTGACATCTGGATGGTAGGATGGATTAGCCTGGAATTTACGTCTTTGGAAGGTTTTAGCTGTCCTTCCATTTCCTGCCCTATTCCAGTCCGGTGTCTGCAGCCCCCTTATGCTAATTACCCTTTAGACCAAGAAGCAGAAAGCATGTGTTTGTCATTCTCACCCAACCTCCCCGTTTCCTTTCACAAAGTAAGTGCTGTGATAGGGACAGCGCAGTCTTTCCTTGGCAGGACCTTGGGAGCACGTTTATCGAAAGAGAAACACTTTGTGCTGTTCAACTTCTCTGTTATGGTCTTGCTCGCCAAGCTGGGCACGTGGTCTCCTTGTAGATCCACCCGGGAATGAAAGTTTGGGGTTGGTTCCCCCATCATTGCAATGCACCTTTGGCAGACCAGGAAAAGTGAGTGGAGCTGAGACCCACTTACGCTGCATCAGCCTGGGTTCTCAGAACGCTTCCTGATGCTGGCAGGCCAGGTCCTCGGACGCAGAGGGGATCCCGCAGGACCAGCCAAGAGGGTCCTTGGTTTTATGCAGGATGGAAATAAAATAGGAGTCAGCACAGAGTTTGTTGAAGATTTAGAGAGAGGAGATACAGAGCATCTGGGAGACTCAGAAAGGAACGGAGCGCAAGTCTTTTCTTTGGGGCCTGCGTTTTTTTTTTTTTTTTACTGAGGGTGATAGTCTGCTATAAAGTCCCTCAGGCATCCAGGAACCAGTTAGAACAAAGACAAGGGTCTAGGTGTTATTCCTTGGACCCAGGGCTCTTGGTGTCCTCCAGCTATTTAGCACCAGTGGTCTGGAATACACACATGGTAGCTTTGTCTGGTCATTCTCACTGGTTCCTCCTTAGATGTTGCCCGTTCTAGAGAAATCATTAACTCCCTGTCCCCTATAAGGAGGACATACACTATTTGTACTATGAGGCATGGGTAAAGTGGAGTGAGGGTTCAAGTCCTAGCAAGAGTAGAAGCAGGAAAAGGGGCAACAGGCAGATTTTTTAGGGAGTCTTTCAGTTTCCCTACCTCATTCCCATGCCCCATGCATGCCTCCATCAAATACAGCTAAGCCAAAGGAGGACCCACCATAGACTTGATGGAGAACAGGAGGCCCAGTGAACCATCATGCAATTTGGGAGGGTGGGGGGAGCACATCACAGGGATGTCAGCCTTATTGATGCTGCTGGCCTCTGGAGCTGATGGTGTCTACATGGACTTCACAGCATTCTGGACTTCAACAGGTCACACCAACCCTTGGCTGGGAGCATCTCTGGCATTGTAGGCCCCAGAGCAGGCCACAGAAGGGACAACAGCTCTGAGGCCAGGATGGCATTCATTGTGTCTGTGATTATTTTTGGAAGAGCTCAGTGCTTTTGTAGTCTTCCTTTGAAATGAAAATAATGTTTTCTTTTTTTCCCCAATGAATGTTCTCCTTTTAAAAAGCTAAGGAGAACCTCACAGAACTTAACATCTTACCATTCACTTTTTCAATCAGCAAAGGCACACTCTTTTATGTCACTCCTTGACTAAATGGATTTGATACTGAGAATGTCCCAGGTTTAGTTGCACAGAAGAAGCATCCCTCTTTCTGTTGGAGATTTTATTTGCTCTCCAGGCACCTTCTTGTCAAAATAGACTTAGGCTGATGTTCTTTCATTTTCTTGGATGCTGTGAAAAACTCTCAGAGGATATCCAGGCTCTTCCAATACCTCACCCTCCAGCCCAGGGATTTGGAGGACTTTTCACAGGTGGTACCAGCAGCATAACCATCAGCAGGCAGAAAAACTAGGCGTAAGTTAGGTCGTACAAGAAGTCACTATGAGACGATGTGTGGAAGTTTCCCTTCTCTAAGATGGCTCTTAGCTCCTGATAGCTACGCCTGGCCACTAATTCTTCTCCAGGTGTGTCATCAGCTTGTCTTCTTTCTCCCAGAATCTGTAAGTCTGTAAGTAATTTGTGGACATGGATATACTCTTACACCAGTGTATGATATCCACAGCTCCTAGCACAATGGTGGTATTCAAATTAGTTCAATGGCATTATTGGCTACAGCTGTACGGTCCAACGAGGTGGCACTTAGCCACAGGTGGATCTTGAAATTTATCTTAAATAAAATTTCGTATCATCAGAACTTCCATTCTTTGGTCACATAGCACATTTTAAACACTCAGTAGCCACCTGTGGTCTATGGCCATGTTGGACAGCACACAGGGAGATTTTTCCTCCATTACAGAAAGTTTCACTGGACAGCATGGGTCAGAACGTATTGATTTATCTGTGATCCCTGCCAGACCATGGGATTTCTGCGGGCAGGCCTGTGTGTGCCGCTCCTTGCTGTGAAACTGGTGCCCCGAAAATGCCTGGTGCAAGATTATGTTCAGTCAGCTCTTATTAAAAGACTGAATAGCAACTCTACCTTAAATTGTATTCAGTTCTACAGATTAAGAATCATGAAATGATTACATCTTGAACTAGAAAACCTTGTTTTTTTAAAATTATTATCATTTTAAATGTTTATTTATTTATAATATAATTTATTGTCAAATTGGCTTACATGTAACACCCAGTGCTCATCCCAACAAGCGCCCTCCTCAATGCCCATCACCCACTTTCCCCTCTCCCCCACCTCCCCATCCACCCTCAGTTTGTTCTCTGTATTCAAGAGTCTCTTATGGTTTGCCTCCCTCCCTCTCTGTTTGTAACTATTTTTCCCCCATTCCTTCCTCCATGGTCTTCTGTTAAAATTCTCAAGATCCACATATGAGTGAAAACATACGATATCTGTCCTTCTCTGACTAACTTATTTCACTTGGCATACATAATACGTTCCAGTTGAACTGGAAAACCTTTTAATAGTCATCTGGTTCAAGCCCCTCACTTCCCAGATGGGAAGACAGTCCTGATATGACTGGAACCTTGTCTTAGGTCCCCAAACTAATTAGGGCAAATCTTTAACACTAGCAATGACCTCTTTCTCCTTGGACCATCACTCTGTCCACCATGTTAAACTCTCTTAGTGTTTACTTTGAAATGGCAGTGAAGAAGTCCTCAAATGATCATTTAGAAGAAAATGTCCTTAAGTTGAGCCAGTTTAACTACCTAGAAGCCCTCTAGAGCAGGTGTATTCAGTGTGCATGTATTAATAGCATTTCCATTTGACTTGGGACCAGTGTAAAGGTGCCCATGTGGTAACTAACAATATTTTACATTGTTTTGGAAGTCTGCCAAATTTCATAAGGCAAGAAAGGTATACGCATTGAAAGGGAAGAGTCAGAGTGGTTGTTATCTGCATGTTGTAAAAGACTCATCTGACAGGAGCGCCTGGGTGGCTCAGTCGGTTGAGTGTTCGACTTCAGCTCAGGTCATGATCTCACAGTGTGTGGGTTCAAGCCCCGCATCAGGCTCTGTGCTAACAGCTCAGAGCCTGGAGCCTGCTTCAGATTCTGTGTCTCCCTCTCTCTCTGTCCCTACCCCACTTGCACTCTGTCTCTGTCCCTCTCTCAAAAATAAAAAGCATTTAAAAAAAATTTTTTTAAAAAGAATCATCTGACAAGACTATTGCAAACAATAAGTGTTCATCATGGTGCAAATCACAAGACCAATATAGAATAATCTATGGCTTTCCTATACATAGGCAGATCAGTTACAGAAGAATGATAAGCAAACCTCATTCCACACATCTGCCAAAGATCTGGAATACCCAGGAATGATGCTAATAAGAAATGTAATACCTTTCTTTACAAAATAAAACTTTGCCAGAGGTCACTTAAGAAAGCCTGAAAAGATAAAGAGGTGCCTGTGTCCCAGGATGGCAAGACTCGAAACTTTAGTGATTCTAGTTCTCCCCAAATGAATTAGTTCATTGAGTGCAGTCCCAAACTGAAAGGCCTTTTGGGGAACTTAACAAGCCAAATGCATAATGGGAGTAAAGTTCTTAAAATATCTGAGATAATTCTGGAAACACACACACACACACACACACACACACACACACACACAAAGAGGAAAGGAGAATTGGCTTATTAGTCTGTTTACCTTGTCATAGGTAAAGTTTCTGTTTTCTTCTAAATGTTTATTTATTTATTTATTTTGGGAAAGAGAGAGCTCAAGCAGGGTAGGGGCAGAAAGAGAGAGAGGGAGAGAGAGAATCCTGAGCAGGCTCTACACTGTCAGTGCAGAGTCCAATGTGGGGTTTCATCTCACCAACCGCGAGATCATGACCTGAGCCAAAATCAAGAGTCAGGGCTTAACTGGCCGAGCCACCCAGGCGCCACACAGATGGAATTTTTTCTTAACACTTACAGCCTTTCCATCCGAATCAATGCTGTCACTTCTAAGTAGTCACCTTGGGAGGGTACGTCCTTATTCTATCAATGTAGCTACCTTTCGGAGCATCTTTGGAATGTCTACCAGGAATCCACTTCAAATGCCCTTCTCCCCTTTTATAGAATATCTTCCCAGGTCAGAAACCCAACATACCTTTGTAGATTTTTTTTTTGTAAAATTTTTAAGCATCATTTGATTGAAGCGTATGGAAGCATTCTCCCTGGACGCACTCACAGAATGCTTTAAGCAGTGAGGGCCCTATGCACAGAAGGCTATGGATGTCCCAAGAAGGTGCCTCTCATTTGTTCATGTGTTCATGTTGGGGACCATCCCATCCTGGAGTCATCCTTGTGTTTATGAGGCAGAGGAAGGAGACCACAGGTAGCCTGTATTCTGGGTGCTTGGTGAGCTGTCATATGGACCTAGATGTCCACGTGCTGCTTTTGTTCTATAGCCATTTATTGAGCCCTGCCATGTGCCCAGCCCTGCCCTGAGACCTGGTGGAGCAGGGAAGGGTGGCCCATGTCACAGTGTAAGGACTATCTTTGTCATGGGTTGGGGAGGTGAGGGAAGGACCAGAAGCACGGGGGCTAGAGAGCCAGTAGGAGTTATCAGAGCCAGGAAACGGTTTTCACTAAGATGGCAATAGCTTCAGCCCTCCAGGCCTGTGTGCCTCAAGCCTTCACCAGCCCCAGGCTGCTGGATGCTCAGAGAAACAAGCAAGAGTGTGATTGGTGTGTGCTTTCAAACCTAGATCTGCTGCTGGGAGATGTAAAGAAACGGGAGGCTGTGCCATGGACCCCCATCTTCGTGCTCTTCCTACAAAGGGCAACGAGTGGTATAGACCAGTGGTCATCAGTGATTATCCTTCACAGGTGTCCTGGGGGGGTGTCTGCAGTCTTGGACAGGATGACTGCCTCCCAAGAGCAGTTGGGCTTCTGGGGCTCCCACAAAGCTGCTCTTCAGGGGCCTTACTCCAGTCCCTGCACCACATCTGCCAAGACAGACCTGTTCTATTCAGTTAGCTCACTGCAAAAGAAAAATGGAATTTTTTTTAAGTTTATTTATTTTATTTTGAAAGAGACAGAGACAGCACAAGTGGGGTAGGGGCAGAGAGAGAGGGAGGCAGAGAGAGAATCCCAAGCAGACTCCACACTGCCAGCACAGATTCCAATGCAGAGCTCGAACCCACGAAGCTGTGAGATCATGACCTGAGTGGAAACCAGGAGTCAGATGCTCAACCAACTGAACCACCCAGGCGCAGCAAAAAATGGAATTTAAAGGCATTTGACAGAGTAGCACCTTTTCCGTTCACCATGAGCCCACCTTCCCTTTGGTGTGGCATCTCCCCACCTCCCTCATTAACTCTGTGGCTCTCTGAGGGCACCGGGTTTGCAGTTTGGTGACTGTAGCCTTCTTCCCTCAAGCGTGTGTGTGTGTGTTCGTTCCCACGTATGCCTCACTTCCAGTCCTTTAGAATACAGCCTCCACGAAGGCAGGGGTCTAGCCTCTGCCAGACTTCTATTTGTAGAAGATACCTGATGAATATTTGTTGAATGAATGAACAAATAAATGAGTGGCATTAAGATTTTGTCTCTGTTTAGTCGTAGATGAGGAATTGGAGGTGCACAGTTGCTGGAATCCTCATCCAAGTCTGTGCGACTCCAAAGCCAGGACCCTCAAATATAGCACTTGCTTCTGCATGATGAGAATGGGGTTTCATATCATCTCTTTCTTTTTTCCTTTTTTTTTTTTTCTTTAAGGTATGTTATCATTGAAAACTTCACCTTGTTAGCAGATTCTTTCAGAATTCATTTTATTTCAAAAGCCTTTAACAGGAATTATGAGATGACCACTATCCTGAAACAGACATGCTCACAATCAGACTTTCATTTTGACAGTTCTTGAGAGAAATCCAAATCTTGATACCCTTTACTGGATGTGTATGTTTTTTGGCGTGCCTACACTTACATCATCTACTAGGGTTGAATTGAAGTCTACTCATAAACTATATACTTGCAACAGAAATTTTTTTCTACATAGGTTTTTTTTTTATTGTTTTAAATTTTAACTAAATTAGTTTAATTACTTTAAATTAGTTAACATACACTGTTATGTAAGACTCAGGTGTACAATGTAGTGATTCAGCAATACTGTCCCTTACTCAGCATTCATCATGATCAATGTGCTCTTAATCCCCTTCACCTGTTTCACACATTTCCCCCCACCCCACCTCTCTAGTAACAGTTTGTCCTCTAGGGTTGAGTCTGTTTCTTGGTTTCTCTCTCTCTCTCTCTCTCTCTCTCTCTCTCTCTTTCCCTTTGTTCATTTGTTTTCTTTCTTAAATTCCACATACGAGGGAAATCATATGGTATTTGTCTTTCTCTGACTAATTTCACGTACCATTATACTCCCTAGCTCCATCCATGTTGCCGCAAATGGCAAGTTCTCATTCTTTTTATGGCTGAGTAATATTCTATTCTATATATATACACCACATCTTCTTTATCCATTCATCTGTTGATGGGCACTCGTACTGCTTCCGTAATTTGATTATTGTCGATAATGCTACTATGAACATAGAGGTGCATGTATCCCTTTGAATTAGTATCATCTCTTTGTTTACATATGTTCATTAAACTATCAGAAAATTGGAAGCCAGCTTCTCTGTGTGCAACGTGTCCAAGCAGAAGGGAGTCTATGGGGGAAGGTGCCGGAAGGGGAGAAGCCTCATCATCGAGAGCCACCGTGCCTGCTGTGGTCTACCTGGCCTGGAAAGATAGTCTCAGAAAAAAGAGTCTGGCCTGGTGTGTGACCTGAAGCATGTCACCCTAGTTTTACAGCCCCAAAGGGGCTCATCAAGAATGAAGGAAGTAGGGCGCCTGGGTGGCTCAGTCGGTTGAGCGTCCGGCTTCGGCTCAGGTCATGATCTAGCAGTCTGTGAGTTCGAGCCCCACATCGGGCTCTGTGCTGATAGCTCAGAGCCTGGAGCCTGCTTCAGATTCTGTGTCCCCTTCTCTCTCTGCCCCTCCCCCACTCATGCTCTGTCTCTCTGTCTCAGAAATAAATAAACATTAAAACAAAATAATAAAAACAAAAAAGAATGAAGGAAGTGTTTGCTTCATCTGGAGGGTATAAAGATACAAATGGAAATAGAAGTGAAGATACTCAGGCCAAATGATGGCCCAGTGATACTGCAACTGCTTGTACAGAGTGGATTCTTAAACAGGAATAAAAGGTGAAAATACTTATCAACATTACCTTTAAAAATTGCTTTCCGGAGGTGCGCCTCAGGCACCCGACACCAAGGCCGTCACACCTGATCTTCCTGCCCCTGTTGGAACCGGCAGCCATTTCTTCAAGCATCAGATAAAATTTAAACTTCATACCTTGTGCCCATGTTGCATGCAAATGTGTGTTGTGAAACACCATAATCACCCTCAGCGTCGTGCTGCATTCACAGAGATCGGCCCGGAGACCTCCTGAGAGGAGGGCAGATACACAGAGCTGTCCCACTGTCTTAGGGGATGCACGGTCTTGCACACGCACACATACATGCACGCTCTTGCACACGCACATGTACACGCTCAGGGACCAGAGTGAGGGCCAGAATCACTCAGGTTATGCACGCCTTCTCTCTTTTCTTTTTCTCTCTTGACCTCTCTCTCAACACAGTCAATTGCATTTTTGTTCAATGAAAAGTTAGAGCCCGTTTGATGGGAATCTTCTGTACGGATAAACACACAATACACAAGCCCAGGCAGAAGGAGGAGACAGACCTGACTCATATACCTGACATCAAAATCCCTTATACATAAATTCAGGAACTTGAGTGTTTTCATTACTTTTGTGCTCTGGCGAGTGAAGAGAGACGGTGTATACTGCATGTGTCTTAACCATTGTCAGCTGCTGTGATATAATCCACTACAGCAAAGCACACTTAACACCAACGCTGTGCTGATCATTATTTACCCACTGGTGATCCAAACTTCATGGTGACTTAGGATCATTCTTACTGTGATGATCCTGTGTGTGTAGGAGGCAAAGCTGAGTCTGTAGAGACCCCAGATCTACTCTGCTGGTTGCATTGCTACTGAATCCCTGAAGGCTGATAGGCTCATTTCCTTGGACAAAAACAGAAACAAACAAAACCTCCTCCGGGGGGGGGGGGGAGAGGATTTTGATGTTATTGTTGCCTACTTGTTTTGTTCCCTCTAAATCGGGTTATTGATGATCATGACAATTTAAGCTGGATAAATGAGTGCGACCTGTTACTCCTAGTGACTTTTAATACTTGCAAGTGACGTTTCTGAGTAGCTGAAGATTGAGGGCACAGTGTGGTTCTTGTCAAAGAAGTATTGACAGTCGAGAATTTTCCTTCCAGTATAAAGCTGATGTGTTAGTTGTTACTGTTAAGTAATACGAATTAATACAAATCTAACTACTATCTCCTAGAAACTGCCATGAGCCATCCCTATTACTGCAGCGGAGTGCTGCTTCAGTGAGCACTTACTGAAAATGGACTGTCAGTATGCCCACAGGGCTAACAGGGTTGGCCTGGGTTGGCCAGCAGCCCCTTCAGTGTGGAGGCTACGTCACGGGAGCCATTTCCCCAGGTTCCCTGTTTGGAGGGGAGGTGAGACCTCATTGTATACCTATTGTCAAAATCCCAAAGCTTCTGAGAAACAGACTCAGAGCCAGGTAAAACCAACACTTTCAAGATGGCAGATATACCAAACCTAAAATACACAGCCGTCTCCATGGTTTTCAGGATTTGGGGTGAAGCTAGGAGGGGTGAAACATTGTAGGGATTCTCTTAGAACTCCCTGCATGGTACATATTGGATTTCCTAAAGCTAATACAGAAGCAACGTGTTACTTGTTTTAAGATAAAATCAACTCAAGGCCATTAAGCTGTGACTGTGTCTGATAAATCTCAGTCACATGTGACATGAGGCATGTCCGTGTCCTTAACCCCACTGTTACTTAGAGTCAGAATTACTGTGTTCGCTTAATGCTACTCCTTCTTGTTAAATATAATGTTGCCAGAAGTAATAGATGCCCTGGGACATAAACCTAAAACAACATACATTTCTCAGTCAAGTAATCCTGAATTTAATCTAAAAATAGCCTAAACAGTAGTTTATGTAAACCTCAAATATCAGGACTCCCAGCCCAATGCTAGTTCATCAAACTGTAAATTTATGAGGCACTTAGTTAGCATTTGAACATTTTAAACTAGATCAAGCATGATCTGTGTTAGAAACAGGCTCCAGAAATCCAAGAATCCCACTCTTGGCTGATCTTGCTGACTGGAACATTCCTTGGGGAAGTCCTTCTCTGGGGCTGGCTTAGTGAAACACTAACATAGCACACTGTGTAGGCATATGGTTATCGACGGCATAGTCAGCTTTTCTGAGCACTGTTTTAAACATAGTTTTGTCTCCTGAGAGACCAGGCCCTCTGGCCAGCAGAGTCTGGCAGTGTGAGCAAAGGAACCTCTTTCATTTTACGACCAACTTGACCACGAGAGAAAACTTAGAAGTGGTCACAGATGAAATATTCCTCCATAGGTGGTGAGGCCATTCTGCCAGGACTTGGATCTCCTCCCGTTGTGGTTTCCCAAACAACATCCTTGTTGTTTGAAAAAACCCATCTGGTGGCCACTCAGGGGATCCCAGCCCAGGATGATGGGAACCGGCTTATAAAAGTGCAAAGCTAGAAGAAAAACTGACTCACAGGTTGGTTCTCTGTAGGACTATATTCCCCAAGGGTGACAGCAGACCAGTTGCACCTGGTCTGTGCGCCGTGCTTACACCTTGTCATTGAAGATAGAACGGAGCCACTGTTTTCCTGAGACATTTTCTTTCTGGAACCTGTACACATTTAGCAGAGTTCACCGAAATCCATCAAAATTTTCAGAAGATCTGTTTATTTCGAAAACCCTATCTCTAGTTTCATTTAAAGATATCAGATAAAACCCTAAGACAAATTTAAGATGCCTTTTAGCATCCTTTGCTAAAGGCACTTGAAAAACCAGCCACTTCCTTCAAAAGTTAACACAAAACAGGGACACCTGGGTGGCATGGTCGGTTAAGCGTCCGACTTCGGCTCAGGTCATGATCTCATGGTCCATGAGTTCAAGCCCTGTGTCAGGCTCTGTGCTGACCACTCAGAGCCTGGAGCCTGTTTCAGATTCTGTGTCTCCCTCTCTCTCTGCTCCTCCCCTGTTCATGCTCTGTCTCTCTCTGTCTCAAAAATAAATAAACGTTAAAAAAAAAAAAGTTAACACAAAACAAAGAGATGATAGGCAGATAGACAGATGGATAGCTGTAGATACCTATTGGCGTAGATAGATAACAAGCAGGGAAAAAAACTAAAAAGCTGAACAATGGTGCTAAAAAATAGGACTCATTTTATTCAGTGAAGTAACCAATAGAAACGTATCTAAATTACTCCTATTGGTCAGATTTATCTGACAATTTCTTGGCTCTTCATTTAACTTGAATTGGACGGATACCTGGTTTCTTGGCAAGAGGGCAAGACTGAATCTAGCCAGAGAAGGCTTTCATCATTCTGTTGAGCAAGACGCCATGGTGCTAGACTTAGTGCCCTCGTAATGGACATGGATTCTCTGATTTTTGTGGTGCTTTCTCCATTATTAAATAGCTAGTTTATTCAATAAATATTCACAGAGTGCCCACTCTGTGCCAGTCACTGGTAGAGACTCCACCAGGGATAGAAAACTGCCCTGGGGAGTTGGAAGCGCCTTTTGGGAAATGCAGAGGGAGAGGGCTGTTCAGGGTGACATCTAGGAGAGCAGTCTGGACCACGGGAAAACATGGCCACCAACACATGGGTCCATGGCACCACAGATAAGCTTTCTTCTGACAGGGTAGTAGTTGGTCAATTGACCAACTGACACCCCCCCACCAAAAAACAAGGTTCAAGTGGAGAAACGTAAAGAAATTATACTTAGGTGCCTTAAACATTTGGTTTAAGCTTAAGCCATGAAAATGTTAATTTTTTCACCAATATTGCAGTGGCGGTGAACGCTTTTTCTTAGAGGGTATGTGTCTGCTGATTGCCCTCGCACGTCACCTTCTTCACACAAACCACGAGTTATAATGAAATGAGTTCAAATTCCAGTTTCTTTTTCTTTTTTAGATTGGGTAGAATACAAAAGATCCTTGTGAAGCAGTCTGGACCAGATTTTTATGATATTTTTTCCCCTCATCTCTTACACTTGTCTTGCCCACATCCAATTTGGCAGTGGGCTATTTTTAGCGAGCTAAGTTAGTTTTCATGAAAACAACTACTCTTGTTCTCGTGTTTCATGTATTAATTGAAATAGCAAGTATTACTGACATAAATAGGCTTAAGAATAAATGCAGTTAAGTCTTGATAAGCGTTCCCTTAACTCACAGGAGCAGATATGTGGGTGATCAGAGACTGCCCTGCCAGTATGAGGATTCAGGAGCACGAGTGCCAGGTGGTGTGTTTTCCAAGGACTAGGATAGCTTTGGCTAATCCAGCTCCCCATGGTATTGGTGAAGGGAGTGTCTCCATTGGCAAGAGTATGGGAGTGGCTTGGAGGGTGTGCAGAGTAAGAATACAGGCAGGCCTCTGTCGACAGACCCCAGGATTAAGCAGCAAGCAGGGGGCATTGATGGAAGATGGTCAGAGATGTATGACGGAAACTGGAAAATGAGGCTCCAGAGAAGCCTTTAGAACCTCTTTTTATAATTATCTCTGTTTGTGTTGTCTCCTTGCCCAGGCAGGCAGTGATCTGGAGTCAGGGATGGCATTTTGTGCACTGTCGTGTCTTTGTAGTCCATTAGCTGGCACTTGGGAAACCTCTGGTAAATATTTTTGAATGAAAGGAAGTACATGTTTTCTCCATTGGGCTTGTTGGCAAAGGATGGGCGTCCTTCTGCACAGTGAATCTCTGCCCTGGATATCACAGGTCAGCAAAGTGTGGGCCATCTGATCTTGTTCTGTGTCTCAGGTTACCCCAGTGACAGCATGTGAGCAAACTAAGATCCTTGTTCAGCTTCTAGTGTGCGGTCAGCCACATATATCTAGACAGGCATCCTGGTGTCTATTAGGTACAACTGGGCATGGAGGCCACAGGTATGATGTTGGTGGACCCAGGTATAATGATGTGAAAGACAGAAAAGCCACATTTTCCACTGATTTGAAGGTTTACACCCATGATATTATTATATAAGTCAAAGTCATGGGTGGTTCCCACTAGACCTTCCCATAATGACTTCTCCATAGGACAGCAATACACTTAGATCATTAACATTGGTCTATTATAGTGTCACAAATAAGAGTAACCATCAGAAGTTTACAGTGTAAGAACGATAATATCACAGCATTGATGTAATTTTTCATTTATTCATTTACTTAGCAAATGCTCCTTGTGTCTGCTCTGTCTTCGTTCACTAAGTAAGGAAGTCATCGCTCAATGTCTCTATAAGCTCGTGGTTGCTGGTCTGCTTTGTTGAGAATAGTGTACTGGGTGTCAGCCTGTGTCACTCTTTGTGTTTCAGACCTGATTTAAGTTAGCATGGTATGCTGGAACCTGGAACTGCAGATGAAAGCCTATAGCATAAGCGTCCCTCTCTCCTTTTCCTTTTCCTCGGGCAGCTTGGGAATGAACCATGATGATGACCACTCATCCTGCGCTGGCAGATCCCACATCATGTCAGGAGAGTGGGTAAAAGGCCGGAACCCCAGTGACCTCTCTTGGTCATCCTGCAGCCGAGATGACCTGGAAAACTTCCTCAAGTAAGTCCTTGAATCATTCCGTACAAGCACTATAATAGAAGATATTTCTGGGACATGTGGGTGGCTCAGTCAGTTAAGCGTCCGACTCTTGATTTCACGGTTGTGAAAATGGTCTCACGGTTGAGAGCCCCACATCAGGCTCCGCCCCCACTCTCAAAAAAAAAAAAAAAAAGTAATAAAAAATATAAAAAAATGTTTCTAAACAAGTGCTTCCAGAAGACATAATAATAATTGAGGTCTTAGCAAGTGTGGGAAAGAGAAATGAATCGCTTAGAACTCTGATCTGGCCTAAAGAGGAGGTCAGCGCAGAGTCTCCTATATCTGGCCAAAACTTCCTCTCACATGTGCATATGCCAGGATGCTGGGCACCCAGCTGCTACTCGTAAATGCATTATTGATTGACAGAATATCAGCACAGTGACCAGGACTTGAAAAGAACCCCATTTCGTTTCTCTGCAGTACTTTGACTCTGAGTGGATACCACCATAGCAGTGTCCTTGGGTGCTACAGAAAAAGTCACTTCCTTAACGCTCAGCCTGCTTCCCTTGATAGGGGGCACACTTGCTGGGGAGCAGGGCTTGCTCACCTCCCCCCTCCCATGTAAGGATGGGCTGTGTTTATCTCGCTGCCACCTTCTTTCCAGAATATATCTGCATCATTCCACTTGCAGATTGCTACAGAAGAGCTGGCCGTCTGATTTCAGACCTTTGTCAAACAAAGTCTTTGCTCAGGTACCATAAGGATCCCTTAGTGTCAAGACCTCAGGGATAAACTTACAGATTGACGGGTAGACCCCGATCACTTCCGTGCTTAGTTGTATTCGTCCGTCCACCACATGGAGATGGAAGGAACTGAGTCTTACCTGCGTACGGAGCTTTGTGGTTCAGTAACACATTAAAGTACCCTCCGTGAATTCGGGATGCAGAAGCCGGGCATCACTCTGCCTTCTGTCCCTATCCTGGGTCTTCTTTCATGATATTTCCTGTGGGTGGAGAAATTATGTGCTACACAAGGCTTAAAAACGGATTCATTAGTTTTAATAGCGTCTATTTCTTCCTGAGTACTTGTTATCACAGAATCTCCATGAAATGTTGTTGTAAGCCTCTTGACATTGTTTCATTTTCCCCAGAAGGGTCAGTGAAACAAGGCAGGATATTTTCATTTGCTTATATGCACATTGCTGGTCCCATTGCCTTTCTTAAAGTGTTGTGTGTGTGTGAGCCCCGGGGAGGTGGCCAGCGTCGGCCTGTGTATACTTGCGTGCAACTCTCTTCTTCGAGAATCTTGGGGTGAGGCTGGGTTTCCTTTCTACTACCATCTGCCTTGCTTTTGGGAATTGAAAAGCAAAAGCATTCAAATATTCAACCTCCTAAGGGAGCCACAGGCTCTTAGCCCCCAGTTCAGTTTTTCAGAGTTGTTCTCAACATCTGTGAATGTTTCCATCGCGGTAGAAATCCTGACCTCCTTTGCAAATCATGCCTCCAGCCAGTTTTTACTGAGGGCAGAATGTGTGCTCAGGTAGGACACCTAGACCAGTCAGCTTCCATGGCCTGACACAGGCTCTCCAAGAGAGTCTGCAGAGTTGGAAATAAGCACTTTGTTTTTTATTCAAAATAAAGCAAAAATGACCCTAGCTTCTATTTTTTTCTTTATTCATGATAATTTTGCTCAAAAACGTATTCTTTTGTTTTAATGTTTATTTATTTAAGGGAAAGATAGGAAGCAGGAGAGGGGTAGAGAGAGAGGGGGAGAGAGAGAATCCCAAGCAGACACCACAGCTGTCATCACAGAGCCGTACGCGGAGCTCAAACCCACGAACTGTGAGATCATGACCTGAGCCAAAACCAAGAGGCCAAAACCATGAGTTGGATACTTAACCAACTGAGCCACCCAGGCACCCCTCAAAGATGTATTCTAAGAAAATACTGTGGGAATCGATTTCAGAAATAGATTTTCACCCAAGAAAGCTCAAACTTGAGAAAAGTACGTTAGCCTCACGGGGTATTATTCCCAGGCCCTTTCCTAGTTGCTAAGCCCTCATTGTCTTCTTAGTAAAGATCTGCATTTGGCCAGGTAGAAAAAGAGTCCAGTGCCTGGGTCATCTTCCCATACATAATTCAGAGATGCGTCCTTCTCCCCTTCTCTTGAGTGACAAATCAAAACAAAAACCTGGGAAGTAGCCTTATAAGTCAACTTGCCCCTTGGCTGTTTCAGGTCGAAAGTCAGCACCTGTTTGCTGGTCACAGACCCCAGGAGCCAGCATGCAGTGCGTCTCCCTCACAAGCTGCCAGGCATGCACTACAGTGCCAACGAGCAATGCCAGATCCTGTTTGGCACCAATGCCACCTTCTGCAGAAACATGGAGGTAAGCAGCCGCGGGAGGACCGGCTTGGGATGGAGCGTCTGGCTTCTGTTGGAGGACACAGGTATCCATACTCCACACACACACGTGCACACGTATATGCACCCACCTGTTCGCTTACCCTGACGCGTGTTTACGTACGCCCTTGCGGGCATTTGCATAGGTGTACCTGTAGAGAGCTACACGTGCGCACATGCACACATGCAGTTACATGCGTGCATAGACATACTTCCACACACAGGAAGCTTTTTTTTTTTTTTAATTTTTTTTAAGTTGATTGATTCTGAGAGAGGGAAAGAGCGAGCAGGGGAGTGGCAAAGAGAGAGGGAGAGAGAGAATCCCAAGCGGGCTCCGCATTGTCAGTGCAGAGCTCACACAGGGCTCGAACTCACAAACCGTGAGATCATGACCTGAGCCAAAGTCGGAAGCTCGACCGACGGAGCCACCCAGGCGCCCCTGTCCTAAGGCTTCTAAACGCGTGTGAGCCCGATGAGCCGTCACCACAGGTTCCCTGGGTTGTTGTCCCCAGTGTACAGATGGTAACGCCAAGCCTCAGAGATTCAGCGGTCATTCGAAATGCCTTGGTTAGCAGGTAGTAGAGCAGGGATTTGACTCGGGTCTGTTCACCCCCAGAGCACACACTTTCCCCACCATGCTGTTGACAGCAGGCCGTGGCTTGGCCACTTTTGTGGGTGCGGGTGCCGGGGTAGAGGCGCCAGGACCTGGGGCAGCACGGTCTCCGTGCCGTGGACCAGGTGGAGGCCACAGCAACCTGCGTTGGCAGTTGGCTCAGGTCGAGGAGCAGAGCCTGTGCCATTCTGGAGCAGAAGGACAGAAGCAGAACTAGCTGGGGATGTGTGGGACTCAGGAGCCACCCAGTGGCAGTTGGCCTGAGGGAGGGCTCTCCAAGTGCTGGAGCTCAAGATGGTATCTGGTCCCAGGGAGGGAGGCTGGAGGGCTGGCCACGTTCCCCGAGCGAGACCCCAGCCCAGGGCAGGACCATCTCCAAGATGGACACACCAGGGACTGTGCCTCTAGAACGTGACCCTGGGGTCGCAGCCAGCAGAACGAGTCAGCCTGGACCGCGGGAGGCAGGAGGCGGCCTCTTGAGAGCTTCCTGGCTATGTGGGAGTTGGTCTGGGAAATCAGGGTGGAGTCCCCAGTCCATCGTTTGGGGTGCAGAAACCCCCAAACCAGGCTAGCACCTCCTGCTAGCTGTTTCCCCAAAGGGCATTTGTGCCCAGCGTTGTCCTGCCCCATTGCCCTGTGGAGGTGCCAGCAAGGGTCCCGTCCAGGCTGAGTAATGGAGAGCTGAGTCCCACTTTACACCCCTGTGCCTTGTATCTTCTGCCCAGCAGCAGCAGGGTTGAAGGACGCCTCTCTGAGGAGATGCAGTGGGCCCCAGGACTCGATCATCCCCGGCTGTCTGCCCCTGGTGCCTGATGTGCTCACCATCAGCCTTGGCCATTAAGACTCTCCTTCACATACCATATGCCAGCCAGGAGGCACCCTGTTTACCCTTCCCAGCCTTCAGTCCTTTAAAGTACCTGCTGATGCAGAACCATCAGAAAGGGCGGTTTCAAAGGGTCCTCGGATGGTGTGGTGACAGCATGAAATCCATATGATTAAAACCCCAGGGGAGGACCCTGAGCATTCAGGAAGAGTAGAAACATCCTGGGCTCCTGGGGTGGAGAAGAGGGAAGTGCCCAGCTGAGTCATGGGACACAGAGCAGCCACTCTGCCCACCATGGAGTCTTCTCGGGGCTGGTGGGTTGTTGCGGGCCAGGCTGTACTGGCCCTACCAGGGGCAGGATGGATGGGGAGTTACGGAGAGTGGGGCAGAGACTGCCTCCTCCCTGAGAGCTGCAGCCACGTTTGCCTTTTAGGAGCCAATTGCACACCAATTGAGCCAGGAGGGACAGGAGGAGGGAGGTGCCTATGCTAGGGGCTCATGATTTCCCAGGCAGAGAGAGTACATGGAGAGAGTGAATAGGAAGGGTCAGCTTCCCATGCACTGTCACATGAAACCCTGGCTGCGACCCTTGAGGCAGAGGCTTTGAACCCCATTTAACAGATGAGAAGACAGAGGCTAGGAGAGGTTAGGCAATGGGCTGAGATCACCCAGCCAGGAAGGAATGGGCTGCAGAGTGAGCCCAGGTGTGTCTATTACTGAAGGAGAAAAGGAAAGCTACATATAGTCATTCAAACACAGACCCCAAAGGGGAGGAAGGTGACCTGGTATTTTATTTTCCTCTGCTAGCATCATTTTGCTAGAAGACAGTGAAAATGTCAACAAGTAATGATCAGCTCAGCTGTGTCACTTTTTATTCTCCCTAGAAGCTCAAGATACAATTACATAAAGTGAAATCTTCTTATTTTGTAAGTTATAGGGAAGCTGAACATTTTATTCCTACACCTCACCAGGAACCACAAAATATGTTCTCGTCCTTGCCTTTTCCTGAGAGTTTCACCAGTACTAAAATATAAAATGGGCATTTTCCTCCCCCTGGTACCTAGCGGGAGCGATTCCTTAGGGGAATGAAAGAGCACGGCTGACTTAGATGGCCAGTAGCCTCGGGGAAGCTGGTGGAAATTGTCCTGCTTGCGAGGCTAGGGTGCTTCCTTCATTGTGAATCTCACAGATGGCGGTAACTTCACACGGGAGAAAATGTCATACAAATGCACAGGAGGCAGTGTCGGAGAACAGAGAGACAGAAGGCCAGCTGGGAACCAAGAACTTTGGAAGTGCTGGCCCTAGGCCTGGGACACACCATATGACTCAAAGACAAACCAAGGCAGCACCCCGCTGTGGGATTCTAAGGCTTGTTTTATCATCAATTTCCTCGTGTTGTACCTTTACGGGTCCATGTTTCAGTCGGTGTTCAGTCTAACAGGAGAGCGTATATACGTCGTATTATTCCTTTCTTGTTCCCGTGTAACACTGACTCTTTGATGCTGGTATGAGTCCTTCTTCTTCCTGGTCCTCATTTCCTTCTGCACTCCCCTTCCCCTACTCCATTCCGGTTGAATTGCCTTTCCACTCTTTCTTGAACCTGGAAGGCATGCTCCTAGCAAGGCCACTTTGCTTCATGCCAGCTGTTTCCTCTGCCTGGACACTCTTCTCCCACTTGTCCCCGTGACTAAGTCCCTCATCTTTTTTCTTTCTTTCTTTTTTTTTTTTTTTTTTTGATTTTTTGATTTTGTTTTTTTCCAAGGTAACCTTCTCAAGGAGGCCTGCCCTGACCTGCTACTTAAAATTTCAACTGGGTAACCCTCCCCCATCCACTCTTAGAGCACCCAGGACTCCTGATTCCCTAAGGGAAAGCCCTGTATTCATAAACTTAACCCTCTTTAGGTTTATTTATTTTTGAGAGAGAGAGAGAGATCAGGGGACATGCAGAGAGCAGGGTGGGGAGGTGTGCTGACAGCAGAGAGTCCCATATGAGGCTTGAACTCACCAACTGCAAGATCATGACCTGAGCCAAAGTCGGACACTTAACTGGCTGAACCACCCAGGCACCCCCGTAAACATAGCATTTTCAATATGCTGTATAATTCATTTGTTTGTCATGACTACTGATAATCTCCCTCTTCTGGATTATAAACCTTTCAAGGGCAGAAATTTTACTTTTGCTCCCCAGTGTTTTCCACCTACCTTGGTCAGTGCCTGGCACATAGTAGGTGCTCAGTAACTATGTTTTGATCTGGGATCCATCCATAACCCTAAACAGAAAATTTAAGTTCTTATGTGACTTTATCCAACCACTGATGACCCTGTGGGCAAGCTGAGTTGAGGAAAAACTGTTAGAGACCTCCCTGTATAATTATAATATATCGATTCTCTAAGCCTCAGTTCACCATCTGGTTCACCAGCGTACATGTAAGACTCTGTCAAATATCTTGCAGAGGTCAATACAGATCTGTCCTGTGGCTTCCTTCCAGGGCAAGAAACTGTCCAAAGCAGCATGGCAGATCTGATAGTGACTGACTACAGGCTGGTTCCTAGTGACCACCTCTGTGTGTCTCTTTCTTTGTGTACTAGTGCCCTCATTGGTAAAAATCCAAGGCTCCTGGTGAGTTAATTGATACACATAAGGCGCTGAGGACTGGGTCTGTCACAATGCCAGCACCCAAAGTTTTGAGCTGATATGTATGTTATTATTACCTTTATGGATAACACTGATTCCCATCTGTTGGAGCACAGAACTAATCTGTCTGTGTACATCTCTTAGATCAGCATTTCTCTGTATTGAACTTCTGAGGGCCATGGAAAATTAAGCATTATGTAAAACCTGTACTCCTTTGGTAGCCAGAGACATCCAGAACCAATCAGAAAGGTCTTTTAATCCAGTGCCACACAGGTCTTTATAACCATTATTATTCTTTAATGCCCTTGAGGATTAAAGTGGATCTCACATTATAAAATGATCATGGTTGCAATGTTGCCTTTAAATTTCTTATCTTGACTTCTGCCTTTGGCCAAGGCAAAGTAAAAGGGACCAGATTTACCCTCCCACCTGAAGCAACTGAGAAATCCAATGAACTGTATGTAACAGTGATTTTTCATGACATTGCACATCAAGCAAGGAAGAATTATGATCCTTGAGAGATGTGAAGCACATAGTGAGCCCCCTAGTTGTCCTGGCTTACTGCCTGGGTGGTCTCCAGGCTGTGACACAGGGAGGGAGAACTGAGAAGAAGCAAGTCTTCTTGAGTTGAAGAAACAGAGCTGGGAGTACAAGTTGTTCACAGAGCAGAGTACCATAGAAGAGAGAGTTTTATAAAAAGAGAACCTCAGAAATCTGCACAAGATCTCCATCAATCTTCAGCTTAGTGCTCAGCAATGTATGTGTGAGAAAACTACCCAAGGCCAGGAAAAGAACCATCTGAAAATGTTAGAGGTACAACCTCTGGAGCTCACTTAAATGCGCATAAGGGTGTTGCATCAGTAGCATGGCAAAATTAGCCCTATACTGAATGCTGATCAGTGCCACCTATGTAAGTTTATAAGCAAAATCTGAAAAAATTAAACAGTTTCCAGGTGACCTAACCAAGTCCTAGAACAAAGCTCAAAAATATTTGTAGAAATACAAAACCATCCAGCACTCAGTAAAATAAAATTCACAATATCTAGCATCAAATAAAAAATTACTAGGCCTTCAAAGGAACAAAAAAATATATCCATAATGAGGAGAAAAATTAGTCAGAACTGACCAAGAGAGACACAGATGATAGCATTAACAGACCACAGGGCATTAAAATAGTAATTATCATCAGGTCCCAGGCTCAAGAAGGTAGCAGAAAGATTTAACACATTAAGTAGAGATATGGAAGATATAAAACAGATCCCAAGGAAACTTCTAGAAATGAAAACTACACTGTTGGAGATGAAAGAGATTCTGCATGAGGTTGCTGGGAAATGAGAGATTGTAGAAGAAATGATTGGTGAACTTGAGGACAAAATGATTGAAACTATCCAAAATGAAACACAAGGAGAAAAAATTATGGACAAGAAAAAGAAGATGGCATCAGTGAGCTGTGGGTCTTTAAGTGGCCTAATACATATGCAGTTGACACCCCAAAACGAGATGAGAGAGAACAAGGACAAAAATAATATTTGAAGAAACAATGGCTAAAAAAAATTCCAAACTTGGTGAAAATGATAATCCCACGTATCCAAGAAGCTCAGTGAACCCCAAGCACAAGAAACACAAAGAAATCCAGACCAGCACTTATCAAAATCCAACTGCTTAAAAGTAATGATAAAGAGAACGTCTTAAAAGTGCCAGAGGAAAAAAACGTTATGAACACATAAACAGAGGTAAAGAAGATAGTGTATTTCTCATTCAAAACAATGTAAGCAGAAAAGACGGGGAGCCGCATCTTTAAAGTGCTGAGAGAAGAGACACCTTGGTGGCTCTGTCGGTTAAGCAACCAACTCTTGGTTTTGGCCCAGGTCGTGATCTCACTGTTTCATGGGTTCAAGCCTCATATCGGGCTCTGTGCTGGCAGTGTGGAGACTGCTTGGGATTCTCTCCCTCTCCCTCTCTGCCCCCCCACTCACGCTCTCTCTGTCTCAAAATAAATAAACTTAAAAAATAAAATAATAAATAAAGTACTGAGGGCAAAGAAAAACCTGTCACATTAGAAATTTACACCCAGCAAAAATCTCTTTCAAAAATTAAGGTGAAATGGAGTCTTTTTATGATGCAAAAGCGGAAAAGCTGAAATGTTGCTGGCCAACCCATGTTAGAAGAAATGTTAAAGGAGGGACAGCTGAGTGGCTCAGTCAGTTAAGCATCCAACTTTGGCTCAGGTCATGACCTCCCAGTTTGTGGGTTTGAACCCTGCATTGGGCTCTGTGCTGACAGCTCAGAGCCTGGAGCCTGCTTCAGATTCTGTGTCTCCCTCCCTCTCTCTCTGCCCCTCCCCTGCTTGTGCTCTGTGTCTGTCTCTCTCAAAAATAAATGTAAAGAAAGAAATTTAAAAAAAAAATAAAGGAAGTCTTTCAGGCAGAACAAAGGAATGAAGAACCCTGGAAGTAGTGACTGTATGGGTGGATATATGATATATTTAAATATGTTCAAATGTCTTTAAAAAGGATCACTGATCATTTAAACAACTGTCTTACAAAAAAAAAAAAAAATAAGAATATAGTCATGGTACATATCCAGCATCCTAATCCCCAGAACCTGTGAGCTTTATCGTATATGACAAAAAGGTTAAAGATCTTGAGATGGGGACATTTCCTGGATTATCTGGGTGGCCTGATGTAATGAGAAGGGTCCTTACTAAGGGGGAAGCAGGAATCAGAATAGGCAGGAGGAGACATGATAGCCAAAATGAGAGGTGGGGGTCATGCAAGGAGAGGCCATAAACCAAGGAGAGCAAGGGAGCCTCTAGAAGCTGGAAGTTCAGAGAAACAAATTCTCCCCTTGGAGCCTCCAGATGGAACCAGCCCTGTTAAAACCTTTACTTAAGCCCAGTGAGACTTATTTTGGACTTCTAACCTCCAGAACCATACAATGAGACATTGGTGTTATTTTAAGCCACTGTGTTTATGGCAATGTTTTTTAGAGAAGAAGTTGGAAACACTAATAGCTTTGCCATAGGAAACCAATACAGTAATGCAGAGTTTATAACATATGTAAATGTAAAATGTGTGATATACACACAAAAGACCAGAATGGGAGCAAATGGTCATATACTGTTGTAAGGTCTTTATGCTATGTATGAGGTGGAATAATTGCACATAAAGACAGACTGTGATAAGTTAAAGATATATAATACCAACTGTAAATCAACCAATAAATAACACAGCAAAAGTATAGCTAATAAGCCAACAAAGAAAACAAAATGTGAGCATATATCACTTATCCCTGTGACCCCTTAAGTATATTAGAACTGATTATGTAAAGGTGAATTATAAGTCCATAGACATTTATATTCCATTATGCTAAGAAGCTGTTGCAATTGACATTAGGGCCCATGACCTGTTCTATTTAGATGTGGGTCTCCTCGTAGCCCCGTGCTCATCCCATGTCTCCAGCTGTCGACTTCTTCACAATAATCACACCCATGACGTCATGACACGTCAGGTATCTCTGGTTATTTCAGAGGCAATTCTCAACAAAATTCTGTGTATCATAAGGCCCCCTTTAATAGGAAAAAAAAAAATTACTACTTACTAGATACCATGAAAAAGAAAGAAAAACACTCCAAGCCAGGAAGTTTAGAAGAATGAGTATCATAAAGCCATTAAAACTCCAGAACTCTGGGGGTGCCTGGCTGGCTCAATCGGTTAAGCATCTGACTTTAGCTCAGGTCATGATCTCACGGTTTGTGAGTACAAGCCGCACGTCGGGCTCTGTGCTGATAGCTAGAGCCTGGAACCTGCTTCGGATTCTGTGTCTCCCTCTCTCTGCTGCTCCCCCGCTCATACTCTGTCTCTCAAAAATAAATAAACATTCAAAAAAAAAAAAAAAACCCTCCAGAAATCTAAAGGAATCTCTCCCTTTACAAACTGCATTCATACATGGCAGTGGGAACGTTGTCCATGTTCTCAGGTCCTGGCTCCCTCAAAGACTTTAGATGGCAGGAAGTTCATTGGCAAGCCCCTCGGCTGGCATTCCTGTGCAGAGCAGTAGGGGGTTAGGTTGGAAAAGGACCTACACATCAACGAGACAAATAGGGTGTGTGTATCTTTTATCTTAGAAATTCCTAGAACTTTAAGCCTATCACACAAAAGAAAATAATAATGAAATGTAACAGAGGTTGGAAACTGCCAAGGGAATGAAACCATGAAACACATCAGTGCTGAGGAGTTGAACATTTTCTTTTTTGCTTTCTGGAATATGGACCCATAAAAATAAGAAGAGAAGGAACTGGAGAGATTATATTTTGAGGAAAATACTAACCCATGACTCCTGGTGGGAAGAGTTTTCATTTTGCTTCTGCCTTTTATGAGGAACAAAAGCTTATCCCTGGCAGAAGGTAGAGGCCTGTCGTCCCAAGAGGGCTGTGTTTCTCATGAACACATCTTTATTATCGTGTGGAAGCAGGGGTTCTGAACCAGGGTCTGCGAATAGATTTCAGAGGGTTTGTGAACAAGGATCATGAAACTTTACATATTTTGTTATCTTCAATCTGTAACTGAAACGACTACGGTTAAACCATGAACAACACAGATGTGAACTCTGTGAATCCACTTATGTATGGTTTTTTTTTTTTTATAAATCCAGTACAGCACTACGAATGTACTTTCTCCTACGATTTTCTTAACGTGTTCTTTTACTTCCAGTAAATTTCCTGTAAGACTACAGTATGTAATACATGTAACATACAAAATATGTGGTAATCAACTATTTGTGTGGTTGGTAAGGACTCCAACAGTAAGCTGTTAGTAGTTCGAAAGCTATATGTGGATTTTTGTTGGTGTTGGGATCGGCATCCTTATGCCTGTGCTGTTCAGTGATCGGCTGTATTTCCTTCAACCGTGGATGTTGGCAGGAAGCCACAGCAGGGTTAGCAGTACCTGTGACTGTCTCGTGATTAGGACTCACAGATCTTTTCATATCGTGTGACAGTTGTAGCTGCTATCTCAAATTATCATTTACACTCACCACTACTTTATTTTTTATTACACCAATTTATACTTTTATTCCTTTATTAATTTATTTTTTAAATTTAAATCCAAGTGAGTTAACATACTGTGTAATAATGATTTCGGGAATAGGATTCAGTGATTCATCAGTTACACATAACACCCAGTGCTCATCCCAACAAGTTTTCTCCTTAATGCCAGTCAGCCATTTAGCCCATCCCCCCCGCAAACACCCCACCAGCAACCCTCAGTTTGTTCTCCGTTATTTAAGAGTCTCTCGTGGTTTGTCTCCCTGTCTGTTTTTATCTTATCGTCGCTTCCCTTCCCCTATGTTCATCAGTTTTGTTTCTTAAATTCTACATATGAGTGAAATCATATATTTGTCTTTCTCTGATGGACTTAATTCGCTTAGCATAATACCCTCTAGTTCCATCCACGTTGTTGCAAATGGTAAGATTTCATTCCATTCCATGGAAGTAATATTCCATTGTATATATACACCACATCTTCTTTATCCATTCATTAGTCGATGGACATTGGGCTCTTTCCATACTTTGGCTATTGTTGATTGTGCGGCTATAAACATTGGGGTGCATGTGCCTCTCTGAATCAGCATTTTTGTATCCTTTACCTACTAGTGCAATTGCTGGGTCATAGGATAGTTCTATTTTTAACTTCCTGAGGAACCTCCATACTGTTTTCCAGAGCGGCTGCACTAGTTTGCGTTCCCACCAGAAGTGCAAAAGTGTTCCCCTTTCTCCACATCCTTGCCAACATCTGTTGTTTCCTGAGTTGTCAATGTTAGCCATTCTGACAGGTGTGAGGTGGTATCTCATTGTGGTTTTGTCACCGCTACTTTAAAATTAAAGGGGCGCCTGGGTGGCTCACTCGGGTAAGCATCCAACTTCGGCTCAGGTCATGAATCCGCAGTTCCATGGGTTCGAGCCCCATGTCAGGCTCTGTGCTGCCAGCTCAGATCCTGGAGCCTGCTTCGGATTCTGTGTCTCCCTCTCTCTCTGCCACTCCCCCACTCACTCTGTTCTCTCTCTCTCTCTCTCTCTCTCTCTCTCTCTCTCTCTCTCTCTCTCAAAAATAAATACTAAAAAAATTAAAATTACAGGGGCACTAGGTGGCTCAGTCGGTTGAGTGTCCAATTCTTGATTTTGATTTTGGCTCAAGTCTTGATCCCAGGGTCGTGAGATAGAGCCCCATGTTGTGCTATGCGCTGAGCATGGAGCCTGTTTAAGATTCTCTCTCTCTCTCTCTCTCTCTCTCTCTCTCTCTCTCTCTCTCTCTCCCCCTCTCTCCCTCTCTCCCTCCCTCCCTCCCTCCCTCCCTCCCTCCTTCCCTCCCTCCCTTTCCCCTCCCCCTCCCTCTGCCCCCTCCCCTGCTCACTTGTGTGCTTTCTCTCCCCCTCCCTACTCCCTCTCAAATGAAAAAAAAAGAAAGAAAAATATTTGAAATTATGGTGGTTATTAGACCCACGGCTAGATCTTCTTAGGTAACGTGCTGACAAAGAAATACATACATGTTACAATATTACGAACTGGTATTTATTCTTGTATTTCGAATTATAGTTAAATTTGTTTCCTTGGCAATCTTGTGAATTTTATAATAATGCATTGACAAATATTGTTCTGAAAAGGTGTTTATAGGCTCCCCAGGTGCCTCGTAGCACAAGGCCAGGTGCCCAGCACTAGGCATGTCAGGCCCCCGTCTCTCCCCAACAGGAAATGCTAGCTTGCCCTGAGCTATTTTACTCTTTAGCTGGAATTTCAAATACACAACCTCCTGACTGGGTCTTTGTGTATGTTCTTCAACACAATTCATGGCCATTTTAAGGTCAAACTTAAAAGCCATTTCCTCTCTCAAGGGCATAGGGTAAATAACTTCAGAAAAATGATTGCTTTGGGAACAGCCTCACTTCAAATATTAACCAGGTTTCTTGCCTTCTTAAATATTTGCATACCAGAGAACCAAGAAAAAATTAAAATATAGTCCATTTTCATGTCTAGGGCCCTGGAGATCCCCACACCATCACCATTACATCTGCAAAATGCTGGTATTGTAAGCCTCAAAGCTGTCTATGGAAATATGAACTACCAAAAAAAAAAAAAAATTGGCATCAATAGCTGGCATTTGTTGCAGTAATTATTGGCAAATATAGCTGTCTCCTCTTTTAGCCAATGGTAATGTGATGTTTTTAATTCAATAAAGCATTTCAAGAAAGTCCAAACACAAAAGTTATAAACATTGGATGGTAAATATTTATGACAAAGGGGAAATGAACTTTATGCAATTAGCCCAATCCATCTTTTTTATGATTACAAGTTCCTCCTGTCTTGGTCAGGAAAGTCACTGGAA
Source organism: Panthera leo (assembly GCF_018350215.1). NCBI lineage: Eukaryota > Metazoa > Chordata > Mammalia > Carnivora > Felidae > Panthera > Panthera leo. Next base: position 18,343,610 of record NC_056684.1, on the reverse strand, counting down.
ATCAAAGTCACTATGTAACAAGCCTTTAAAGCTGTTGAGTCTCAGATATCCTGGAAGGTGCGGCAGAGGGTAGGAAAGGCAAACGTAGGCATCACCAACTGAAAGAAAGACTATGACATTGCTCCCGGAGACAGAGCAAGAAATAGGGAGCTCGGGCAACGTTCCGACAATGATCACAGCCTCATAAAGCCCTCACTTCTTTCCAGCATGAAAGATATTTGTCTATGCCCCCTCATCACCCCAGTTCCTGGAGATTCAGAGTTGAAAGATGCTGTGTAATGACCACTCATCCCTTTACCAGACGAGCTTCTTGGCAGCACGTTCTGCCATCATTGCCCTGAAGCCCATGCCTGACTGCCCTACCTGGAAAGGAAGGTAGTTCTGGGAAATGATGAACACCAGCCTTATAACTGACTTGAGCAAAGGTGTGCCTACATGTCTTGGCATTTGCACTGGCCTAAGATGTGCATGTCATGCTATTTTTTTAAGTATTGAGCACAGAAGCCATAGGCCAATTGTTTCAGGAAGACGAGAGTGTCTAGAATGGTGATAGACATTCGAGGGTATTATGTGTTCTTTTCTACCTATTGTTTGCTCCTTCGTTCTTCCCATTTAGTTCTCTTGGCCTGTAAGTACAGGGTGGAGGTTCTGTTCATAACACACAATGGTTAAGAAGGGAGCCTCCCAAGTCAGGCACCCAGGGTCATGTCTAGCCTCTGCCTCTTCAGCAAGTTACACGGTCTCTTCTGCCTCAGTTTTCTAGTCTGCAAAATGGGGAAAATAGCTCTGCTTAAACATCATAGGGTTATTACGAGGGCTAAGTAACAAATGAGTTAGAGTGCTTAGGACGTAGTATACACTCAGGAAAGGTTAGCTAGTACCATTTTTTCCATCCTGGAGCCAGTGGTAGTGGAGCAGATTATGTAGCTGGCAGTCTTGTTGGCCGGCTTTTCTTTTCTGCATCTTTCCTTGTGTTGTCCTTTCCGTTCCTCCTGCTACCCTGGAAGCCCCAGGAATTGCTCTCCAGCATCAGTATCTCTCTCTTGGCACACCCCCAGGCCCCAGGACGGAAGAGCTCTTTGCAGACTTTCCCAGATCCCATAGAGATTCTCACAGGCATCTTGATGGCTAGAGACCCCTGTGGGGTCCAGGAAGCTCAGGGTGTCACATTCCATCTGGAACTACAGTGCTCTTTTCTCTGATGTTGGTCACTTCTAATCCTGGCAGGTCATTAGAAGCTCCTCCCAAGAATGTCAAAAGTTGTAACGTCCGACTCCAGATCTTGGGCCTTTGAATCTCTGGAAGACCACTTCCCCGGTGGATCTCACACTCAGCTGGGCTTGGGGACTGCTGATTTAAATGAAACCTGCCCCTTTAATGCTGCATACCTGGCCGGAGTGGGCAGCTGGCCGGAACCAGAGCCTCGCCCTGCTGCTCTCAGACAGACAGAGCCGCGCGGTAGGACGTTGGGTTGGGTGCCAGGTTGAAAGCTGTCCTGCCTGCCTCAGTCTCAGCCTACTGCCCAGCATCTGCAGCCTCTCTCAAAACTGTTGGGCTTTGGCAGCAGATGGCCCCAATTTTCCAGAAGTGTTTGGAAGTTTACAGTAGACTGCCTCCTCAGAGAGCTCTCCAGACTTTGCAAGTTGAGTGTTATCTGCCATTTCTTGCCCGCCCCCCCATCTGCACCCCTTGCCAGGAGCGTGACCGGGTGCCCTGACCCTGCCTTCGCCCGGCAGCGTCCCCCCTCCCCACCCGCCCTACACACAAAGTGACCCCAGCCAGGTGACCATCTCTGCAGCCCACAGGACATGGAAGGAGTGACCAACCTCAGGACTCAGGGAGCCTTCCAGAAGTGGGGCTGGCATGCCAGCCTGGGGGAGGACTTCAAACTGCAGTAGTACTTGTGGAAAATTTGGATTTAGTAACTTTTTTTTCATCCAGCTCTTATTGTATCTCCCTTTTGGCTTGTGTTATCAGCAACACATTTCTGAGGCTTTTTACATAACCATTGCCTTCAGTATTGCTTTGAGACAGAGCTGTTCTCCAAACACTCAGTGGGTGCCCAGTGGAGGGAGAGGATCAAAACAGCCTTCCCAGCACTTAATACGGACCACCGCCAGTTGAAGAAAAATGGCAAAGCCTTGAGTGCAGGAGCAGTGCTGTCTTCCGAGGGACTCAGACCTTGCCTGTGTTTTCCTTCCAGGGGAAGGAAGCTGGGCATTGGCTCGTTTGTCCTGCAGACGCTTGAGTAATTCTGCTGCAAAATGTAGTTGATGCTTAAGTGTAGCCAGGGAGGTAACAGATGCTAGAACCAGACAGCTGTTTCATTTTCCTTGTTCTTTGCCCCGGACAGTGGCTTTCCACTGCTGTTTAATCTGCTTTGGTTTGGTTTTGAGGGTTTTTTTGTTCATTCTGTTTTGCTTTCCCATCTGACTTTTATTTCCCTCTTTTTTTTCCCCCTATAAAACTTTACTCTTTCCCAATTTACCAAAAAGTTTAAAATCCAGGACAGGATAAAATCCTGTGTATTACAAACACAATTCTCCCTTATCCCTCTTATCCAGGAGTTGGTCTTGAGTAGAGTGTCCTGGTTTCGGGTGCAGGAGCAGGGAAAACCTGTGTGCCCCCGCCCCTGATGTGGCTTCAGTGGCTGTACGTTTCCTTTGAGCCAAGACTATGTTGCCTGGCAATGCTTGCAAATGCAGCATTGTGGGCGGAGGGCCCAGAGCATTCCATTCCCCTGCAAATACGAGACGATGATGGGCATTCCTGCCTGGTTGGTGCAGAGGATTCGAGGTTGCAGGGGGAGGAAGCAGAAGAGGAAATTGGGAGCCATCAAGAGACAGTATCATAACCAGTGAATAACGAGTATGTGTTGTAGGGCCAGGAGATGTCCCAGCTCTGCAGTCCCAGTCTGCAAAGTGTGACTTATGACAGTTTCTGTCTCTCAAGGTTGGTGTGAGTAGTAATGAAGTACTTAGCTTAATGCCTGATCTCCATAAGTGCTTAGAATACGACAGCTCTTCCCTCACACTATCAAAGCTGTGCATTGCCTCACTAGTGAATGTATTTGTTCGTTCATTCATTCGTGCGTTCATTTGCTCATTCAGCAAAGCTTTTTTGGGGTATGTTCAATGTGCTTCCAGACATGTGCCAACTAATGCAATGAGGAGGCACTAAAACACAGCCGATGCCCCCCGGGAGATCGTGATGGAGGGGAACCAAGTGGGTGGGAGGTGAGACACGTAGGGTGGTCACTCAGCAGTTGAGTGTGGAATGCGTATTGAACCCAGATGGGTTCTTGCTGGTTGGAATAGAGGAGAGGAGGGAAGACTTCACAAAGATGGGGCTCCTGGATTTGGCCTTGAAGAATACAAAGGATGATTTCATGGCTGTCTCTTATTTACTTCACTTCTGGTTCCTTCCCTGGACTGAGCTGTGTGAGGGAAGACAGCAGGTGATGCTTACTGTTCACTTCTCCAGCGTGGCATGGTGCAGTCTGCAGGGAGGTGGGCCTGGACGAGGGGCTGGGAGGGCTCTCCCAGCAGAAGCAGCAGCCTGGGCAGGGGCACAGAGGAGCTGTGGATGTGGGTAGTCAGGTGCAGTTAGCGCAGGGGTGCACGGAGGCAGCAGGCAGAGGAGAGGGGCAGAAACGAAGTGAAGAGTGGGGCTATGTCGTACGGGTTTTCAGTGAGTCCCAAAGGGAGTGGTGGGATGCGTTCAGTTGAGATCTGTGTCTTCAAAAGGATTTTGCAGCCATATTGAGCCCAAGGAAGACTGCATTCACAAGACCTGCAGGAAATGACTGCATTTGTCCAGATGAGAGAGGACGAGGACTTGAATGAGGCAGTGGAATTGAAGATGAAAAGAAAGAACTCACTCTGGAAAAGCCACATTGCCAATCTTTGAATTTGTCTCATCAGTGCTTTGTAAATAGGCATGTGGGTACTAGATAATTATAGCAAAGACCATCTCTACCACAGATGCTTGGTTATCAGTGTGACTTGGGAATGAATTTGTTTTCTGAATAAGAAATCTATGCACAAGGTGTGAAATTCAAAATTTGTATGTTTGCATATTTGCTTTCCCCTTTTTCATACAAATATTAGCATTCTACCATACTGTTGCGTATCTTTTTTTCCCCTTAACTACGCTTTAGAGTTGTTCAGTACCAGTGTAAATAGAGTTGTCTCATCCTTCCCCCCGCCCCCTTTACTACAGATTGTGTTATTTTTTTAACTTTTTGTTGGGAGGTAGGTTTAGACTTAAGAAGAGTTACAAAACTAGTCCAGAAAGCATATGCCTTTCCCCCAGCTTCCTTCTGTGTCAGCATCTTACAGAATCATAGAATCATTATCAAAACCAGGTTGTTAATCCCAGTACAATGTTATTCACTAAAGTGCATGCAGATTTCACCGCTTTTCCCACCAATGTCCTTCTTTCTGTACCGGCATCCTGTTTTGCATTTAGTTGTCCTGTCTCTTGGTCTCCTCCGGTTTGTGGTAGTTCCTTGGTCTCTGTCTCTCATGACCTCATCACTTGAACAGTATTAGTCAATTACGTTTGCAATTTGGGTTTATCTGATGTTTCCTCATGATGATATTGAGGCGATGCATTATTGGGAAGGGGCCCACCATACATCTTATGGCAGTGGTGCCCCCTTATCTGCAGTTTTGCTTTCCATGGTTTCAGTTACCCACAGTCAACCGCGGTCTGAAGCGGATGACCCTTCTGACGTGGTCAGAAGGGCACCCGTAGCCTCTCATTATGTCACAATGCCCACATCATGAAGTGATGATGTTCCTTTATCTCATCACGTGGGCATTTTATCATCTCACATCCATCACATGAAGAAGAAGGGTGAGTACAATAAGATATTTTGAGAGAGAAAGGCTACATTCACATAACTTTTATTACAGTATATTGTTATAATTGTTCTGTTTTGCTAATGTTCTCTCTCTCTTACTGTGCCTAATTTATAAGTTAAGCTTTGTCATAGGGATGTACATACGGGAAATAACAGTATATATAAGGGTCCATAGGGTTAGTATTCTCCATAGTTTCAGGCATCCACTAGGGGTCATGGAACACATCCCCTATGGATAAAGGGGGACTGCCATACTGGTGATGTTAACCTTGGTCACCTGGCTAAGGTGTTTTGGAGGATTCTCCACTGTAACTTACTTTTTATTTATTTATTTTTTTTGTCATTACCAGTGAGTTTATCTGTAGTTTCCTGACCTCAGCACTCTTGACATCTGGGCCAGACTGTTCTTTGCGGTGGGGCTTATGCACTATAGGATATTTAGCAACGTCATTAGCCTCTTGCACTATAAGTCAGGGGCCTCCCCTAGTTGTGACAACCAAAAAATGTCTTCACACATTGTCAAATATCTTGCAGGGGGGCAAAATCACCCCTAATTGACAACCATTAATCTACAATATAAATGCCTACAAGTGGATAAAAGGCTATTTTTGCATGTATGTAATTTTTGGAGTTTTATTCACCTATGTATAACATAACATGAAACACAGAAAAGTTCAAATCCTAAGTGTACAGTTACATTCTTGTGTGTGTGTGTGTGTGTGTGTGTGTGTGTGTGTGTGTGTGTGTTTTATAAACTGAACACACCGGTATAACCTACACATCAAGAAATACAGCATTTCTGGGGCACCTGGGTGACTCAGTTGGTTAAGCATCTGTTGATTTTGGCTCAGGTCATGATCTCATAGTTTGTGGGATTGAGCCCCCATTGGGCTCTGCGCTGACGTTGCGGAGCCTGCTTGGGATTCTCTCTTTGCCTCTCTCTTTGCGCCTCCCTTACTCATGCTCACATATATGCTCTCTCTCTCTCAAAAGAAAAAAACATTAAAAAAATAAATAAATACAGCATTTCTTCAATTCCAGAAGCTTCCTTGAAGTTCCCTTCTACTCTGTAACCCTCAGCAATAATCACTCTTTCCTTTTTTTTTTTAATTTTTTAACGTTTTTATTCATTTGTGAGAGACAGAGAGAGAGTGCTAGCAGGGGAGGGGCAGAGAGAGAGGGAGACACAGAATCTGAAGGAGACTCCAGGCTCTGAGCTGTCAACACAGACCCGGATGCGGGGCTCAAACCCACACACTGTGAGATCATGACCTGGGCTGAAGTCACTTAACTGACTGAGCCACCCAGGTACCCTCACTGTCTTTCTTTGTGACCCCACAGATTAATTTTGCCTGTCTTTGAACTCTAGATGAAATTATGTACATGCCTCAGTCCTTGATAGATATTGTCAGATTGCTCTCCAAAGAGGCTTCTCTATTTACACTCTCATAAACAACATATGGAAGTGCCTGTTTTCCCATATCTGCTTAGCCTCTCTGGTCTTTGCCAATCTGAGCATTTAGGAAATGAATCTTGCAGGTTAAATGACACTTTCTTTATTGATGCGTTTGAGTATTTTTTTCATATATTAAGAAACCAGTTGGGTTGTCTTTTCTGTGGACTGTCTTTTTAAATCTTTTGGATTATTGATTTTTTTAGTGATTTGTTGGAAATTTTATAGATTAAGGAAATTGGCCCTTTAGATGAAATATGAGTTACAGATTTTTTTGATGTTTGTTTTTTACTTCTTTAAAATCATTTTATGTCAAGCAGAAGTGTGTGTGTGTGTGTGTGTGTGTGTGTGTGTCTGTGTGTGTGTAAAGTCAAATATATCAATATCTTTAGTCTTCTGGGTTTTATGTCATGGTTTGAAAGGTCTTTCCCATTCCTAAATTGTAAATAAACTTAATTGTATCGTATCTTCTAGTACTTTTATGATTTCATTTTTATGTTTAAATCCTTAATACAGCAATCATTTATTTTAGTGTAAGGTGTGAGGTAGGGATCCAACCTCAGTTGGTTTCCAGATGGCCCCTCAGGTGGCTCCATACCATTTACTGATTAATTCATATCTCCCCATGAATTCGAAATGCCATCTTTATAATACATTATACTTCTTTATTTCTCATTTAAAAAATATATTTCTGGATTTCCCAGCCTGTTCCACTGATATAATCATGTACCTCTTAATATTTACATGGCCATTGTTTTATATTTTAATGCACTAACCATATGCTTTTCCATAGTTTTCCAGGCTATTATTTGTTTGTTTCTTCATATGGTCTTTAGAATCTGCTTGTTTAGTTCCAAATTATGTTGATATTTTAAATTCAATTATATTTTTTTAGAGACTAACTCAGGGAAAAATAATACCTTTATACACTTGAGTTTTCCTACATAGTATTTCTTTACATCCATTCAAGACATCCTCCCTCCCTCAAGGAAATTTAAAATTTTTCTTTATGTATATTTTATAAGTTTCTTAATATATTTATTTCTATAGTATATTTTTTTTCTATTTTAATGGTGTCTTTTATTCCATTATATCTTTTATTTTATTTTTTATTTTTTAAAATTTACATCCAAATTAGTTATCATATAGCGCAACAATGATTTCAGGAGTAGATTCCTTAGTGCCCCTTACCCATTTAGCCCATTCCCCCTCCCACAACCCCTCCCGTAACCCTCAGTTTGTTCTCCATATTTATGAGCCTCTTCTGTTTTGTCCCCTTCCCTGTTTTTATATTATTTTTGTTTCCCTTCCCTTATGTTCATCTGTTTTGTCTCTTAAAGTCCTCATATGAGTGAAGTCATATGATTTTTGTCTTCCTCTGACTAATTTCGCTTAGCATAATACCCTCCAGTTCCATCCATGTAGTTGCAAATGGCAAGATTTCATTCTTTTTGATTGCTGAGTAATACTCTGTTGTGTGTGTGTGTGTGTGTGTTTATTTATCCATTCATCCATTGATGGACATTTGGGTTCTTTCTATACTTTGGCTATTGTCGATAGTGCTGCTATAAACATGAAGGTGCATGTGTCCCTTAGAAACAGCACACCTGTATCCTGTGGATAAATGCCTAGTAGTGCAATTGCTGGGTCGTAGGGTTGTTCTATTTTTAGTTTTTTGAGGAAACTCCATACTGTTTTCCAGAGTGGCTGCACCAGCTTGCAATCCCATATTCCATTATATCTTTAAAACTGGTTGTATTTGATATTTATAAAGAACTTTGATTACTGTATTTTCATTTTATGTCCAGCCATCTGACTGAATTCTTCTAGAGATTATAATAGTTCTTTAATTGAGTCATTTGGGTTTTTAGTTATATAATTCTATATTAGCCCCTAATTCTCTCTCTCATCTAAAATAAAAAGTGTGATAATATCCATTCTTTTCTCATCTAAAATAAAAACTGTAATAATATACATTCTATACATCAGAAGCATTAATGAGAAATTCTTCTGATGTTTCTCCATGAGATAGGTATTTATCAAGTGAAGAAAGTATCCATTTATTTATATTGTTAAGAACTTTAATAAGAGGTTATGATTAAATTTTAGTAAATGTCTTCTCTGCATCCATAATGAGGAATGGATGAGTTCTGTCTTTGAATTATTAATGTGGCAAATTATATTAGCAGATTTTCTAATATTAAACCATCTTCAGGTTCTCAGAGTAAAGCTTTCTTGGTCATGGTGCATGCTTCACTTTTATTTAGGATTTTTACAGTAGTGTTCATAAATGAGTTTGGTATGAAGCTTTTCTCCTTTCCTGCCCTGTTCAGTTTGGTTTCAAAGTCATATTGATTAATACAAAGAATAAGGAAAGCTTTCCCTCCTTTCGTATGCCATTAAACAGTTTGAATGCATTGGTATTATCTGTTTCTTAAAGACTAAATAGAATCCCCCTATGGAAAATACTGCTAAGAAACCAGAGGTTTTCAGAAAGGGTAGCTCATTGGCAAGCTTCCCTAGGTCTTCTGTATTAACTAGTCTGTATACATTTTTAGTCTATTCTCAACAATAGATCTATTAATTTATATGCTGTTAGGAAATCATCTCATCTTAAGCTTATGTAATAGAATTGAGCTCAGTGATCACTGATTATTTTTTTTAATTTCCTTTACATTTTGATTATTTTCTTTCCTTCTTTCTTTCCTCCTTTCCTTTCTTTTCTCTCTCTTTCTTTTCTTTTTCTTTCTTTCTTTCTTTCTTTTTCTGTTATTCCTGCTTTCTCCCCTTTTTCTTAAATAGATTAACTAGCGGTTTATCCCATTTATTTTTCCCCCAAAGAGCCAACTCCTATTTGCCTATTGTTTTTCTTCTTCCTAAATAATAAATTTCTCCTTTCCTCATCATTAATTTATTCTGCTTTCTTATAGATTTATGTTTTTCCCCTTTCAAACTTTTTCAAATGGATACTTAATTTATTTTCCTTATTGTCTATGAGTATTTGAGACTCTTCCTTCATTTGTCATGATATCTAGCACTTCACCTTCATTATTTTCTTTATCATTTGCAACTTTCATTATGACTTTCCCATTAGCCCAAGAATTGTTTCAAATGACATCCTGTGATTTTTGCTGCATTATATGGATCCAAAGCAAGCTGGTAGTTTCATCAAATGTACAAGAGGAGGGCATTACACTTACAGTATGAGTAGCAGGAGGAGGGGTTGTTGGGCTGTAATAGAAGACTGCCCCCCCCTAAGTATGGGAACTCATTATTCTATATGATACATGTTCTATGTCAGCTATTTTCTTCTCAAATACTTCCTGTCTCCCATTCTTTCTATTCTCTCCTTCTGGGACTATGATTAGACACATACATCAATATTTTTCTTTCTTATCTCTTAACCCATTTTTTTTTTTTTAGTATTTCCCAATTCCTTTTCTCTCCATACTGTACTGTGTATAATTTATTCACATCTATTTTCCAGTCACTCATTCTGTCTTTCAATGATGTCAGAATCTATTGCTTTTCTTCAACAATTATACATTCAGTTTTTAAAAGGTTCTTTCTAGTTTCTTTTTCAGATTAGCCTGGTCATACTCAATAGTATCTTCCTGCCAGCTTGTGTATGTGATCTCATCTTCTAGTTCTTTAAACATTTTATAGATATTCTATATTCTGTATCTGATCATTCTGTTATCTAAACACTTTGAAAGTTTAAGTCTTGTGTTTGTGTCTTCCGCCAGCTGTCATTCATGTTTCCATGTTTCATTGTAAGTTTACTTTTATTGACTACCACCGTGGAATTGTGAGAGGCTGAATGGTGATTTGCTTTCCTTCAGAGAGAATTTATATTTGTCTCAACCAAAGCCAGGGATGTCACCAATCCTTCCAGATTCCAGACTTACTCTCCCAACTGTAGTATCAAGATCATTGCTGGCCCTCAAGGGAATGCACCTCTTCTATGTGCTTACCCCCAGATTGGACTATGTTGTATGTATGTAGAGATATAGCTATGTGTGTATTTTGTGTTTGCTTTCTTGAATAGTTCCTTTACTTCTGGTGAGTGCAGCAATAAGGATGATATTTTAGTACAATACCTCACTGCTTTTGTAATGGATGAGCAGCCCTGCCTCCCACAGACTATTTGGTCTGACATTTGCTGGAAGCAAAAGGTGCCTTAGGTCAACTTCTATCTATTTTACTGTATCCTAATTCCTTGAGCTTGATAAAATAGATGAATTTCTACCTTCAAACCCCTTCTTTCCATTCCCTCTACCCCCCCAATTTAATTATTTCCTTAGTGGTTAACATTTTACCTTTAAAAGCTCTTATATCTCAGTTACTATATTTATCTGTTATGTTTTGTTACTCCCCCAGCCAAAAACAATAAAGAAATTGATGTATATGGACAATCTCATAAAACCTTCTTTTCTAGCCTGTTCTTATACCTATATTATTTCTGCCTCATATTAGCTTATAGCCTCTGCGTTCTGTTGTCTAACTTCAGTCCCCACGTTTCAGTCAGTGTCTTTGATCCATGTTCACTTCTAATCCTTGGGTTTTCCCCTCATTTCTCTGCTCGCTGAATTTCATCCTCTAGTATTGTCTCCCAAAAAAGATCCAGCTCTTTATAGGTTTGAAAATAATTTTCCGTAACCTAAATATTTGGGCAACACTTCAGTTTCTAGAAGTTGCTTGGGTTACATTTTCTTTCCTTGCGTCTTTCTGAGCATTGTTCCATTGCCTTCCAGCATTGAGGGCTGCTGTGGAGAAATCTGCATGTAGCCTGATACCTTTTCCCATTATCAGTGACTTGGTCTTTTTGCCTGGCTGCCTAAAATATTTTTTGCTTTATCTCTGAAATCCAGTAACTTTTATCAGGACATGCCTCCGTGTTCATGATTCTTCGCCATTTTCCCTGGAACAAGGCTTTGCTTTTCAATCTGAGACTGAGGTATTCTTTCATTTCAGGATAGGGTCTTGAATTTATATACATTTTTTAGTGTTTATTTATTTTTTGAGAGAGAGAGAGACAGCATGAGCAAGGGAGGGGCAGAGAGAGAGGGAGACAAAGAAGCCCAAGCAGGCTCCACACTGTTAGCACAGAGCCCTACACAGGGCTTGAACTCACAAACCGCGAGATCATGACCTAAGCCGAAGTCAGATTCTTAACCAACTGAGCCACCCAGGCACCCCTTGAATTTGTATTCAAATACCTTTTCTGTTACATTACTTTGGTTCTCTCCTTTAGGAGAGACCAGCCAGCTCTGATGGTTAATATTTTATCTCATTTGACCTGACCATCATTTCCCTGAGTTCTTATGCATTTTCCTTTTGCAAGTGCAAAAAGTGAAAAAACAGGGGTGCCTGCATGGCTCGGTCAGTTGAGCGTCAAACTCTGGATTTCGGCTCAGGTCATGATTTCACAGTTCATGGGTTTGAACCCTGTGTCAGGCTCTGTGCTGACAGTGTGAAGCCTACTTGGAATTCTCTCTCCCTCTCCCTCTGCCCCTCCCCTACTTGCTCTCTCTCTTTCAAAATAAATAAATAAACTTAAAAAACAAGAAACAAAACAAAAAAAAATGCAATTACTTTGTTCTTAAAAAATAATAGTGCACATGTGCTTGCACATTATTTTTAGTCATTTTATGATCATTTTATCCAGTGAGTGAATATTCTTCACATGCTTTCTCCTTCCCGTAACTTCTCCCTTTTTGTACTAATGAGTACCGATCCTGTGCTGATTATTTCTATGAATTGTTCACCTCTGAGTTATTCCTGGACCAGCTATAGATAGGATGTTCATTTTGGAGAGTGTCAGGGCTATTTCCAGGCTAGCAGGCATTCTCCTTATGAGACCAGTGTGTGTGTCCTGACCTAAAGAGACCAGCAGTTGCAAGACTATCCACCATGCAGTCTTTCTCCTGCTCTGAGGAGTGGCTCCCCCCACACGTGGTCTATCCTTGTACTTTCCTTGTGAAGCCCTGATTTTCCCGCTTCTACCTTGTGATAGGTTGGTCCAGAGAATCTTCCATTATCAGAGCATGCATTTCTCTCTTGTCTTCTCTCTTTCAGTAAGTGGTTTTACCATAAATAGTATACTGAGCATGCATCAAAAATGCACAGGTCATACATTTAGAGCTTGATTCTTTTTTAGAAAGTGAACACACGTGTGGAGCCACTACATCGGTCAAGGACCAGGATATGAACCTTGATAAATGAACTCCCCAGTCTGGTGCTTCTGACCAGCTCAGGCCCTTGACCTCCACAAACATGTGCCTGTTCTTTGGGAAGAAGGAAAAGAATAGAGAAAGCCCTGCCCTACCTGCCTTCCACAGCTGTCCTCAGGATGACAGATGTTAGAGGACTTTGTCCTACAGATGGCAGAGCACTGGGTCATTTGGAAAGCATGACATGAATGCCAGCTATCTCACAGGCACCGCAGTGACAAGCATTAATGCAGTCCTTACCATTTGTCCTGTACTCACAAGGAATCACAGAAGGGTGATTGCTTAGCTTGGGCACACACGGCAGTGCTGGTGGCTGAGCTGGGATCAGAGGCTGCAGCTCTAAAGTTGCCTTTTCCGCTCAACTCCCTTGTCTTTGTTTTTAAACTAAACACAGAAAGGTATCCACTATCCTGACTCACAGAAAACGATAATTTTATCTTATTTGTTTTTAAACCTCATAAAAATGGGATACACACATTTCTGTCCGATGCATACGTCAGAGTGGAATTGTTGAGTGTTAGAATGTGCATGTCTTCAGTGTTAGTAAGTACTGCCAAAGAGTTTTCCAGAGTTGTTGAACCAAGTTAGAAGCTCAGCATCAGTTTTAGAGCATTCATATCATACCACATCCTTGCCAACACTTTGTATTCTCTGTCTCTGTCATTCTAGCCATTCTGGTGCATGTGTAGAGGTACCAAGTGGTAGTGGCTGATGAAATTAAGCACCTGCTCATATGTTTATTGGCCATCGTTATGTTTTGGTTTTTTTTAAGTGATCTCTACACCCAACGTAGGGCTCAAATTCACAACCCCAACATCAAGAGTCACACGCTCCACCAATTGAGCCAGCTAGGCACCCCATCCTTAAGTTTAAATGCCCTTGTTTGTAAAGTGTTCAAGTTTTTTGCCCATTTTTCTACTGGCTATTTTCTTAATTGTCTGTGGGAGCTTTCGTGTTTTTACAGATATTCTTGATACAAATCCTTTGTTGGCTCCATGCGTTATAAGTATCTCTCCCTTTTATTGCAAATATCCTCTCTCACTTTCTTATGGTTGTCTCTTGATACACAGAAGTTCTTCATTTTAACATAATATAATTCACTTCTTTTGGCCTTTATGGTTACTACTTTTTGTGTTCTTGAAAGTCTTTGCCAGACTCATCTCCTTTTCTTTGATGGCTAGAAAAGTTTTATGGGAATTCATGGTCTATAAAGTGCATAACAAACCGTTCACACCGCCTTCCTCCTCTCCCTCTTGATGGGGCAGGTGTGTCTCCTAATCCCAAGCACTCCTACCCATAAATTACCTGCCGGGTCAGCCTTGTTCTCATGAACACATGTCCACGCGCTGACACCACACTCTCGAAGAGCTCCGAGGTCAAGGTGCATGGAATCAAACATTTAATGAGGTGCAGTCTGTCTTTATGGGACCAGCTGGGGTTGTGCTCAGAGTTCTCATCTTTTTACCGGTCTGCTGAGAACTGAACAATAATGGGAACACAGGGGTTTTCCTGAACCCACGGGCACACTATTCCCCTTGAATCATCAATTTCTTTAAGGGCATGGAGTGGCTTCGACACACTTGAAAAAATGAGCAAGAGCTTGCGCTCTGTGAGCTCTTTGTCAAAGCCCCTCCAGCCCTGTTTTCCTTCCCTGTTTCTCTTATTGTCTCTTCAGCTTCTAAATATTTTTTGACTTGAGACAGCACAGTGCACACTATTCTATGCAGATGTTTGAGATTACTTGGAACAGCAGAACTCTACACAAAGCACAGCACACGCTTTGTGAGCCCCACTGTGACTATCCTGAGCAAGGACCCTTGACCCTCACCCTGCCCAAAATGTACCCGCAGGTGCCCCGGCCACGCCCGGGAGGGTGATATCTCCCTACTGCGGCTCAGACCTTTTCCCCGTGTGCTTGGGCTTGGCATCCCAGAAGTGCTGTGTCTTTAAAAGAGCCTTCTGTACATCTGTTCTCAATTTTCAGACCACGAGGCGAGGATTTGGGTGCAAGTAGTTTATCTGGGAAGTGATCCCAGGAAGCACCGTGAGGGGGCAGGGAAGGGAGAGGAGGGTGGCAAGTCCAAAGTACACTGATGGGCAGGCGACTGCATGGACAATGGGACCATCCCACCGGGACCCTCAGAGAGAAGTGTGGCGCTGGCCTCAGAGCCATTGCACCCAAGGAGATGGGGTGTCCAGCTCCCATCCCCATGACCGACGGTTGCTCCGTGGTCAGGGGATGGCCTCCAGCAGAGAGACTGGGGAAGCAGCAGCCGGTGAGTGTGCTGTCTTCTCCAAGTCCTGCAAGGGAGACTGAAGCAGCCAGGGAGGACACTGGCCATGTATCCAGCTATTTTCATAAATAGTCCCATCTTGAGCACTCTGTCTACATGCAGGTTTCCTATTAATACAAATGGGGGTCTGTTTTTAAATGCCTATTCTTAAATAGAATTATTTCAATTATTTGTGCAGTTAAGAAATTCTTTAGGTGAAACACTATAAGAAATTAGGCATAATGCAGCTGAGCTAGAAAGCAGGTGACCACAGGGAGAATGGAAAGCCTTCTTTAACCCCTTGGGGGTCTCAATTCTGGGCCTGCACAGTGGCCCCTCCAGCCTCAGCTCTGAAGCTGCCTTTTCCGGCAAGCCCTCCTTGGTGAGGTTAGGATGGAGAGATTCCTTTCCTATGCACTCGGTCTGACCCATGGGTGTATGCCTCATACCTTCCTACATTAAATGGAAAGTATGTGTTTGTTACTGGCTCCCAGCCTGCGCCCTGCATCGGACAACTCCTAGGCCCTCAATAGCTAATGCAGGAATTGCTGAACTGAATCCCCATGAGACAAGCATGGGAAATAAAGGCACAGAATTTTGTTGAGTTAAAATGAACCAGTTGAATGATGCACATATTTTTTTTTTCTTCACATCCAGACTCATGACCCTCCTTCCCTTCATGTTTCAAATTCTCAATCCAAACCAGTCATCAAGCCCCACCTTCTGCCCCCAGTAGTGACCTGTGTGTGGTGCTCTAGGCAGTTACCTTCCTTCCCTTGTCAGCAGCATCTGATGTGCGCTGGACTGTGGTGCCTGGTGGAAGGAGATACGTCCTGCAAGACCAAGCTGGACCCTCCCCTGGACGGCACTGAGTGTGGGGCAGACAAGGTAACCCCCGCCTCCCACTGCCCTCCCCCAGCCCCCATCTCCTGAGCATTGGGCGTCTCTCCTGAAGGGCAGTGGTCTGTGCTTTACTCAGGAGTACCTGAAGCACCCTCTGGGCTGCCCCAGAAATGCCCATGGAGCCCACTCTGGGAAAAGAGGGGCACCCACATCACCTCTCCTTTTTCTGCTGATAAGATACAAGAACCACTTGCTATTTTTGTTCAATCGACTCTTTTTGTCATACAAGTGAATTTACTTAAAACTTGCACGTCAATAAACCATACATAGAAAAACAGGATCGCTCGCCATACACAAAGGGCTATCATAAAATAAATTCTATGAGAACTGTGTTGCTCACTTCTAGCTCAAGTTTAAGAGAGCAAGCCTGTAGGCCTGATCTTCATTAACCGGAGAGATTGGTGTTGGAGAGGAGAGGTGTTCAGGGCCAGCAGCCGCAGAGTTCTCTTAGTCTTCCTGCAAGGAATGAATGAGATGCCGTGGTTGGGAACCACTAAATCACCTGTCCTGCCCTGGATGTGCCACACACGTTGGGAAACTTCCATTTTAGAGGATTGGCTTTCCCTTATCCTTGGAGCCAAGGTTCACCCGTGTGGAACTTACGGTGTCATCTCCGAAGCACCAAACCCAACTTTGAAGTTCAAAACCACAAAGCCAGGAGACTCAGCCTTCCAGAGAGATGCACTCCCAGTCAGGAAAGTTGGCAGAAATTCAGGTCTCTCCATAAGCCATGTGAACTAATCCTTTTTCTGAGAACTTAGAAAACTCCAACGGAGCACATGTCACGTGGGATTTTAGGGCACGCTGCAAATGCCACAGGTGTACAGGTGTCAGGTTGAGTGAGGAAGAAAGGTCGCTAGAGCTAAGAAGCATGCATGCCCCAAAACGGTCTGCTCGTACGTGAATTACAGAAGGCAATTTGGGACGGCAAGGTGCTTTTTCACGTGGTGGGAATCGCAAGTTACCGGGTGAGTGAGCAGGTTTGATCCTTGGGCACTGAGGGCCCCTGGGGCCCCCCTGCTGTGTTTCAGTGGTGCCGCGCAGGGGAGTGCGTGAGCAAGACACCCATCCCGGAGCACGTGGACGGAGACTGGAGCCCCTGGGGCGCGTGGAGCATGTGCAGCCGGACGTGTGGGACGGGAGCCCGCTTCCGGCAGAGGAAATGTGACAACCCCCCGTAAGTTCCCCTTGAGCAGGCATTCTCCAGGGTGCCTTGATCGGGGTTTCCCAGCAGCAGCTCTTCCTGCCTTAGGCAAAGGAGGGTCTGTCTCATGTGAGAATTTGAGCGGAAGGAAGACCAAGTCCCTCCAAGGGCCACGGACGCAGGGTGTTGAGTGTGTCATAGGCCACCTCAACTTCGACAGAGCTCTTTCTGTGAGCACAGATACCCTGAGTCCCATGGCTCCTTACTCCTCACGTGGGCCTTGCTAGAAAGCTGTCCTGAGACAGCTGGGTGACACACTCCCCTGGCCTGCAGCTTCCTTAGGGGACCTTCCGGGGAGGCCTGTGGACCTTCAAAAGAGAGGCTCACCTTTCGATTGGCTCTTAGCTGATCTGGGAGCTGCCTGGCTGTTGATGAGTCACAAAGCACCTGGGGTTTCAGCTGTCCTGTACATCCAGATACTTTTCATGGGTCCTTTTAGAACGATTTGAGAGAAAATTGTTTTTTGGGTTTTTTTGTTTTGTTTTGTTTTGTTCTTGTGTTTTATCTTATAAGCTTCCTTTTATTGACCTAGAAGACACCATGACCCCTCTTGTTCTTGGCACATTTGCTCCAGAAAGCTCAGGGGTAGATGTTGTGCTTAATTATAAAAATTCCTTGCCCACAGGTGTTTCTCGTCTCCTCTGAAATTTCCCATTTTTAGTATTTCTTAAAAGAGTCTGTTTCATGTCCTGTGTGCCATCAGCTTCATCACATTCACTTCAAAAAGAGCAAGTTATAAATTATCAGTGAAAAAGAAATGCTTTATATCCATAATTAAGTCATGGTGATGAATAATTAGCAAATCCCTCCTGTGTTTAAAAATCCTGAAGCCCAGGCTGTATCCCAGACCAATTAATTCACAAATTCTGGGGATGGGACCCAGGAACTGGATGTTTTAAATCTCTCCAGGTGAACCCAATGGCCAGCCAAGGTCAAGAACTTCCCGATTAAAGGAAAACATGCACACAGTTTAGTCAACGTCAAGAACACTGTTTTTCCCCCAGTAGTGCTATAAGAATTGGCATCACATACTGTGTCTTGTTAAAACTTTTCCTTCCGGTATTTAGCAGAGTGGCTGAAAAATAATAGGTGTGTCTTTAATCTTTTAGGAATGACTTCTTAATTAAAAGCATAGAGGCTATACTGGGATCCTCCAGAGAAACAGAATCAACGAATATATGTATGAATCTTGATGAGAACTTGGCTCATATAATTATGGAGGCCGAAGGGGTCCCACGATCTGCCATCTGCAAGCTGGAGACCCAGGAAAGCTGGTGATGTCATCCAGTCAGGTCTGAAGGCCTGAGACCCAAAGGAGCTGATGGTGGAATCCCAGGGGAGGGCAAGAGAAGATGAGAAGAGAGGTCCTAGTGGGGGTAGGGGCACAGGGTGCGTGTGTGAATTCCTTCTTCTTCTGCCTTTTGTTCTATTCAGACCTTTAGGGATTGGACGATGCCCATTAGGGAGGGCCATCTACGTTACTGCGTCCACAGGCCCGCATGCCAGCCTCATCCAGAAACCCTCACAGACACACCCAGAAATAACCTTTCATCTGCACACCCTGTGGCCAGTCACATCAACACATAAAAGTAACCATCACAGATGTGTAGAAGGTTAGAAAGCCTGTTTTGCTAAATGGTGAGAAATTAATAGAGGTTTCTATTTATTCATGGCTCTGTGAGGAAGTTAAAATAGTTTCATCTGTGGCCCTGAGAAGAGAGCTCTGGATTTGGAATCAGGATGCAGAGATTTAGGCCTGGCTTAATTGTGGGTCGTGTGTGCTCAAGGAAGCCCCTTCTTCCCTCTGGGTATCAGTTTTGCCATTAGAGGGAGCTGGCACAGTATGGTAGGAAGAGCTGGACTTCAAAGTGAAACAGAGAAGGCTTCAAGTCCCAGGGCCACTCCCTATAGCAGGTGATGGCTATTACCTGTGTCTCTGTCTGAAGTTGGAATAATTCATGGGCATACATATAACATACATGGTCTGTCTTTAGTATATGGTCCTTCTCTATATTAGCACTAATGGAAGATTAGGGATGGGATGAGACTGTGTGCCCTGCCCCCTAACTCACAGCACTGTTTGAGGCTCAGAGGAGGGTGATTTACATGGAAAGGCTTTGTTGTAATACATAGCTGTCATGGATGCGTCATGTTTGCATCTGGAGCTCCTGTACTCTAGCCGAGGATTGGTCTCCTTTGGCACAGCATTCCACACCAGATGTCACCCAGGAAATGTCATAGTAGGGGCCTATCAGAACCTTTAAATGCCCAGAAGGACCCTGTGCCCAGAGACGGTTGACAATTGGATTGTATTCAGGTAAGGACACCCCTTACAAGAATAAGATGTCATCGATGCTGAGCAGATGCATTGGGCACAACTTTTAAGGGCCCTGACTTTGTTTTCTTGGCATGATGTTGGCTAAGGCATCCCCCATGCCTTGGCTCTACCCACTGTTCTCATCCCAGCTGCTTTCTGCCCACCCACTCCTAAAGAACCCCTAGTTCAGAAAGCCAAGTTAACGTGCTTCCCTGGCCTGACCTGCTGTGGGATTTCATGGGCTGGGTCCTCACCCTATCCCTCCACACCCAGTGGCCTCAAGAGAGAGGCTGTTCCAGAAATCCCAAAGTTGTAAAAATCTTCCATTCCTCTTCTTTATCAGGTGCCCTTCCTCCCCACCCAGTGGTGGTCATGGACTTTCTCTCTCCTTGCCCCTCTTCCTGTGTATTATCATTGAGGAATGGGGGGGGGGGGGATTTGTCAGGCTACCACAAACAGGCCACTGAGGGGTATGCAGGTCTTAGCACATCAGATGGTTATGGGCACTGACACATCCCTGAGAGGGAAGTCTTTATGTCTGATCTCTGTCATCCAACAACATCCCGTGGGGCAGGCAATGGTAGAAGGACCAGAAAAAGAATACTGGTGCTCTCATGTCTCCTGGCTCCTGTTCCCCTTCGCAATGACACCTTTCCAACATGGTGCCTTCACACACCTTGACAAGGCTCTGACTCTGGACTAAGGACTCAGCTAGTTATAGGCTTATAATGACAAGCAAAAACAGATTAAAAAGTCCTCGCCGACTTCCCTTGGTCTTCTCCTGGACCTGACCCTTCCCAAACTGATCTCTCCTCCCAGCCCACTTCCCCACTCAGTTCATAGCACCACCCTCTGTGACATTGCCACAGTCCAAAGCCCCTGAGTCTGTGAGTGGTCCTCTTGTCCCCTCTCTTCCTCCTCCGTGTCCTCTCAGGGGAAGAATGGCAAATACAGTGAGCCCACACCGTGTGCCACGCTCCCTCCTATGCATTTACAGAAAGTGAATCATGTAAAAATGCTGCCCTATGAGGATAGGTATTCTTTTTGGCTCCACTGATTAGAAATTGAGTGGTAGAAAGGTTAGGTAACTTGCCCGTGGTCACACAGCTGGTTTAGAACCTAGCAACGAGGCTCCATTGTTCTTTCAGACGTTTTGCACTGGCCTCCCTGCTTCCCACATGCTCCTTGTCCCCCAGATTCATTTCCCACACAGAGCCAGAGAGATCCACTTAAGCATAAATCCAGTTATATTTCTTCCTGCTTCAGCCCTGTCAGTCATTTCCCTCTGCACTTAGAATAAAATCCATACTCTTGACCATAGCCTCTGTATTCATTTCCTGGGGCTGCTGTAATAACTGACCACAACTTGGTGTCTTAAACAGAAATTTATCCTCCTCTCCCCATTGTAGAAACCAGAAGTCTGAAATCAAGGTATTGGCAGGATTGATTCCTTCTTGAAATTGAAGAATTCATCCCACCCATGCCTCTTCCTGACCTTCTGGTGGCTTCCGGTGCCCTTTGGCATTCTTTGCCCCTGTAGACTTGCCTCTGGTCTCTGCCTCTGTCTTCACATGGTCTTCTTGGTGTGTCTTCTCCTCTCCTAAGGACCCCTGTAGTTGGATTTAGGGCCTACCCTAATTCAGGATGACCTCATCTCATGATTAAGAGATCCTTTTGTTTTGTTTTGTTTTTAATGTTTATTTATTTTGAGAGGGAGACACAGAATCCTAAGCAGGCTCCAGGCTCCAAGCTGTCAGCACAGAGCCCGATGTGGGGCTTGAACTCATGAACCAGATCATGACCTGAGCCAAAGTCGGATGCCCAACTGACTGAGCCACCCAGGCACCCCAAGAGATCCTTAATTACATCAACCAAGACCCTCTTTCCAATTAAGGTCACATTCGAAGGTTCTGAGTAGGATTATCTTGGAGGGGAAGGGACCACCATTCAACTCACTGCAGCTTCCTTTTTGTCCTCAGATACAGCACTTCAGGCTCCAAACACTTGTCAGTATTCCTTTCCCTCTCCCCAGCTTGCCTGTGTCTCTCCTTGGGTCTCTAACTAAATGTCCTCTCAGGCCTCCTTCCTGAGCACCTTGCACCAGACTGGGTGCCTGCTTTACCCTCTCTCTCAGCACCCTCTTTCTACTTTACAGGTATGATAACAATTTGTAATTACTCTTTTGTACTTGCTCGCTTGTTTTCACTCTGTCCTCCCCCCACTGGCCTCTGGGCTCCACGAAGGCCACACCTGTCTGGGCACCATTTTCCTTTCCATGCTTATAGCAGAACGGTCCTCAATGATATCCGCTTCCTACCTCATCACTTGGATGCATGCTGGCTGAGAAAAAGCAGTCTCTGCTTTTCTACTGCCCCAGAAGACACACTTCATACTGTTCTCCCCCCCAAACACAAAGGTTATTGTAAATTATTATGCCTAGAAGGTAGATCACGCGCTAGCCTCCCCTTTCTTGTACTGTCTCACCTCACTGAGGCCTAGATGCCGTGAACAGCCATGAGTGGGGTTCAGGTTCCCCTACACATGAGGGTCACCTTCTCACACACCTGCCCAACCCTGGCGAGGTTGTAGGCCACAGCTAGGGAGGCTCAGGGCCCTCTCAAGAACAAAGTCCAAAATGTAGCCCAGTCTTGTTTACTCCATGTGACAGAAACACTATGTCTTTGCATCTGTAATATTTATGCCTTGGTAGCCTGTCCAACCTTTCGTAATAACAGCATAGATCTGTTTTCCGTTCTGGAAATCAACAACAGGCTCTTTCCCCCAGGTAGTTTCTATAAGGTTCCTTCCCTTTCAGGGAACCACCCCAGGTGAATGGGAAGAGAAGGGCCCAGTCCTTGGGTGGGTGGTTTAGCGGCAGCCCCAGGTGTTTCCGGGGGAGATGCAGACAGCGTTTTACGAAGTCCAGGCAACAGTTGTTAACCTGTTTTGGCAGAGAAGCCTGACGTGGTGATTGTTACAAAGCACAGCTGATTGAGGACCTGGAGCCAATCTCTGACCAAAACAATGTCCTCTGCCTGGCTCACTCCTTAAATCACCAGGCTCGCTGCCTTGAGATTTCCCAAGGATGTCCGAATCACACTGCTATGAACATCTCGGACTTGGAACGCTCCCACCAACCTCTCCCTACCCAACTCCCCCCCCCCCCACCTCACTTTGTATTCCTGGCTCCTTCCCCGTCTTCTGCAGCTGGTTTATTCACTGTCCAAAAATACTGGCAAGAGAGTCCGCTCCCCCACCCCACCTTTTTCTCTCCCTAGCCTTGGTCTTTACAGCTCTTGGAATTCGTATTTCTTGCCAGCTGACATCAAGGCCTTGGGGACCATCCGTGTTTTTAATCCAGCTTCCTGGGCTCGCCCCTTCCTGCCATAATTTTGTGTCACTGTGGGTGGTAGTTTCTGCCAAAAGACTGCAAGGCAGAAAGTTCATCTCCAATTTGAATTCTGGTACCCCATCAGGAGGCTTGTGTTTCAGGGAGAGGGCTGGAGACGTAGGGTCAGGAGAAAAGGTTCAGATGGTCTTGTGTGAGAAGCCCGCTCTGTCAGAGAAGGACCAGAAGGTGAGTGTAGCATAGATACGGAATGCGCTGGGGTTAGCACACAGCATCACCCCATGAGCATCCAGAAGGAAAGCAGTCAGCCTCCTAAGACCAAGCAGGAAGCCTTGGGGTGGGACGTGAAGCTATATGCCTATACTTGCTTTTTGCTTCCAAAGCAAAGCCCCCATGTGTCTACTTTCAAAATGCCAGTGACCTGGTGTTCCCACGGATGGATTTTTAAAAATCTCAGTCTTATACACTTGAGCCTAAGTTACATGTGTTACTTGGATACCTCGAAGGGGAGGCCTTAAACCTGGGATGTCTGCTGCCCTGAAAGGGCGTTAGCAGCCCCACCCTACCCCTGACACCTGGAGCTGCTGTCCGTTAAGCAGTCTGTGCCTCCAGATGGTGAGCAGGTCTGAACCACTTTTGTGACTTTATCTTATGATCTATCTTCATTGAGTAGAACAGAGCAAAAAACATGTGTCACTCAGTTGGAGTGTCTTCCTCTTATCCTGATTCTATGTGTTTATCCACCCCTGAGGGAAAGTGCCTTGGGTTCCTGTTCATCTCAGTGACCCCTTGCCTTGTCCCTGCTCTGCCCTGGGGTCTGCCCAAGGCACTTCAGACCCCGTCCTAACAAGCCACAGTCCTGCCCTGCAGGAGCTCACCTGTCTCTCCACACTTTCAGTCTCTCACCAAAGCCTCTCTACCTTATTGTTTGTCCTTATTTTTAAACATCCTTATCAAGGGGGGCACCTGGGTGCCTCAGTCGGTTGAGCGTCTGACTTCGGCTCAGTCCGTGATCTCAGTTGTGAGTTCGAGCCCCATGTCAGGCTCTGTGCTGACAGCTCAGAGCCTAGAGCCTGCTTCAGATTCTGTGTCTCCATCTCTGCCCCTCCCCTGCTCATGCCTCTGTCTCTCTCTCTCTTTCTCTCAAAAGTAAATAAACATTAAAAAAAAATTTTTATCAAGGTATAACATAGAGAAACGGGCACCTGTTCTAGAGCATGCTTCCTGCTGCAGTACTGCCCATCTAGTCAAGTGTGTGTGTTGGGCAGGTGTATGTTCACACAGCGGGAAGGAGTCATTGCCTCCTAATGTGCGTGTATGTGACCGAAGGAGGGTGTGGTTTTGCAGAGCAACCCTACCATATCCACTGCCGTGAGCCACAGTGGGCTTCCACTTGCTCTCAGCGTCACCAGTGCCCCATATTGTCAGTCTTTTCCACGTTGGCCTTTCTGGTGGGTGTAGAGTGGTATCTCCCTGGGGTTTTCGTTGGCATTTCCTTTCCAAGTAATGAGGCTGAGCATTGTTTGTGTCTGTGTTTGCCATTTGGATATCTTTTCTTATGATGTGCCCATTCAAGTCATTTCATTTTATATCTGATCTTCTACTTTATTCATGTTTATAAAGTCCCAACAGAGGGGCGCCTGGGTGGCTCAGTTGGTTAAATGTCCAACTCTTGGTTTCAGCTCAGGTCACAATCTCACAGTTTCATGAGTTTGATCCTCGCATCGTGCCCTGCACTGACAGGGTGGAGCTTAGTTGGGATTCTCTCTCTCTCCCTCCCTCTCTCTCTCTCTCTCCCTCTGCCCCTCCCCCCACTCACACCATCTCTGTCTCTCCCAAAATAAATAAATAAACTTAAAAAAACCAACAGAGTACAAGTAGAAATTGAGGATTAATGTGGGAGAAGCATCTTGAAAAGTCCATCACATCCCAGCTGACTATACTCGTAGGTCAGGCTGGCTTCTCAGTCTCACAACAGCTGATGGGCAGCCCCCTTGCCAGCCTGCTCCGGCTGCATCCAGAACCTCTTGGGAATCACACTTCTTATCTCCACCTCTTACCCACTGAGCTTTGTTCTATCATATTAGATCTTTGATTTCCTCATCTGAAGGATGCAGGCAGAAACCCCTTCAGATGTCTTGCATAGATTTATCAAGGTAATGGTTCTAAAGAACAGGTAACAGGTAAGCCCTTTGGCCATATTAGTCTATAATTGCAGTGTATGTGAAAGTGCCTCTTTATATATAAGCTCTTCACCTGTGTCCTCAGCTGACCACACCTCACCTCAAGATGAGATTTCAAATTACTGTGTCATATCCCCATCTATTTCCGTGAGTCCTTGTGAGGCTATGGAGCCTGGCAGGCTTGTCTGTGCCTTGCAGCCCTCTTAGGAAAGGCTGAGGGAAGGACATAGGTCTACTTTTAGCCCTCAAAAAGGAACAGTTCTTTTCTACCAGAATTCTGTTATTTCACCTGTCCCTCATTTTAGCCATGTCAAGCTTGGTTTCTGTTGTTTTGGTTTTCCTAGGTGTCTTTTTATTTTATCCATGCTGCGTAGCCAAGAGAATCTTACCAGAGTGAATGAGAACCTCAGCCCTCTGCTCCTCAGACATGGGGAGGGTGATCTCTCCTGCCTGTGTCTGCCAACCCCAATACAGCATGCCCTAAAGCCCTTGTGTCCATACAAGTGAAGCTTGGCACACTCACATGACGTGGGTTCCTTGGTGAAGTTGGCCCCCTCCTTCCAAGTCCTCCCACCACAGAACTTCAGTTTGTGGACCACCCTGTCACACACACCCTTCCCACACATTGATGCTCCTCTCTCTTCCTATATGGAGGGTGTCTTTCTGTTGTCTCACACCAGTGTATACCTGGGAAGCCATCACTGGTGTCATGGTAGCTCTCAGATAACCCAGATTATAGACACAGTCATGAAGAAGGAAGGGGCTGGCCATGGATTGACATACTGGGATGATTTGGGTAAGAAATAATGCTACTCATGGATTGCTTCTCTCTTTTTCCTATGTTGTTCAAATAATGACCCAAAGGAAAACAAGAAAAATCAATGCTTTGGGCCATTTTCTTTTTGAGCAGGAAATTTTAATGTAAAAACAAAAAAACATTAGCTATAACAGGTGATTGGACAAATGGGAATTAACTGCTAAGAGATAAAGAGAACACCGGAAGAGCACTGAAAGAGCAAATATAAAAGTGGCCACTGTCATTGGATCTGAGGCAAAGTACCCAAAGAAGGAACAAATACAGATGAAGGTGCCCATCTCTCTCTCCCTCCCTCCCCTCCCTCTCCCTCCCTCTCCCTCCCTCTCTCCCTCCCTCTCTCCCTCCCTCTCTCCCTCTGCCTCTCCCTTTCCTTCTCCCTCCCTCCCTCCCTCTCTCTCTCTCTCTCTCTCTCTCTCTCTCTCTGTCTCTGTCTCTCTCATACACACACACACACACACACACACACACACACGGGTGAGATTCCTTGGACTTTGTTGGAGTGGATGAAACTAAGGCTCATTGGATGAGGGAGAAGTTTGCAGAGATGGCACACTGGTAGAACCCTCTGGAAAGTCACACTAAGGGGTGTTAGGGAAAGCTATCCAAGGGGAGAGACTACACCTGAAACCAGGCTGGGAATTTCCCCAAAGCATTGGTGTTCTTGGAAGCTGCCCTATGGGATGAATGCTGCCCTAGGGAAGTAGCCTGCATCACAGGCCACTGCAGGAGTCTGCTGAAAGGAATTAATTACCAGAACCAGAGAGAAAAGTCTGTTCTTTCTCTAGCATCACTCTAGTGCTTACAAAGCTTAGCATCATGCCTGCTTGACTGGAGATCTTTAATTCCTTATACGGCCTTAAGTCACCATCTAGCATTTTCTCATTTGAGCTGTGAAGGACTCTCTAGTATTTTGTGTAGAGCAGGTCTGGTAGTAAAAACAAACAAACGGGGGCACCTGGGTGGCTCAGTTGGTTGAGCGTCCGACTTTGGCTCAGGTCATGATCTCGCAGTCTGTGAGTTCGAGCCCCAGGTCGGGCTCTGTGCTGACAGCTTGGAGCCTGGAGCCTGCTTCGGATTCTGTGTCTCCCTCTCTCTCTGCTCCTCCCCTGCTCATGCTCTGTCTCTCTCTGTCAAAAATAAGATAAACATTAAAAAAATAAAAACAAACAAAAACGTCCTCAATTTTTACTAATCTGGAAATGTCTGAATTTCTCCATCATTTTTTTGAATGACAGTTTTGCTGGATATAGAATTCTTAGTTGATAGATTTTTTTTTCTTTGAGAACTTTGAATGTATAAAGCCACTGCCTTCTCGTCTCCAAAGTTTCTAATGAGAAATAGGCTCATAATTTATTGAGATTGTCTTGTATGTGGTGTTTGTTGACTCTCTCTTGCTACTTTTAAGATTCTCTCTCTCTCTTTTTTTTTTTTTTTTTTTGACAGTTTGGTTGAAAAATGTATCAGTGAATTTATCCTACTGGGATTTTGTTGAGCTTCTTGGATTTGTAGATTCATGCCTTTCTTCTACATTTAAATTTGATGATTCTGTCTTTTGCCTGCTTAAATCTGCTTTTGAACCACCTGGTGAATTTTTCATTTCTGTTATTATATTTTTCAACTCTGGAATTTAACTTTTCATCATTTCTATCTCTACTGATACTCTCATTTTCTCATACATCATTTTTATTTATATCTTCCTTCAGTATTTTGAGCATTTTTAAGACAGTTGTTTTAAGTCTTTGTCTAATAAGCCCAACATCTGAGTTTCCCCAGACCCAGTTTCTGCTTATGTATTTTGTTCCTTTGATTGGACCATACTTTCCTTTCCCTTTGTATCCCTTGTGATTTTGTTGTTGTTGTGGTTGAAAACTGGACATTCGAATCTTATAATGTAGCCTTGATAATCAGCTTCCCCCTGTCCCATGATTTGCTGTTTCTTTGTTGTTAAAAAGTTTCTCTATGCTGGGGATCAACCTGAAGTGAAAGTATAAGGTCTTCTCAAGCCTTTAATGAGACTTCATCTTTCCCTGAGCATACTTGGTGGCTTTCTAAATTTTCCCATATATGCAGTTGCTTCTTAATGACTTAATCCTTAAATATCTGACTCCCAAAAGGGAGAAAAGAAGGGAAAAATGTATTGCTCATTGAAATTCCCGGGAAGTCACTTCAGCTCAGAGGAGTTGCAACAATGGTGGCCACCCTCTGTCCCCACATCTCAGAAATCAAAAGTAGCACTGAATAATCAGAACAGAACCCCAGTATTTGGAGAATAAGGTTCTCATTGTCCACCCTGGCTCCAGCCAGCCACATCAGGAATACAGGCACAGCTGCCTGCCGTGGGGCTGGAGTGTGGAGGACAGATAGCCACTACCACTATAAAGGCTGAAATTTATCTAAATTCACCACAGCTTACCAGCCAAACTTTTTCCAGGAGGTTGCACGCTTTCAAACAGACTCCAGAATTTCAAAATGGTCACTTCAAACAGTTTTTGCCAATACAATTATCATCTAAGTGGAGAAATGGATCCCTGGTGCTTCCTACTCCACCATCTTCCTGACCTTGCTCTTTTGGTCATTTTTTTAAAAATTTTCTTTTTTTTAATGTTTATTTTTAAGAGAGAGAGAGAGACAAAGCATGAGCAGGACAGGGGCAGAGAGAGGGAGACACAGAATCAGAAGCAGGCTCCAGGCTCTGAGCTGTCAGCACAGAGCCCTACATGGGGCTCAAACTCACTAACCACAAGATCATGACCTGGGCCCAAGTTGGACGCTCAACCAACTGAGCCACCCAGGCGCCCCTATCTTTTGGTCATTTTAAGATAAATTTTGATAATATAGTTCAACTCAGTCTAACTACCGTTTGTTAACGGTTTGTTAACGGTTTGTTAACTTGCCTGTGCAAGTTTCTCTGCTAAAAGCTACAGAAAAGTAGGAGGAAGACAGTAATCTAGCTCACCATTTCACAAAGTTGATAATAAGCAGTATAGCAGAGAACCAAGCCGGGTCAGGACAGGCTCCAGGTAGAAAATAAAAAGAGGCTGCAGGGTGGAGGTGGCCTCAAGGATGGACAGAGAGTCGGGGTGGGGGGTGGAGAAGATGGGACAGTGAGCTAGATGGGTGGCTGAAAGGGGACTTGCCCGTGGGAGAAGGGACAGGGAGAAGAAACAAGATAAACAGAGTTCAGGAAGAAAGCACCCTGAGGCACATGAGGAATCCCTCCAGGCCCACTTTCTCCTGGATCCAGGAGTTTTCTCATCCTGTCTAACCTCTCCACCAACCTGCTATTAACCATAAAGTTAGTTGGTTTATGAGGGTCAGTCAGATGCAAACCTGGAAAAAACAATTGACACAGGTGGGTACAATGGAAGCTAAAATAAAGCTCAGTGACATCTCAGGAGCGTAATTACATGATGTGCACAGATCTCAGTTCACACCCTAAACTGTGTAGGAAAACATAGCTTTCTTTATTTTTCTAGAAACCAATTTTTCATTTGCATTTGTGTTTTTGATTTTTTTAATTTGTGTTTTTGAACTCCATTCTAGTCCATGTTGGATTCTTAATCACTTCCGGAGGTTTTGCCCCATTTTCCCTGAGTCTGTAGCTAAGTTCAGTGATCCTTGTGTCGTCTGGTATGTTTGTCCTCTAGGGCTACCATGACCAACTGCTACTAACTGGGTGGCATAAACAACACAAGTTTTTTCGCTTCTAGTTCTGGAAGCCAGAATTGCCAGATCAAGGTCTTGGAAGGATTGGTTCCTTCAGAAGGCTGTGAAGGAGAATCTGTTCCTTGCACCTCTCCTAACTGCTTAGTGGCTTGCTGGTGATCTTTGTCATTCCTTAGAGTATAGAAACATCACCCTGATTTCTGTCTTCATCTCTGCATGGTGCTCTCCCTCTGTGTTTCCATCTCCATATTTCCCCTTTTTATAACAAGACTAGTCATATTGGATTAGGAACTCACCCTGCTCTGGTATGATCTCATCTTAATTAACTACATCTGCAGTGGTCCTATTTTTAAATAAGGCCACATTCTGAGGCATTGGGGTTAGGACTTCATACGATTTTAGGATGGACACAATTCAACCCAGAACTTCTCACCATACAGCATCTGTAGCCTTACCCATCCCTTCTCTGATCCCAGCCATGGGAACTTGCCTATTACAAAGAAGATGTCCTCCTGCTGGTCCGCATGGCTTTTCCCCTCTCTGTTTCTTCCACAGTGTGCTTTGTGGCACAGGAACCCATTCATCTGTTCACACTTGGTATGCAGGCCCTAGGTTCTTGGGAGGCTGTCTGAGACTCTCTCTATGCCATGCAATCATTTCTCTGAGATCCAGCTGCCTGCCTTGTGCTCTGGGAAGGAAAAAGAACAAAAGCTCCCTCTGTTCTCAGATCCTGTAAACCTCAGAGAGGTTCTGCTATTTCCTAACTTGGAGATCAGAACTCAGGGTCCCTCTCTGGATCCACCAGTATGTACCCTCTCACAAGGCTGTCACCATGCCCAGGTGAGAGAGATGTCTGGTGTATATGAAATGGTCATAGGGGTATGAAAGAAGCCTTTCTTCCCATTCCAGATGTTTTCTCCAACACATTTATGCAGACAAAGAGCTGGAAAACAATGGCCCATGGACCAAATCTGGTTCATCACCTGGTTTTCTAAATAAGGTGTTATTGGCGCACAGTTATGCCCTTTTGTTTATGCATCATCTCTGGCTCCTTTTTTGCTACAGTGGCAGAGTTGAGTAGTTCCTACAGAAATATTCACCATCTGGCCCTTTGCCAAAAATGTTTGTAGAGCCCCTGGTGTAGACTTTTGTGACACAAAAGCCTGAGGACTTCTGCTGTGATGTATCTCCCCTCATGTGATCAGAGGGTGGCCTCCAGTTGTCTAAACACAAGGAATGGCAAAGGGAGGAAAAGAAATACTTAGTATGAAATGGTTAATGTGTCAAAAATATCTTGCCAACAGGTAAATGCAATTTGTGAGAATCCATTGAGCAAAACAATTGTGATTTGTGTTCTTTTCTCTTGAATGCTCAATTTCAGTAAAAAGTACAGGGAGAAAACAGCGGTACTCCATCATGGTGATTTGGGTCTCGTGGAAATGAAAGGAGCCACTGAGGTTGCTTGGTTCAGAGCCTGATGGGGATACCCCAGGGCCTCATGGAAGCGGTGGGCAGAGCCACGTTTCAGCCACAGCTGGACCAGCATCCTGCTTTCCTCCTCAGTGCCCCTCACACACATGGGCTAGGCCAGAGAACACAGCTGAGTCTCCAGAACTGCTTAGAACCGCAGTCTAAGCACAGAGCTGGGACCCATGCCGTGTCATTGATCACATTTGGTCTCACGCTTGCAGAGCCCGGATCTGACCAGTCTCCACCCAAAGCCCATGAACAAGTTAATTAATCATTCTGATTCTTTTTATTATAAAGTAAACAAGAGCTATTTACTCATACTTAGCGACCTCCAGAATGTATGCAGGAGCCATTTAAAGGCCTTTGTTTTATAGAAAAATAAAACAAACAAACAGACAAAAAAAAACCCACACACTAAAAATTCCCCTTTGGGTTTTCAGTGTTACAGATGGCCAAGTTTTAGGTTCAGATGAAAGACACAATTTGTGATTCTTGCCGAACTTATACTCACTGTATTCTATTTCCAGATGACCCTGATTTACAGTTCTTGGATGCATTTTTCTGATGGCTCACTTAAACATGCCGTCAGCACGGGGCTGGGATTGCCGAGATATGGTGTGTAAGAGCAGAGGGAGGGTGCTTTGGAAACTTTGCCTGGCCCCTCCCCCTTTTGGCAAGAGAGGCAAAATCCAAACGCCCCTGCTGTTTCCACAGCACTGTCTGGTTAACACGGACCTTTCTCTTCCTTCTAGCCCTGGGCCTGGAGGCACGCACTGCCTGGGCGCCAGTGTGGAGCACGCCGTCTGCGAGAACCTTCCCTGCCCCAAGGGCCTGCCCAGCTTCCGGGACCAGCAGTGCCAGACGCATGACCGGCTCAGCAGCAAGAAGAAGGGCCTGCTGACAGCAGTAGTGGTTGATGGTAAAGGCATATGGCACGTCCTTTCACAGTGCCCCCCCTTCTCCAAGAATGTAAACACCTCCTGGGAAAACCCACAGGGCCCCCCCTTCCCAGCAATCCATCCAACAGGACGCTCCAGTCCTGCTACCCCAGGCAGCAGTGGGCCCACTTCTCAAGCAGTGGCGTTGAACTTGGATGACCCAGCCCTGGGAGATTTCTTAAAAGCAGCTGTGAGGCGGGCAGCAGACCAGAATTGTCCTGCACCCCCATTTGCAGCGAGGCGGGTGTGCTGGCGGCCTGCCGCACAGTGCCATGTGCTGAGGGGCCCAGGGCCAGCTTTGAGGAGAGCAAGACTCTGCAGGGACAGGATGGTGGGTCTCTGTGTCTGCTGTCTCTATTTCCAAGGTTGATGCTTTCTTGCATTTCTTTCTCGGTTCATTTTGGGGTTGGCTTTTACTCTTTGCCTAGAGTGTTTGAAAAAAAAAAAAAAGTTTGGAGGCCAGTTCACAACTCGCCGAAGGCGATGATAGGCACAGGTCACGTTTTCCTTCCAAGAGATTTCTCCCAACTCAAGGGAGGCTTCCCCATGGGCCGCTGCAGGCATTTCCAGTGGCTGATAAACTTCTAGGTGGTATATCTTGTCTGTAGGATTTGTGATGTCTATTTATCATTGATAAAGACTGCCTTCCCCCCCAGCCTCCCCCCCCCCCCCCCCCACACGCACACAGCCTCCTGTGGCCATGGCCTAGTTCAGGGTTTTTTAGACTTTTGTCTCCTGGAGATAAGACTGTATTGTAATGATGACAATATGGTCCTATTTGTTGAGCACATCATATGCCAGGCACAGGTTAGCTCTGCATACATCATCTCAATTAATATGCATAATGAGCCATGCAGAGAGGAGAGGTTACGGGTCATGGGACCTATCTGAGTCCCTGCAGCTGATAAGAAGCAGGGAGGGACCCCAGTTCTGGAGGAGGTGACTCAGAAAATAACCAACTATCATCTGGCTTCCCATACTCGAGTAAGAGAGCATGACTTCAGAAGTGTCAAGTGAAGAGGCTTTAATAAGAACTGCAGTAACAGAGTCTCTAAGGCTTCTGTAGGAGAATGAAGTTCCTGTGCCAGGTCTTAGGTTTCTTCTTTGTGGTTTAAAGAACTTCTAAAATCTACATGCTGCAGTCTGTTCTTACAGGGTCAAGTGTACCTAGCTGTAGGGGTAGACCCAGGCATCACAGGGAGTAATGACCTCAGACCTGTCGCTTTTAACCCAGCAACCTGACCCACGTGCTTTGAACTGAGTTGTAAAATAACATGAGATGCTCTAAATCATCGCAGATAATACCGACCCGCTCGGCTATGGGCTCATTTAAAAGCATCTGGGAGCTCCCCAGACCTTTTCCTTTTTAAAAAAGAACACCACCGTTTGGAGCTGTGTGATTGTAGGTATATCATCACATAACCAAGACTTCAAGAGAAGAGCAGCCTCCGTACCCTCAGCTGTTTCTGCAGACCAAGGAGAGAGGAGGCCGAGCAGACTCGCCCTCCCCAAAGGAACACATGCAGCTGGACGCAGGGGCTCGCCCAGGATCCTCACTTCTCTCTGCCTGGCCATTCCTCAGATGCAGGAAGACACAGGAGGCTTCCACATGTCACGAGCACATTCAAGCCCCTAATCTGGAGGGAGCAAGCCCCAAGCAGAAGCTGTTTCCAGCACTGCAGTCAGTTCTGATGCAGAGCAGACTTGTTTCCATACCATCAGCCATCCCAGCCTGCTGGGTAAAGACCCCTTAGGCCCTCTGTCGTGTCCTCTGCTGCTTGTCAGGAGCAAAAAGAGGTCAGATCTAAGAAAGACTCACCCATTTCCACCCAGCTATGCACACAGAGTTGTTATTCTTTCCTTGGTCTGCTTCAGCTTTCAGTCCTCTTTTATTCGATGCAGAAATCCCACTTAAATGGCTGGTTTTCCACAGATTTCTCCAAGTCCAGATTAAGCTTCTATTTTACTTGTAACCACTTTTGGATCACTGAGCTCCTTAGTTCTCTTATCATCACAGTGGCTGAAACTGATGTCTGCCCTGGATCCCCCTCCAAAGAAGCTTCTCAGGGCAGCAATTTGGGGAAGCTTGCCGGATTCAGAATATGTTCTTGCCCACTCACTTTTCATGTCTCTCTACCAAAACCATCAATAATTATAGCCAGAGTGCTACTGCCTTTGATCTGGAAAGCACTACCCTATTTGATAAGGACAGCTAGCGGGCAGTATGCATTTTGTCTTTGAAGGAGGGACCCCAAGTTCAGGGCTTTGCAAGGGTAGCTTGACACCTCCTCCTCCAGGGTGGAATTGTCATGACTTCTTGCATATTTGGTTTCATTTCCCTGTCAAATATAAACAGAAGCCAGCATTTGTGAAAGGAGCATTTAACAAGGATGAAAACAAAATAATAAATGGCCAATTCAGAGGGCAAGGGGGAGAATACAGATTATAAGTGCGTTCTTCTGAAAAATCAGCTTATAAAAGGCCCAATTCTAGCTCAGCCGTGATGGGAACGATTCCTGTGGTCGGGCTCTGGGCTCTCTCGAAGCCCATTATGACTGCCCTATTCATAGCATTGCTATCACTGCGGAATTCTTTGGCGAGTGACGCACAGTTCAAGAAAGGGGAAGCTATATTTTTTCTTTTTTTTCCTGCTGAAAAAAAAAAAAAGAATTCTTGCAGAGGTAGATTTTCCAAGAGAGGTCTCAGGACCACAAATCCATACCACCTCTAAAAGAAGACAAAGGCTCTCCTTAGAAAATAGTTCTGGGTGGGAAAGCCTTTAGACAGAAACCCATTGAGATGCCCTGTTGCCAGACCCACCCCATTTCTGCTTTCCCCATGGAATCTCATTTAAGTAGAAACCTTCAGGAGTTCAGTCCTTCCCGCCCAAGCCAGCAGGCCACATGCCCACTGAAGTGTCGGAGGGCTTGGCGAAGGCCATGTCTGGACGTGGAGGTGCATTCCCAGCGCCTCCCCGGCATGGCAGAAGCCACTCTGGGTCTCAGCCTTCCAGGGGCTGGAGGGTATGATGGTTAAGGACTCTCTGACTGCAGTTTGGCCAAGCTGACTCCACTTGCTTAATGAAAAAGAGAAAGTTGTTGCAAAGATGAAGGGTGTCTCAGATCCCGAGGGCCCAGATGAGGGTCTGAGGCCAGGGCCTCTGAAAATATCCGAACCCCCTCTCCATGCCCACCACAACTAATGTGTTTGTGAGTCGTATCTTCCTGCCCCCCACCTGCAGACTGGCTTTCTCATGATTTGTCCACATGCAGGCTGATGGGTCACCCACAGCACCTTTCCTGATAAAGGACCTTTATCCTTTATCTGAGCGCTTTGGGGCCAGATATGGCCAAACATTTTTGGTGTTAGGTAACAACAGTATATCGACCGTATATTACTTAATACCCCAGTGGAGCCCTGGGAAGCACTCCACAGTCCAGGGATGCATGTGATATCTCTACCAAGTAATCCATGAACAATCTCTAATGAGGATACTGCACACTACCAACAGCCTCATGTCAGTCAAGCCCGGTTTTGCTGCCAAATGCGTTTGCCACAAATATAAGAACATGCTTGCAGTTTCCAGAGCTTTTTGGAATTCTGGATTATGGATAAGGGGGTATAGACTTATTTCAGATCCATCAATCATGAACAGACACAGCTGTTCCATATCTGAATTTAGTGCTGATTTTTTCAAGAGAGAGACTCTGATTGGTCTACCTGTGGCTACACTTAGTCTAATCAGTTGAGGCGTGGCTATGAGGTTGTGGTGGAGAAAAAGAACTGAGTGGCACAACTACAGTCAAGTGGCTGCTTCTGGTCCAATCAACTAAGGCTTGGCTTTGGACTCATGGTGGGCAGCTTTGGGGATAGGGGACAAAGCAGCCTCCTCAGCATGTACCCCCCTCCCCCGCCCAAGATAGCCAGCCAGAGCTGGAGTGAGCACTTGTGATGGCCTCAAAATTCAGTGGTGTCTCCACCTTAGTAAGACCTTGTAACCACTTGGCAGAGAGAACAGCAAGAGTGCCAGTAGCCACAAGTGTCCTTTTCATCATGAAGCACCAGGGGGAGTCCTCCAGGCATCCAATGAGCAGATATGATCAGGTGGCTCTCAAGCCCCTGAGCTCATCTCCCCTGCCCTGTGTGGTTTCTTCATCAAAATATGAGTCCTGGAGACAAGTGGGCCAGTGAGAGACCAAGATTTACAGCAGACAGTCCAGCCTCAATCAGAATTTCATCTTGG
Source organism: Panthera leo (assembly GCF_018350215.1). Taxonomy (NCBI): domain Eukaryota; kingdom Metazoa; phylum Chordata; class Mammalia; order Carnivora; family Felidae; genus Panthera; species Panthera leo. The sequence continues at coordinate 18,307,694 of NC_056684.1, read as the reverse complement.
CACATATCAGCCAAGAGGGACACTCTAAGCTTTCTTTGGAGTGTGTGGTTGTATAGCTTTTAAGATTTGACCTCCTTCTGTACTACTAAGAATGTAAGATACTGTGCTCAGAGAAAATCACAGCACCTTATTTATCTGGAGGTTAATTGCCCATCCAATGGGAATATTCAGGGAATTTTGAGGGGCTTCTCCTCAAGTTTTATAAAGGTTATCCTGAGTCCCTTTGGGAGAGAGTACTACACCTTCCTAGAGGTGTGGGGTACCCTAAATTCTGAGCACAGACCTCAGAAAAGGAGATGGACAAATGGAGTTTCAGTCTGAGCAAAGGAAGGAAGTGTTATGTCTGAACTCTGTTCTGGAGTCTGGGTGCCCCCAGACTTCCCAAGCCAAGGAGGACAGTGTCTGCAGCTGCAAGAGTCCAGTGTGGACAGAGTTGAGTATACTTTCTTGCCTAGGGTCATTGCTAAAAATCCTCCATTTGAGGTCAACCCCCCTGCTTTGGAGAATCTCTACTTTCCTGTTTACACCAAAGAGCCCCCCAAAATCTTCACCCCTCGAAGTCTGGTCTTTCTAACTTGTCTCAAAAGACCCTCTACTTTTTCACCCAAATCCCATTTCCATTTCTGCTCAAGTCAGAGTATATTCAGAAGCCAGAAACATTCATGAAACTAGTGGTTTGTTTTCAGTAACACCATTTTGTCTCTTGTTTTTTTTGGCCCCCAGTGTCCGAAAGAAAACTAGGCTGGCACAAAGAGGCTAGGGTCTGGCCTTGCCAATCAAGAGACTCTGGGTAGCCTGTACCTTTTCTGAGCTTCACATGCTCGTCTATAAGATGGAGCAATGACAGCACCCACCTGAAGTGCACAGGTACTACTTAGCATGCTGCCTTGTACACGAAATATAATTAATGTTATTTGTGATTTTATCAACATCATCACCATTATTACTGCTATTGTACAAATCACTTCAAAGCTCAGTTATGCCAAGTATTGAGGCAGTTTAAAGGTAAAATACGTAGTTTTCAGATTTCTTGGACCCAGGGGACCCTTCCTTCCTTACAATGTAACATTAGAGGAAGCCTACCTAGGATGTGAAGAAGATACACCCATCAACTCAGACTGGGGGCTGTGGTGCTGCATTCTCCCAGTCATTCCCCAAGGTGCTCACAGGAAACCTCAAGGTCCCAAAGAGCACCTCAAAAATTCTGTCAGATGAGCCTCCCAGAACCTGATCTCAGTTTACATTTTAGTCTCCCATACCTCTTCCACTGGCTGCCTTCCTGGGTCATTCCACTTAAATGGAGGGACAACTGCCTCTAGCCTGCTAGCTGGGAAATGGGTCATTCTTTCCACTTAGTGCCCTGTCCTCTGACAGCTCAGGTCCATTTCATGTGGCTTTTCACAGTCTGCCTCTTCTGGGATTTGCTGTCCCTTAGACCACCAGGGCCTTGAAAAGCATACACTACTCATCTTTCTTTCCCCAAAGTGCCACAAGAGTGCCTTGTGTGGTGGAGGGGCTCAATTCCTGTTTTTTGAATGAATAAACATTGAAACATCATTACTTTACTTACCTGGGAAACTACTCTTCACAGCAGTTTCCGCCCACAACTAACTGGAACAAACAAGCTGAACATTTCTACTGAACCTCTGTAGCTTCTCTCTAGTGTTATAAGACAAGACATCCCACTCGGCATGTTGGTCAGCAGAGCTCCATGAGAGAGGAGCTTTGGAAAGCTGCTGAAAATGTTGGTGGTTTAGTGAATGTCATTCAGTCATGAAAGCCGCAGAGCCTGAGTGAGACAGCACATCTGCTCTGACAAGAACTATCCAGCTGGAATGTCAAGGTCTTCTGAGGCCAAGTCAACTCCAGAAGCCTTTTTCTACCCCTGCCCTTGCTCACCTGAAACCAGTGGAAGGACCCAGTGGAGAAAGATCATGATGGAAACAAAGGGCCTGACAGAGGCAGCACAGACGTGCTGCTGTTTCTCTCTCTGGAGGTTTCCTTGCAAAATAATCACATAAACATCATTGGAATTAGGTGACACAGAGAGAGAAGGGTGCATTCCTCTTTCTCAGTTACATACGGAAGAACAAAATCCATTCATTTATTAAAAAAAGAAGCTTGATTTTTCTGTTAAGATCAAGAACAAGGCAAGGATTTTTTTTTTTCACCACTCCTTTTCAACATCATACTGGTAGTCCTAGATAATGCAATAAGACAAGAAAAGGAAATGAAAAATACACAAATTGGGAAGGGAAAAATAAAACTACCTTTGTTTGCAGATGACATGATGATTTATGTAGAAAATCCAAAAGAATCAACAACAAAAACAAAAAAAAAAATAGAAGAAAAGAAAAAAACTCCTGGAATTAGTAAATGATTATAGCAAGGTTACAAGATACAAAGTAAATGTACAAAAATCACTTTTGTGTATACCAGCAATGAGCAAATGGAGTTTGAAATTAAAAGCACAATACCATTTACACGAGCACCCAAGAAATGAAATATTTAGGTATAAATCTAACAAAATATGTGTAAGATCTATATGAGAAAAACTGTAAGGAATGAATTTAACAAATTAAATGGGGAGAAATTCCATGTTTCAATGATTCATGACAAGAATCAATATTGTCATGTCAGTTGATCTTGTCAACTTGACCTATAGATTCAGTGCAATCCCAATCAAAATCCCAGGAAGTTATTTTGTAGATATTGAAAAACTAATTCTAAAGTTTATATGGGAAGATTAAAATATTTACCAAGTCCTTCTGCAAGCCAGATCCTGGACCTGGCCTGAGGACAAGAGAGAAAAATCTCAGTCCCTTGTCCTCCAGGGGCTCCCAGTACTGTCAGTTCTTCAAATCCAAAGATAATAATTAAAATCCATCCCTTTCAAACTCTTTTAGCAATGGAACTCACCTTATAAGAAACCCTCTTGTATATGGAAGTTACTCAAACAATTATAAAACAATAGGATAATAGTTAAGGGCTTTAATGGAGGCATAAGCAAAGTGCAGAGGGAGATTCCATGTCAGAGATGGCATGAGAGGAGAGCTCTGGAGTAGAAGCTTCTAGGGTGATAGGAATCTCCCAGAAAGCTATGTGCAGAGAGAGGTTTCCAAGCATAAGGAAGAGTTTTGGCAAAGGCATGAGAGCTTGTCATGTTCTCGGAGCTCTCTTGGTTCTGACATGACCCTTCCAAGTTGTCCTAGAGGCTGCTATGTTCCTGTATTTTACTCCTGCTCAGTTTCTTCCAGGACCTTCTTGCTACATATCTCAGCCCTGCAGTTTTTATCCAACAGCCAGTGGAGCACTAAAGCTTTTAGTAAAAGCCACTGCTGTAGAGACATCCATGGGGCTCACACCCCCTCCTACCCAAAGGCATTCTGATTCACCTTCTCCCCCTTTCCAGCCCCCACAACAAGAGATGCTCCTAGCCTCACCCTTCATATATATTCAACTCACTTAGATGTTAGCACACAACAAAATGCTTTTTCAACCTGGTATTTTTAATGTCTTAAAGAAAAGGAAGAATAAGATGAATAAAAGCCCACAGAGCCCTCACCCATGTGTTGTTCACCTGTGCCTGAGGGTCTTTCTCCATTTGTTGTGTTGAGTGTTCCAAGGGGCAGGTCCATGTCTCTGAGCATGTGCCAGGTTCCTGTGACCTTTATTCCATGCTGACCTCTCATCATTTGGGCCACCATCCATATGCACCTGCACCTTGCATGGCCCACAAACCACTTCCCACATCAATGTCCACCTTCCCCTTTCCCTCCTCAGATAAACCATGTGAACTCTACTGCTCACCCCTTGGGAAGGAGTCCCCGCTGCTGGTGGCCGACAGAGTCCTGGATGGCACACCCTGTGGGCCCTATGAGACCGACCTCTGTGTGCACGGCAAGTGCCAGGTGACGTGTTTTCCTTGTGTCTTTGGTGGGGCTTTCTTTGGAGGGGAGCCTCCCTCACCCCAGAAGGTTTCAGGGAGGGGCAGAGCCCTGGGGAAGGAACGGATTTTCTCCATAAGGCACCCATGGTGCTGTCTCCTGCAGCTTGGCACCCCTCCCTCCCTCAGCAGTGACTGAGCATGAAGCTTATCTATAGGCCAGCTGGTAGTTGAGGTGGCTGGAAGAGTAGTGGCGACATCATAATCTCAAAAATCTTAAAATAACTTTAGCCATTCCGGTGAAGGGAAGAACAGGTAGAATGCTAAGGTAAGACTGGAAGATGTACGTGCATGTGTTTTTGGACAAGCTATGTTCTGTTCAGCTATAAAAGATCTCGTTGAGCTAAGCAGATTCCTTCACAGGTGGTTCAGTATGCTGAATTGAATGTGCTAGGAATTCAATTCAATATGCTGGCTTTGGGGACAACTGCAATTTAGTCCCCAAAGCCATCCTGGTGTTGGATGTCTGCAACTCATTAGAATGATGATAAGTAACATTCAAGAAGACAAAAGGAAAAAGAGAGGGAGGGAGAGGGGATGGGTAGAAGTGCACCTTCCACCTGCGTTAAATCTGCCTGAGCTGGGGGCTCACCTGAAGCTGGGCCCTCCTGACTCAAGGCTCCCTGGCCCAGCGTAACGGTCCTATTTGTCCATCAGAATGGCCATCCTCCTGATGTGTACAGCAGCTGGAATTGGGGTAGGAGTCAAGAGGGTGTGTGCCCAGAGGGCCATGACTCAGATGATGCCACCCTCCATTGTGCTGTATGTGCCATATTTCCTGCTGATTCAGTTGGGTCTGCACCTGTCATGAGAGAGTCCTCGCCCTCAGCCACAGACATGTGCCCTCCTCATGGTTGAGGCCAGGCTGCCTCAGCCGTGTCCTCAGCAGGTGAGCCCACTGAGAGCCGGAGGAGGCGGTGGCTCCTAGAGCCCTCAGCAGGCAGATGGATAGCAGGGTTGCTGTGCATTTGGCACAGAAAGGAAAACCAGGGCTTGCCTCTGATTTTCACTCTTCCTTGTTTGGCCTCCATTGACCAGCATCTGCAGCATGAGACTAATAAGCAAGGAGTCCACTGACCAAGGGCTTCTGAGGGGTCTTCTCATTTTGCTTGGAAAAGAGAAACCGGATCCCAGGAGCCATGTGCCTACTGATGCTTCGGGGCGCCCACACCTCCCAAAGTCAACACCCATCTCTGATGTCCAGATTCATGGAACTATTAAAAGCATGTGAAAAGTTTTAAAGTCTAGGGGTCACGGGAGAGAGAAACTATTATTCCCCCTAACTATACTTACACCAGAAACCTGCCTCCAGGCCTGGGACCGACTGACCCCATAAGGTAGCGCGTCTTGTTCTCTCTGCTTCCCAAGTATGGCTGAGGGCAGCGTTTTGGTGAATCAGTGAAGACAGACAGAGTAAAAGGGGAGGCAGGCAGCAAGACACACAAATGCAACCTCTAAGGTGATTCCTGGGGCCATTTCAACCCTAGTGGATTTTTTTTCCCTGCGAAGTCCAAACTAGTCCCCAAACGGGACTTTTCAGAAAAAAAGCTTGGCAATATCCAGACCCCTCTGGCCCTGCCTAGCTTTGTTATCAAATCCAGATATGCATGGGTGACAGGCACTAGGTGCCCAAGAGTCTTGGCAAGGCATCCTTCTGGGGAAGGAGGCGGTGATGGTGGTGGAGTTGGACCCTCAGGGCTGCAGCGTTGTCGTGGAGAACGTGCAGGGCCTTTGGGGGTGTGAACACAGGTCTTATCATTGTCACCAAAATGAGGAATTGCCGGCATTTCCCTATAAATCTGCTAGCAAATCAAGTGGAGGATTTTTTTCTTTCCTAACTTACACACTTCCAGGGCCCATCCTACAGTGTGGCGATGAACATTTCTTTAGGACAATTTTCCAAGTAAAAAGCACTTGTACCCTTTAGAAGGCACCATCTGAGCTACCTCTGGGCTGTTGCCAGCATCTTTTGCAATGTTCTTGCCAATGTGCAGACATTTCTAAGAGTCCTGAAATTTTCTGGCCAGTGGGGTCAATGTTAAGTGGCCAGACATGATTTCAGCTCTAAGTGATCAGTGCCAATGGGTCCCTTCTGTGACCTTGGTTCTTTTTTTTTTTTTAATGTTTATTTATTTTTGAGAGAGAGACAGAGCACAAGTCGTGGGGGGGGGGGGGGGGGGGGGGGAGGGACAGAAAGAGAGGGAGACACAGAATCTGAAACAGGCTCCAGGCTCCAAGTTGTCAGCACAGAGCCCCACGCACAGCTCAAACTTGCGAATTGGGAGATCATGACCTGAGCCAAAGTCGGACATTCAACCTATTGAGCCACCCAGGTGCCCCATGTGACCTTGGTTCTCACTGCACACTCTTCAGTTAGGGAACTTCCCTGCGCCATGACAGCAAAATATCCAGTTTTTCAGTCAGAACAATATGGGTGAGATGCCACCCAAGGTCTCTACCAGGTCTCTGCCAGCCTTCAAGCCAGAACCTGCCCTACACTTGGGCGTGATGGCAGTAACATGGGTACACCTGCCTTGCCATTCCCGGATGCCACCCCTTCCCTAACCCCCACCCCAGTCTCTCTCAAATGCCTCAAACGATCATTGCATTTACTGACAGCTGAAGTGAGACTAGCACTAACCAGGCACCACTGCTCAGCACAGGAGCACTAGGGCACACAGGTACAGACAGTGGCCCCTCTGGCCATGCTCTGTGGCAGGTGGGCAGGCTCATGCTCATCAGAGCCTTGCCCCACCTGTCAGTTCTCAGAACTGCCATCTCCTCTGCATGGATGTTCCCAAGTACCAGCTGCCTCCAGGCAGCCCACCGGTCCTAGCAAGAAGACCACCATCCTGGTAGGTGGTGGGAGCATGCACCCATAAGCACCTCATGAAGTCAAATCCCTGCAAAACAACTCACTTTTTGACGGAAGTTAAAAATACCACCTGTGATTTTTCTAACAGCACTTATTCCTCTGAGAGAAACTACAAAGGTTAAATTTAGCCCCTTGGGGAGTCCGTTCTCATAAGAATCCAAATGAGCAAAGTCAGAGTTAATAAAGTTTTATAAGAATGTTGAGCATACTTAAATAAGAGTATAAGAAATTAAATACAAGTACAGTATCGATACCTAGTTACAGTAATTGCCAAAGTAGAATGTTTTGGATTCCTGTGGTACTTGTGAATGAGTAAGGCAAAGAAAATTGGTTAAAGAGAAGAATAGTAATAAAACAAAATCTTGAGTTTAGTGAGCAAAGGATCTGTACCTATTCACCAATACTATTATCTAATTATATTGGATAAAAGGTAGAAATCATCCACATTTTGTGTAAGACAGCACTTACAGAAATACTGCCATGGTTCACTTACTAGCTTTTTCCTCTGTTCCCTTCAGCTATAAATTTTGCTATTTTAGGGTGGCAGAAGGAGTTCTGGGAAATTTTGAGAAGCACGGTGACGAGCTGGTAGGGAATGGAGGGGACAAGAGGCTCCCACATGGCATTTTGAGCAGATTCCACTAAGCTCCACAGAGCAGGCTGATTCAAACCAGAACACGAAACATGGAAATACCATTTTATTCTGCTTTTATGAGGACTGAGTGGAGTTTCATTTCAGTGAGTCACAAATTATTTCACATGCTGAAATGAAACTTAACAGCACTCATAAAAGTAGGAGCGAGCTGGGGAAAGAAACACAAACATTGTCTATTTTTCGGCAAGTCTGTATAAATCAGGACTCCCATCATCCGCAGTGCCTATGTTGACCTGCAGAGACAAAGAAATCAAGTTCATACGTTTCAAATGTACAACTTCCCTCAGAGCTACTGACCTTCAGTCGATGAGTCAAAGTGAAGGGTAGATCTGAAGATAACCTGAGACCAGGTACACTTGGCTATTCTTTAAGGCCTCATCAGCTCACGTATGCTCATAGGCATCCAATTAGGGTCCCACTTCTTTGAGATCCTTACTCGTATGCATATCCTGGGCTTGATAAACACCCAAAAGACTTTCAGGTCCCATAAACTTCCTCGGTGGAAGGACTGTGTCCAATTATCTGTGTTCCACCAGCTGCTGGCTTGGAGGAGAGCCTTTGATTACATACTGAAAAGAGAACAGCAGTGAGTGGATGCATGGGTGGATGGCTCCCCTGCTCTTAGGACTCTAGTGATTCTGGAATCTGGAGCCCATTTCAATGAACTATTTTCACTGTCCAGTGTTTCTTGGCCTCCCATTTTGTGTATAGTGGTCCATTAGGCAAATAGAATTACTTGTGGAATTTAGGAGAATTCTAAGACTCTGGCCTCAGAGTCCCCCTGTGTGAAGAAGGAGGTAACAAGCATGTAGGAAAACCTAACAGGTGTTTGTGCTTACGCCTATATTTCAACAACACCTTCCTTGTTGCTGCTTCTCCCCATGTCACAACACTGCAGTTGACATCTCTGAAGTGTGTGACTTTTGGTGCCGAACCTTTACTGACAGCAGGGCCTAAAAAGTCTGGAGTCATTCCCTGCACCCCCCTTTGTCTAATTAACTTCCCATTGCAACTTCTGGATTAAGCTGGCAGATGGAGCCTCACGTGGGACTCCACTAAACCGATGGTAAATGCAGAATAGCACAAACCATGATGGCGAAGAGAAGCAGAGGCCTTTGACAAAAGAAAGATACCACCTCTTTGTGGAGGGTGGAAGTAGGTGGAAGTTTCGTTGAAGGAACAAAGCAGCCGAGGCCAGAAATGAAACAAGAGGAGAGTCGCAATGGAAAAGAAAGCAGAACGCTCAAGGGAGTCTAGGACTTGAGAACAGAGTGTGGGAGTGAGGTGTGGGCTGAAAATTGAAAGAAGGCAAAGGGCCATACAACATGGCTGATCACGACTGGCCCTGCACTTGGAGCTTGATGGGCTGTTAGGTGATAAGCTCAATGCAAAGTATCAGGGGGCTCCTTTCCAAAGTCGTGTGATAAACTGTATAAGGACAACTGAGGCAGATGTGTGACCTCGGCACTTGAGCACACACTCACCCTCCTGAGTTTAGGGGTGAACTCCAGCTTTCCTGCCACCACTCCCAAATAGAAGCCTGCCACATGACCCCTCCCACCCCCAAATATAGAGCCCTTTCAGTCTACCTTTCTGTACCTCATTCTCAAATACGAGTGGTCAACTGGAGATCAACAGCTATTTGAAGAAAACCAGCAGCAGGAACAAGAAAGACCAAGAAAAACAAACAGAGAAACTGACCCTGGCAGAAAATTGGGATAATCATAGAATTCTCCACAGCTAAATTATCAATCAAGCATGTGGACAAAATAATTACGAGACACAGAAGAACTTAGAAATTTTATTTTCCATGGATCCATTCTGAGGAAATTATGTGTAGTTTAATAAGACAAAGGTAAAGTGAAAAAAAAAAAAAAAAAAAAAAAAGGTAAGCACAGTAAGAGTTGGTGCAACTAACACAGAAGCCCAGGAAACACTGGGCTGGGGGCTGTGCCGCTGGCCTAAAAGCATTCAGTTAAAATTAAAACAAGAAGTTAGTGGCATCCCTCCAACAGAAGAGACTGAATGAAGCATAGTTGGAAGATAGCTATGAAGTTAAAGAGTGCAAGTGCTTCTATTCCTGGTCAAAAGAAAACAAAAAAACAAAGGCCATCCAAACCTATATGAGAAAGTCCCAGTTCAAATAAGAGACAATAAACTTCACCACTGGGGAAGGGTTGCTGGCTGGCTCAGGGTGCATAAGAGAGAGACAGAGGTCCCATTCTGAAAATCAAAGTCTCCTGATCCCAGTTTGCCCAGGGCCCAGCTCGGTAAGAAGGCATCATTCTTGTGCATTTATTGAACACCTGTGATGTGCTTAACACCATGCTGGCTGCTGGGATCAGGTGTGGGGGACAAGAATACAAGAAGTCACAAGAAGTCTTAGAATTCTCCTAAATTCCACAAGTAATTCTATTTGCCTAATGGACCACCATACACAAAGAATTGTAAGACACCACCCTCCACGCGCTTACAGTCTGTCCCGAAGATGAGACTTAAGCAAAACCCTAACAACCAAAGGTGAAGTCATAATTGAGAGCCAGTGAGATTTGGTTTAGACATAGCAGAAAGTATATAGGGTAGAACTGGGTTCATTCATTCATCAAATATTTATTGAGCACATTTCACGTGCTAAGCACTAACGTGTGCTAGATGTTCAACGGTGAGCAGGACTGAGAGGGTCCCTGTCCCCATGCAATGTGCAGACGAGAAACACATAAACTCACAAACATGGTCTCTCCAAGGACTGGTCCATGTGAAGAAGAAAATGGTTTCATAGATTGAGAGGGGGATTGTAGCTGAGGAAGACTGAATGGCATGGTGGGTCTCTCCAGGGAGATGGCATTTATGGAAGATCCAGCCTCATGAAGACAGAACAGAATGATCCAGGCAGAAGGTGCCTCCAATGCTGGTAGGTTCCAGAAGCAGAGGAGATCTGGGTGGCAGGTGCTGGAGGAGTGGATGTGAGGGCAGAGGTGTCAGGGCCCACACCCTACAGGGCCTCAGGCCATGACAGGAATCGAGATTTCATTCTGTCGGGAGTGGAGGGATTGAAGCAGAGGTGTGAACCCACCTTGGTTATGGAGAATCAGCTGTGTGGGGCCTGAATGGAACCCAGGAAACCAGGTAGGGGGTTGTTAGGGTGAATCATGTAGCTGAGAGGCAATGGGACTGGGAGGAGATTGGGTTCAGTGTGCATTTAGAGGACGAGGGAGGAAAGCTGAGGTGATGAGCAGGTGTCATGGCATCGTGGAGCATCTTGAATCCCTAAGTGTGGACGTACTCCACCATGGGTCTTCTCATCTCTTAGGTGAAGATCAATCTGGCAGCAAAGGGGAGGAAACAGGTACAATAGGTCATGTCCCGAATAGTGAGGGTCTAAACTGGGCTGTGACCATGAGCGTGGAGAAAAAGTAGACACTACAGTCTATTAGGGGACAAAGCCACCAAGTCAAAGAAGATGGAGAAATGGCCACTATATGTGGTGACCAGGAGGTTGTCTGTTGCTGGTGATCTTCTACCGAGCAGGGGCAGGATTCTGCGGGCAGAATCCAGGTTTCAGATCACCAAAGATGGATATTTCTCACGTCTGGGAGAAATGGCTGCACTGTCCATGGCTCATCCTGTCCCCTCCTCCAGCACAGCGTGCTGAGCCCTAAAGCCTTTCTAGGCTTTTTGTGTGTTTCACAGGGACTGCCTCTACCAAAAAAGAGCTTGTGCTTTCCCCACCAGTTCCCTATCATCTTGAGCCTTTGATTAATTATGCCCCCGGCAGTGTCCTCCCCTGGTGTCCTACATACCCCAGTTTGTTAGCAGAACAGGGCTCAGACCTGCAGATGCTGACCAGGAACTTTAAGACCTGCTCTGAAATCTCAGAAATCGGTAGCAGGAATGCCTAGTGTATGTGGAAAAGTAACTGCTAGGGATCGCTAGGAAAGCATAGGAAGATCCTAGAATTCATTGTTTGGAGTTTGCTTTGGTTTGGTCATCTTGCCGTCTTAGAACACCAGTCCTCATAAATACAATTGTTAAAACTCCTCTAACATTCAGAATTAATGAGTTTTATGCTTTGGTAACTTCCATTTTGAAAAAAAAAAAAATCCCAGTCCCTTGCAAAAATATTCTATGTCACTTGCACTAACTGTGGGGCAAAGGGAGAAAATGCCACTATTGGCAGGTTAGTTTGACGTCTCTTCTTTGCCTCTGTGATTGCTGCTTCTTAGACATTGACATCCCTTGTGTGCCCTGCCTTCAAACACACTAGGTGCCTAAAATAATACCAGACAGTGGGCAGAACATACAAACCTGTGCTGACCCCTTGGGTGTCTCGAAGAATTAATACAAAGGGTGACCATGTGTCCTTGTTTGCACATGATCTGAGAAGCCCACTGGGGCAGACAGTGACCTGCTGCATGGGGGCGCTGCTTGATATTATGGGAGAACCCACCTGTGGATGACCCTCTGGACACTGGCTCTCTCTGCATGTTTCACGAAGAGGGACCAGGGGAAGGATGTGGTCCTGCCTACTTTCTCCTTCCCTGTCTTCCTTTTTTGGAGAGGGCAGGGGTTCTGTGGAAGGACAATTACCTTTTGAGCCCTACTGTGCTCAGATAAGGTACTAGCTGTCCCCCATCCCCTTAGGGGGAGGATGGTCTGTGTGCTGTCTCCATCTGTCCTGACAGCACCCACCTGTCACGAGGGTCCCAAGAAGTGAGCCAGAGGAGAGGTCATTTTTTTTAACCTCTGAGGTTGAGGTTGAGGTTAATATTCCAGTTTATAGAATGGGTAAACTGAGGCTCCTATCCAAATCTGTAATTATTCTCAGGATATGCATAGTGACCACAGCCTTGAGCATGACATTTGTGGAAGAGAAGCTTATGGCCTGCCTGCCTGGGTAATTTAGCCCTAATCCAGAAGGCAGTTAGCCTACAATTTGAAGTCATGTCTGAGTTACGTTTGCTCTTGGAGGTGAAGTTTTAGCAAAGGAGGCTGGTTTTTAAAATTGAAACAAGATGCTGGGTGGGGAAAGGGGAGAAAAGAGCAGAGCACTTTCCGCCTGTATCCAGCCATTGACAGTTTTACACATAAGATGATGTGAATCCTACAAGCAAGGCTTATCGAAGGCTCCAGATCTGAGTTTCCGTTTCCCTGGTGGAGAGGGGTAGAAGTGTAACCACCCTGTGAGCGGAAGGACCGAACAGCATCCGGGTGATCCGTGAGGCCCTCAGTTGAGGGCATTTGGGGTTTTGTAACTAGAGAGTGTGTCATGGTGGAACCTCCCACGGATCATTTACCTGCCCTGGGCACCATTGTAGGGGGGGATCTGCTTCCTGAGAGTATAGGGGAACCAGCCTCTGTTGTCCTTGTTGCTCTGCTGGCCTCCCCCACATGCCTCCAGGACACCTCAGCCCAGAACTGCTTCAGCTCAGGGGTGACAGAGGATGGAGGCAGCAGTAGTTACTTTCCCAGTGGGAACTCATGCCTCGGGTCTTTCAGTGGCACAGGGCGTATCAGTTAAGTAGACACTGCCTCCTCGGGACACAGAAAGCTCAGCGTCCGTGGCAGTGGCCGTCTCCATGAGGGGCTCTATCTCTGAGCTCCAAACCTAGCCCAGTGGTCTCCCAATCTGACCTGGGCCCACAGCATTGCCTGAGAACTCCCTGGGGAAGGCAGATTCGTGGGCCCCGCCCTAACAATGGGTGACCCGCCCAGCCCTCCAGGAGATTCTGGCATGCTGGAGTTGGAGAACAGCTACCCCACGTGATCTTGTGGCTCTGGGCCTGGGAGATCTTTGGTCTACCCTAGAAACTGACCACCGCTGGTCAGACTGAGAGGAGTTGTTCCCTTTAGGTTCTCCAGAACATGCAGAGCAAGACTTTGTCTGAAAGGGCATACCATCTGCATAGACTAATTTTAGCTCTCAAGAACAATTGTCCCAATCAAAAAAATAAGCAGGTGATCATGTTTCAGAAAGGATCCTCCATTGTCTCAGATCCAGATCTAAGCCCATGCGCTTTAGATGCTTTATTTGGCCCCCTGAGAGGAACAGACACTGATGAGGATGGGCCGCACTGGCTTGCCTGGAAATATCCTAGACTCTCAGAAAAGAGGCAGGTGCTAGTTCCGTGCAGGCCAAGCATGCCCTAGCAGCCTCACAGACATCAGGCCTTGCTGGGCTCCCAACTAACTTGGACTTCTTCCCGGAAAAAAGGGAAATCAATGCCAAACATTATATCTACTTAAACTCTGGATCCCCTGAGGTCTAAATCAGTACTGGTCAGAGCTTCGCTGCCGCATTGTGTACATGTTCTTTTTGCCACATTTCGGGAGCCGTGGCAAGAATATCAGGAGGAGTAGAAAATTGCTCCCTAACTTGCCTCTGCTTGTTTGGGGCCAACAGCATCTCCTGCCAGGATTGGCCATGAGGGCACCTAGTGCTGGTCTGGCTGTGCAGGCGCTTTGCAAGTGCTCACTTAATCCACAGCCTTTTCTCCTTCTCATTTGTCTCTTTCCACCGAGGTCCTTCTTTCAGGGGACTCTGGGAGAAGTGGTTTGTTCATCTAGGAAGGTGTGTGTTCTCCTAAGCGCCCTTCCTCCCAGTGGGGTCTTTGCCCTGTTCCTCCCTGAAGCACCTCCCACATCTGTCCTTCCAGCTTCCCAGTGAACTCCTGCTCTGGAAGATTGCCAACTGCACACTTTGCCTCCTTGTCCTGATCACCTAGCCAAAGGGCACGTGGCCTTTTGAAATTCTGGCGCAGATGCTCTCCTCACTTTCCTTTTTCTCGTGTTCTTTTAGCTTCTTTATTCTACATTCTTGCAAACCCAGCAGGCTTTGGGAAGGGGCCCTACCCTCTCCAGAATGCCTCCCAGTGACCCTGGTCCTTGACTGAAGACAATCAGGGGAGATTCCCAGGCAGCCAGGGCTGGGAGGCAAGAGGTGAGGTACTGCTCCTGGCCCCACCAAACAACTTGCTGTGTGGCCTTCGATTCGTCAGGTGCCATCATTGTGGCTGGCGGAAAGGTGGTCTGGACAAAGTGGGATGCTAACTTAGAACATCTAGAAGCTATTTAATCAGGAAACCCTAACAGAGGTACCAGATAGGGATGGCAAGCCAGCAGGAGTGTGGTTAAAAGATAACAGGAAGTCCACATCGTTAGAGTCTAGAGCTCAGAGCACCTGAGAGAGAGGGAAGCCACGTGTGGCGACATGTCAGGATGACATGAAAGAAGCCAGTGTTTGGGGGCCGGAAGCAAGCTGGAGCTTTAGAACCCAAAGGAGCAGCACAGATTGACAGCACACGTGCAGCCAGGGCCCTCGCTGACCATGCTGGTTGAGCAAAATTTTGGATCGTGGCTGCCTTGGATTCTTAGCCCATATAATTTTGTATCGAGCAACTTTGCAATAATCAGCCGGCAGTCCCGATCATGAATCTAGGCAGCTCCTGCAATGTTCTCCAGGCTCCGGGTCCACTGTGGCAGCCTGTCTTCCTCCAGGCTGTTCTTGGGTGCAGCCAGGTGTTGCAGATGGCGTCTGGGTCTCCATGATCCCCAGGCCCACCCAGACCTGCCGGGCACAGGATCCCGGAGTCTGTGCCTTGACAGCCCTCCTAGAGAGGCGGATGCACATTCCCGTTGAAGACCCACTCCTATCATGAAGCAGGGGGTCCTGATTAAGTTGGGGAGCCGGGAGGTCATGAACTGTTCAGCCAGCTCCACTCCACGCCCTGCTGGAGTGGGGTGCAAGGAGGGAAGCCCCTGGCCAGATTCACCCAAGCATCATGGGAAGGAGTGAAATCACCTTGGCCTGAGTTATCTGGCTGTTGACTTCCTTATGGCCTGAACCGTCAATCCCTAATGCAGGGCACGGGGCAGTGGAGAAACTCCGTTCTTGTTCTGGAAGTACTCACTTCCGGGGGGAAAGCGGAGTTTCAGCAATTTAGCCAACACATACTCCGTGTTCGCCAGAATATAAAGTTAGATGTGTTTTTTTGCGGAATATAAAATTCTCACGCATTTTTTTTTTTTTTGTTTTTTAAGGAAAAACAAGAGTTCACAATCTTTTCCCAGTTTTCCCACACTGACTTGGGCTGTGCCACCCAGAACCACTCTGGGTCAGGTTACTCTTCTCTGCCCTCACACATGCCTTTTTGAAAGTTTTGAGAGACATGGGTCTTCTTGGGCTCAGTCTCTACAGGGAAATGGGGGGGTCTCATGTCTTCAGCCATGTCTCAAGGAGCTCTGGGCTTCCTGGCCTCAACAGAAAAGTCAGTGTGGTTTGTGCACACTGTTCTGTTGGCTGTTAGAACCCAGATACAGGTGCCCCACACAGCCCCAGGGAAACATGAATTCTGTGAAGTTGTGGCCACACCAGTGGGTGTGTGGGAGTCAGAGGCATGGCCTCTGCCTCAGGAGGTGCTAGAAAGGCCAGGCCTCAGGCCTCAGTCTGACTTCGGAGGCATAAATATGTGCCTTTCTGGGTCCCCTCCTCTGTAACAAATAATAAAAAATATGTCTGGCAACTATGTGGGTATAAAAACAGATATAATACAAGCTGGATTCTATTCATTTTTTTCTCTTCTGATTTTGATTTTTGTTTTGCATTTATTTATTTTTGAGAGAGAAAGGGAGACACAGAATCCAGAGCAGGCTCTAGGCTCTAAGCTGTCACCACAGAGCCCGATGCCGGGCTCGAACCCACAAACCGTGAGATCATGACCTGAGCTGAAGTCGGATGCTTAACCGACTGAGCCACCCAGGTGCCCCTTCTCTTCTGATCTTGAAATAAAATATTTTCGTGGACTCTGAGAGTCCGGCAGGCCCCAGGCACCATGCCTGCCAGGTCTGTTGGAGAAGTCAGCCCTGTAGAGATTCTCCTGGAAGATCCCTCTGAGTCTTAGACACAGAATAACCCGGCCCTTTGGTTGTTCAGAAAATCGGCTGTGATGGCATCATCGGGTCCGCGGCCAAGGAAGACCGGTGTGGGGTCTGCAGTGGTGACGGCAAGACCTGCCGCGTAGTGAAGGGCGACTTCAGCCACTCTCGGGGCACAGGTGAGTGCGAATCCCGAGGGACAGGGGACCCTGGCCATTCGTGGGGGGCGGGGAGGGTGTGGGTGAGGGGGAGCCCCGAGGGTTACTGCCGCTGCAGGACAGCCTGTTTATAGATTGTAATTCCTTTACCCAAAGCCAATGATCACACACCTTCTAGTTGATAATAGGTGACCTGGCCCTTCAGTTTTATGATTTCTGAAAGGCAAAGAGAAAACAGTTTAGCCAGATTATCTTTAGGTTCCTAGAAGCGAGCGGTTTCCCTATGGTGGCCAGTGGTGCTGCCCTGACCTGCCCAATGGGCTCCCCTGCGCTTTGCATCAGCCTGTCTTCCGATGTGACACTTGGCCAGGTCATTTTTACCTATAGACAGAAGATTCTCTGAGTGTTCTGTCAGCTAAAGTAGGACCGCATTTACACACATCCCTAAAACACACATGAAGCCGAATGTTCCAGGAAGTCTGAGCTGCCTCTCTGGCAACTGTGAATGCAGAAGAGAGGAGTCTCCTGTTTCCCAGATGTAGACCTCCCCCAACACTGTGCTTACAGAGGTCCATCCAAGTTCAGCTGATGGGTCTTCGGAGGCTTTCTGCTAGAACTATCTTTGCAGCTGTGGGCTGCTTAGCCCAGAGGTGGGAGATGGTTTCTGATCGCCTGTCCTGGGGGACACTAGCTTATGATGTTCAGGGATGTGTCTGGGTTGACACATAACGAGGGGAGCATGAAGCAGACAAGTCCTCTGGGGAGAGAGCTCTTCTCAGAGCCTTAGTGAGTGTCTGCTCGCCCAAGTGCGACATCACCAAGGTAGCTTGGTGGCGGAGCTGAGCTGAAAAGTCTCTATTCGAATTTGAACGATTACTTTCCATAGAAGCTTTTCCCTTCAATTTTACCCCACAGGGGAACACAATCACAGGTAATCCTCTCTGTCCCACAGAACAGGCCTCTGGGAATGAGGCAGAGAGGAGAAGTCTGTGTGTGCTCCCCCTCTCCTCTATCTGGATAGAAGACCTGGTCTAGCGGAAACATTCCTTCTTGATACCTTGCAGAAAGGGCAACCTATTGCACAAGGATTTTGCAGGATCTGGTGAAAGCAAAACCAGAGGCAAATGTAAGCACAAAATCTAATTTTAAACTTTTGCTTAGGAAGTGCATTTCAGGCCTGGTTTCTGGATTTTAAAGACAGGTGCCCAGTCTACAAAATAGGACACTTGTGTGAGAATCTGTGCCTGCTGCGTGGCTCCTGAGGTCAACTGAGGAAAGTAGTGCTAGAGCAAGTCAGTTTGGGGGGAAAGTGCCCTCCGAAGCTACACCTTCCGGGACAGTAGTCACAGGCCACTTTAGGCTATTCAAATTTTAGTTATAGGGACGTCTGGGTGGCTTAGTCAGTTAAGTGTCTGACTCTGGATTTCATCTCAGGTCATGATCTCACGGTTCATGAGTTTGAGCCCCACATGGGACCCTGCACTGACAGTGAAGAGCCTGCTTGGGGTTCTCTGTGTCCCTCTCTGTCCCTGCCCCACTCGAGCACACACGCGTGTGCACTCTCTCTTAAATCAATGTTTAATTTTTTTTTTAATTATAATTAAAATTAAACAAACTTAAAAGTTCAGCCCTCGGTCCTACTAGCTACATTTCAAGTGTTCCATTGCCACAGGTGGCTAGTGGCTCCTGTGCCAGACAGCACAGAGAGAGAACATTTCCATCATCGCAGAAAGTTCTCGAACAACACTGCTCTGGAACGTTGGTGATTTCTATTTGTTTTGACATGTCTAATGGCACTTTCTGTGTTTGGATCCCCAGCTCCAATCTGCCATGAGACTCTGACCTTGCCTACTTAGCAACAAAACCTCTGCAAGTTTTAGTACTGATTTTTTAAAAAGTGGGGGAGAGATTAGAACCTTTTATTTAAATTGGGGCACCTGGGTGGCTCAGTTGGTTAAATGTTCTACTTTGGCTCAGATCATAATCTCATGGTTTGTGAGTTTGAGCCCCATGTTGGGCTCTATGCTGACAGCTCAGAGTCTGGAACCTGCTTCGGATTCTGTGTCTCCCTCTCTCTCTGCCTCTCTCTCTGCACCCTCCGTGGGTCTTCGCTCTCTCTCTCTCTCAAAAATAAATAAACATTAAAAAAAAAAAGAACCTTTTATTTAAATCAAATGTTGTTCAGTAAACTGAGCTAACTCCAGTTGCTCCCTTATGTGGAAGGCAAGTTGAACACATCTGTGCCCACTCCTGCCCCCGGGGCAATTCAGTAGAACACTAAGGGTGGTTCTGTCACACACCTTTGAAAATCTCCATTGGAGGCAACATCGCAGCTCATTTCCAAGAGAACCCCAATGGGGGTAAAAAATGTTCTCTGTTTTTTCCTGGAGTCTAATCTGCTTGTTGACCTTTGATCTCATCGTGAGTAGATGCATTCTTCCAATCACAGTAACTTTTTTTTTTTCTTGCCTCCCCTTTCTTCATCCTACCTGTTCACAGGAGGAATGTGGGCAGGAATGTGTAGGCTTCCTCCCAGGGAGGTCAGGATTCTGGGGCTCTGGCAGCCAGTCCCCTGTGGAGGGACAGAGAACCATTGGAAGCCTCCTGGGGGTAGCTGCCCCCACCCAGGCCTGTGGTTAATGTGCTTCCTTCCAGCTTCTGGCGCACAAAAGCCCTAGCAAACCTTCAGAGAAAGATAAGCACCCATAGCCTCACCCACCTGGAAAAGTTCTGTCCTGAGCAGTTGCCAGATGTCACATCTTTGTTTTAAAGTCTGAAGTTGTTTTTCCCAAGTGTTCACCGTCTGTGAGCAGAAGCTTATATCATTGTGGATTCTGCTTACAGAAGATGTGCATGAAATGCTCACTCACACATAAATGAATTGCTATTTAACATAGTTTCATCAACCCTGTAATCGTGGTCTGACATTCTGGAATGCACATATACAGAGATACTGACAAAGGGTCACCAATAGTCCACTTACCCAGCAAACATTTATTCAACACTACTACATTTTAATTTTTTTAATGTTTGTTCTTGAGAGAGAGAGAGAGAGAGCATGAGCAGGGGAGGGGCAGAGAGAATGGGAGACCCAGAATTCGAAGCAGGCTCCAGGCTCCGAGCTGTCAGCACAGAGCCTGACACGGGGTTTGAAACCACGAACCATGAGATCATGACCTGAGCCGAAGTTTGGACGCTTAGCCGACTGAGCCACCCAGGTGCCCCAGTGCTACTACACTTTGAACGTGAGTTGTACAGAAATAAAAGCTAGAGGTTCCCCAAGTCGGTCACAGTCAAGGGAGGGAACCCCCAGGCAAGCAGCTTGAGTGTGAGGCCAAAGCATCTCAGTGGGGGGTGCTGCGGGGCCTCAAATTCTCCTGGGCCACCTGGCCCAGGCCTGCTGAAAGATGAGGGTGGTCCCCAAGCCCTAAAAGGCCAGTAGAAATTAACTGACAGTGGGGGTGGAGGAAGGGCATTTCAGGCTGAAGGAAAAACCCAATTTAGGACTGGTATAAAGCCCCAGGTCATATAACATCTGGGTGACTCCAAGTGTGGCTGGATGGATTCAGTAATCCTGTCAGTTTAGATAGGAAGGTAACTTTCATCTTAGCCCAGCTCCTAAAGATTGGGAAAAGGAGGAATGTCTTATCACCCTTAAGGGTAAATATCAAAAAGAAATACCATACCAGAAAGATAACAAGTAATCAAATGCAGGATTTTTGCCCAATTATCTGAAGTCCTGACCCTTGCCTGAACCCTTCTGGGTTTTTTCACCTAAGTGCTTGAGCTGAGAATCCAGAGCAGACCCACACAGGGACCGTGTCCACATCCCCCAGGGTATCCCCCTCTTGGGTCCTTGTGAGGTCAGTGTTGGCTGTTTATTACACCCCCTGGCCTATTGACTCCTGACTTTGAAGCACCGAGGCCCTCAGCAACTCGGCTATAGGAGGGATCTGCTCGAATTGGCTGTCGTATTACTTCCTGGATGGATGGAGGGCTTGCACATTCTCAAGCCTTTGGTTGAGTTCAAACAGTGGAGTTTTTTAATTTAGAAATTTGGAAGTTCTAAACTGAGGGTTGATGGGGGGTGGGAGGGAGGGCAGGGTGGGTGATGGGTATTGAGGAGGGCACCTTTTGGGATGAGCACTGGGTGTTGTATGGAAACCAATTTGACAGTAAATTTCATATATTAAAAAATAAAAAAAAAAAAGGAAAGAAAAAAAAAAAAGAAATTTGGAAGTTCTTGGTGTGCTGCCTTCACCTCCTTCACTAAATTGTCATTGTGACATTTGTATCTTTCTGCTGTGCTCCTCCTCAGTGCTACAAAGGAGACTAGTACCCACCGAAGTCCCCACCAAGAACCACTCTATGGGTTCCGAATCGCATTACCCTTGCTTTCAAAGAGAACCTCCTTAAACTATGAATTTTTAAAAGAGAAGGTGATGTCATCTATCCCTTTTGAGTGCGGATGGATCCTCAAGTCACATATTTATTTATTCAGTAATTACCTTTAGAACCTCTGTCACGTGCCAAGTCTCTCGGTGTGGGGTATGCAGGTTCTGTGGAGAAATTTACCCTCTATGATAACAAATAATGAGCCTTCTCTCCACCATGATTAAGAACACCAGTCTCAGTTCTGGAAATGTGCATGTAAATCAAGTACAATATACTTCTTTTCCTCAGTCAAGAATAATCCTTGTACGAAGGTGTCCACGTGTGTGATGGCAAAGGCTGTTCCCAAGTGTTTCTCATGTAAGATGTTTATATATTATGTGCAGTACCAGTGGTTACATGTGTGGTGTGGGATTCTTTCCTCGCTTACATGCCTGAATGTTTTCTGAGCACAGTCGAC
The DNA here is from genome assembly GCF_018350215.1 of Panthera leo. Lineage (NCBI taxonomy): Eukaryota > Metazoa > Chordata > Mammalia > Carnivora > Felidae > Panthera > Panthera leo. The sequence goes on along the minus strand of NC_056684.1, from coordinate 18,286,337 downwards.
GGGAATGAGTCATGCATGAAGCCACGGATAAACACAAAGGCCATTAATCACTTACATATAATTGATGTGTAGGACTGATTGCGAAAAAGAAAAACTGTAGAGTAAAACCAATTTTAAAGCTAAAAGGTAAAGGGTTATGAGACTGGAGACCAGAAACATGCATTAGTGTGCCATGGATACGTCTTCATTCTCAGCCACACCTGACACTTCGGCAGAAAATGCGAAGACGTGCCAGAGAATTTGCCGAAGGTGGCACTTTCTTCCATAGTGAAGTCTCCATACCACAGGGTTGGATTTCCCAAAGGGCAGGGGATAACATCCTCCTGGTCTTCATACTAGAGATAAGGTCATGGCCTTGCTTTGGCCCACCTACACTGACCTCACGTTCTGGGAACTGAACAAGGGTATTAGTCTGGCCCCCCGGGCTTCCCAAACAATGAGGTCTTTCCAATTAGACCCAGAACAGCCCTTAGGGATAAACATAAAGATAGAGGTATTCTCATAAACAACTTTTGTAAAAAGGGAAAACTATAAACTTACACAAAAGCCTAAGTATTTTATAAGAAAACTACAAAAAAAAAAATTGAACTTTGGTTTCTTTTACATGTTTGATACAATCTTGTGAAAGAGCTCCAGGCCACATAGCCAGAGTTTTACCTGCATTCCATCATGGTACCTTGCCAGTTCAATGGTTTTCTTTCAAAGACAGTTAATGTTACTAAAAACACAAAAAGTGATCATCTAAAAGCAAGGCTACTTGGGGAATTCAGACAAAAATTATTTTGCAGGGGAACGTGTTCATAGCCTGGTGATATGAACTCCTCAGAAGATTTAAGATCGGTTTCAAGTCAACATCACACTGATGTTCCTTCTAACTACTCGTTCTTACAGCAAAAATTACCTGTCCTCCCAGGAGGATGGCAAAGGCATTGAATTTTATCCACGGCTTCCTCATGAACCCAAATCACATCCCTCTAACTGGATTTCTCCTACTTGATTGCAGAGACTAGAATGAAAAATTATTCCAAAGATAAAGTCCTGCTACGCTACCTCAAATGTGACTTTATCTTGTGAATTCTTAGAGTAAATCACCCCCCCCCCTTTAATTATATTTCATGCCTAGTCAACATGTGGTATCTGGCTTCTGCATAGGGGGCCATCTGGTTTGAGGGATGACAGCAGGGTGCTCTGGGACTTGGTGATGGGACTCTTACCATTTCTGGTCACTTTTTACACCAACTTCAGCATGGGCTTTGAGCTGTGAGTCAAAGTAGGGGCCATCAGACAGAGGACAGTGAGGTAGAGGTGGTTTCCTTGCTCTGTGGACAAAACACTTGCCTTCCATTTCAGGGATTGTCTCTTTGATTGGTTCCCTGCAGGTCATGAGCAGAGGAGCTCATCTTAGAAAGGTTAGCAGAACCCATGAATGGCAGTGATTCCTCTGCTGTGTTATTCAGGGGTCACCTGAGGATAAGCCTCATCTACCCTGAGCTTTTCACTGTTCATCTGCTCTACCCCCCAGCGTTCTTGAGAGAAGAGAGAAAAAACGGGTGCCTTTTCGGTATTATTATTTGTGCCAAAGTTAAGTTTAAACACAGGCATGGTGACCAGACATTGGTTGCAAACATACTACCTTGCTGGGGAATGTGGAAAATGAACTAATCTGGATCTTGGTGGATGTATCCAGTGCCTCAGATTCTAGCAGCCTAGTAATGTTCACACTAAGGTTTGTTAGTCACAAAATAGAAAGATTCCATTAACAGCAGCTTCTCTCCGAGAATACTTCAGCTCTCCAAGCAGATCCTTATTCCCGGGTCAGTTCTGCGGTTTAAATGGAGATTCCTCTCCAGAAGGGTTTGAATCACATTGACCCCAAACAGTTTTTGTCTCTGCTTTTGACATTTTATTGTCTTATATCCCTAGAATCCAATAAGTCTTCAAACTCCCCCAGAAGGAATGGATTTCACTGAGAGAAATCTGTGGCACAAAAGCCAATGTTGTAATCCTAAAAGATGTGTTTTGTTGTTGTTTGGTTTGGTTCTGTGTGTTTTGTTGTGTTTTTGGTGGCCAGACTTTTCAAGTAGAGAAGCATTACTAGAGTAAAAACTGTTTTTAATCAAAAACCCCTGCCTCACGCTGTGAGGACTGGACAGTGCAGGGGCCGCGTGCAGCAGGCTGTTTGGACGAGCCAGCACTGCCCTTCTCTGTGGCTGGGGGAAGTGTCTGGAAGGAATCACGTTGGAGGACCACACCCCGGCTGGTTCCAGTCATCCTGCCTGGGAATCAGGATGGATCAGGGCACTAGAAGTAAGACAACCGCTGCCCTCAGGCTGAACTGTGTTTACATCTGGGGAGTCAAGTAGAACATGTATTTCGGAAAGTTCTGGGGCTGGATCTGTAGTAACAATGCCCAGACATTTGCTGTCTGTGTGGCAGACGCTACCAAACTTTCCATCAAAGATGGCCGGTTGAACAACAAGTACTTCCTGTCTTCCTGAGCTCAACTTAAAACGAATGAAAAGGAGCCTATGATAAGGTCTGAGGAGAACAAGGACATCTCAGGTGGACAATTCATACACATATGAATCTGAATTAATAGATTTGGATTTGCCACAATAAACAAGACTCAATGCGAAAGCCCCCCACATCTCAGTGGCTTAACACAAAAGTTTATTTCTTGCTCATGTTACATGTCCAGCATGGGGAGGTAGGAGGGTGTGTGTGTTTGGGCCACTCATGGACCTGGGCTGACAGATTTTATTGTTCAGATGCCACCACAGCCACCTTGGCAGGAAAAAGGGAACACAACAAATCAGGTCCTGATGCTCTTAAAGCTCCTATGTGCACCTCAGTTTTACTCACATTTTTAAGGTCAAAGTATGTCACATGGTCCCACAATTTTAAGAATGTAGGGAGATGCATCCTTAACATTTCTGGAGAGAGACCTGGAAATATTTGGTGACCAGCACCACGGCACACAGCTCCTATAGCTGACGTTCTGCTATTCTGGTTGTCAGCCCTCAACAATGGCTCCCTGCCCCTCAGCTGAAAGCCAGCCCTCGTGGTCACCAAACCCCATCTGTATATACAAAGACAACCCATCTTTGGCCTCCTTCTTGAAGGAGTCTCAACACAAAGGGGAGAGCAAGGTAAGATGAAAAGATGGGAAAAGATCACTCAAATAATAGAAATACAAAATCTCTACCAACTGTTCTTAAAAAGATCCAAGATGTGACTGTATTCATAAAACTAGTATGGAATGTTCTAAGAAGAAACCATCAGAAAACAAAAAGATCTCAAAAATATGTCTCTCAAATTAAAAATATGTGATAAAGAGCTTCATAAAAAAACAACAAATGATGGAAAAAATGTTTACAATAAGTCTAGTAAGTAAAGAGTTTGGGTTCAAAACATTAAATATATATTGATAAGTACTAAGGGATATATATATATATACACATTTTTTTTTTAATTTTAGAGAGAGAGCTCCCACGAGTGGGGGAGAGGGGTGGAGAGAGAGAGAGAGAGAGAGAGAGAGAGAGAGAGAGAGAGAGAGAGAGAATCTTAAGCAGGGTCCATGCTCATTGTGAGGCCCCCAATGGAGGGCTCAATCCCCCAACCCTGTGATCATGGCCTGAGCTAGAATCAAGAGTTGGACATCAACCAACTGAGCCATCCAGGTGCCCCTAAGATATACTTCTAAAATTCCTGCTCATCAAACTAAAAAAAAAACAAAAAAACAAAAAACCAGCCAGTAGAAAACATGGGTGATGCTTATCAACAAGGCAGTTAACTGAAAAGGATATGCAAATAGCCAACCAATATATAATAAGATGCCAAGCCACATCAATAGTGAGGGAAATGCAAATGAAATCTCCAGCATAATTTTTTTGCATCTATTAGATTAGCAAATATTAAGATTTATGGACTTCAAGCTGTATTACAAAGCTGTAATCATCAAGACAGTATGGTACTAGCATAAAAGCAGACACTCAGATCAATGAACAGAATGGAGAACCCAGAAATGGACCCACAAACATATGGCCAACTAATCGTTGACAAAGCAGGAAAGAATATCCAGTGGAATAAAGACTCTTCTGCAGGTGGTGCTGGGAAAACTGGACAGCGACATGCAGAAAAATGAACCTCGACCACTTTCTTACACCATACCCAAAAATAAACTCAAAATGGATAAAAGACCTAAATGTAAGACAGGAAGCCATCAAAATCCTTGAGGCAATGGGGCACCTGGGTGGCTTAGTCGGTTAAGCGTACGACTTCGGCTCAGGTCATGATCTCTCGGTTCGTGGGTTCAAGCTCCACATTGGTCTCTGTGCTGACAGCTCAGAGCCTGGAGCCTGCTTCAGATTCTGTCTCCCTCACTCTCTGCCCCTCCCCCACTCATGCTCTGTCTCTCTCTCTGTCTCTCTGTCTCTCTGTCTCTCTCAAAAATAGACATTAAAAAAATTTTTTTTAAATCCTTGAGGAGAAAGCAGGCAAAAAGCTCTTTGACCTTTGCCACAGCAACTTTTTACTTGACATGTCTCTGGAGGCAAGGGAAACAAAAGCAAAAATAAGCTATTGGGACCTCATCAAGATAAAAAGCTTCTGCACAGTGAAGGAAACAATCAGCAAAACCAAAAGGCAACCAACAGAATGGGAGAAGATGTTTGCAAATGGTGTATCAGATAAAGGGTTAGTATCCAAAATCTATAAAGAACTTACCAAACTCAAACACCCAAAAAACAAATAACCCAGTGAAGAAATGGGCAAAAGACATGAACAGACACTTCTCCAAGGAAGACATCCAGATGGCCAACCAACACATGAAAAAATGCTCAACATCACTGATCATCAGGGAAATACAAATCAAAACCACAATGAGATACCACCTCGCACCTGTCAGAATGGCTAACAACTCAGGCAACAACAGGTGTTGGTGAGGATGCAGAGAAAGAGGATCTCTTTTGCACTGCTTGTGGGAATGCAAACTAGTGCAGCCATTCTGGAAAACAGTATGGAGGTTCCTCAAAAAATTAAAAATAGAACTACCTTACAACCCAGAAATTGCAATACTAGGTATTTATCTAAGGGATACAGGTATGCTGTTTTGAAGGAACACATGCACCTCAGTGTTTATAGCAGCACTATCAACAACAGCCAAAGTATGAAAAGAGCCCAAATGTCCACTGATGGATGAATGGATAAAGAAGATGTGGTGTATACATATACAATGGAGTATTACTCAGCAATCAAAGAGAATGAAATCTTGCCATTTGCAACGTGGATGGAACTAGAGAGTATTATGCTAAGCAAAATTAGCCACAGAAAAACAAATATCATATGACTTCACTCATATGAGGACTTTAAGATATAAAACAGATGAACATAAGGGAAAGGAAGCAAAAATAACATAAAAACAGGGAGGGGAACAAAACATAAGATATTCTTAAATATGGAGAACAAACAGGGTTACTGGAGGGGTTGTGGGAGGGGGTATGGGCTAAATGGGTAAGGGGCTTAAGGAATCTACTCCTGAAATCATTGTTGCACTATACGCTAACTAATTTGGATGTAAATTTAAAAAATAAATAATAAAAAAAGAAGATTGATAATTTCAAGTATTTAGAAGTCTGTGAATAAACAGAAAACTTCATATAGTGTTGGTTGACTTATCTATTAGTTAAGCTGTTATGGAGGGTAATTTAGCTATACGTAAACACATAAATTGATGTTTATTTGACCCAGCAATTCTCACAGCTGACTGGTAGGATGTCATATATATGCACAATAAGACATGTGCAAAGCTGTTCACTGCAGTATTGGGTTTTCTTTTTAAGCATCTTTGTTGAAATATAATCCATACACCATAAAATTCACCCATTTAACATGTGCAATTCAGTGGGTGTTTAATACATGCACAAAGTTGCACAGCCATCACCACAATCATCCTAAAAAGAAGTCCTACACTCATTAGCACTCATTCCCCATCTCCCTCCTACCCCAGCCCTCAGCAACTACTTTCTGTGTATATTTGTCTCTTCTGAATATTTCATATAAATGGCACATACAATATGTGGGCCTTTGCGACTGGCTTCTTTAACTTAGCATAAGATTTTCAGGGTTCGCCCATATGAACCATCACAGCCATGTATCAGTGGCTTCCATCTTTTTATTGCTGAATAACATTCCATTGTATGGTTATACCACATTTTTTAAATCATTCATCAGTTGATGGGTATTTGAGTTGTTTCTACTTTTTTTAGCTATTATGAATAATACTGATGTGAACATCTGTATTTGCATGGACATGTGCTTTCATTTTTCTTGGCTATATACATAGGAACAGAATTGGTAGGCCATATGGTAATTCTGTTTAATTTTTTTGGAAACTGCCAAACTCTTCTCCAAAGTGTCTACCATTTTACATTCCTGCTGGTAATGAATGAGGCCTCCATTTGCTCCACATTCTCTACAGCTCTTCTTGTCCATTGTTTTGGTTATAGGCATCTTCGTGGGTATGAAGAAGTATCTCACGGTGGTTTTGATTTGCATTTCCCTAATGACTAATGATTTTGAGAATCTTTTCATGTGCCTGGTGGCCATTCATACCATATATCTTCTTTGGAGAAAAACGTCTATTAAAATCCTATGCCTATTTTTAAATGGAATTATTTGTCCCTTTATTATTGAGTTATAAGCTTTTTTATATATTCTTGGTATAGTTTCTTTATCAAAATGATTTACAAATTGTTTCTTCCAGTGAATGAATTTGCTTTTCACTTTGTTGATGGTGTCTTTGGAAGCACAAAGTTTTAAATTCTGATATAATCTACTTTGGTTTTTTCCTTTAGTTGCTTGTGCATTTGCAGTCATATCTAAGAATCCATTGCCTAACCCAAGGTCAAAAAATTGTACTTCTGTGTTTCCTTCTAAGACTTTTATAGTCTTAGCTCTTAGATTTTGGTCTTTGATCCATTTTTTGGTTAGGGTTTTCGTATCCTCTGACCTAGCTGCATTCCTTTGTATGTGGATATCCAGTTATCCCAACACTGTTGAAAAGACTATTATTTCCCCATTTAATATTCTTGGCACCTTTGCTTTTAAAAAGTCAATAAAGGATTTATTTCTAGATTCTCAATTATACCCCATTAATAAAAATGTCCGTCTTTATGCCAGTATCACATTATCCTCATTACTGTAACTGGCTAGAAAGCCTTAAAATCAGTTAGTGTCAGTTCTCCAACTTTGCTCTTTTTAGGTATTGATTTCTGTATTCTAGGTCCCTTGTATTTCCATATGAATTTTAGGAGTAGCTTGTCATTCTTGGCAAAAAAGCAAAATCAAAGAGCTGGAATTTTTATACACACTGTTGATCGGTAAATCAATTTGTGAAGTATTCCATTTTAACGTTATTAAGTCTTCTGATCCATGAATATGGAATGTCTTTCCACTTACTTAGATCTTCTTCAGTATCTTTTCAACAGTGTTTTCTAGTTTTTGGTGTAGAGATCTTGCACATCTTTTGTGAAGTTTATTCCTAAGTATTTTATTTTTTTTGACACTATTTAATTCAGATTGTTAATTTAATTTTTAACTGTTCAGCCCTAATGCCTGGCAATCCAGTTGATTCTTGTATACTGATCTCATATCTTATAACCTTGCTAAACCTGTTTTAATATGTTTTAGTGTATTCTTTAGGATTTTCCTTATATATAAAATCTTGACATCTGCAAATAGAGATGTTTTTACTTCTTTTCTAATTTGGATGCCTTTTAAAAAGCTTTCTTGCCTAATTGACATGAAGAGAACCTCCTATGCAATGCTACATAGAAGTACCTAGAATGGACATCCTTGTCTTCTTCCTGATTTTAGGGGGAAGGCTTTAAGTATTTCACCATTAAGTCTGATGTTAGCTGTGGGTTTTTCTAAGAGCTGTTTATCAGGTTGAGGAAGTTCCCTTTTATTCCTAGTTTGTTAAGTGCTTTTATCATGAAAGGGTATTAAGTTTTGTCAAATGCTTTCTCTGAATCTGTTAAAAGGATCTTGTGGTTTTTTGTGTTTTATATAGATTTCATTGATTCATTTCTATATATTAAACTAACCTTGAATTCCTGGAACAAATTTTATTTGATCATGGTATACAATCCTTTTTATATGTTGCTGGATTAGATTGCTAGTGTTTTGTTAGGGGTTTGTGTGCATATTTTTATATAATATAGCATTGTTTCTAACAATGACGAATTTGAAACAAATGTCCATCATTAAGGGAGTAGTCACATAACTACATAGCAATTTAAATGAAAAATGAAGTATAACTATACACACTCACATGGATCTCCAAGAAATAGCATGTTAAAAAAAGTATAATACAATATTTAGTTATAATGTTACTCTAACACTTATGTAAAATATAGACAAATATAAATATGAAAATGCCACACAGTATATTTTTAGTTTGCATGAATATATGTATAAATAGTAAAATATCTGAATGAATATACACCAAACTGATGGTGGCAGTTCCCACAGGAAGGGGAGTGAGATTAAGAATACTTGAGATTTACTTGTATTATAAAATTCTTATGAGAAAATATACATGTGTATTTGTATAAATTTAAAATATATAAAAAATATTAACTCACTGATACACATAAACTTACATCCTAGTAATTTTTACTGTATATCAAGAAAAAGTGCTGTTGCCTACGACACTGTCCCATCCTTGCCTACAGTATAAGCCTACTGCAAGCAGCTTATACAGTTAGAACTTGTGTCACTTAAAAACTAGTAATCTAGGAAGAGAATCAGAACAGTATCCATAACTGCAATAAGAAAGGAATAAAGGGCAGGAGAACAAATGAATGGTTAAAAAAAAATAACCACCAGCAAAGTGTTACCAAGGAGAAAATGAAAATTGCAACCAAATGTTACTGTTATAAATGCCAAAAACTGATTAAACAATAGCCTCAATAAAATAAGAACTCATGACTAGGACATAAGACCCCAATGAAGATATGGTGAAGTGGCAGAGGGAGACAAAACATGACTTGTCAGAGCTGAGGAAACATGTCAAGGAAGAAAATGAATCCATCACAAAAACCAAGTCCCTGTGGAAGCAAGGAAATTGATATTGCTGAGAACACAAGAAGAAGCACAGAGGACAAGATTGAGAAAAATGAGCCGAGCAAAATGCAAATGAAAAAAAGCATCAAAAGAGTAAGAGATTAAATGAACACAATGGAAGAAAAAGAAAATCAAGCCTAATTTGGTGTCCCTGAAAAAGAAAACCAAACAAGTATAATAATAGTATACCTTCATGTCCCAGGAAAAAATTATACTAAACGGTGACTAGTCCAGTAGATATCAGATTTTTAATATAAGACTCTAGTAGGCATTCAATCCCAATTTTAGGTAACCTAATGAAAAGAAAATATCAGATTGGCCTCAATCTTCTCCTCATTGACATTTAATGGAACAACGCCTACAGTGAGCTCAGAGAAAGTGTGAGCCAAGAGGGACGCCTGGGTGGCTTAGTCGTAGGCGTCCGACTTCGGCTCAGGTCATGATCTCTCAGTCTGTGAGTTCGAGTCCCGCATCGGGCTGTGTGCTGACAGCTCAGAGCCTGGAGCCTGTTTCGGATTCTGTGTCTCCCTCTCTCTCTGACCCTCCCCCATTCATGTTCTCTCTCTGTCTCCAAAATAAATAAACGTTAAAAAAAATTTTTTTTTAAAAAGTGTGAGCCAATAATTTTATAGCTATGAAACTGACATTCAAGTATAAAAACAACAAACGATAATTTTTAACTATATTACATTTCAGAAAATATAATTCTCACAAGCCCATCACAAAGAGTGCAAACATGAGGGACATAAGAATTTGCTGAAGAAATTGTGGCAGAGGGGACACATAATGAACATTAAATTAATTTTTAAGATTAAGACTAAAACAACTGCAGGAATTATCTTAGCAAAAAATAAATGTTATAAATTAATACAGTGTAGGATTCATACAGTAAAAATTGAAAAGATGTAAGAAAGTGGAGCACAGTGTAGCTATGCTGACTTCCTCTTTTTTTGAGAGAGAGAGAGACAACACATGTATGCACGCAAGCAGGGGAGAGTCAGACAGAGAGCAAGGGTGGGGAGAGAGAGAATCTCAAGCAGGCTATCTACTGTCAACACAGAGCCCGACACAGGCTCAATCTCACAGCCATGAGATCATGACCCGGGCAGAAAATCAAAGTCAGACGCTTAACTGACTGAGCCACCCAGGAGCCCCTCCTCGTCTTTTAATATCCAGGGATTAAAATATTTCACTTACAGGGGCGCCTGGGTGGCTCAGTCGGTTAAGCGGCCAACTTCGGCTCAGGTCATGGTCTCGCGGTCCATGAGTTCAAGCCCCGCGTCGGGCTCTGTGCTGACAGCTCAGAGCCTGGAGCCTGTTTCAGATTCTGTGTCTCCCTCTCTCTGACCCTCCCCTGTTCATGCTCTGTCTCTCTCTGTCTCAAAAATAAATAAACGTTAAAAAAAAAATTTTTAAAAAAATATTTCACTTACAGCTGACAAATCACATAATAGAAATGTAACTATAACTAAAGATTTACAGAAACACATCAGAACGGAAAAGAAATAACAATTAAGTAAAATGTGTTGGTGAAGGAAAGACAAAGCTGAGATACTGACCCACATGCCATGTGAGCCGTGACCAGTGTGATTACAGTTCAACTGTCCTGAGGTCTTCAGATTGTTTGGGGAAAACAACAATATGATGACCTCAGTACAGGCAAAAAAGAACTTGATTCACTCCAGTACCTCTTTGTGACAAAAGCTTTTAACAAACTAGGACGAAGGGGGAACTTCCTTAACCTGATAATTGTTACCTATCACATTATCACGAAGACTTCATTTTCAGTGGGACAACTTTGGAGGCATTCCTGTGAACATCATGAATAAGGCAAGGATGGCACAGTCCCATGTTGCATGCAACGTGATTTTGTAAGTTCCAGTCACGGTGGTGAAAGGAGAAGAAATTAAAACCGTAACGATTAGAAAGGAAGAAATAAAACTGCCATATGAGCGGATGTTTCAATTAGCTTTATGGAAACCAAGCCAAAACAGGCAAATTATTATAAATAGTAATAATATGTAAATAATGAAATGGTAGCTAAGTGCAGGATATATCTTATTAAAGAAACATACTTTCTACCATATCCTTTTGTAATTTGAATTTTGCACCTTGGACACATATTGCCTAGCAAAACTCGATCTTAAAGTTGTCCTTGACCTTTTAAAACTACGTACAATATCCTATTCGTGTAAAATGATGTATGTATTTTTATGTGCATTAACATGCTGAAAAGGCTAGCCACCAAAATATTACCTTTTTAGGGGTCATTTCTGTAGTGCAATGTGGTACAGGTTGATTTTGGGTTTTTTCCCCCCTTTTGTGGTTTAAATTATCATGTACTATTTTTATAACTAAAATGAAGCTAGTTTTGCTGGGAGAAAACGAGGGAGTAAATAGACCCCTCAAAAATAGATATTTCCACCATCTCTACATAGCTGGGCTCAGAAATCTCTCATTTTTTAAAGCTCCCTTGCTGATTCTGATGATCACATTTAGGAACCACAGTGGAAAGATTCATAATCTAATTTGGAATGATCACCTAAATTGCTGAAGCAAACACGCATAACCCTTGTCCAAACCCAAATGAAAATCATAACAAAATGATTACCAGCCTGCATTTCAGAATCTCACCGATAGTGTTGGGTTCCTTTATTGACACAGTTAAACCAGGCATCCGCTGGTTGCTGACCTCCTCCCTGGCAGCCTCAGCCATTTCCTCCCTGAATCATCATTATCCACCCACTGTCTGGGTACAAGTCGGGTCAGAGTATGGGCAGAGGAAGCCCTCTGGCCTCTGAAGGGCTCCCATTATAGCTGGAAATACTCAAGGAAATAGACAAAAGCATGCACTGAGAGAGTTGCAGAAATTCCTGAAGGTCAATGGAAGTAGGAAATGGGGCACAGTGTGGTAAGGAGTGGTTTTGTCACTGGGGGAGTCGCTTAACTTCCGCTATCATTCCACAGATTCAGGAAAAGCTCAAAGTCCGGCAAAGACCAAAGGAACCTCCAGCAGATGAAGTGACCGGGGGCTCTGTGCGTCCATGCTCCCTGGAGGGGCTCTCTTAGTCTGCTAGGATTCTAGGCTGCCTTAGTCTGCTAGGGCTGCTGTAACCAAGTACCACAAACTGAGTAGCATAAATCACAGACCCTCACTGACTGTCTCATGGCTCTAGAAGCTAGAAGTCCAAGATCAAATTGTGGGCAGGGTTGCTTCCTTTGGATTGCTGTAAGGAAGAATCTGCTTCGTGCCTCTCTCCTAGCTTCTGGTGGTTTGCTGGCAATCTGTAGTGTCCCTTGGCTTGTAGATGCATCATTCTGACCTCTGTTTACATGGAGTTCTGTGTGCGTGTCTGCATCCGGGTTTCCCCTTTTTATAAGATTAGGTGCCCACCCTACTCCAGTGCGATCTCATCTTAACGAATTACATCTGCAAGGGCCTAATTTCCAAATTAAGTCACATTCTGAGATAGTGGGGGTTAGGACTTGAACATAAGAATGGGAGTGGGGGAGAGACAGCTCAACTCTTAACACATACAAATGGTGCTGTCTGGAATTTGGGCAGCTGGGCGGTGCTGGCCATCAAAGAACAACCCTTGGTTGGTTGACTTGATTTCTCGGAGCTGGACCATCCCATTCCACAGGCTCTGAAGTCACCATAGGGGTGGATCTTTCTGGGGGGTTCTACGTGGACCTCTGATGGAGGGTGGAGGTGTGCTTTACCTGTATCTTGTCTGTCACTACAGGTTATATTGAAGCTGCTGTCATTCCAGCTGGAGCTCGGAGGATCCGCGTGGTGGAGGATAAACCTGCCCACAGTTTTCTGGGTAAAATGAAAATGATCTGATCCGTGGTTCATGTTCTAAGGTTTGCATGATCAGGCTGATTATTTGGTCCAGCATCATTCTCCCAGGCCACGGGTTTTACACCGGTATTTGAGACATAAAGACAGAAGTAATCAGAGCACTCCACACAATGTTGTCGTCTTTGGCTAAAGTGCAGCCACCCCCAAAGTAGATGGGGTGGGGGAGAGCAGGAGGAACCACCAGCTTTGGATATGGCATGGAAGATGACAGAGGAAGGAAGGATGGAATTGGGGTGGCGAAAGCCCCCCAAAGTAACCCCCGGAGAACTCAGAGCAGCCTTAGCCTACACAGCATAGACCCGTTGCCTGGCTTGGAGGAAGCCCCTGGAGGCTGTTGATGGCTCTGGGGATGATTTCTTAGCTGGAAAAAAGAGTAATAGCCCTAAATCCAATGGAAGCACCAAAGAACCCTGGTTTTCACTGAGTGTTGTGTACCCCAAATTCCTAACAGCCACCTCTATTGACTTCAGGCACAAATGCCTGCATCTGTCTGCAGAAGGATTGGCTTCCATTCCAGATTTTTCCTCATTGCCTTCAACAGAACCATACTTAAAGCCTAAGAAGAGGGGCTCCTGGGTGGCTCAGTCAGTTTGGGTGACCGACTTTGGCTCAGCTCATGATCTCACAGCTCGAGCCCCGAATTGGGCTCTGTGCTGACAGCTCAGAGCCTGGATTCTGTGTCACCCTCCCTCTCTGCCCCTTCCTCCCTCCCTCCCTCCCTCTCTCTGTCTCTCTCTCTCTCGCTCTCTCAAAAATAAATAGTTTAAAAAAAAATTTTTTTTTTAAAGCCTACGAAGAATTGTTCAACTGAACACCTCCTTGGGCACAGAAGTCCCTCTGAGTGTATCCTAAGCTTAGCTGCCAGCCTCTCCATTGGCCCTCTCAAAGGTCTGCCTGGTACTTGAGCACCAGAGTAGAGTGATGTGCTCTTTATGCTGCTGTGGGGACCAGCAGGGTGCTCAGAGCCTGCCTCTACTGCTAGTCCCCTGGGATGGGACATGCTGTGACCCGTGCCCTCCCGCCAGCCCTTCTCCTTCCTGTGTTCTGTCTCAGGTTGGATTTCAAACTGGAGGTGGCTGATCTCCTACCCAGGTCCTTCTCCTGGGCTTTCTCGTATTATAATCTCCTCCGTCTGTGTTGCAAGGTGCCGTTTGAGATTGAAAAGAATTTATAAGACATGATCTCTCTCTCTCTGGCTTCAAACTTAAGAATTAAGTTGTTTTGGCTCAAATGAAGCTCCTGATGAAATGCTTTTAGTTCAGCTTTTATCGCTAATTTTTTTATTAATTATATCATTATCCACATTCCTGCCTTTGCAGCTTCAGAAGGATCTAGGTCTTTCTTTGAAATGGTCTCTACTTGAGAAACTCTAAGTCTCATTAGACAGACATAAAACAAACCTCTCTTAGGCAAGTTTCCAACGAAGACCACTGTCCTGTCACTTAAGAAAACACTTTGCAGGCACTCAGATAATCCTCACACATGTGCTTTGGGGAACGGCGGCAGTAGGGACAGGAGCTCTCATTCCTGAGTGCCCACACCAGGGCTCACCAGCAAGCAGCCGCCTGGGGCCCCTACTGTGTCCCAGGCAACCCTGTCACCTCCTCTTCAGATTTCTCTTCTGCTGTCCACTCTGCCTCCGTGAGGCCACCGCTGCTCCTTAAGCCGGGGTGGAACCTTACAGGTTCATACTCAAATCCGTCTCCATCAGCCCTGTGGTTTTTCCACCTGCCTGGTGTGGACGCTGTCCCCGTCTAGCCTGGCCCCCTTCATTGCAGCTGTCTGAGCTGTTGCCGCAGATGGAACAGTGCTTATACATGCTTTCGAAAACAGCCTTGTGCTGCTTCTGGCAGCTTCCTTGGAGCTATGGCCTTTTTACCAAATTGTCAAAGAGCCCACCCCCACCCCTTTCCTCCCACCTGAGGAAATTGGGTCAGCTTCACTGGCATCTGTCACCTTGGGTCACTCCCAGATGTTACCCTTTCCGACTGGTTCATCAGCCGTTGCCTACCTGGAAAGGACATTTCTACCCCCTGGGGTCACCGGGTGTCTTTGGGAGGCAGACATTGCCTTTGACCCTTATCTTATTCAAAAATCATAATCTCAATATCCCCAGAGCTGGCACAGTTCCAAGGTCAACTTATTGGCTGGCCAGCAGGTGCCCCTGCAGGTGAGTCCCTTGGCTTCCGGTCCTGGCTTCCGAGACGTCCCAGCCCCAGGTTTCTGTCCAAAATAGGAACGTTATCTGTGCTTTTCTGTGGCAACCTAAGAATGACAGAGGATGTCAGAATCCTTTAGATTGTTCAACTTCTGTAGCAAACACAGATGTTTTGCTGGAACCCACTTTAGGGCCAAGTAAATAGTGATGCTGCCCATGGTGGGGGGGGGGGGGCGAGCTCTCCTATTGGCTCCTCTCAGCTCCCAGAGCCTGTGGGCCACACATGCAGGTAACAGGAGCATCGACGTTTGTGGTTCCCAGTCACTGAGCCCTGCTTGGCTCTGTAGACCTGACCCCTAACCGCCCGCATTAAGTACTGCAAAGTATTGCTTTTCCTATTTCGCTGAGGAAGAAACTGAGGCTCCAGGGGTTCAGCAGCTTGTCCAAAGGTCCTCATTTCATCTGGGCCTGTGGCAATCCACAGAGCCTCCTGGAATTGCTCTGATGTGTTCCATTACAGCCAGAGATCAATAGAGGGAAACGACTTTTCCCTGGCTAACATGCGTTAAACCTGCCCATTGCTGTGACTTATTTATGTGGACTTCAAAGAAGCGAACCTCCAGCCCAAGGAAATTGGTTCAGTGTCTCAGGACAACTTCCCCAGAAGCACCGGGCCTCCTGCAGAGGGGGAAGCCAGCTTTTGTCTTCTTATCTTATTCATAAATTTTAATCCCAGGATTCCAGGGCCTGGTGTGTGAGCAAGGGCAAATCCGAAGGTGGTCCATGCTCATTATGTTTCTAAAGTTAGTTCAAACAAGCCTTGTTTCCACTCGGGGCTGGGTGCTTTGGAAGTCAACCCAGTGTAACTTTGAATTACTCTCACATTTGCTGGGAGCAGTTCCTGAAGAATTTCACCCCACCTACCTTCAGCCCACGCTGCCTGGCTTTCTGCTCAAAACCACCTGGAACAGGAAATGCCTCTGCAGTTTGCATCCACAGCTAAGAACAGAGCTGGCAGAACTGTGAGTGGAAATAAAAGGAACTGACTGGATGCCAGGATTAGAAGTAGGTTGACTGTGGGTCAAGTCTTCCAGTGGAATCCAAGAGGGAGAAGGACAAAAAAGAAGCAGCTTCTGCACAGCGCCATGCAAGAGGAGGGCGTGGGGATGGGGTTGGACCTCTCGTGCCTGCCTCCAGCCAGCTATAAGGAGGAGCTGTGCCCTCCCATCAGGAACGTCCCCGTTCCCCCCACCACCACCACTTGCTCCCCAGTGAAGTCCAGGGACGATGTGTAGATGTTCACAGGGCAAAAGAAGGGCCCGGGGATGGAAATGGACATTTGCCACATGACCTCACGTTCCAGGCCGTTAAGGAGGTTTCATTCTTCACAGGTAGCGAGAAAGAGCACGTGCTCATCCTCATCCCTGCAAAAGTCTCTCCAAAAGCTGCCAAAAGGCTTCTAATGGCTCCTGAGCCAAATACACAAAAGCAGGCACTGGTCTATTTCAGACGGTGGCTTCAAACATCCAGCCTCTGACCCAGGCAGAACCAGCAAGCGAAACTTTGCTCCCCAGCGAATCCGAACTTCAGACAGCACAGATCCCATTAGGTCGCTCAGGATTTCCCTGTGTTCTGAACTCCATCGTTTGCCTGTCAAATCAAAGCATCTGTCTTCATTTCAGTAGCCCCTGTTGAGTTTCTAGGCCTAAAAATCTCAAACTGCCTACGACAAGGGGTGTCCTTGCCCATACCCATCGATGCCTCAGGATTGAGAGGGACAGGAACTTGTGGGGCCCAAAACTTGTTTAACTCAGGGGCCTTCTTTAAGAAAAGGAACGCCACATTATGTGCAAGGCCTTAGAAAGTATTCCTGCAACAACTTGGGGGGTGGGGGGCCCTGGTGCTTCCTCCTGGCGGGCTCTGGCAAGCCCTGCAGAGTGAAGGAGCGTGCTCAGGGTAGAGGCTGCTGCGATGGGCCAGGGGTGGTCTGCGTTACCGCTGTCTGGAGCTGGAGCTGACACGGCCCCAGGACATGGTTTTCTCATTGGACGCACAAGGAACCTATTTACTCACTGCTGATAATGATCATGATGTTCGGAGATTCTCTGAGGCCACTGTCCCTCCCTTTTGAAGGAATCTCAGGTGCTAAATTCCGATTTCAGCAGGAAGTTCCAGGGTCACTGCTGGACCCCAGCAAAAACCTTGCAAATTTTCAATCTTGCTGACTAAATTACTCACCCGAAGTCAGTAGGTTTGAGGCGATCTCCATGCTTCTTGGGATTGCTGAGCTCCTACTTTTAACTCTGTGTTTTTCCTCCCACTGCAAAATTCAGAAAGTATGGTCATCACGATCAAACTGTCCTGAGGATGGGGGTGCCAAGTGGCAGTTGCGAAACCACGTTTGCAGTGCCTGGAAGCTTGCAGCCGCCCGTGGAGGTGGCCACAAGCAGAGCTTGGACACGCAAAGTTTATTCATTCTGGGGACATGAGAGCCCCACCCACCCACCCCCAAAGCTGTGATAGTGGGAGACTTCACCAAGTCAGCAGCTCCACACCAGGCCCTCCAGAACAAAGACAGGCACTTCCAGAGCTCATGGGAGTGCCCTAGCAGCGGCATGTGGCTTGGAGGAGGTCTGCGTTCACTGAGGGCACACAGATTACTTGAAAGCCTCCATGGTGGGGGCATTGACCCCATGGGAGCAACAAGCACTCTAGATCTCGGCTTCTTTCCTAAGGGGGCTGGTTGCCAATGTTCCACTGACTGACGTGTTCTTCCCCAGTCGGCTGCTGGCCTTGTTCTGGCATAGCCTGCTAGCCACAGCCTGCCCCCTCACTTCCTTTCCCCCAATTCTTTGACCACACCCATTCCTCCAAAGCAGAGGACCTCCTGCAAGGTCTCCTCCACCTACCCCTCTCAGCACCTCCCCTTTCTGACAGGGACAACCTCTGGTGATCGGAGGCTGATGAGCCCCAAGCCCCAGCTGGCTGGACATCTGTCCCCTGCATCTCACCCACAGTGGGTGCCTCTGCCAGCAGAAGCAGGGCTCCCCAGGCTGGCCCCCACACCTCTGCGCACTGTTTCTGTAGATGGTTTCATAATCATCTCCAGGTGTGCCCTCCCTCACTTTGCCCAGTCCTTCCCACTCCTGACCCCCCAGATGTTTGACTTCTGGCATGGAGGCCGGGTAGCTTTCAAGTTTTCAGTTTATAATTCACTAAGTCACTTTAAAGTGCTTCCCACAAAGGGCGGGGAAATGCACAAACAAGGCTGAGTGAGAAAGAGTCACCTCATCCTGAACATTAGTGTCGGACAGGAGCAGAGGCCTGGGAGACAGTTTAAGGCATAGATAATGTCAGACCTTCTAAATCTCTGGCTACTAAGCTTAACGCTAGTAAGGATCCTAGCGTGCTTTCTGGGAGTCCACACTAGTAATCTTTCCCAAACTGCTCTGCCCCTATCATGGTTAGTATTTTTTTTTTTTTAACTGACCTCCAAAAAGCAAATGTGAAAGCAAAACCCAGTTCTCAGTTGCTGAGCATCAGCTTCAGGCACAGCTGGATCCAGGAGCTCTAAATGATATCATGGGAAAATATTCTCTCTCTCCCCTGGGCACTGCTGGCCTCTCTCAGTTGACCTTATTCTGGGGGCCTCTTCCCATGTACTGGTAACCCAGACTTACATCGAGTCTCTGGGCAATTCTGTGGTAAGAAGGCTGCTGCTTCCCAAGGTGAACGAAGTCTTGGGACTGACTCTCACTGTCCAGGGTTGGGTGATGGGTCCATGCCTGGAACTGGGGTGAGTTTGGGGTCTGCCCAGCATGGCTAGAGGAAGAACATATCCCCAAAGGCAACCCCAGGTTGTTACTTGAAGAAATAAATGCCAGACAACAACACACGATTCATAGCAGCCATAACCTGAGAAGAAGGTCAGGGCCCCAAGTCTTAAACCCAAGGCCCCAACCCTGGGCACTGAGTGGGGGAGTCAGCAGGCACATGTGGGTAGGCCCCGACAAGGAGCACAGTCACCCCAGAGTGCCTCTGGTGTCTGTGTGGGCAGTGGGTTCTCTGAGATGGGCCCAAGCATGCTGGTGGTCAGCATGTAGCTCTAAAGAAACTCTTCTGTTCATCCCTCTAACCCCAAGTTACGGGG
This sequence comes from Panthera leo, assembly GCF_018350215.1. Lineage (NCBI taxonomy): Eukaryota > Metazoa > Chordata > Mammalia > Carnivora > Felidae > Panthera > Panthera leo. The sequence continues at coordinate 18,267,038 of NC_056684.1, read as the reverse complement.
CGGGGGGGGGGGGGAGGGGCAGGGAGGGGGGGTCTTGACATGCTCAAATCCCCCACCCCAATAACAGGAACACTGAAACTTCTCTCCCCTTCTCCACCCTCTAGAGCCACTCTTTACCTCACCTCCTTTGCTCAGCCAAACTTCTAGGGAAAAAGAAAATGCCTTTGCCTCCCTCTACTCCACACAGAGCCTTCCTCTCTCCACCAGCCCACCACAGGAACATCAGTCATGGCCGCCCAGGTCAGGATCCATGCCATCCAGTCCTTGCCTACCAGGCGCTCCCAGGCCACTTCTTCTCCCTGCCTCTGCGTTGCTTTCAGACAGTCTTCCCCATCTGCCCCTGTCCCTGTCCCTGTCCCTGTCCCCCGCACACACATATGGGGGCCCCGAACTCACCTCTGCCACAGAGTCTATGAAACTGTGTTGTGTTCATCCATTCTCTCACCTTCCATACAGGGAGCTGGCTGAGGGCAGGAGCTGTGTGCTTAGCACCTGCTAGGAGGCCCTCAGAAAAGCGTGAGGGGCTGAGGGGGGGGAGGGGGTTGGGGGGGCGTGTGTGGGTCACTCCCTATGCTTCCCAGTCTTGTTCTTTCGGAGACAGTTCTTTCTGAGACTCTGGCCCCTCCTTTGGCCTGTCTGCCACATCCCACCAGCCTGCACTGATTTCTGAAACCAAATTTTCATATGCGTGTGCAAGAACCAATTTTCCAAACCTATGGAGAAATTAGAACAATGAACACCCATACAGGCTTCACCTAGATTCCCCAATAATTAACATTACCGAACACATTTGAGGCTGTTCATTCACTGGAAGCTTTGGAAATCTGCAAAGGTAGTGATTTTTAGGAGGGTATATGGAATGTGAGACCCTGTACCCTTTCGAGCCTGGATTTTGTCCTCTTTAAAAACAAGGGTGACATTTGCCCATCTCGGCATTTTTCCTAAAACTCTAGACTGAGGTTATAACCTAAGGAACATGGGGATTTATATAGCCAGAATGGTAAGGGTGCTGTGCTTGGTCTGTTTAGGTTCAGGTGTCTACTCGTAATAGCTGTGTGACTTTAGGCAGGTAACTTAACCTCTCTGGGCCCCCATTTCCTCATCTGAGGAAACAGCAAAATGATCCTTTACCTTGGAGAGTTGTTGGGAAGGTTACATGGGTAAAAGTACATGAGGGGCCAAATCAGAGCACATGGCCCTTAAATGGTGGCTTTAGGTGGTGGCTGAGGAAGCAGAAATTGTGAGTATCCCGATACTCTCGCTTCCTTTTAGGAGCCAGGAAATGTCAGTAGCAGGTAGAATTTCTTGAAGGGAAACATTTGATTCCAAGAAGTAGAGCCTTCTCTCTTCTAAGCCTTCCCTGGAGTCCTGTAATCCTCAACCGCTCGCTCTGCACAACCACCCTGGATATGAAACCCCAACTGGAAGTTGCTCTGCTGGAAAGCGGCCCTCCCTGTTTCTTTCTCAGTTTCTCTTGGCAGTTCCTATAAGCAAGGAGTCCTGAGCATGCATGTCCTCTGCGTGTGCCAGGAGAGCCTTGCTGGGCGGGAGTGAGGGCTGGGACCATCATGTCTTGGAGATGAGGAAGCAGAGGCCCAGCGTCTCCCAGGTGCTTGTGGCCTGGCCAGGACCGGGTCCAACCAGATCCTAACCCAGCCCGGAGCTCACGGATTCCGGGTTCACAGGAAGCCCCTTTTTGGCTTCAACTCTTATTATGCAAAATCGGTATTAAATGCAAGTGTTTTATTTCTGGCCTCGGTAAGCAGAGAAGAGGGAGCAGGGTGGAACGTGATTTCACTGATTGTGGACGGAGCAGTGTCCCCAAGCCATTGGGGGCATCGGGGCCTCCAGCTGTATTTACAGAGACTGAGGCATTGCACTCTGGGTGCCCTGAAGTTTCATTTTTTGGGCGGCATAAGACTTGGTGTCACCTACTGTCATTTGCCACCTTCTCCTAACCGCCAGAGTAGTTCTTTGCTTTCCTAAACAACAACAACAACAAAAAAAAAAAAAAAAAAAAAAAAACAGGCTTTCACCACAGAGTGCTCTCCTCATGAGAACGACAGGACTCCAAACCTAAGCGAGGAGACACTAACGAGTCACCGTCAGCCCTCAGACCATCACTATGTGGCTTGTGTGGAAAAACCGCAGTTTTGCTCCGGCCGATCAGCACACTGTTGGTTTTGTCTCTTCCAACACATTTTGTACCCGGTGGAGGTGTGAGCCAGCAGAGAGTGAACCCGAAGCCCACGGAGCCCTAGTCTCACAGCCCTGGTGGAGCTCTGCCGTCCTGTCTGTGGGCAGCCCGGGTTCCCGGACTCGACTGGGAAAGACTTAAAAGAGTAACGGTGGTTTCTTGAGGAGGCATCCACTTCATTAGTGCAGGGCTATCAAATCCTTAAGAGAAGCCGGATTAAGCTGTAACTTTACGACTCTTCTTTTTTTATTTTTTCTTAATTTATATTTGAGAGAGAGAGAGAGAGATAGTGCACAAGCAGGGGAGGGGCAGAGAGAGAGACAGAGACAGAATCCGAAGCAGGCTCCAGCCTCCCAGTTGTCAGCACAGAACCCCAAACGGGGCTCAAACCCACGCGCCGTGAGTTCATGATCTGAGCCGATGCCAGACGCTTACCCGACCGAGCCACCCAGGCGCCCCTGGGCTGTGACTTTAAGAAGCCCCAGGTAGGTAACAGTAAAATGAGTTGATGCGTTTTGCTAAAGCGGCAAGTCCCTCTTGGTAGGCTTGGGCACGTTAAGATAGAATTCACCCACCAGGCAGGAGACCCTCTCCCCTGGGAGTTTAGGAACGTGTGATTGTGCTGTGTTTGTCTCCACCCTCTGGCGCTCCTCCCCGCCCCCCCATTGGGTGGGTGGATTCTGAGGCAGCCCACACTTGAAGCTACCGCTCTTTCTCAGGTTTCTCCAGGTCCTGCGGCCCTTGGGCTGTTTGCCCCCTGTGAGCCAGGCTTCTGTTGCCGGTACACAGAAAACTCACCTTCTATCACTGCACGCCACCCTCCTCCCTTCCCCTGTAGAGGCGGAGGCTGAGACCTCTGCCCCACCACTCAGAACACCCAGACTGACTCCCCCTGGTTCCCATGGTGTCCCCTTTTTCTTCCTAGCCCTGAAAGACACCAGTAAGAGATCCATCAACAGCGACTGGAAGATCGAGCTCCCCGGGGAGTACCAGATCGCCGGCACCACTGTGCGCTACGTTAGAAGGGGCCTGTGGGAGAAAATTTCTGCCAAGGGACCAACCAAAATACCACTGCATCTGATGGTAACTTGCTGTGCTTTTGTGTTTGTCTTGAGCCTGATTCTCCAAGGGGTCTGCTGGCCCTCTTCTTCCCTGGGAACTGGGGAGAGGTTCCTGGGGACCTGGCTCCTGGTGGGTTACCTGGCCACCTGCTGCTCAAGCCTCCCCCGCCCCCTCTCTCTCTCCATCTTCTCTTATCTCATCCCTTTTGCCACATGCCTGAGAATTTCCCCCTCCCAAAACTTTACCCTGGCTCTTCACTGGCAGAGAGAGTTACCATCTTTTTCAAAAGGAACCGCCTCCAGGAAGGAAATACTTCACCATGTGGCAGCCAGGGAGAATTGGCCTCATGGAGCAGACAGCCTCGCTTGGAGTCTGTGTTTTTATATCAGATGGCACAGATCCGCCCCACAGTTTGTATATCCACATTGGAAACTACCTTTTGGAAATGAACTGTTGACTCTCTTTCCAAACCAGCGTCGCTCAGATTTTCCAGACTCGGCTTGCAACAGGAGTTCGGGAATCGGGAAGGAGAACCAGGTTCTACAGGAAGATTTACTCCCTGGGTAGTCAGCCCAGGTTGGGGCAACCTTGTCTTACCTCTTGTCTCGGGCGGACACCCCATGTAAACCACTTTATCATCGGTCATACATCCTTGTAAAAGCATTAAAGATCTCCAGAGAAGGGGATACCACCATTTCTTTCTCAGGTTCCAGAAGTTCTCATGGCTAACTTCTGATAGCTCATAATTATTGATTCCATGTCTCATTCCAAAGAACGGATTTTGTGGCAGCTTGTGCGTCTGTAATCAAAGCACATTTTGTCCTCTGTGCTTGCCAAAGTCTCCGCTTGGAAATTTTTTTTTTTTTTCCCTCCATTAATTTGCGGTCTCTGGCAATCTGCAGCCGTTCAAGGTTAGGTGACAGCCAGAAGATTCCCTGGCCACTTCTCAGGGAATCCCCTGAGGAGACCAGCTCTGCCTGTGAGCACGGGCACCCAGTACAACATCACCCATGATGGCCCTACCCCTGCTACACCTTCTGACTGATTAGAGTGAACTGGTTTCCATGCATGATTTCAACCATCCTGCAGCCTGCCCATGCGACCAGCACTCAGCCCACGAAGTCCACTGTAGACGCAGCCCTGCAAGTTTGATTTCTGGGGCCCAAGAACCTATACTGAAGCCACTGCCCTGCAATAGATTACTGGATTAGAACAAATCCTCCTGTCCTGTTGTAAGAGGAAGCATAAGACAAGATAAAAGTCATACAGCACTGTCACCTGTTAGCACATGAATCTGCTTTATTATCAAACCCTAAGACGGGTATATTTTCCTTCTTTGCCCAATGCTTTCATCAACTGTGAGTGAACCATCAGCCCATCAAAGCAAACGCGCAGCCTGGACTCATGCAGACCGTGCCTGATAAGCAAGACTCAGCTGAAGTTCCAACCGTTTTTAATATTTATTAATCACTTTTTTCTCTTGAAAAATGATTACTTCAAGTTTTTAAATCCAGAAAGGAGACGTGCCCCTCTGCCTCTAAATAGAAGTCTGCTGTCCCCAAACTGGGGTGCATACATTGCCTGCAGGGTCGGGAGCGTCCATAAGAGGCACGGGGACCTGCATTTGAAACCAATTACACACTCACACACACAAATTATACGTGGCTGCAAAATTGCATGAAATTGGTTTCATATGGATTCTTGATTCACCAGTCTTATTCCCATACTGAGATAATAAAGATCTTTTAAAGAGGTTTTTTTTTATCTTTTTTTTTTTTTTTTTTTAACTGGAGGCATTTTTCCAAATGCATTACTGCACGTCTGTTTCTTGGAGAAGTGGATGTGTATGCGGTTCAGGCTGCTCTTAGCACCTCACCCCCACCCCACCACTCAAGCTCTGGGAGGGGTGGGAGATGCTCAGGAGCTGTGCAGTCCCCTCCCCGGGTCCAGGCAGGTGGAGCACACTCAGCCTGTAGCTGTCTGCTGCTTCTCCAGGCCTGGAAGTGAACTTGAGAGCTGCCTTGACCCAGAAGTACCCACTGGTTCTGAGTCTAACCCAAAGACACATCACCTCCAGCCAGGCTCCCGCAAGAAGGCTTGTTCTGCACCAAAGCGTGTGTGTCCAGAAACAAAGCTGAGAGAGCACTTCTGTCTTTACAGGGCTTGTGATGCCTTGTCATATGAAGAGCAGGCCCGTCCATCTGCTCACTCACCAGGATTTCAGACCCAAGGGTCCCCAAGCTGCAGGATGGCTCCCCGCCCCTCACTTTGAGCTTTCAGCCTCGAGCCAGGCCCCTGTCACCCCGTGGGCATCGGCATCCTAACTCCTGTGGCAGCAAGAAGGCTCGTGCGTCCTTGGACTCCTAAACAGAAGTCCCCAAGGCTCCTCTGTGGTGGGCTGTGTTTGCCCTTGAGCCTGCCTTCCATGTGGCAATGACCGGCGCTAGGGGAATGAAGAGTGATGTTCATTCTCAAAGAAGTAGAATAACCCTACTTGTTCACATGCCTTTTTAGGGAAAAACAGTATGTTTGTGTCTTTCTTGCCTGCAAGGGCAGCTTCGTGGGTGAGTATGCGGAAACAGGCTCTTTTCTCTGCAGCGAGGGGCTCTCCACATAGAGTTCAGTGAGAGCCCGCAAATTTGCCTGTCTCCAAATTCCTCGTCCAAACTGGTCCTGTCTCCAATGGGAAGGGGCAGAGCTCCCTGCTGATGGTCCACATACACTCCAGCCCCTGAGTTGAGTATCTGAGGAAGCCAAGACCCAAATAAGGGGGTGCCCCTAGACTGAACGTGTTTTGAAACCCAGAAACGAACTGGTTACCCTGGTAGAGAGACAGCCCCAAGGGCGGCCTGGTTTGCAAATTCAGCAAGCCCGGATGCTTCCGCTTGATTCCAGAATGGCCTTTTATTTTGCTGCTGATCCAGGTGTTGTTATTTCATGACCAAAATTATGGAATCCATTACGAGTACACCGTTCCTGTAAACTACACTGCCGAAAATCAAAGCGAGCCGGAAAAACCCCAGGACTCTTTGTTCATCTGGACCCACAGCGGCTGGGAAGGGTGCAGCGTGCAGTGCGGAGGAGGTGAGCATCCGGGGTCACGCGCCCATGGGGTGTGGGGTTTTGCTCAAGGAAGGCTGTGAACTCGAGGCACTCGGCAGCCAGTGCAGAGGGCACGAGAAGGGCTGGCCACGTCACCTGTATTTCCCGGGAAACTTAAGCGCACCCCAGTGAACTCTCTCTGCAAAACACTTGTGTAGCCTTCCAAATTCCTCCGTGTTGGAGCTGTGCCCCCAAGGCTGCTTTGCCTATGGCCCAGGGCCCTTGGACTCTGACCTGAGTGGAGGTTTGGCCGCTATGCAGATACATCACAGGTATGACAGGTGAGTGACCCTGGGGATGAACAGGATAGACCTTCACTTGTTACTGTTTGGTGGAAGGGAACCAGATGTGTTGCCCCAAAATACTCTTTCCTTTTTGCCACAGGTGTCCCACTACAGGATACAGCAGAAGGAAAAAGCCCCACGAGTCTGATGAAACATTCTGAGCATGAGTCCTGGCTGAGTCACAATTTGCTGCCATATATTAGCAAATGACTTACCCTATCTATACTAAAATTTTCTCACCTCTCAAATAGAGTGATCGGCCCCTATGCCTACTGCAGGGAAGGAACTGCCATACTGCAAAAATTAGTATCGGCAAAAGGCACCATATTCATTACGGGGAGGTTTAGGGGGAGCAGTAGGAAGCCATTCTGAACTCTTAGCCAGCAGCCCCTTGGGACAGGGCAGTTTGTCACCCTGATAGGACACACAGCCCAGTGATGAGAGGTGGGACACAGGATGTATGGGGTTTTATGGGCACAGAGTTAGGATGGAGAGTTCACCTAGACTCTGGAATGCCAGCCCAGAGAGTGGGATGGCCCCACCAATACCCAATCCCACATGGCTATTGACCGCTAAGATGGTGTTGGTCAGGTATCTAATATGTAGAGGATTGCTTACCATTTAGTGACTTGTCCCATTTCTAATAGGTAGGAATTCTAGCCATAACATCATTGGGCCATCAGACACTGCCAGGGCCAGCTGCGAATTCCTTCCTTCTCCTGCACATCTTGGCTAACTGCCCTTGCTGTTTGTTCTTAGCCTGTTCCTCAGGCAGCCCTGGCAGTTGGCATAGCTTCAGGAACCCTCATCAGCCCTGTCGTTGTCCCACTTTGCACTTCTCCCTAGGAGCCCCCCATCCCTCAGCTGTCCCCCTGTGCCAATGTCCCTGCAACCTCCAAATCCAGCAACTCCCACATCCCTAATTGCCAGACTTTTTTCTTGGGCAAACAAAGCATGGCCCAAATGGAGCAGTTAGCAGCCTCCCCTCAGCTGGGGGCGGGTGGGGCAGGGGGTACTGTTCTGCTGTCACTGTTGGCCCAGTGGCATTCTTTTATGACACCAGTGACTCTCAGGTTGTCAGATGACAACCAATGACTCACCATTGTCAGACCTGCAGCCAAAACGAAAATGTGGCTTGAGACGGCCCCATGCTTTCTGCACTCACCCAAGGCTGCAGTTGCAGGCAGTAACAGTTGATGGTATAATTCAGGACTCCACACTTTTGAGGCATCCCTAAAGGACAAATTCTCCAGGAGACCAAGCGAGAAATCTGGGGTCCAAATAGTTGTCCTTGACATCCTCTTAATCTTTCATTGCCATACTTCCCAAATAAAAATGAAAATAAAATACAGCTAACATGGAGTGTTAACCCTTGCTAGGCTCTGTTCTAAATACTTTATATGTATCGCTTAATTTTAACCATCCCTGGAACACCCTAAGGCATGGGGGTTAAATAAACCAGCCTGGTTGAGAAGATCGAGGCACAGAAGCATGGTGGCTGGCTGCTGATACGGTGATCATTATGCTAGTGATGGAGCCAAGTTTGAACCCAGGCTGCCTGACTCCAGAAACTACCCTCCCTGCTCCCTATCATCTGCCTCCGTGGCAAAGTCATGACCAAGCAGTGTGTAGGGTGCTTTGGGGACACCCAGAGAATGGCTACACCCATCTGGGATAACCAGTTAGTGAAGTTCCCAAATGCAAGTGATACCCTGGACAAGTAGTAGTTGGCGAAACAGATTCTCAGGTTGGCTCGAGATTGCCTGCCTGGACGATGCACGTCTGTGTGTCCTTCAGACCAGCCCCTCTGCTTCTCACTTCTCTCCAACACATAGGAATTCGGTAATAGGGAGCCGTGATCTTCTGGTGAGGGCTGATGTACAGGTTCAAGACCAGACCTGCATAGACTTTAAATATCAAAGGAACGGATAAAGAGATTGGCAATCTTTGTTGGAAATTAAAGAGCCTAATCAGAACTCTGGCCTCAATGAATCCCAAGCTGTCTAAGCACATAGCTAATCTGAGGTGTTGCCTCTTTCTGATCCTGTTCTAGAATCTTCCTCCTGCCCCATGGTGCCCCTTGTCATGTCTTACACACTCTCATCCCTAACCTTACGGTTCTTTCTCTCTGACAACCAATAAAGCATTACAATAGCCACTTTAAAATGGCAAACTGATCAAAAGACGCACCTGAATGTTCCTCCATCCGCATCAATGAACGGCCTTTCCAGGTGTGTGTAGCCACAGCCTCTCAGTTCCCTGTGTTTGGTTTCCAGGGGAACGCAGAACCATTGTGTCCTGCACACGGATTGTTAACAAGACCACAACTCTGGTGAATGACAGTGACTGTCCTCAAGCAAGCCGTCCAGAGCCCCAGGTCCGAAGGTGCAACTCACACCCATGCCAATCACGGTAAGTCACTGTGTTCTCAAACTTGGACCCTCCAGGGTTGGGGTAGAAGCACCTATGAGTTGGGGGGTGAGATACAGTTAACACCACAGTACCTCTCTCTGCCACATTCTCTTGTTGTTGGCAAGTGATTTCTGCTTGCTCGAAATACTGACTTTCTGGCGAGAGGTCTGATAAAAATGTGCAATCCTAGCTAGAAGGTATTTTTTAGCAGGCCACTAAGAACATCTCATGCAGAAAAAATCATCACATGCTTTCAACTGATACATGTCAGCTCCCGCCAAGTTATTTTGTCTTGGAGAAAAAGGAAATCGAAGTCCGAGTGTGAGAACCCATGAGTAAGTAACACAGGTTAGTGTCTGTGGTTGATCTGTTTCAGTGGCTGAAACTAACACCAGTGAGTGTGGATCTTGCTGTACATTGTTTAGAACCCATCAGGAGGTCTGTTGCCAACCCCAGCTTTCGTGGCCATGTTTCTCATGTGCTCTGGAGTGAATTTTCTTGGGCTGTCAACCGAGATGAGTTGTGTGAAACGTGTTTGTCAGTTCAGCCTCCTTATTTCCGGCCATTTCAGTGAGACTTTGCATAGCGCTGTGGTTGTTAGAGTGTGTAATATCACCCCTGGCCTCCCATTCTGCTCTGGGTTGCGGTACATGGTTTTTGCTTCGTGGTTCTCTGCATGTTTTCCTTTTATAAAGAAGCTGGACTTTTGACATGGCAGCTTTTTAAGACCAACTTGTGCCTCTCACCTGGCACAAAAGTTTCACAAAGCATTTTGGTTTTCATGCCAACCTCCTTTGCTTTGTCAAACTGGTAAAGCGTGTATGAGTGAGAGAGGGAAGATAAGAGGGAAAGCAAGAGGTGAGACTTACTCTGTGGGTTGTGTGTGGTCCATGGCAACTTAAGGATGAAGGTGGGTGGCAAGGGGAAATAGGTGAGGGGGATTAAGAGGTACAAACTTCCAGTTACAAAATAAATAAGACATGGAGATAAAAGTCGCAGCATAGGGAATATAGTCAATAAGATGGTAGGGGTGTTGTTTGGTGACAGATGGTGACTACACTTATTGTGGTGAGCAATATATAGAATTACTGAATTGTTATGTTGTACATGTGAAACTAATATAGTGCTGTATGTTAATTATACTTCAATTTAAACAAAAGAATAAAATTCCACCCTAACACTGAAGGCCATGAGGAATGGCTCACTCTCAGAAGTCTCCCTGAGCATCTTTGGTATGAGCAGCCATCCCACAAATGCATCAATTGGTGAATGAATCAACCACACACACACCCAGGACCAAAGAAGGAAGGCCTTGCCACCGTGAAGACTCAAAGATCAGACAGGTCACAGAGACAGCCCAGCTCTGTGACATATTGGAAAGTAGGATAAGTGAATCTAGAAGAGGACAGGTCAGCATGGGCTCAAGGGCATGACTGAGCAAGAATGGTCTTAGGAATCCATTCAAGAATCATTTTATTTTATTTTATTTTATTTTATTTTATTTTATTTTATTTTTTTACATTTATTTATTTTTGAGAGACAGAGTGTGAGCAGTGGACAGGCAGAGAGAGAGGGAGACACAGAATCAGAAGCAGGCTTCAGGCTCCGAGCTGTCAGCACAGAGCCCAACGTAGGGCTCAAACCCACAAACCGTGAGATCATGACCTGAGCCAAAGTCAGACGGTTAACCAAGTGAGCTACCCAGACACCCTTTATTTTATTTTATTTTGTTTTATTTTGTGTGTGTGCAAGCAGGGGAGGGGCAAAGGGAGAGAGAGAATCCCAAGCAGGCTCCACGCTCAGTGCAGAGCCCAATGCAGGACTCGATCTCACAACCATTAGATCATGACCTGAGCCGAAATCAAGTCAGATGCTTAACTGAGTGAGCCACCCAGGTGCTCTAAGAATCCTGTTTTAAAATCATTTATGTTTTCAAACTATTTTAGCGTCCAAATATTTCTAAAATTATGCACATAAGCCAAATAATATAAAACATGGAATCAGAGTTTCTCTGATTGAATTGAGACACATATGTGATAGGGAAGAGAAGCCCAGTGTACTCTTTCCTTCTTCATATCCTAGTAGGCCCTCAGTATCTCTGCAGAATGCCAACGAATAGAATTTAAATGATGGGGTTACTTTTATTGGACCACTTCTCAATATTCTTCACTAATGATACTCCTAACTGTGCTGAGCACATAACCATCTTTGGTAGCAGTGTTGTCCAAATTGAAATGTGCTGTAAAAGTATACACCTGATTTCAAAGGTTTAGTATGGAAAGAGATTGTGAAATATCTTAGTAATTTTTAATACTGATTACATGTTGAAATAGTTATATTTTGAATACATTGGGTTAAATGCAATATATTAGTAAAATTCACAAATTTCTTTTTAATTTTTTAATATGGATAATAGAAAATTAAAATTACATATATGGCTCATGTGTTAATTCTACTGAACTGCACTGCTATAGATTAACATAGCAGTCACAATGTTCAAGATACGGTCCAAAATTACTAGACATACAAAAAAAAAACCCAGAAACATGTGACCCATACATTAAAGGAAACTGACTCCAAGAGGACACATATATTGAGATTAATAGATAATAATTTCAAAGCAGCTATTATAATTATGCTCAAATACATAAGAAAAAATATAGCCACAATCAATGAACATATAGGAAACCTAAGCACAAAAAAGAGACACTCTAAAAGCAAACCAAATTTTAGCACTGAGAAATATAGTGTCTGAAATTTTTTTAAAAAAATCACTTGATGGGCCTAACAGCAGATGATGAAAAAAAAAAAAAATCAACGAACTTAAAGATAGAAGAATAGAAATTATCCATCTGGAAAATGGAAAGAAAAGATTGTTGACAGTGACAGAGATTCCGTGATCTGTGCCATAATATCAGGCATCCTAACATAAATGTAATTAGAGTCAGAGAAGGGGAAGAGGGGAAGATTAGGGCAGAAAATAATCATAAACAATGACCAAAAATTTCCCAGCTTTAATGAAAGACAGAAGGGAGGTAATTAGGTTATGCCTTGAGCATTTCAGCTAGATTCCAGATGAATCCAAAGCTCCATAACAAAGCTCTGTGATCATTACACCATATTACATGCAACACCTTTATGATTTTGCCACACACAGATATTCTAGGAAGGGACTTTGTTGCACTGTGAAACTCTAACGAGAAAATCATGTCGGAAAACACCTACAAAAGTCACATCACCAAGCATGAATTAACAAAAGTATAAACTCTATAATTCAGTGCTACGGAGCTGCTCTAAGTTTGGATGGAGAACATCGAGTGTGTGTGTGTGTGTGTGTGTGTGTGTGTGTGTGTGCGCGCGCGCGCGCGCGCGTGCGTGTGCTCACAGAGCATTCTGACAGACCACAGGCCTGCAGTCTCACCGTGGTTGAACACAAGTTCAAGCCAAACACACTTTAGACTAAAAGTAAGCTCAGAGGCACGTTTTTAGTATCTCCTTAGCACGAGGGTTAGCAAACTTTTTCTGTTAAGGGCTAGATAATAAGTAGTTTTGGTTTTACAGGCCACATAAGGTTTCTGATGTCTGTTTTTCTTTGTTTTGTTTATAACCCTTTTAAAAATGTAAAAACCTATTTTCAACTCCTGGGTTGTAGGAAAACAGTCTGCAGGCCAGACTTGGCCCCACCTTAGATTACTGCTTACCCTTGCTCTGCCCTCTGGGACTTTGGGACCACAGCCTCAGCATGAGCCCAAGTTCTAAAGGTACTGCCTCAGGAAATACGTGTTCTTATTACACAAAGAAGAACATGTTGTTATACCTAGTTACTTTTTATTGCCCAGTTGTTCAGTACTCTTTTTAAAAGCACCCAGCCTGGCGCGCCTGGGTGGCTCAATCGCTAAGCAGTTAAGCTTCCATTTTCGGCTCAGGTCATGGTCTCACAGTTTGTGAGTTCCAGTCCCATGTCAAGCGCTATACTGACAGCTCAGAGCCTGGAGCCTACTTCAGATGCTGTGTCTCATTCTCTCTCTGCCCCTCCCCAACTTGTGCTCTCTCTCTGTCTCTCAAAAATAAATAAATGTAAAAGCACCCAACCTGACCCTAAGTGCACGGTACAACATCAGTAATTTCCCTCATCTGGCATGTATTTGTTGAGTACCATCCCATTCACCAGGCCCTGTTCTAAGTACCAAGGTATTTAGAAGTAAGAAAGACACACAGGTTCCTTGTTCTCATGTGACTTGGTTTCTCCCTCCCCCTCTCTGACCTACCTTTCTGGGTCATCTTTTTTTCCTCTTTGACCCCCTTCCTGACTCTGTAAAATCATATGAATCAGACTTAAAGAATGAGTGGAGTTTCCAAGAGCAGAGGATAAAATGAAATTGATAGAAGACAGCACCTGAAATTTGTCTCAGAGCCTAGAAAAGAAAGCCTGGATGCCTCTTTTAGTCTGGTTTTATTTGTTGTTTGTTTGTTTATATTTTAAACCATCTGACTTTGTACTGATTCTTAAAGTGTGGACTCATGAAAATGAACTGCCATGGCTTATCAAAGAATATTGTTTGAAGAAACGTGATCTGATAGATTTTAAAATTCCTATAAATCTTAGTTATATTTATTTATATTTAAGCACACAGATGCACACACATGTATGTATATACACACATACATACGCTATATATGCAAATGTTATATAGAGATATATACATATGCACATATGTATGTACACACACATATATTTGAACAATAAAACTTGAATTCTTGCATAGCGTGATCTAGTTGACCTGTCTTCAGAACATATAGCAGTATGGACGAAGGTGAAGAAAAGTGAAGAGATTGGCCTCAGAAAACTAGTGCTAAATAATCAGAAAGAGATTTAATCTGTAAGTAAAAACTGGACCTTAGTGAAGGGGGTGAGTGTGGAGATGTATAGCATCTGGAGAATAAATGACTGTTTCAGGTGGGATGGGCATGACTGGAAGACAGAGCCTGTAACCTGGAAGGAGAGCCCAAGATCCCAATGGTGTAAATTTTATTGAAGGAGCCAAAATGCAACTCACTGTTGAATCTGGCAAGGTGAAAGAGCCTTTCTATATTATTGTTACTCCTTGACCTTTAAAACAACAGCAATGTTTGTCTTCTCCCTTATATTTTTCTTTATTTCCCCTGATCTTTCTTTAATTTTCTTCAACCCTCTTTTTCCATCAAGTTCCCGACAGTTTCCTTTACCTTCCCAACTGCACACCATTAGCACCTCTTTATTCTAATCCTGCCCCTAGCTCTGTGGATACTTCTCCCAAACCCTGCCATAACCATACGGAATCTGGAATCTGACACGCAGGGCAGATGGCCTCTCTCCAGCATCTTGCACACCAACACAAACACATCGGCAAATCTGGCCCCGACATTGGCAGGAGAGGCAGAAATCACAGATCAGCTCAGCTGTTATGACTGTGGCCAGCAGCCTTCACCTTGCTGACCACAGTCTGCAGGGAAGAGGCCCCACCATCATTTGGCATCCAAAGAGTAACACCATGTGCCAGCTCCTTAAGACCCAGTCCCCGATAGTGCTGGAGTAAGGAGGTGGGGTATGGCAGGGAGATGGGCTCATTCTGGAACACATAGCTCATGCTTCACCAGATTTAATATGTTTGCAGTCTCTTAGAGCTTATTGGCCACTTGCAAAGGCCATTCCAAGCTATTAGATGTTTCCCATAGTATTTATGATTTGAACTTCATCCCAGACAGTACATACTGTACTGTACATTGAATTACAGTGATTCAGAAAAGAATATCTAATATTGTACTGCCAGTTGAATTGAATAGTCATCTGTAAGGAAGTGTATTTGGATTTTAAATTTGTCCTCTTTGCTCATTATCTTAACCAGGTGTGCCTTGTTTTAGTTAAAATGGAATGGAACCCCTCCTGTTTTTATGAAAGCATATTCGCGTGTGTGTGTGTGTGTGTGAGATCATGACTTAAGAATGAAACCTAGAACATGTGGATCTTTAGACACAGCCAAAATCTGAACAGAAACATTGTTTAATCCATTTCTAGCCAGTCTAAAACGTTAAGCTTTTAAGTTTACTGCTTTCTTGGAAAATAAAACAGGTAAATCTAATTGCCACATCTCTATCTACCATGCCCTGGATGTGGGAGGCCAGAGGAGGCCATCTTTGGCACTGACTGCCCCCTGTGGCAGAAAAGGAGCCCATGATGCAGGACTGCTCGTGGGCAGGAGGGCAAGGCCTATGGTTGTATGTTACTACAAGTCAACAGTGATAGCCTGGGGATCTTCAGAGTGGGACTCCCCTCTTTCAGGCTTGGCCCACTTTTCAAACACCTTAGCATATGTCCACAGGTCTACGATGAGGGGCACCCCACAAACCATATGAAATAACAGTGCCTGAAAAGGAAAGATAGCAAATAGCATTACTGATCTCTTACATGCCTTATCGGTATGGGAATGGTGAGGAGAAATTTAGATGGATTCCAGATCTGTTTTCCAACACTAATCAAATTCCAGAATTTCACTCATATTTAAATTAAATAGTAAAGCTTTGAAGCTTTTAGTTATTTGTTTAAATTAGGAAACATTCCAGATGGAGAAAGAGAAAGCATTTCAGAGTACTATTTTGAATTTGAAGATGCAATTTGCTTCTTTTCCGCCATACTTAACCATTTGATTATTTGAACATCCCTGTCCTTTGATTATTACAGAGGACAAGAGAATTCCGAGATACGAGTTCCACAGGTAACAGAATTCTCCTGTCAAGAAATATTTTACATGTAGACCCTGGGGTCCATTAAAAGTCCTTCTCTCTTTCTGACTTTCTGAGTATTAAAATATAAAGAGCATTGAGCACTCAGTGTTTGCATTGATTTTTTTTATGCTGCAATTACAAAAAAGGACAAGTAAATTGCAAAGTTGAAACTCAGTCTGAGGAATAAAAACAAATACAACCAAGATCACAGTGAAGAAATGAGAGGGAAATATGTACTCTCCACGTTCTAGGGGAAAAAGAAAACATCAGACCAAGAAGGAATGGCTCTACAGTGGGAGTAGACAATGAAGTATTTCTGACTTGTAGAATCTCTGGAGATATTTCAGAACTGAGGTTGGGGTATGCTTGGTGGCAGCTTCCCAGATTATTAGCCCCTTCTCATGAAAGCCACTGATGACAGTTCTGTGCTGGCTGGCTCTCTTACAGGAATAAATAATCCATAGATATAACTGATTTTTTCTAGAAAAGTATTATTCTTTCCTCCTTATTTGTATACAAAGACTTTTCGAAGTAAAAGGATGGAAAAAGATGTGTCACAAAAAGAAACCATAAAAAATCGGGACGCCGATTTTTATCGGGATACCTTGGGGCGCCTGGGTGGCTCAGTCGGTTAAGCGTCTGACTTCAGCTCAGGTCATGATTTCATGGTGCGTGAGTTCAAGCCCTGCGTCGGGCTCTGTGCTGACAGCTCAGAGCCTGGAGCCCGTTTCAGATTCTGTGTCTCCCTCTCTCTCTGCCCCTCCCCTGCTCATGCTCTGTCTCTCTCTGTCTCAAAAATAAATAAACATTAAAAAAAAATGTTTTTTTAAATCAGGAGTACCTATACAAATACCAGACAAAATAGACTTTAAAACAAAACAAATTGCTAGAAATAAAAAGTATTTTATAATGGTATAGGGCAGTCCATCAAAGATATAACAATTATAAATGTGTCTGTACCTAATAACAGAGCCCTAAAATATACAATATAAAGAGAAAAATAGTTCAACCATATTAGAGACTTTAATGCCAGACTTTCAGTAATGGATTTTTAAAACTAGAAAATATCAATAAGGAAGTATAAGACTTGAACAACACTATAAACCTACTAGACCTAAGAGGTATCTATAGAGCACTACCCAACGAGAGCAGAATATACATTCTTCTTATGTGCGTGTGAAACATTCCGCAGGATAGACCATCATCTAGGCCATTTAATAAACCTCAACAAATGTAAAGGGACTGAAATAATGCAAAGTATATTCTCTTACCTTAATGGGATAAAGTTAGAAATCAACAACAGAAAGAAATTTTGGAAATTTGCAAATGCATGGAAATAAAAAAAAAAAAAAGCACAAAACTTCCTAAATAGCAATTGCATCAAAGAGAAATCATGAGGGAATTTACAAAATACTTTCAGATGAATGAAAATGAAGATACAACATATCAAAGTTAGACAATGCAGCTAAAGTAGTCCTTAGGGCAAATTTTATCGCTAGGGGTGGGTGGGTGGTGATATTTGAAATACAGAGTAGAAAAACAATAAAAAGTCAGACCAAAAGTTGATTATATGAAGAGAACAAAAATAAAACAATGACATTTAGCTAGATCAGCCAAGAAAAAAATGAGAGAAGACTCAAATTACTAAAATTAGAAATGAAAGAGGTTATAAGGGAATACTACAAACAGTTGTATGCCAATAAATTTGATAACTAACATAAAATGGACAAATTCCTAGAAAGATACAAGCTACCAAAATTGAATAAAGAAGAAATAGAAAATCTGAATAGACCCATAACAAGTAGATTAAATTACTAATCAAAAAGCTTCCCAAAAAGAAAAACCCAGGACCAGTAGCCTTCACTTGCAAATTCTACCAAATATTTAAAGCAGAATTAACACCAATCCTGCACAAACTCTTCCAAAAAAATAGAAGAGGAGGGAATACTTCCCAGTTTATTCTATGAAGCCAGTATTACCCAGATAATAAAACCGGACAAAGACATCACTAGAAAAAAATACTACAAACCAGTATCTCTTATGAGCATTGATGAGGGGCACCTGGGTGGCTCAGTCGGTTAAAGTCAGTGGCTTACTCAGTATCAGCTCAGTTCATGATCTTTTGTGAGGTCAAGCCCCGCATCCACCTGTGTGCTGACAGCATGGAGCCTGCTTGGGATTCTCTCTCTCCCTCTCTCTGCCCCTCCCCCATTTGCATGCATGCTCTTTCAAAATAAATAATTAAACATTAAAAAAATATTAATGAAAAATCTTCAACAAAATGCAAGCAAACCATATCCAGCAACACATAAAAAGGATTATACGCCATGACCAAGTGGGTCTTATCCCAAGAATGCAGGGTTGATTGATCATTTGAAAATGAATTAATGTAACACATTATATCAATGAAATAATTTTTTAAACATGATTATCTCAATAGATGCAGAAAAAGCTGTTGACAAAACCCAAGACCTTTTTGTGATTTAAAAAAATAAACAAAACAAAATTTAACAAACTAGAATTGGAAGAGAATTTCCTCAACCTGATAAAGGGCATCTATAAGAAATCCACAACTAACATCATACTTAATGGTGAAAGACTGTATGTTTTTCCCCTAGGAACAAGAATAAGACACAATATTCTGACCACTTCTATTCTACATTTTACTGGAGATTCTAGCCAGGACATTTAGACAAGAAAATGAAATAAAAGGCATCCAGATTGGAAGTGAGGAAGTAAAACTACCTCTCTTTACAGCTGTCATGATCTTGAATGTAGAATATTCTAAGGAATCCACTAAAAAAAGTATTAGAACCAATAAATTCAGTAAGGTTGCAAGATATAAGATCAATAAGCTAAAATCAATTGTATTGCTATACAGTAATGGTGAACAAACCAAAAATGAAGTTTAAAAAATGCCATTTACAATAACATCAAAAAGAATAAAGTATTTGAGAATAAATTTAACAAAAGAGGTGCAAAATTCATACTCTGAAAACTACAAAACATTGTTAAAAGAAATTAAAGAATATCTCAATAAATGGAAAGATGTACCATGTTCATGGCTTGGAAAACCTAATATTGTGAAGGTGGAAATATTCCACAAATTGATCTACAGATTCAATGCCATTTCTATCAAAATCCCAGCTATTTTTATTGCACAAATGGATAAGCTGATCCTGAAATTCAAATGGAATTGTAAAGGGCCCTGAATAGTCAAAAAAAATCTTTAAAAAGAGGAACGAAGTTGGAAGACTCATACTTCCAACTTTAAAACTTACTACAAAACTACAGTAATCAAGATAGTGTGTTACAATAAAGACAGACATATAGAACATGGTATATATTTGAAAGTCCAGAAATAGACCCTCACATTTACTGTTCATTGACTGTTGACAAGGTGGCCAAGAGGATTCAATGAGGAAAGAACAGTCTTTTCAACAAATGGTATTGTGACAACTTTATGTCCACACATAGAAGAATAAAGATGGACACCTGGCTCACACATATATGAAAATTAATCCAATGATCAAAGACCTAAAGAGCTAAATGTATAAAATTCTTGAAAGAAAGCAGGAAAAAAATCTTTATTATGTATGATTTATTAGATATGACAGCAAAAGTACAAGCAAAAAAAGAAAAATAGATAAATTAGGTTTAATCAAAATTATAAACTTATGTGCTAATAGGCTCCCACTGTGTCCTGAGATACCCTGAAATATCAAGAAAAGTGAAAAAAAAATTAAGCAAATGAAAAGACAACCCACAAATGGGAAAATATATTTTCAAATCATCTATCTGATAAGAGCCTTCTATCTAGAATATATAAAGAACTATTACAACTCAATAATAAAATGACACATAACCCAATTATAAAGGATCTGAATAGATATTTCTCCTGAGGAGAAGGGGGAGAGAAGGAATTGGGGGTTGGTAGCAAAAAGGCATAGAGTTTCTTTTTGGCATATTAAGAATATTCTAGATTGTGGTAAAGGCCACTGAATTGCTGAATTCTGTGGCATAGTTATATCTCCGTAAGGCTGTTAAAAAATAAACACACAAGTGCACATTTTAAAAAGTGCAGGCTCTTTCAGCTCTAAGCAGAGGCCTCTAGCTGGTTCCCATGAATACAGAGTCTGAAGGGCCAGCCCCAACCCAGAACCCAGGTATCTCAGAATATGTGGAGCTCAAGACAGGAGCATTGGCTGAAATACCTTAGGTGTCACCTCTTAAACAAGCATCACCAGATCTTAATTTAATGGCCACTATTATCATGCATGGGCTGCTGATCTCTTCCATTCTCTCCCACTACAAAATGCCAGATCTCTCCCTGAGCCTCTGGTTGGAGATTCTTGGGTCAGATCATTTGATGGGTGCATTCAGTCGCCCTCCCATTGATCCTGTTTGAATTGACCTTCCCCCTCGGCTATCTCCCAAGCCTCCCTGTGTCCTCTATACCTTTTCTCCAGAGAGCTTTCTAGTAAGATATGTGCCTAACATTGCTGCCATTCCCCAAACACACTGGCAAATGAGGCTGAAAGTCCTTTTCCCCATGCCAGCCATCATTCTTGTGGCCTTACCAAAAAACCACCCCCTATTATCAAATTAGTGAAACCACACAAGTAAGCAGGCAGCGTTTTCAATCCAGAGGCAGTGAATCCCACTCACAAACTAGTGCTTTGCATTCCTCTCAATGGGGGATGGGGAATTTGGGGGTGACCACCTGTGTCTCTGAGCAGTGGCTTGTGCATCCATAACATGAAGGGAATAACTACCAGTTGGTACTCCATCACTTTATTTATTTGGTCATTTCTTTTTAGTATCTATACAATGTACTACCATGTTCCAAGTAGTCTAAGTAGTCAAATGATTTGATACTGGCTTAATAGCCCCCTATCCTACCTTCATCACAGAGTTTAGTACTGGACAAGATGAGAAAGGACTCAATAAACAGAAAAGGGAAGCCAGTCTCTGAAACTAGGAGTCCCTACTTCAAGGGTCCTTCTAGAGCACACAGACCTGCCCATTCTCTCGGTGGCCCCTAGCCTACCCAGATCAGTCAAATACCACCCTGAGGAAAGCCCTGTCTCTCCCTTTCTTCTCACCCATGGCACCTCTTCTCCAAACCTCAAAGCAGAAACATCACAATAAGAATGAACAAACCGTGTACATGGTTGAGACAATTAAAATAAGAACTTGACATACTCTGTGGTGAAAAATTGAGAGCTTTTCCTCTAAGATCAGGAACAAGAAAATGATGTCTACTCCCACCACTTTTATTCAACATAATTCTAGAAATCCTAGCCAGAGCAATTAGTCAAGAAAAAGAAATAAAAGGTATCCAAATTATAAAGTGGGAAGTAAAACTGTCATTGCAGATGACCTGGTACTACATATAGAAAACCCTAGGGGCGCCTGGGTGGCTCAGTCGGTTAAGCATCCGACTTCAGCTCAGGTCACGATCGCGCGGTCCATGAGTTCGAGCCCCGCATCGGGCTCTGTGCTGACAGCTCAGAGCCTGGAGCCTGTTTCAGATTCTGTGTCTCCCTCTCTCTCTGACCCTCCCCCGTTCATGCTGTCTCTCCCTGTCTCAAAAATAAATAAACGTTAAAAAAAAAAAATTTTTAAAAAAAAGAAAACCCTAAAGATTCCACCAAAAAAAAAAAAAAAAAAAACCTGTTTGAACAAATGAATTCAGTAAGGTTGCAAAATTAATGTACAGAAGTCTGTTGCATTTCTATACACTAATAATTATCAGAGAAATTCAGAAAATCCCATTTATAATTGCATCAAAATGATAAAATACCTAGGAATAAATTGAGAATTATAAGACATGGAAGAAAAAACAAATAAATGGAAAGATATGCCATGCTCATGGATTGGAAGAATTAATATTGTTAAAATGTTCATACTACCCAAAGAGATCTACAGTTTCAATGCAATCCCTATCAAAATTCCAACGGTATTTTCCACAAAACTAGAACAAACAATCCAAACATTTGTCTGGAACCACAAAAGACCCCAAATAGCCAAAGCAGTCTTGAGAAGGAAGAATGAAACATCACACTCCCTGTTTTCAAACTATATTACAAAGCTAGTAATCAAAACTGTGTGGTAGTGGTATAAAAACAGACACACAGATCAATGGAACAGAATAGACAATCCAAAAATAAACCCACACATATATGATCAATTAATTTACAACAAAGGATCCAAGAATATACAATGGGGAAAGGACAGTCTCTTCAATAGATGGGGAAACTGGACAGCAACACACAAAAGAATGAAATTGGACTACAATCTTACACCATACACAAAAAAAGAACTCAAAATGGTGTAAAGACTTGACTGTAACACCTGAAACCATAAAACTCCTAGAAAAAAAACATAGGCAATAAACTCCTTGCAATCATTCTTGATGGTGATTGTTTTGATTTGATACCAAAAGCAAAGACAACAAAATGAAAAATTAATAAGTGGAACCACATCAAACTAAAAAGCTTCTGCCAAGGAAACCATAAAAAAATGGAAAGACCACCTACTGAATGAGAGAAGATATTTGCAAATCGTATCTCTGATAAGGGGTTAATATCGAAAATATATAGAGAATTCCTACAACTCAATACCAAGAAAAAAAAATCCAACCAAAAAATTGGTCAGAGGATATGAGTAGACATTTTTCCAAAAGCAAACATGACCAACAGGTACGTTAAAAGATGTCCAATGACACTAATCATCAGGGAAATGCAAATTAAAACCACAACGAGATATTACCTCACACCTGTTAGAATGGCTATTAGCAGAAAGACAAGAAATAACAGGTGTTGATGAGGATGTGGAGAAAAGGGGACCCTTGTGTTGGTGGGAATGAATATTGGTGCAGCCGCTATGGAAAATAGTATGGACGTTCCTAAGAAATTAAAAACAGAAGTCCCATATGATCCAGCAATTTCACTTCTAGGTATTTTTCCAAAGAAAATGAAAACACTAACTCAAAAAGGTGTATGCACGTTGTTCATTGCAGCATTATTTACAATAGCTAAGATATGGAAACAACCTAAATTTCCATTGACAGATGAATAGTTAATAGATAGTAGAATATTATTCAACCATAAAAAAAGAATGAAATCTTGGCATTGGCAACAACATGGATGGACTTTGAGGGCATTATGTGAAATGAAATAAGTCAGAGAAAGATGAATACTGTATGACCTCACTTACATGTAGAATCTAAAACAAAAACAAAAATTTTTAAACACAGAGAACAGATTGGTGGTTGCTAGAGGCAGAGGGTGGAGGGGTGGGTGAAATGGGTGAAGGAAGTCAAAAGGTACCTACTTCCAGTTATAAATAAGTCCTGGGGATGTAATGTACAGCATGGCTCATTATTGTAGCTATTATAGTTATTATAACTATTATTATAGTTAATAATACTGTATCACATGTTTGAAAGTTGCTAAGAGAGTAAATCTTAAAAGTTCTCATCACAAGAAAAACAATTCTGTGGTCACATATGGTAACAGATGTTAGCTAGACTTACTGCCATGAACATTTTGCAATATAAGCAAATTTTGAATCATTACGTTGTACACATAGATGTAAAAATAAAAAAAGAAAGAACTCGACAGAGGCTTTGGTCAGGACTCCTTCATACAAAGACAGGATCACTCTTGCTGGATTAGAGTAATGCATATGCTCTGGAAATACCCCAGCATTTGTATTAAATTGTTTAAATAACTAATGCCTTACAGTGGCATTATGCATCCATTGCTTCCTAAGAAACCACTTGAGCCTTTCTAGAAGGACCCCAAACAGGCTGGATCCATAAGTCTTCCAAGGGGTACCTGTGAGAGGTGGCACCATGGGACTTAGGTTATTTCTGAGCATCTAAAGCAAAGCTGTGTACCTGCATGCCTGGCCTTTGCTCAGCCTTATCACACTTATAAAAACTAAGCCCCCTCAGTACCTTGAGGATCTTTTTACAAATATCTCAAGTGCTTGGGGTTTCCCTATGGTACACAGCATTATTCTTGTGCTTCCTGAGAACAGGGGGGGTTAGCTGGAAGATATACCAGCTTCTCCTACTCCAAGGAAGCTAGCCTTCCAGTTCTGTGTGCCTGCACAGTTAGGCTAAGGAGCCATTGTGTCAAGGAAGGAATGGAATGAAGGATTTCTTTGGTAGGCCAAAGACATTGCCCTGGGAGGGAAGAAATTTTACCTTTTTCTTAACCTTCTTCCTGTGTCCAAGTGAATTTATAGGGTCTATTTCTGAAAGAGGTTTTATTTTTATTTATTTTTTAATATCTTTATTTAAAGAGAGACAGTGCGTGAGTGGGGGAGGGGTAGAGAGAGGGAGACACAGAATATGAAGCAGACTCCAGGCTCTGAGCTGTCAGCACAGAGACCGACGTGGGGCTCAAACTCAAGAACTGCGAGATCATGACCTGAGCCAAAGTCGGATGCTCAACTGACTGAGCCACACAGGCACCTGCCTGAGAGAGGTTTTAATCCTGGTGGAGTAAGGCTAATAGTAGGAGTTGGGCACACAAGGAGGCAGGATGGAGAATGGGTGGAGGAAGTCAGTACAGGGTGAAGCCATCCCTGGCCCTTTCCCCTGTTCGGCTTAGAACCTTTCCTGAGAGAGTTGTAGAGAACAGCTTCAGACGTCACAGGAAAGGGTTCACAATTTGAAATATATAAGGTTGCTACAAATGCCAGTTCAGTTACTAGCAGCGGTACATGACAGTGTCTTTTGTTCCAAGACCAGCTGTGGTGTTCGCTTCCACAGGGATTCATGATTCTCTTAAGGTAAGAGTGCATGTCTTGCCTCTGAGTGTCCTTCCTTCTTGGAATTATAGATGGCAAGTCCTGTGACCCTCCTACCAGCTGGCTGGCCAGGCCTCCGCTATGTGTACGCACTGGTGCTGGTCAACAGCAGCACTTCCCAAAGCAGGGCCCTTGGCAAGTTTAGAGGGAGGAAGAACTTCATGGTCACATCAGAAAGGGAAATGGGATATCACACAGAGCCACATGGGGCTCATCATTGCAACGTCCCTAACTAGTACACTTTTGATGTGCCACTGCACCCTGTGAATTGCTGTGAGAACTCCGTGCCCGGGCTATTTCCCCAGGAGAAATTCGATCTTGGAAGTCCCTCTTCCTAGAGTTTCTAGAGGCAGGTGCTCCTGGCAGAAGGTTCAAGGGGCCACCACCCTGCAAGGTGACCCTATGCCTCTCCCAGAAAAGTACACTCAGTACTCAGACCTCTTTCTTCCACTGAAGAGATGATCAAGTATGGCGAGAGGCAGCAGACCACCCAGTTAGCTAATGACATGTCTACAAATGGTACTTCTGACCCCACGAGACTCCCACCTGCTCCAAAGCCCTGCCAACAGCATAGAAACGCAACAGAAGTGACCTCAGACCACCAGCTTCTCTAACACACTGGGTTCTGTCTTTAGTGAAGCTGGACTCAGGAAACATGTGCATCAAGGTTCTTTGGTCCCAGGCAATGGCAACTGAATCTACAAATGTAGCAAAAAGATAAGAGTACATAGAAAGGACGTGGAGTAGCTCCCCACATTGAAGAGATGCTGAACAGCATATCTTGGAGAAGGGATCTCAGAGCCAGCTGCAGGCAACAGGCTCCACACGGCACTGTGAACTCACTGCCTCCCCTCCAGGAGCTGCTCCACTTAAATCCAGGTTCCCTGATAAGGTCTGATTGGCCTGATTCAGCTCACATGATCCACCCAAGCATGGCGTAGACACCAGAAGGAAAACCAAAAAAGGAACACAACAGCAAGCAGGCGGAAACAGCAGACTGTCCTCCACCCCGAACACGTAGGGGCATGCTGATGTCATGACCAAAGCGAGACTAAGGAAAACCATCCAGTAGACGCTGTCCAGCTAGTGTGAGAGCCGGCAAGTCTATTAACAGGAGGGCTACTGTACTGGAAAATTCCTGTGTCCCGGTAAGAAAGGCAGCCTGATGAGAATGTTACTCTTGGATGTGAACTTTCAGCATCAGCAATTGTACGATTCTCAAAGCATGAGAGTTTTTTTTCCAGACTTTTAGTGATGGGTGTGGTACGATGTGTTACCAAACCCAGGCTTCTCCTGGTTATTTTAACCCCCAAACAAGTACCAACACAAGTGCCAGTTCCTGGAGTGTAACCGGATCAGGTGTGACAGCTGAAAAGAAATGTCTCTGGGTCCAGTGATCTCATCAGCTGCTGGTTAAACTCTCTTCACTTGTCCTTCTGCTTCCCTACTGACAATTCAGTCTGTTCCTATAAATCTCAGAGAAACTTCTTTCCCTCCCAAAAGAATGTTTGAAAATGAATTTATTGTAAAAGCAGAGAATCTTTTCTTAACACCTTTATTGAGATATAATTCACGTACCATTACAATTCGTCCGTTTAAAATTGTACTTGAACTCACGGAGCTGTGCAACCATCACTCTAATTGAAGAACATTTTCATCACTGCAAAGAAAAAAAAAACTCCATACTCATTAGCAAACAGACGGAAAAAAAAAAAAAAACAGACTCATAAATACAGAGAACAAAATGGTCTTTGCCAGAGAGGTGGAGGGTGATGGGGATGGGTAGAATCGGTAAGGAGATTAAGAGGTACAAACTTCAAGTTTTAAAAGAAATCAAGTCGTGGAGATGAAAAGTATAGCATAAAAATATAGTTAATAGTATTGCAATAATGTGTGGTGACACACTCACTGTGGTGAGCACTGAGAGTAACATACAGAATTGTTGAATCACTATGTCGTACACGTGAAAGCAGAGAATCTTAAAACTTAGAAGTTGTGGGGTGCCTGGGTGGCTCAGTCAGTTAAACATCTGACTCTTGATTTGGGCTCAGGTCATGATCTCATGGTCTGTGGGATCAAGCACCGCATCAGGCTCTGTACTATTCGTGTGGAGCCTGCTTGGGATTCTCTCTCTCTCCCTCTGTCTGCCTCTCTCTCTCTCTCTCTCTCTCTCTCTCTCTCTCTCTCTCTCTTCCAATCTCTCTCTCTTTCTCTCTCTCTCTCTCTTCCAATCTCTCTCTCTCTCTCTCTCCCAAAATAAATAAATAAACATTTTAAAAAACCTGAGAAGTTGTGTTCTTCTTGATATGATGTAAATTATGGAGATGGCAGAAATCCAGAGCAGGGTAGGAGGGGTCCAGTCCATTCCTGCCTGTCAGTGGTGAGGTGAGAAGGGAGGGAAGGGCTGGTCATCTCACTTTACAGATGAAGACTTTGAGAAGAAACTTACCCAAGGTCATACAGGCAGATAGCAGAACTCAAACCAAGTTTTCTGACTTTAAATCTGACATGCTCCTGCTATACATTCCTATTTAAAAATAGTACAACCTGCTTCTACCATAGCATGAAAAGGAACCCTTTGTGACCAGGCCACCTTTAAATAGATATTCACAAGTGGGACAAGAGAAGGCAGTGGATAGCCTTGGAGCAGACTTCAGCTCAGAGTGAGGGGGTTAAAAGGAAGCTGTGGTGGCTCCCTTCTCTGGAAGTGAAACATGCAGCCAGAGGTTTGAAGTTTTGCAGTTAAACACTAGAGCAGTTTTGCTAAATGCCGTACAGATGGTCCCCAACTTACCATGGTTTGACATGAGATTTTTTGCCTTTACAGTACTGTGAAAGCAACACATGTTCTGTAGAAACCATACTTAAAATTTTGACTTTTAAAAAAAATGTTTATTTATTTTGAGAGAGTGCGAAAAGGGGAGGGAGCAGAAAGAGAGAGAGAGAGAGAGAGAGAGAGAGAGAGAGAGAGAGAGAGAGAGAGAATCTCAAGCAGGCTCCACGCTGTCAGCACAGAGCCCAAAATGGGGCTTGATTCCTTGAACCATGAGATTGTGACCTGAGCAGAAATCAAGAGTAGGATGCTTAACCAACTGAGCCACCCAGGCAGCCCACAAATTTTGACTTTGATCTTTTCCTAGGCTAGTGACACATGATATGATCCTCTCTCATGATGCCGGGCAGCAGCAACAAGCCCCAGCTCTCCATCAGCCACACGATCTTGAGGGTAAAGGACCAACACATGTATGACCATTCTGCACCCATACAACCATTCTGTTCTTCAGTTTCAATACAGTAACCAATAAATCACATGAGACATTCAACACTTTATTATAAAATAGGCTTTGTGTTAGATTTTGCCCAAGTGTGGGCTAATGTAAGTGTTCTGAGCACATTTAAGTTGGGCTGGGCCATGATATTCAGTAGGTTCGGTTTATTCAATGCATTTTCAGCTTAGGGTATTTTCAACTGATGATGGTCTGTCAGGACATAACTCCATCATAAATTGAGGAAGACCTGTAGTTGTTCAGTTTTCTGGTTTGTTCTTTGTGTTATCTGGACTCATGCTGGAAATGAAATTAAAATTCAGGACTTTGGCAGCTAAAACAGGAGATTCAAATATGAAGGTGGCTTCCCAGAAGCCTGTGTATGTGCCAAGTTTTGGGGGGCAGGAAGATATCCTTGCAGGGGTGCTTTCCTGTGAAACCAAGACAAGTCACTCTTGACCCCCAGCTAGCCAATCACGGGCTTGGAGAGGCTGCGGGAGAACCTCACGCTCACTGAGACCTGAATGAGCAAAGACACAATTTGTAGCGACTGGACAGGTAAGATGTGGTCTGTCTAAGGTCTGGTCTGGCCCAGGTCTAAGATTTTTCTGTGTTAAAAGCTAAGCCAGCCCATTTAGGGATCAAATTTGTAGCCTCTAACACCTCCAGTGTGTCCACTGTGGCCAAACAGTGAGTTTTCCTGTGGCCAAGTACGAGGTATGGGCAAGGCACGTCTGTCACTCCTGCCAAGTAGTCTGCATGGCTCTGTTTATTCCTTTGTTTATTGTTCCCCTTCTTTATCTTGTTCTCTTCTCCACAAGGACAAGGACCTTGTCAATATGCCATTCATTCAGCAAATATTTGTAGAGAACCTACAATGTGCCATGTGGGCAGGGAACACTTGGGTATGCTGGTCTCTGTCCAATACCCAGCAGTGCCCAGAGCTTAAGAGGGCTAGTAAGTTGCTTGAATGGATGAATGGATTATTTAATATGCAGAGAGACAGGATTCCTCATCTCCTAGTAAAGCAGCACTGTGTTGAAGATGAGGTTTCGTTCAGCACCATATGCATTTACCCACCGTGGAGCACATGTCTGACCTGGATAGGTGTTCCATTGACAAGGGGGTGGAAGTCAGAGGCTGGTTTGGACCGCTGGTGTGTGCTCGACCAGCCCCTGGTTAAATCATTCACCCATCCTCAGTGCAGCCCATGGTGGACTTTATCCAGGCCCACCTTGACCCCTCCCAGGAGTCCTTCTTATCCATTCTGTTAGTATCAGTTCCTGCAGAAGTTCCTTAGATCCGTCCTTCTCCCAGGCATGCTTTACTCTGGCCTTTATTTAAATAGAATATTTTTAAGGTTGGGAAGAAAAGATGATTACTTCCTTATTGTGTAGAGGTACCAAGACACACAAGTTGTTAGGCTTGGTAACTGAGGACAAGAGTGAACTGCTCTCTCCATATTTCCCGGGGGCAGCCTCTCATGGGGGTTATTGAGATCACACACTGGTTGGTCAGTTGCAGCATGGGTCAGGTTCCAGCACCCACCACTAGCTACAGGCAAACACGTGGGTAAGTTACATGATCTTGCCATCTATAAATTGGGAAGTTAGAACCTCTCTCATAGAAGTCTTGAGAAGATTAGATGAAGTAATGCCTATAAATTCCTCCATCCCAAGTAAGCACTAGATGAATGCTGGCCAAAACCATCATCACTGCTCAGCTACAAAACTATATTCATGATAAACATCAGCCAGCTGTTGGACCCCAGCATTTTATGGATTATCCATCATGTCTTAAGACACAAGACACACATGCAGCCACCCCCCCACACACACACACACACATGCACGGACACACACCACGTTTTTAATAGTGTATAACTACAAAATTTAAATAACCTGTGCTAGTATTTTCCTGGTAATAAAAGATTGGGGGAAGGTCCTGGTATATGCTAATGTTCCCCTTCTTGTCAGAACAAGTTTATATAATTTATATGTATTTCAGGGTAAATTGAAATAACAGAAAAATCTCGAGTGGTTCATTTCTGACATCATGAATGTTTCTGAGCGCTGTGTTTGTGAACTCCAGATAATATTATCAGCAGGATGGAGGTAGGACTTGGGGAGGAAAAGGGATTATATGAAAGGGTTTCCGCGTCATCCAGACCCCACGATTGGGTTACTGGCATGGTGCGTGACTAGAAGCTCCACAGGTGTCTCATGCCCAGGTGGCTCGTTACAAACCAGGCTGGAGACATTGTGGGGAGTAAGTAATAAGGTTACGCTTGACATGGATGGATACAAAATGCTGGAACCTGCCATCACCTCTGCCTGCTAACCTGTATTTGGAATTACACACCACTGAAGGAAGGAGCCTGGTGAAATATAAGTACATAATTTCCAAGAGGAATTCCTGATGGCATTAAGGGCAGAAATTAGCACCATGGAGGTAATGAATGTGCTCTGGCCCACACCCAGCACACAGCTCAGGAGTGTTTTCCCTTCCACAACTCCTAATCCGCTTCCTGGGAAGCAAACGCAAACTGGCCACTTGGAGAGAGCTTTACACTAAATCTTGAGAGCAGGGAGGGGAAAAAATTTCAACTGCACCTGCCCAGTGAGTTGTCAAGGAGAACAAAAGGTGACCTGAAGACCAGCTATTTTCACAGAGCTAATCAGAAATCAGGTGATTATTTTTTTAAGTTTATTATTTTTTTAGAGAGAGAGAAAGAGAGCAGAGGAGAGGCAGAGAGAAAGGGAGAGAAAGAACCCCAAGCAAGCTCTTTGCTGTCAGTGCAGAGCCTGACATGGGGCTCAATCCCATGAACTGTGAGATCATGATCTGAGCTGAAGTCAAGAGTCAGATGCTTAACCGACTAAACCACCCAAGTGCTCCTCAGGTGATTGTTTTTATAGCATATGTAGTGGTTCTAGTGCACTAGGATCTCCTGGGGGCTTGTTAACTGACAGATAACCAGACCTACTCCCAGAGTTTCTGATTCAGTAGATCTATAGATGGACCTGAGAATCTGCATCCCAGTGATGCTTTCCAATGATGCTGGTCCAGGCACCACACCAAAAGCCACCAACATATGGTAACAAAGGTTACTTGAAATTTTAACTCAGGAAGTATGGTGAGAATAACCAGATTTCATGGATTAGGTCCCATGACTTGAATTTAATGGCAGATGCCAAAATCCTCCAGTAGAAAGAGGGTGTGGACGATCTAGGAAGGAAAGGTAGTCTGTTAGCTCATCTTCTGAGGGCTGGAGGACAAGGGGGCCCAGACCCCAGATCATTGAGGGGAAAGAGCAACTGGGGCTGGAGACCCTAACCAAGTCAGGAAAGCAAGCAGGACCCTCAAGGAGGCTCTGGGCCTTGCATAGCAGAAGCTTTAGTGACATGATGGCAGTAAGGGGTGCAGACAGCTGGTCACCCAAGCTTATAGACAAAGCATTGCCCACTTGCTCTTCTCTCAGATGAAGGTGCTGTGAAAGGGTCCACCACCCTCATTTTAATCCTTACAAATAAGAAAAGAGTCATTATTATATGACAGTGACAGAAACCTAGGAAGCAATGACTAACCATATCATTTTTTCAGTTTGTCACAGTCAGGAAAGGGAATTCAACAAGGTTAAGTACAGACCTCTCTGCTTTTGGAAAATAGAAGAAATAAAGGTCAAATTAGAGACAGTTCTGATCTGCTAAAGAAGGTCAGTACACCTTAAAAGGTAGGGCGAATTCTGGAGGATTTGATTCTGACTCCATAATCATGGACAGATATAACAAGACATACAAGGGGAGACAGGTGAAGACCCAGGAAGCTACCCAGGAGTATAACACCAGGAGAAAGGGACACGTGGCCAGAAAACAGGCCAGTCAAGCAGAGGCCTGCCAGCTAAGCCCTGTTTAGAAGGGTTCAACAAAAGCAGCTTTTTGTTGTTGGTTAAATTAACCTTCAAAGTAAGAAAAACTGGGAAGGATAAGGTCAATATATTGCTTTTTAACAAGGAGAATGAGGCTAAAACTGGAACAAGGCAGAATAAAAAGCACACCAACATGTGTGTGCATGACAGCCAAGGACGATATGGGGAATGTAGAGCATGAGCCCCAGGAAGCAAAGTGTGTCCAAGTTCAAGGATGAGAGCTCAGCTGCTGGGTTCCTGTCCCATCACAGCTCCACAGTTGCCACTGGGGGATCTAGACCAGACCACTCAGCCTCCGTAAAACGGGAGACACAGCACCTACTGCAATAGGTCTATCAGGAGAATTATATGAGTTAGTAGAAATAAATTGCTTAGGACAGTTCCTGGCACACAGTAAGTGCTAAATAAGTCATTTTTATGATCACTGTTGTTATTATCATGATTTTTCAGAAGTGTCCAAAACCCCATTCCAGAAGGAAATCCAATCCAAGATGCTACAGAACTCTACAAATGTTACCTCCAAATCTCTGCTGATTGGTTCTATGAAGTCATGGCTGATGAGAGAGGGGCCAAATTCTGAGGGCGGGTTTCAGTTTCCCAAATGGATAAATGGGCAGGTCCAAGGAATTCAGCCTCAGCCTGCTGTCAACCCCTGGCACAACTAGCAGACAAATTAATAACTTAGGAAGATGGTTTATGTGCATTTTAGGGAGAAGGCTGCATGCATGCCCCAGATGAGGGAGGGTTTAATGAGAACACCAGTGCCTGTAAGACAGTGTTATTGGGGTGGTGGGTCAGGTCAGCAGAGCACTTAGCAAGTCTCCATGATGTTACTATGGATGAAGCAGGAAAACAGGGGCAAGGTGATGGCCCATCGCCATGGAGCTACAGCTAGATCCAGGTCTACTTTATCTGTGTCCAGGGAGCATGTGACTGCTCTGGCAAGGGTCCATGGTGGGGGCTGCCACAGGACCAGGATGCACCACAGAAACCTGTGCTGTTAAGTGGTGAGGCTTTTGCCAGAACCAGGGCACTCACTCTGCTCTCCCTTGCTTCCATCCCCCACCCACTCCTTGTGGCTCCAGTGACTGACACACCCTTCCAGGATTTGTGTAGAGGTGTGTCAGTTCTCAGTGATCATAAGAATATGAATGGTGTCAGGACAGGACAGCAGACCAGGAAGGAGAACGTGAACAGGAAGAAGAACATGAACTGAAGATTTTATATCCAGCAAAAGTGTGCTTCAAATATCAAGCTTTAGAAAAACAGCCTTAAATATGCGAGAGCTTAGGATACTGTACCCATGAGCCCTTCTTGAGGAATCTACTAGACCAGAACTCAGCAAACTTTTTCTAAAAAGGGAAAATACTAAATATTTTAGCTCTGCAAGCCATATGATCTCTGTCATAACTATTCCACTCTATCTTTGTAGCATAAAAGCAGACATACACAGTATATAAACCAATAGGTAGGACTGTGTTCCAATAAAACTTTACAAAAACAAGAGTCAAAGGGACAAGAGTCAAAAACAAGAGTCAAAGAGTCAAACTTTACAAAAACAAGAGTCAAAGTCAAAAACTTTACAAAAACAAGAGTCAGGCCATAGTTGGCCAGCCCTTGCGTGATAGGATGCTCTTCCTCTAACTAGGAGATGCCTAGAGACATTTTGGTCAAAGGACTGACTGTGAACATTTTAATATTTGTAAAACTAAGACTAAAGCAGATGTGTATACAGGAATATTAACAATGAAGATACAACAGTTATGAATAGTTATACCCCAAATAACATAACAACTTCAAGCCTAAACCATGGGATATGCAAAGGGATTAGGAGAGAAATTTATTGGGTTTAAGAGAAATTAACACACCATTAGCAATGTGGGACAGATCAAGTGGCAAGTAGATATAAAATAAAGAAAGAGGGGCACCTGGGTGGCTCAGTCAGTTAAGCATTCAACTCTTGGTTTCAGGTCAGGTCATGAACTTACAGTTTCATGGGTTTGAGCCCCGCGTCAGGCACCAAACTGGAAGGTCAGAGCCTGCTTGGGATTCTGTCTCTCTCTCTCCCTCTCTCTCTTCCCCTCCCCAACTCACACTGTCTCTCTCAAATAAATAAACTAAAAAAAAAAAAGAAATATTAAAAAATAATGAAGGATATAGAAGATCTAAACAACACAATTGATAAGGCAAGTAATATATCTCAAACACTACACCAAGATAGTAGAAAATCACCTTTTTCTCAAGGGCACAGAGAAGACTCACGAAATCTGATCATATATTTGATCACAGAGAAAGCATCAAAGCTCCATGAATTAGAACTAGTACAAATAAGACCCTTTGATCACAAAGCAATAAAGTTGGAAGTTAATAACAAAAAAAGTTTTTTAATGCAAAAGCCCCCTCTACCCAGAAATAAAAATATACAAGATACAACACACCCACATATGGAAGTAACTCAGAAGTGGGAAGACTGGGGATGTCCACCGACATTAAACATCCTAAGCGCTTAAAGCTGTTCCTTCATTCACTCATTTGACAGACTTAACTGAGCACCTTCTATGTGCAAATGTTGTGTCCAGTCGAGGCTTACCTAAGATAAAGAGGATCCCATCTGCCCTTCAGAGCTTCCTCTGGGTGGAAGAGTCTAAGAGAAGCAAGGCAGCTCCAGCCCCTGTAGGAAGAGCCCGTGACTGGGGACACAGGACAAACACCCTGCCAGGATATGTGTAGAGTTGTGTCGAGGTCCCAGGAAGCAGTGATTGGGCTGCATCACACCAGAGCTGGGTGGAGTATGATGGGAGAACCCACCTCGCTCACTGGCTACATGATCCTGAGCAGGGTACTTCATAGGAACCTCTCTTTCCTCATCTGACTAGGGATCCAGTGAGAACTACAGCACATGATGACATCTGGCATACAGAAATGTTCGATCAGTGTTGTTATTGACTGGAAGCTGGTCAGGTTATAACTGGAGCATGTATCTGTTAAGGCCACATGCTAAGGAAACCTTGACCAGCTGGGTGTGTCCAAAGAAGGAGATGGGAGTCAAGGGCGAGTGTCCTGGATACTGCTGCCTCATTAAGGACAACTGAAGGATTGTGTATGTTGGTTTAAAAAAAAAAACACTAAAGACAGATATAGAAGGATTTCAGAGACCTTGCCCAAGTGTCCTTGGGCACATACTTTAAGCATCATCATCTAGAGAACAAGTATGCCTATGCTGGTGCTTCAGCAGCCTAGTGGGACAGATGTCAACAGTCACAGTGCAATGTGCTGCCATCATACACAGATCCTAGCAGTCCCTGCTGGTTGTCTGAATACATCACTCATCACCTTGGATCCAGGACTTCAATTTCTACCCTTTGGAAATCATCCAAAAAATGGACAAAATTGGCAGCTACCCAAATGTCCAACAAGTATGTGCTAGTTGAGTAATTTGGCTCTATCCGTGTGACGGAGTGTTATGCAAGCATTAAAAAATCACTCTTGAGAAAAGATTTTTGATCATATAGGAATTGCACCTGCTCTCAAGAGTGAAATAAGCAAAATACAAAATGACTTGTTTAGAGTATGACATCAACATTGAAGAAAATATGTTTAGGTAGAGACTAGGATCATATGTGTTCTTTGGTCATCTTGTTTTATATTGCCATGTACCTTCCAGATTTTCTACAGTGTGCATGGATTATATTTATAATTTCTACTAAGTATACAAAAAACATGGCTATAGGAGAGATTCCTAAAACGAGTAAAAGTGTAGATAGAGATTCCTCTAGAGACCGGCACAAAAATCCTTTCAAGAAACTCCAGATCACTTCTCAATTTTCTTCATTGACAACCATGAATTCAATTACACTCAAAAAACATTTGTTGGGTCTTCAATGAGCACAAAGCTCTATGCTAGAAACTTCCCATCAAAAGTGGACAAGAATAATCCACACAGCAGAATGTGACCAAGGCCTTGGAGCATGAAGGGAGAGGAATCTGGTGACCCCAGGTATTTCACCAGGGGGAGGAACATTCTCTACAGTTTTCTAAATAAAACTTTATCTTGTTCACCTAAAAATTGACAACATGCAACACTTACAGCACAAGGGAGAAGATGTCACAAAACTCAGTTTGACAAGACTTATCTAAAAGTCTGTCCTCTCAGGTTCCGGAAGGTGTAATGGGGACAGCCAGTCCTGTGCACCTCTCTTCATGATATATCCTTAAAGCCCAATTAGAGACACCTTCACTGAACAGATACTTAGGAAACTTTTTTAAAATCAAGGAGAAGAAGCTGAGTTCTGGTGAAACAGATCATTCTGAAATACTTGCTGAATAAAAACCTCAAAAGTATGTAGGTGATTTAATGCCATGGACTTAATAAATCCAGGAATAAAATTAATTTCTTTCCTTTCTGTTTGGAGGTCTCAGGGACATGTTTTCTGTAGCTCATTAGCTATTAAAATTATTAACAAATTATTATTTTCAATTGAAAGTGGTTATGGTATTCATTATTTCCTCTCATGCCAAGACTTTATGCAATTTACTCAGAACATGAATTATCCAAAGCAATCCAAAGTTTCTAAATCATTTTGGAACAGGTTCACCGACTTTGGCCCAGCAAGGCACTCCGGGCTGAGTGGCTAAAGGTCTCCGTTACATAATTTATTGAGAACTTAATTGAGACTAATTATTGTCCCTCATTTGCTTGCCTGAAGAAAATCTGCCCAGCATCTGCTGTGACTCCATTTAGTTGGGATGTTTGAATCTTTCTGTGAAGTGAAATAAAGGGCATGAATATTTTATTGTGGATTTATCCCACTGTAACTTTTTATAGGAAACTGCTGGTTGTTTTATTAGCCAGCAGCGTTAATGCACACTGTCTCTCCAACGTGCTAGAGCCAAAGTTTAGGGTGTACTCAGAACACACTGCCTTCGTGAGATCCACGCCTGAGGAGGAAGTGGGCAGGTCTGTGAGTGGTGTGGCTAAGTCAGTGTACTTGGTGTGGGGTGAAGGAGAGCACAGATCCTGGGCTGTTCTTTAATGTGCCAACTGAAGACCTAAGTCATCCCGGAAGGGGATGTAGGACAATAACAGGTTGACTGTGTATGATTAATTGCTGGCAATTAATGCATAGGAGCTATTCACCCCATTTCACAGAAGGGAAAACTGAACCTGGAGGAAGTTTATTAGCCAGAGTCATCAAAGACTTAGCCAAGGAGTGGTTCTTGATTTCAGCGCAGGTCACAGTCTCACAGTTCATGAGTTCAAGCCCCACGTTGGGCTCTGCGCTGACATGAAGCATGCTTGGGATATTCTCTCTCTCTCTCTCTCTCTCTCTCTCTCTCTCTCTCAAAATGAATAAATAAACTTAAAAAAAAAAAGACTCATCCCGGGAGCCTGAACAGCAGAACCTGCTGCCTCCTAGGAGGTTCTCAGCTATGGCAAGGTGAAGATATTCTCAGGGGAAACCATATCATTCAGACCATTTAGGAACCATAGAAGTGCCAGAAGTAGAAGAGGGCACATCTAGAACCCATAGAAGAGTTCATGATGAAGGGTAGACACTTGAGATTGGCCAACTGAGAGAAATGAGGAGGGTGTGCCAAGCAGAAGGAACAGTGCCCATCCACATCTCTGGGTCAGGGAATATGAGACAGTCTGGGGAGGGAAGGGGTATGTGAGGCCAACCAGAACCCAGGGGATAAGACTGGGTTCCCCTTACCTTAGATCTATCCTAATTCTTATTTTCCTTAACCCAGAGTCTTATTTTTGTTGGCTTGCATATATTCCTGAAAACATCTGCAATCTTTGGTGGAATGAAGGAGGAGCAGGGCTGAAGGAATGACTCAATTATCAGACTGAGCCTTGATTGCCAGGCCCAGGATGTAAAAAACAATAGGTCCTAGGGAGCCATTGAAAATTTCAGAGTGAGAAAGTCACATGATTGAAGCCATGGAAGAAGTGCACAGATCTCTTGAAGGGAAGAAGACAGGATACCAGTTAGGAGGGTGTAACAATACCCCAGGCAAGGATGGCCATGGAAATGGGAAAATGAGGCAGATTGGAGATTCCTTGTGGAGGTTAGCTTGGCAATGCTTGGACATGGCTGAGGGAGCATTCTGAACTGCCCACTGGATCCTCACCCTGCATGGCTGCTCTCTGGGAAAGAAGGGGCCATGGGACTTGTCAGTGGAAAAAATAGGAATGGTTTATGACCACGCCCACCCAGAGCCAGAGGTGTGGTGGGATTCCCTGCTGTTCTCTCAGCTGTCAATGAGAGACAGAATTCCCAAGGTGGAGAATCAGGGGTCCTCTGTATTAAAGTACCTATGGAAACTGTGGCATAAGTAAGGTCTGGAAAAAGAAAAATGAGCCGTGGGAGCAAAAGAGCCAAAGACTGAACCAAGGGGAGGGCCAGAATCCAGAGAATTGGGGAGAAGGAGGCCACAGAGACCAGAGACAGGGTGGCAAGAGCTGTCAGCATCTAAGGAGTCAAGGAGAAAGCCAGCAATAATCAGGCAGAGTGGTGGCCAGTGTCAAACGTGTCAAAGACATCAGCTGCATTAAGGATTTTTAGGATAAGTTATGCTCACCAAAGACCCTGAGTCATTTCATTTAGTGCAGGAGGGTAGACATTGCAGGACACCAGTCACTGAATGGTATTTGGGTCCCGCATCACCCAGCCTTCTCCCCCTAGGCCTGGCCTGGATGTCTGTCACCCCTGAAGAATTTTTTCTCAGGTTCACAGTGGGCACAATCTTTCACAAGCCATAACCAGCAGAGCCACCACTTCTAACACAGCAGCATGGTGTGAGGCACCAGGGATTTGAAATAGACCAACAGAGAGTCACCTTGGAGGTTGTTGTTGAAGGGTCTGGCTAGCTCCTGTCTGCTCTGGAGCAGTCAGGGAGCACTTTTGGTGGGAGGGGTGCAGGGAGCAAATGTGAGGCTTGCAATTAAAGGTAGTCGTGGGTGGGGAAGCGGGCAGAGCTATAAATTCTCTTGCTCATAAATCTGTGTGCCAGAACCCTCCCAGGGCGAGCTCAGAGCCAGAGTCAGCCAGCTCTTCAGGCTGGTCGTGCTGGAGCCCTGCCTCTGTCCCTCCAAACACAACGGCCTTTCCCCTCTGTACCCCTTCCAGAAGACGCAGAGCTGGCTCACTGCAGCTCTTGAGAACTCCCCCTAGGAACATTTTCAGAGAGTCTTGTGAAACTCTGAGCATTTTCATAGCCAAAGTGGGGCAGTAGCGACGGAGGAATGTTGGGGAGGTCTGCTTGCATGTTTTCACGTTGAATAATTTTGTGTAGCTGCGACGGCCAGGCAGGGACTCCTGCTGGTGTTAATCAGGCCACTGGGTGTTTTCTGCTGCCCGCTTGGTGCAGAACTTTGGTGTTATTTCTGATTGGTACTACTCAGACTGTCGTCTTGGGAAAACCATGTCACATCATTAATCCAGGGGAGTCTTTTTTCCTAATCTTCTTAGGACAGACTTCTTGGGGCTAACCTATTCAGCCGATCAAAAGATAAACTAGTATGTGCATGGAACAGGAACGTGGGGACCAAAGCAATGATGGAGGACCCTTGTGGCAGGCAAATGGTGCAGAGTGGCCTCCTCAGGTAAGAGGTGGAGGAAAATACACATCTCGTTACTTGGGTTTAAAGTCTGAACCACCACAGCCACCTCTCCGGAATATTCAAGTGTGAAGTCCTAGACTGGAGACTGCAGGGCCAAATTCCACAGCAGACATGGCTTGGCCCACACGGGCATCTTAAGGTTTTAGAATCCACTTCCAACATTTTTACATAAGGAGATTGCAAAAAGACTCTGAATTTTCGGCTTTGCTTTTAAAAAGGAAGGATATGGCAGCACGTGACCTTTGTGGCCACAGGGTAACAGATGTCTGCCCCTGGGCCTGGGCACCATTGTTCTTGGTTGACCACAGCTGTGGCCACTGTCTACAGTCAAGGTCAGTTAGTACATACTGACCTAGCTCTGGTGTGTATATGTATTTTTCTTGTATGCATATTCATTTATACAGAAAAATACTGAGACTAATAAACACCTATGACTGCACCTCCCAATTTTAACATCTTCACAACTGCCATTTTCATGTCCCATGGTTTTTTAAATTTATTTTTTAATGTTTATTTGTTTGAGAGAGAGACAGAGCACCAGAGGGGGAGGGACAGAAAGGGAGACACAGAATACAAAGCAGGCTCCAGGCTCTGAGCTGTCAGCACAGAGCCTGACGTGGGGCTCAAACTCATGAACCGCAAGATCATGACCTGAGCCAAAGTGGAACGCCCAACCGACTGAGTCACCCAGACGCCCCGTCACTTCCCATGTTTTAAATAATAATATATTACAGACATATTTATAATCCTCCTTGACCCCTCCAGTCCTATTCTCCTTCCCTCCCTTTGGTGTGTATGCTTCCCACCCAAATTTTCAAACGTTTACTGTATTTATATATATCCACAAACAAGAAAAAGTATAATCTGGCATGTTTAAACAAGGTCATAGCATATGTCCATTCATTTTGCCTTTGGGATCTGTTCATGTTGCCACTGTGGCTATGGTGCACCTATTTTCTAGACTTTGTATTATTTCATCTTATGTATTTTAGTCATTCTGCCATTGGTGAACATTCGGAGAGTCTGCCAGTCGAGGTTTATATAAACAATTATGCAGTGAACATCCTTATCCAGTTTTCCTGTGCACGTGTGCAAGAAACTATACCC
The DNA here is from genome assembly GCF_018350215.1 of Panthera leo. Taxonomy (NCBI): domain Eukaryota; kingdom Metazoa; phylum Chordata; class Mammalia; order Carnivora; family Felidae; genus Panthera; species Panthera leo. The sequence continues at coordinate 18,226,465 of NC_056684.1, read as the reverse complement.
ATAGAAACTGAATTAGAGTCACAAGATGTGTGCAGCTTGAACTTTCTCAAATGGCTTACTTATAGATACCATGTCACCAATACTGGAGGAGCTATCATCACTCCAGTCATGGCCAAATTTTGGTTTCATCAGACTTTTTTGGGTTGCCAGTCTGGTAGGCAGGAAAAGGTGCATCACTATTTGATTTTTTTAACTCCACTGCTCTGTAGTGAGATTGAGTATTTTCACATGTTAAGAAGATACTGATATTTCTTCCTCTGTGATGTATTCTCCTATTCTTTGACCATTAATTTGTTGGGCCATTTATCTGCTCCTAATTGGTTTATGAGCATTGACAAGAAATTGATTTATACATCCTGGATTATAAATATCTTCCTTTGAGCCCTGTCTTTTCATCTATGGTGTGTTTGAGTAAAAGCTGTTACCTTTAAGTAGGTTGCATTGATTAACTTTTAATTGAGGATTGTACTTCTTTTGTCTTGTTTGACAATTCCTTCCCTACCTTGCCAGTCATAAATACATTTCTTTACATGTTCTTCTAGAACTTTTAAGGTTTGGCTTTTCTTATATATAAGGCTTTAACCTATCCAGAATGTCTTTCTCTGTATGAGTTGAGGCAATGCATTTATTTCTTCCATATGATAATCTGTTGCTTCTGCATTTCATAATGGGTAGTTTACTCCTTTTCCATTGATTGACAAGGCTGCATTTATGGTGACCAAGGTAACAAAACACATTGTGTTTCTTGAGCACAAGAAAATTACATTGGAAGTAAGCGGTAAAAAGTAGTGATCCATCTTACTCTATATTTTCAGAAACTAGAAATATATATAACTCATGGGTTAAAAAGGAAATGGTACTGGGGCTCCTAGGTGGCCAAGTCAGTTGAACATCCAATTCTTGATTTTGGCTCAGGTAACGATCCCAAGGTTGTAGGATTGAGCCCCACATCGGGCTCCACACTGAGTGTGAAGGCTGTGTAAGATTCGCTTTCTCTCCCCCTCTGTCCCTCTCCCCCACTTGCATGCACTCTCTCTCTCTCTAAAAAAAAAAAGAAGAAGAAGAAGAAATGGTAACAAAAATTACAAAACATTTAAAACTAGCAAGCATTTCTTATTTCCTTCTTTTCCTTCTATTAGTTTTTCTGTTCTTCTGATGGTTACCCTTAAATGTTTCCCATATATCTTAATTGTCAGAGTTTTAGTAAAGTCCAGAGTTACTCAGAATCACTACCCTGTTCTCAAACAACACAGTGACTTTGGCACATGTGACCCCTTAAGTACCCCAATTCTCCCCATTATTATGTGGAGATTTGGTGCTACTATTTTGAAAAAATAAAAGTGCTACTGATATGAAAATTAGATTACTTAGATGAAATGGACAAATTCCCAGAAGCACAAACTATTGAAACTGACTGAAGAAAAAAATAGATAACCTGAACAGACCTATAACAAGAGACTGAGTTAGTAATCAAACTTCCCACAAAGAAAGGCCCAGGATCAGATGCCTTTACTGGTGAATTTTACCGAACATACAAAAAAGAATTAGTATCAGTCCTTCACAAACTCATCTAAAAAGTGGAAGAGGAGGAAGCACTTTACAACTCATTCTATAAGGCCAGTGTTACCCTGATAACAAAACTAGACAAAGACATTACAAGGAAACTACAGACCAGTGTCTCTTATCAATAAAGACACAAAAATCCTCAACAAAATATTGGTAAAATGAATCCAGCAATATAAAAGGGATTATACGTCATAACCAAGTGGAACTCATGCCAGGAATGCAATGTCGGTTTATCATCTGAAAATCAGTTAAGGTAGCATACCACATCAACAGTATAAAAGACAAGATTGCATTATCATTGCAATTGACAAACACAAAACAGCTGACAAAATGCAATACTCATCACAGTCAAAGAATTCAACCAACTAGGAATAGAAGGGAGTTTCCTCAACCTCATAAAGAACATCTATAAAAAACCCACAGCTATCATCATACTTGAGGGAGACTGAATGTTTTCCCCCTAAGAGAGGAACAAGACAAGAATGTCTGTTTTCACCACCTATCTTCAACTTTGTACCAGTGGTTCTAGACAGAGAAATTAGGCAAGAAAATGAAGTGACATTGAAAAGGCATCTGGTTTGGAGTAGTGAAACTGTATCTATTTGCAGATGACACGGTCTTATATATATAGGAAATTTCTAAAGAATCCACTAAAAAGCTACTGAAACTAATATATGCATTGAGCAAGCAAAGTTATTAGATATGAAATCAATATTCAAAAATCTATTACATAGCCATACCCTTGCAATGAATTATCTGAAAAGGAAATTAAGAAAGCAGTTCCGTTTACTGTAACATCAAAATCAATAAAATACCTAGAAAAAATTTTACAAAAAAGTACAAGATTTCTACACTGAAAACAAATATTTTTTAAGGTTTATTTATTTATTTTTAGAGAGAGAGAGAGAGCAAACATGAGTGGGGAGGGGCAGAGAGAGAGGGAGAGAGAGAATCCCAAGCAGGCTTTGCATTGTCAGTGCAGAGCCTGGTGCGAGACTCACATTGTGAGATAATGACCCGAGCTACATGTCGGATCAAGAGCTGGATGCTTAACCAACTGAGCCATGCCCCAACAAAATGTTATTGAAGAAGTATTGAATATCTAAATACATCCCATGTTCATGGACTGGAAGACTTAACATTGTTAAGATGGAAATACTCTACAAATTGATCTACTGCTATAACATGATCTCTATTAAAATTTCACTATTATATCTATAATATATAGGTATAGGTTGCTATAACACAATCCCTATTAAAATTCCAGCTGTCTTTATTGCACAAACAGATTTTAAAGTTTATGTGGAATTGCAAAGAACCCCTAATAGTCAAAACAATCTTTAAGAACAGGGGTCCCTGGGTGGCTCAGTTGATTAAGCATCCAAGTCTTGATTTCAGCTCAGGTCATAATCTCATAGTCATAAGATTGAGCCCCACATCAAGCTCTGTGCTGAGTATGGAGCCTGCTTGGGATATTCTCTTTCCATCTCTCTCTGCCCTTCCCCCACTTACACTCCCTTTCTCTGTCTTTCTCTCTTTCTCTCCCTCTCTCTCTCTCTCTCTTTTTCAAAATAAATAAATAAACATTAAAAAATAAGAACAAAGGTGGAAGACTGAAAAATTATTTGATTTCAAAAACTACTACAAATTTAGAGTAATCAAGACAGTATGGTACTGGCATAAAGAGAGACCATAAAGAACAATAGAATATAATTGAGTGTCTAGAAATAAACCCTTACATTTACTGTTAGTTGATTTTTGACAAGGATTCCAAGACAATTCAATGGGTAAACAGAACCTTTTCTGCAAATTGTGCTGAGACACTGGATGTTTACATGCAAAAGAATGAAGTTGGATCCCTAGCTTATACCACAGACAAAAGTGAACTCAAAGTGAATCAAAGACCTAAATATAAGAGTTAAAGCTTTAAAAATTACAAGAAAACATAGGCATAAATCTTCCTGATTCCAGATTAGGCAATGGTTTGTTATATATGAGAGCAAAATCACCACAACAAAAGAAAAAAAATAGATGACTAGACATTATCCAAATTTTAAACTTTTGTGCTTCAAAATCATTGAGAAAATGAAAAGATAATTAAAAGAATTGAAGGAAAATTCTGGAAATCATATATCTGATAAAGTAGTCGTATCTAGAATATATAAATAACACAACTCAGTAATAAAAAAGACAATCCAATTAAAAATGGACAAACCATCCGAATCGACATTTCTCCAAAGGACTGCAAAATGGCCAATAAGCACATGAGTAGATACTCAGTATCAGCCATCACAGAACTACAAATCAAAACCACAAAGAAATCCAACAAATGGTAAATACATATAAAAGAATGAAGTTGAACCTTACTTTATACCATATGCAAAAATTGACTCAAAGTGGATCAAAGACCTAGATGTAAGAGATAAAACTGTAAGACTCTTAAAAGAAAACGTAGGAAAAAAGGGCCATGATATTGGATTTGGTGATGATTTCTTACATATAACTAGAAAAGCACAGACAACAAAGTAAAATGAGATAAGCTGGACTTGATCAAAATGAAAATCTTTTATGCATCGAAGACAGTATCAACAGAGTGAAAGGCAGTCCAATAATGGGAGAAAATATTTGCAAATCATATATTTGTTAAAGAAGTAATTTCCAGAATATATTTTTAAAAACTCCTATAAATCAACAACAAAAAACAACCCAATTTAAAAATAGGCTAAGGACTTAGTTATGTATTTCTCCAAATATGTATTTCTACAAAAGGGGGCGCCTGGGTGGTTCAGTCAGTTGAGCATCCAACTTCAGCTCAGGTCATGATCTCACTGTTCATGAATTCAAGCCCTGTTTGAACTCTGTGCTGACAGCTCAGAGCCTGGAGCCTGCTTCAGATTCTGTGTCTTCCTCTTTCTTCCCCTTCCCCACTTATGCTCTGTCTCCCTCTCTCTCTCAAAAATAAATAAACATTTTTAAAAAAGATACAAATGGTCACTAAGTATATGAAAAGATGTTTAACATCACTAGTCATTAGGGAAATGCCATTCAAAATCACGAGATAATCACTTCACACCCGTTAGGATAGTTACTATCAAAAACAAGTGTTAGCGAAGATGTGGCAAAATTAGAACCCTTGTACATTGCTGATTGGAATGTCAAGTGGTGCGGTCATTGTGAGAAACAGCATTATCGTTCCTCAAAAAATTTAAATACGGAATTACCATATCACTTAACAATTCCACTTCTGGGTATATACGCAAAAGAATTGAAAGCAAAGACCAAAAAAAAAAAAAAAAATACTGTACAACCATGTTCATAGCAGCATTACTCACAACAGCCAAATAGTGGAAGCAACCCAAAGTGTCCATCAATGGACAAATGAATAAATTAAATGTATTACATACATACCATGAGCCTTAAGAAGGGAAGAAATTCTGACACCTGCTACCATAGGAGTGAGACTTGAAGAAAATTATGCTAAATAAACCACTCACGGAAGGACAAATATTGTATGATTCCACTTATATAAGTTGTATCATATAAGTTGTCATAGAGACAGAAAGCATGATGGCTTCCAGGAGCTGGAGGGAAATGGGCATAGGTAGTTATTGTTTAATGAGTCCACAGTTTCAGTTTGGGAAGAAGAAAAGTTTGGAAGATAGTGGTGATGGCTGTACAGCAATGTGAATGTAGTGAATGCGGCTGAACTGTACACTTAAAAGTGGTTAAAATGTTAAACTTTATGTTATGTGTCTTTTGCCACAATAAAACCAAGCTATAATGAGATACCACGTTACACCCACCAGGATGACTATAATCAGAAAGACAGACACTAGCAAAAATGTATAAGGATGTAGAGCACTTAGAACCTTCGTTAACTACTACAGGAATGCAGAATGGTGCAGCTGCTTTGGAAAAGTCTTAAATTCCTTAAATTGTTAAACTTAGAGTTAACATATCATCCAGCAATTCCACTCCTTGGAATATACCCAAGAGAAATGAGAACAGCCATCCATACAAAAATTATACACAGATGTTCATCATAATATGATTCATAATAGCCAAAACATGGAAACAGCCCAAATGCCCATGAACTGATGAGCTGATAAATGAAACGTGGTAGATCCGTGCAACAATATTATTTATTCAACAATAAAAGGGAATTAAATACTGCTCCATGCTACAACATACATGACCCTTGGAAACATTATGCTAAAAAAAGAAACCAGTCACAAAGAACCACATGTGATAGGATTCCATGTATATGAAATGTCGAGGAGAGGCAAATCTATAAAGATGGAAAGTAGATTAGTGATTGTGTAGGGCTGGGAGGGATTGAAATAGGGGGTATGTACGATGGCAGCTAAGGCATAGGGATTTCTTTGGGGGGTAACTAAAGTGTTCTAAAATTGATTTTGGTGGTGGTTTCACAACTCTGTGAATATATTGAATTGTCCTCCATATGTGGATGAATTATATGCTATGTGACTTACACTTCAGTGGAACTGTTATGATTCTTCCACTTACTAGTGTGTGACCTTGGGCAAGACACTTAACCTCTCTGTGCCTCAATTTCCCCATCTGTAGGATGGCTTTATATAGGACCATTGTAAGGATCGAGTAAGTTGAATCATGTCAGGTGCTGAGAACATTGCCCAGTACAAAGGAAGCCATCAAAAAGGATTAGCTGGTATAATATCTAGAAAAACCATTTTTTCATCAAGTTTTTTATTTTAAGTCCAATGTAATTAGCATACAGTGTTATATTAGTTTCAGGTATACAATATAGTGATTCAACAGTTCTATACATTACTTAGCTCTCATCATAAGTGTAGTCTTTAATCCCCATCACCTATTTTGCCCATCTCCCCCACCTCCCCTAGAGAGACCTTTTTTTTTTTTTAAGTTTATTTACTTTTGAGAGAGACAGCACAAACAGAGGAGGGGCAGAGAGAGGGGGGGACAGAGGATATGAAGCGGGCTCTGCACTGACATCAGAGAGCCAGACGTAGGGCTTGAACTCATGAACCATGTGATCATGACCTGAGCCAAAGTCAGACCTTCAACCGACTGAGTCACCCAGGCTCCCTGAGAAACTATTTTTAACACATTTTCCCTTAAACTATATTTTAGCTAAGTGTGGAATTCTGTCCGTCATTCCTTCCTTCCTCCCTCCTTCCCTCCCTTCCTTCCATCCCCCCTCTCTCTCTTTGCCTTCTTTTCCCTAGCAAATGAGAACCAACCACAGTGATCCAAAGACCCTTTCAGGAAAATGGGGAAGGTTCTCGGGCTCCGGCCAGTCACTCATCTTGGTTCTCAGGGCTGGACTAACACCCTCAAGCCCACAAAAGCTCACATTCACAGACTAGCATATTCGTTCCTCATTATGCCCTTCAGGTTTTCATTTCCTCCTTTAAAAAAACAAATATGTGAATAATATTACTTTTCGGGGGAATGTATATGAGAACTCATAATTCTCAAGTTGTAGATGGAGAAATGCTGAGCTGGAACCGAACGTGCGGCTGTAAAGCATGACCCTGGTCCCCTCGGGAGAGCATCACAGCTGGGCCCATGAAGCCCCTGTTGTCCCTCCTCACCCCGCTCCTTCTTTCACAGACATCTGTTCCATAAAAGCAGCCACGTATCTTCAGAGACTATAAATGACACGTGTTGAAGTCGTGTTTTGATTGTTTTTTTAACGGAGTTGTTGGCTCTAATCTGGCTGGAGACGCAAGAGTGACTCGGGCAGATGGGAGTCTGCTGCTGCCTGAGGGTCCTCTGTGGTGTTTTGGGGAGAGAGTCCAGGAGGTCCGGCACTTGGCCAGCTGGCCTCTGCCATGTCTCCTGACCCCCAAGCGTGCAGCACACGCAGTGACAGAAGCTTCAGGTGTGCTGGGAAAGGCCTTGTCATCCACAGGAAGGCAGAGCAAGGTGTTTGCGTTTCCTTGGCTGCACCCTCACAGCCCAGTGGACAACAGCCCTGCACAGGGGAGGAGGAGAAGAGACCCACATCCCTGGGGGCCTCCTCCATGCCAGCCATTTCCCTGGGATCTTACCTCCCATGCATTTATCATCTGGGCCTGGACCACGTAAGCAGAGATCACGTGGGCCAATCCTCCACCAAAGCCTGTGAGAGGAAAGTACTACTGACATTGTGCAGAGGAGGAAACTGAGGCTTGAGCACTGATGTGCCCAAGGTCACATGGCTGGTGAGTTGGTGAAGACTTGAGTCCAGGTCCTGAATGTGGGCTTCTGAGAATTTGAGAATGTGTGACTGAAATATGTGGGCACCTGTGATTTACAGGCATCATGGGGAGGTTGGTCAGGTGTACCCTAACCAGAAGCATAATTGTATAAGTGAAAAACAAAGCCCCTGGATTGGGACACAGAGGACCTCCCACCACACACACAAACCCCCGCTACTTAATAACTGGTGGGTCTCGGGTGAGCCTGGTCACGTGTCCCAGTGGTCTCTCCACCTGTAATGCAGAAAGTCCTTCCCCTGGGAGCTCTGGGAGGTGAAAGCAAGATGGCGGCAGGGAAGGACCAGGCCACAAAGCAGAGGGGTGACCATGCCCACACAGAGTATAGTGCTGACCCACCAGAGGGCAAAGGTGAGCCTGTGCTTTCCAACTTTCTCTTGACAAAGAGTAAGTGAGAAGGGAGAGCTTCTATCTGTCTGGTTTTCCAAATCAGACTGCCTGGGTCCTCCATGGCTTACAGATGGACACGATCATTCTTCAGGCCAGACCCTTTTTCAAGGTACACGAGCCAGTTGGCCTGAACTCTGCCACCAAATCCCAAGGAGAGACAGTGGCGATCCCTGTCACACATTCCCTCTACTCACCCAGTCCCTGACCCGTGTCTTAGACATTATGCAGGTCTCTGACAGGTCTCCCGCTCTGCCATCTGTGCTGGGATGACTTTTCCCAAAGCCACTGCCAGTGGGCAGGGGTGGCCCCTCTAGACAGATGTGTCCATGAGAGAAACTTCCCTGTCTGTTCTGGATCCTTTGCTTCCACCCCTCAGTCCTCAGGTCTAACCTTCTAACTCAGCCTTCCTCCATGTGCAGCCCACCTGCCCAGAGCCTCAGTGAGAGTAGTGAGACGTCTTCCTTACCTCTGCCGTTGAGGACAGGCCTGGTTTCCAAAGCCTAGACATTATTACTCCAGGACTGAGAGTCTGTGGACCCCACTGTGTAGGCATCAAACCAGATTTATTGAAGGGGCATTCTCGAAGTCTGTCTTCTGGCACCCTCTTCTCCCTGAGACCTCTCCTGTGTCAGCAACACCTCCTTGTGGCTAAATCCAGAGAATGCTTTTCAGGCCTCCTCCAACCCAACCCTGTCCTGGCTTCTCTTGAACAGTCCTCCCACCCTCCCTGGCCTTGCTGGCTGCTCCTTCTCTCGCTCCTTATTCCAATCATAGATGCTTGCATCCCCAACCCCTGCCATCCGTCCCCCATCCTCTTTTCTCCCTGTAGAAGCTCCCTGTGTGAGTTGTTCTTATCTTGCTTTCTACCATGACCTTGTTGCTGGTGACTTCCAACCCTGTGTCTCCACCCCAGATCCCACCCCTGAACTCCAGAACTGCACCTTCAGACCCTTCCCAGTACCACTCAGCTGCCCAGCGGCTGCCTCAACCTGACCCTCTCAAAGTGGTGCCCACCCTTCTTCCCCCAAGCTAAATCCTCTCCCCATGTTCTCCCTTGCAGTGGAGGTACTGTTGGACTCCTCTCAGCCCATTGGAATCCTGAGCTTGACTCTTGCCCCCTTTATCACCTTGACCCCACATACCCAAAGCCCTTTCAATCCCACTCTTAAATAGTCTTATATCTGTTTTTCTGCACTACTGCCTCGGTGAAAGTCATCATCTTGTCCCAAGATTCATGGTTACCTGAGACACCCAAGGCAACCTCTCTTCCACCCGCCCTTAAGTACTCTTCAAGAACCAACCATCCCAAACTGGGCAGCTGCTCGCTCGCATTCTCTCTCTCTCTCCTCCCTCCCTCCCCCTGCTGCTTAAATATCATGGGATCATGGGCAGTCTCTCTCTATGAGAGCACCAGTCCTGCTTCTTTGGTTGGCCAACTTCACATTGACCATCAGGACCCAACTCAAGGCCCACTTCCTCCACAGCACTTATAAGATAGTGAAGAAATTGTCTGTTTATATGTTTCTCTTTCCCCCAAGGACCACACACTTGGCTGAGATGTTTCCCATCATTCTTTTTATGCTGTGATGTTTTACACGTGGCCTATAGGATGCTATGCCTGACATTTGTCTGTCTCCATAACAGTTGCTCAGATTATCACATACTGGCATGTTGTTTTCCTTACGTTGGTTAATTTAACTAATGTAGGGAACATTCCTGGCACAGAGCTAAGCATAGATCGATGCTCAGCCAATACCAGATCCTTCTTACTGATGCATTTTGTAGATGCATAAAGTTGACTGAATCCCTTAGACACAACACTTGTTAGCTCCAACACATCTTGTGTTGAAATACAACTCACAGTTTTTTGTTTTGTTTTGTTTATAGTTTGAAGTTGTTGAAAATGAATGACCTACCAGTGTTCTCTCTCTGGCTCTCTATATTTGAGATTCCCTAGATAGTCAACATAAAATAACTGTGTCAAAAGAACTTGATCCTAAATATGTCATTGTTTCTTTGTAACAACTAAGTCACATTGCAGCGGGTTTCACAAGATTTTTACCTAGTTTAAATCTCAGCCAAATCAAGATCTGAACAGAAAGTGAATTTTGAATAGAAGCTGAAATTTTCAGAACTGGAACGTAGGCAGAATAGTGCCCCCCACCAGAGAGATCTCGATCTTAATTCCTGGAACTCCCATTACATGTCAAAGGGAAATTAGGGAAATCAGAGGGTTGCAATTGGAAATAAAGTTGTGTGATGGGTTGAACTGCATCTCCACCCCACACATACACCAAAAAAGACATTGAAGTCCTAGCCGTCAGTATTTCAGAATGTGACCTTGTTTGGAAATAGGGTCATTACAGCTGTAATTAGTTAAGGTGAGGTCACACTGAGGTAGGGTGGGCCCCTAATCTAATCTGATTAGTGTCCTTCCAAAGACAGCTATTTAAGGACATGGAGACACAGGGTGAACATCATGTGAAGACAGAGGCAGAGATGGAGTAACACACATACAAGCAAAGGGACACCAAGAATTGCCAGCTGTCATTAGAACCTAGGAGAGAGGCATAGAACATCTTCCTCACAGCCCTCAGAAGGAAGCAACCCTACGACACTTTGCCTTCTGGCTTCGAACCTGCAGAACTGTGAGAGAATAGCTTTCTGGTGTTTTAAGCCACCTAGTTTGTGGTACTTTTTCCAGCAATAAAAAAAAAAGCAAACTACTACAGCTTGCTAATCAGTTGGCCCTAAACTAGATTATCCTGTATCATCTGCTTGGGTCCAGTGCAATCACAAAGGTTCTTAAAAGTGGAGGAAGAAGGCAGACGAGAATGTTGGAGTGATAGCATATGAGAAGGGCTTGGCCAGATGCTGCTGGCGTTGAAGATGGAGACAAGAGCATACGCCAAGGCACTGGGGCAGCATCTAGAAGCTGGAAGAGGCAAGTCTTCCCAGAGCATCTGGAGGGAACCAGCCCCGGCAGCATCTTTGTTTTAGACCAGTGAGATCCATGTCAGATTTCCAACCTCCAGGAGCATAAAATAATAAATCTGTGTTGTTTTGTGCCATTAAGTTTATGGTCATTTGCTGCAGCAGCAATAAAAAAAAAAAGAAAAAAAGAATACAAGGTCTCAGGCAGTGACTGAGCTGCCTGGAGGATCTGATGAGAAGCATCGAACTTGAAGTATGTGCAGAGGAGCTGAGTCTGTTTCCTGCTGGACAGGAAAGGAATCCAGTCCTTCCAGACTCGAGAGCAACCGAGGAAGGGTGGCCCGAACTAAGGAAGTGTTAATGGGGGCTTCCTGAAGCATGAATTTTACTGCTTTTAAGAAGATCTACAAACTCAAACTTAGCTAATAAATGTCACTGTTAAGGTTCTTAGAGGACATGAGTGAAAAAACAATCAGGCTTGAGCTGCACTTGTAATATGAATTGTTTTACGGAATCACAGTTCCTTTCTCCCATTCCTGGACTCGGGATTAGTGGGACTTCACTCTGATGTTTACTTGCATGATGTTCCTCTTCCACAGAGGACCCTCCTGCAGACTTCCTGGCTGCTGGTAAAATGGTTTCTTTCAGCCACCAGCAACAAAGTTTCCAGAAAGTCATCTTTTGCTCCCCCAGCCTCACTGAGGGAATGTGGCTGTTTGTCAAGATGAGCAAAAACAAGTCTAGCTGAAAAATAGCTCCGATCCCCTGCAGCTTGCGTGCCTATGTGGGGCAATAGGTCTCCTGGAGCTGGTTGGGCACGCACCTCAGGCGGGGCTACAGGCACTCAGTGAAGACGCCCTTCAGGGATGCTCCGCGGTTACCTGATGTCTGCACAGAGCTGAGCACCAGCCTTTCTCACCGGCTCATCATGGCCTCCCTGGGACTTGAGAACACTTCACTTCCTTGTCCTTCTCTCACTTACTTCCTGTTCCTAACCATCGCTTCTTTAAATTCTGAAGGAGCACCCGGCTCTTGGCTCAGGTCGTGATCTCATGGTTCGCAGGATCAAGCACAGAGCCTTCTTGGGCTTCTCTCTCTTCCTCTCTCTCTCTCTGCCCCTCCCCTGCTCACTCTCTGTCTAGTTGGGCACTTTGCTGGGATGAACACTGGGTGTTGTATGTAAGCAATGAATCACAGGAATCTACCCCAAAAACCAGGAACACACTGTATACACTGTATGTTAGCAGACTTGACGATAAAATATATTAAATTTTTTTTAATTAAATTGTGATGAAAATACACATAACATTTACCACCTCAACCCTGTTTAAGTGTACAGTTTAAGTGGCATTAGACACATTCACACTGAGTGCCCATTACTACCGTCTGTCTCCAGAACCCCACCTCCTGCTCACGTACAGCTCTGCATCCCTTAAACACTAGCTCCCCATTCCTTCCCACCTGATGGCCACCATCTTTCTGTCTCTATGAATCTACTCCAGTTACCTCATGTAAGTGGAGTCCTTCAGGACTTGTCCTTCTCTGACTGGCTTATTTCACTCAGCATGATGTCCCCATGGCTCCTCCATATTGTAGTGTGTTTTCGAATCTCCTTCCTTTTTAAGGCCGAATGATATTTTGTCGTACGTTCTCCTGAGGTGTTGTGCCATGGTTGCGTCTGGATAACCAGATCCCTGTGTGGAGCTGGGAAGTGGGAGGGGAGAAGGAAGGGTGGAGGGGCAAGGAGATGGGAATGTGCCGTGAGCTGCCCCACGTGTGACTTGCAGGTGTGGGGTCATCTGTGAGAGCCACAGGAGGTTTGGAAGGGCGCCTTGGCCTCAGACAGAGCTTGTTTTGAATCTCAGCAGATCCTCAGTACATCTGACAGTAACTATCACCCCAAGGACAGGAGCAGGGACAGCGCTTTTACACAGCCCCAGGGGACAGAGAACCCCCCCCCCTCCAGTTAAGGAGCAGGGCCAACCATAGATCAGTTTCATGCATCTCTACATGTGTGGGGCTCTGTCACCCATTCCTCTGCCAGACTCTGGGCAACAGCAACAGGGGACATTGCAGGGGGTCAAAGGATTCTTCTGGAAAGGGGAGGAGGGACACATAGGCTGTTTTCCATTCTGTCATACTGCTGCAAAGCACCCAAAATGCACAAGAGACACCAGAAGCAAAGGAAGGAGGAACGGGGAAGATTGGCAATCCCTCACAGCTCTATAAGAATCTGATCCCCTCGGGTCTGACTCTTCCAGTCACTGATAGAACAGGAGGCATAGGAGACGTTTGAGGTGGGACTGCTGAACCTCTCCCAGCTCTTCCCCATCCCCTTGGCTGCCCAGATGGACTTTTGTGTGGATCAGAGTCAATTTGCATATTTCCTAGAGCACATGCTCTGGTTGTGTGCCCAGGGATGGAGACACTGGCACCCTCTGGCCAAAAGCCTGCAGGTGACATTCTCATGAGTATGACACAGCAGTCCCAGTTCCCAGGGGTGGCCTCCAGGAAGCACAGCAAATACAAAAGACAAGAGGGGGACACAGCTCTGTTCACAGCTGGGGTCAGCACAACAGCAGGTGTCATCAGCCTAAAGCCTGACGTCACAAAGTCAGTTGCAAAAGGTCAGGACAAAGGGGATCTGGCTGAGAGTCCTCTAAGTTCTATTTTGTTTGGAAAATAGAAATGGCAAGGAGCTGAGCTGCATTAATAAACATGGAGCCTCCCCACTTAAAGAGAGAGAAAATCATCACATTCTCTCCTGCTGCTTTCAGACCCCATCTGGGCCATTTTGCCCATGACAAAGCAATCCATTTGGAGAACAGTAGTGACTGATTAGAGAATTAGAAGGGAAAGGATTCAGATCTGCCACATGCAAATTATTTTGATTGGGATAAGAGAAAACTTACAAGGGGAATAACAGAGCCATCTTCAAATATTTAGGAAGGCAATCATGTCACTCCAAAGACCAGAACAAGGAGAAATGGGAAGGATTGGGTTTAGTTCTTACAGTGTCATTTAAATAGTTGTCAGGTGGTGAAATGGGGGCAAGATTTGCTCACTGCCCTCTGGGACTTCATCTTCTCCTGCCGAGAAGATAAGGAATAACAATTGCTACAAGTTATAAGGGCTGATGTGTGCCAGGTGCTGCTGTAAGCAACTTACAGGCAACATGTCACTTGTCCTCACACTCCAGGGTACACACACTCCTTTGCATCCCTTTCCATCCTGCAGTTTATGCAAGGGGTCTGGGAAGAGAAGCTTCCCTGGATTTATTCCCTGGGGGCATAGAAGACAGTGATGAGCTCTTCCAAGGGGACTGAAAGTCAGAGGAGGTGGCCTGAGCTTGCCCTAAGGGATGAGGAGGAGCAGTGGAGGGAGGGGCCCGGGGAGCTCCCTCTTCTCAACATTTACCCCAACCACTACCACTACCCCCAGCTGGTACAAGTTACTCTCATCCCCTGCCTGGACTGGTGCAGTGGCCTCCTCCCTGGTCTCCTTGCTGCTGCCCTGCAGGGCATGTCACTCCTGTCTCCAAACCCCCTGGGACTGCATCTTATTCAAACAAGAGCCACAGTGGCCAGCCAGGGCCTGTAGAATCTCCCCCCTGTGCCTTCTCATGCCCCTCTCTCTGCTCCTCCCTCTGCTCCTCCCTCCTCCCCCCTTCTCCAGCCACACTGGACTCCTCGCTGCTCCTCAACCCTGCCAGCACACTCCTCCCCAGGGCCTTTGCACCCACTGTGCCCTCTGCCTGGAAGTCTTCTCTGCTTACTCTCTCGCTTCCTTCCAGGCTCTGCTCACACGTCAGCTTATCAGTGAGGCTGTCCCTGCCAACTTGTGTGCTCACCCCCCTCCTCCTCCCCCTCCTTCCCTACACTGCCCTACTTTTCTCTGAAGCACTTACTACCATGTGGCATCTCCTCTATTCATATATGATATATGTTATATATAGTTTACTGTGTTATATTCTATTGTATACATTTGTTGATTTACTGTCTGTTCCCATTAGGATGGTAAGATTTGTAGGGCAGGGCCTTGTCTTGTTCACTGCCTCATCATCAGAACCTAGGACAGTGCCCAGCACATGGGAAGCCCTCAGTGAATGTGCCATGCTAGGATGGGTGAATGAGCAAGTAAGCTAGAACTGGAGAAGAATTGGGGGGGAGGCACCATCCAGTGTCCCTCCAAGGACCTGCCTGTGGAAAGGCACTGCTGATATATTTTTTTAGGGTTTTTTTTTAAGTGTTTTATTTAGATAGCATGAATGAGGGAGAGGCAGAGAGAGAGGAAGAGAGAAAATCTCAAGCAGGCTCTGCACTGTCAGCACAGAGCTCGACACGGGGCCCGATCTCACAAACCTTGAGATCATGACCTGAGCTGAAATCAAGAGTGGGACGCTTAACCGACTGAGCCACCCAGGTGCCCAACACTGCTGTTATTTCTAAACAACAGGATAGCATAATCAGATTTGGTTTGAGCAACTTAGGACTCGATGATGATGAAGAGGAGTGTGTTTATCAGACATGGGCATAGATTGAGCCATTCTGTTAATATGGGAGCTCCTGGGAACTAGGTGGACTTGAGGCTCATGCAGGGACCAAACAGGAGAGAGTCCTTTTGTGTCCCCAAAAGGCCATTCAAAGCCCCACTCGGTGTCCTGAGAAATCATGATTTACAACTGCTCAGCTTCCTTCCAACACCACAAGGCCAACAGGAGCCATGGCAGAACCGGGGTCATTGAAAGATAAGGCAGGTAGGCCAAGTTCTAGTCAAGCACTTGCAACAGCTCAGTTCTGTTACAGCCCACAAGTTGCCTCCTCAAGAGTGACAGTCCCCACCCAAAAGGGCTATCCACTCTTTGAAAAGCAGGGGGTACCTGGTCCTGGTGTGTTCAAGCTGGCCCTGGAGTGTCCCTTGTCATAGGCTATACCAGTCTGGTTTTGTTGCAGTGACAAATGAGCCCGGTATCTCAGTGGCTTATAGCAAATGGTGTCACGTTATTACAGAGCTCAGCTGTTGGAGCATCCCCTGTATTGGGACCTGCTGCTCTCATGGCAGAGGGCAGGAAACAGGGAGAACCAGAGCCAAACCACATAATCACACTCAAAGCTTCTGCTGGGACATGGCCAGCTTCATGTCCACTCACACCCCATTGAACAAAGCACGTCATAGACAGTGGGTGGGATATGGAATCCCGCTACAAGGAGAGTGACCACTTGGGAGCAATAATTGAATCAACCATAGAGGTGTTGTGTGCAGAAGGATTTCTGTTTTGAATAAGCTATTGAACTACTCAACTCATGTGGCTTCCTCTGCCCTAATACTTCAGAATTATTTCTAAAGTTGATTGCAAAGCTCTTTGAGTCTATCTCCCTCTCTCACACTACAGACCCAAGATGCCGTGATCTGTCCAGAAGGCCCTCCGGGGAAACTGGCCTTTCCACCCAGTTATTTTTTCACTGTCTTTCCTCCTCCTGGACAGGTGGGTGGCAGGCCCATGGAGCCCCTGCTCAGCGACCTGTGAGAAGGGCATCCAGCATCGGGAGGTGACCTGCGTGTACCAGCTGCAGAACGGCACACATGTCACCACGCGGCCCCTCTATTGCCCGGGCCCCGGCCAGCACCAGTGCAGAGCTGTGAAGGCCAGGACTGCCTGTCCATCTGGGAGGCGTCTGAGTGGTCACAGGTGGGTGCCTGGGCTGTCGCCAGTGCTGAACCCACCAACAGGGCCTCTGTGCCTTGTCCACCACCCAATTGGTGCCTTTCCCTCCATGGTATTTGTGACTCAATACCACATATCACAGTCCTCGCCAACCCCCAGATAACCAAAAGATGAATTCTAGTCACATATTCTTAAATTCCATCTGAGATAACAATATGGCTAAAGGAAGCATGGATAATGTGGTTTTGATCATGTATACGTTTTTGATAATATATATCACAGTTTGATCCCATTTCCTATGACAATTCTCATGTAAAGTTGGATGGATGGATGGATGGATGGATGGATGGATGGATGGACGGATGGACAGATGGATGGATGGACGGATGAGTGTGTGGATGGATGGATAGATGGGTAGGTGTGGACATAAGTAGGTAGACAGACAGACCAACTGACCAATCTTTTAATTTTCTTTCAACACGTTTGAACTTTAGTGTGATCAGATTGGTAAGGTGGTATCATAGGCTTTCTTTGAACTCTGTGTCAGTCTTTGTAGATTGTAAGAGACAAGCAGATGCTGGAAGGGACAGTTTTTAGTGCGCAGGTTGGAATCACACACCTCATGCCATAAAACATGTTGGAAAGAGGTCAATTAAGCCTTAAGTTTTAACTTAGGCTGAAGAGTGATTCTGGAAATATTTTATCTTTGGTAATATCATCTTTCAAGGCTTTGCATTGACTTTGCATTAATGATTTTGACTGGCCATAAAACAAAAAAATAGCTGAACAAAGGGCAAGTTTCCCTCAGATCCCCCATCAAATGTGTTCTAGGAAAGTCAGAAAGGCTAAATCCAAGACACTCTTCAGTGTGGAAAATATTTTTAAAGTTCCTTTTTATTGCCAAACAGTTGGAATTATTTTGAATAAGAAAGTATTCCCCCCATTCTTAATGAACGAAAAGTCTGCCCTTGGCTGCTCTGAAATGGGGATTACTTTTCAGACGGATCTTAACATGTACCCATTTAAAGACTTGAGTCTTTAACCTGCCCGTTATTATATTTTAAAGAAAAGAGAGAGTTTAAAATTTTGATTTTTTTTACATGTATTAAGGTTTGTAAGTTAAACGTTCAAGGGACCTCTTTTAGGGAGGGGGGCTACTTGCTGGAGGGGTAGAGGCAGGAATGCAGTCTTCCCCCAACCCACCTTGAGCCTAAGATCCTTGATCACCAGACTCCTGATCCAAACAAGATTTACACTGTAATCAGATCAAAGCCGTACATTTTCCATTTGGATTCTTTCTCATAGAAAAAAGAGAAAAAAAGTCCTTACCAAAATAACCAAACCTGACATTATCAACTGTCACCATAGTGTTAAAGAATACCAGATTGAAAAAGGTGAGACAACTGAAGCAAGATTTAAAGAAATATCTCTAGGGGCACCTGGGTGGCTCAGTCGGTTAAGTGTCCAACTTTGGCTCAGGTCATGATCTCACTCACGGTTTGTGAGTTCAAGCCCTGTGTCAGGCTCTGTGCTGACAGCTCAGAGCTTGGAGCCTGCTTTGGATTCTGTCTCTCTGTCTCTCTCTGTCTCTCTCTGTCTCTCTCTGTCTCTGTCTCTCTCTCTCTCTCTCTCTGCCTCCCCATTTGTGCTCTGTGTCTCAAAAATAAATAAATGCAAAAAAATTTTTAAAAAAGAAATATCTCTAATTTCACATCTGTATCTTTGCGCATATGTGATCCTAATGCTGAAATAGCATCTGTACCAATCAGTCTAATTCTGGCTCAGCCCAGCCTTGAGCCAAATGCATCTTTCTGCACATTGAACTTGGAATCAAATCTCGCCCCCATTCATGAGATGCTCACCAAACTCGTATTTCTACTACTTCACCACATGCTGAATCAACCCCTTTAATATTTCTTCTGGAAACAAATGGGTTTACGTTTCTGATGGCAGAGAAATGTATTTGATCAACAAGGTTGCCCTTATTCAGCCAGCAGTGTTGATCACCCTTACTGTCTACACCCCACCTTCTTCACAGCTTTGCTAGAATGAGGAGCAGAAACCAGGAAGGAGGCAAAAGATAGTGACTCTCTCCTGTCCTGGGCTTCTGGTCCCCATCCCTGGATCAGAAGCCAAGGGAGAAACTGAACATGGCCCTCCTAGGTCCCCCAGAGGAAACCCCACCTGCAATGCTGCCTCTTTCTCAAGGCTTAAGGCTTCCAGCCAATGCTGGTGGTCAGAAGGGCTGAGCTAGGGTTTGGTAAAGAAACAGACTGGACATTAGCATTTGAACTTCAAGGGAAAGGGATAGGGAACACAGAATAGAGTAAGACAATGCAGAAACTCAGGCATAAGTGGTAAGTAGGCTTCTAGTTGGAGAAAGAGCCAGTGGTGTGGGTGCCGGTGCCAGGGAGGAGCCCACACGTCAAATGGTGAGGGTGGGGCTGATGAAATGGTCATGGAGCATCACCTTACAGAGAAGAAGAAGTTGAAGGTCGACTCAGGAACCCAGGCTCCCTGCAGCAGCCCTCCTGGCCACAACCCAGCCTGCCCAGGAAGGTAACACCTGCCATAGACCGACTCCTTGTATCTGAGGTCCTGTTAAGCTGTCCCTCACCCATGCACAGGACCAAATACTCATGCTGTCCAGCTCCCTGCTAGGTGACCAGTTCTGAAGCCTGTGTATTTCATCTAAAGTTTCTTTATTTACCTTGAGAGAGAGAGAGAGAGAGAGAGAGAGAGAGAGAGAGAGAGAGAGAAAGTGGGGGAAGGACAGAGAGAGAGGGAGGGAGAGAGAATCCCAAGCAGGTTCCTCGCTGTCAGTGCAGAGCCCAACTTGGGACTCAAACTTATGAATTGTGGGATCATGACCCTGCCTATATATTTCTTCTAAAACAAGCCAGTCTGAGTTTCAAAAAGAAAAGAGGGAAGAAAGGAGGGGAGGGGGGGGGAGGGGAGGGAAGGGGAGGGAAGGGAAGGGAAGGGAAGGGAAGGGAAGGGAAGGGAAGGGAAGGGAACGGAAGGGAACGGAAGGGAACGGAAGGGAACGGAAGGGAAGGGAAGGGAAGAACCCCAAGGGGCCTGTCAGAGAGCTAAATGGGACAGGGAATTCATTAAAAAAATAAATAAAGGTAAATAACATTTTGGGGTAAACATTAATAATGGAAATATAAAGAATAACATTTGATCTCTATGTGCATTTTTTCAGGGGACACAGTAGAACTTTTTAAAAATCAAGTTTATTGTAGCTCAAGAATATCACTGCTGTATATTTCTGATAAATCAAGCAAGTATGAAAGAGGCATTCACGTTGCTAGGGCTCCATGTTGGGGCTACTACACTCACGAGCTGTCCCCACCATAGCTCTGGGACCCAGCAGTTGGGAGGAACTTTCCCAGGCAGCCTGGGTTTCCTTGTGTCTGTACATCTTGGCAGAACACCGCCTTCAGCCCCCTGTCACCACGAGTTCCATGTTTGTTTACGTGGTGGGGACAGGGCTTCCGCACCCGGCAGATACGAGGGAGGGCTCCATGGGTCTATGGCCACGTCTCCTCTTGCTGGCCAGATCATGCACGCTGTCAGACCTGTCCTCCCAAGGTCACAAATCTGCCTGGGCTTCCTTCTGCTTGGTGTGGAGGTGGGTAAGCCCTCTTTGAGCCCAGGCGAGGTCCCTCCCTGAGCTCACGGGGAGAAGGCTCCAGATACACCCCGCAGGACCGCACTATTTACATCTTGTCACTCCATCTCTCATCCCTAACTCAGTGTATCTTGCTGCCTGGGGGAATGGGAATCTTGACCTCTCTCAGGACTCACCCATGATTTGTCATTCCTCAGGCCCTACTTGGGCCCCGTCCCCACACTGTCTCTCGAAGTGTCTCCCAAGAAGTAAAGTAAAATGCCACAGGGAACATGGCTCCATCACACTCTTGGCATCCATGCTTAAAACAGTCATTGTGGCTCTCTGCAAGAGCTTGCCACCTGCCTGACGTGAAAGTCACCTGTGGCCTGGCTTTGCGTCTCCCCTCTTCTCCACCCTGGACCTGTGCCTTTGCCCCAGGCTGGTCCAGACAGAGTGCATATAGCTGCAGGCCAGCCGGGAGGAGCCAGGGGCCTCACACATCTTTGCTTTGGTGTCTGTCCTCAGCAGCATTTGCCCCTTGAACTCACTCACTGCATTGGTCTTTGGGACCTGGCAGCAGGCCACTAAATTCTTAGTTTGGTCTTCTGGGTGCCCCTGAGCTCTCCCTACTCCCCCTATCACCAGCCACTTATCTGGAGTCACATAAGGGACCAGGTGCATCAGACTCTGGAAGACCAGGATCCTTTTCACCCTTGTGTCCCCAGAACTGGGTCTGGCACATAGGAGCGACTTAACAAGCATTGATGAACTTGAGCTGAATCAGACCAGATTAAACATCCAACCGGTGTCTTGCAGTGCTCTGCCACCTGTGGTAAAGGGACCCAAAAGCGAACTGTGACGTGCACCAACTCGCAAGGAAAATGCGACGCGTCCATGAGGCCGAAAGCAGAGGAGGCGTGCGAGGACTACTCAGGCTGCTACGAGTGGAAAACCGGGGACTGGTCCAAGGTGAGTCCAGCGCGCCTGCGTTTCCACCCTGCAGGGAACTCTAGAAACAGGAGCTCAGATCTCACCACGCGCCTCGATTCAACGAGGCGGTCCCAGTCTACCCAGGCAAGTGCGCTTTCTCTCCAAGCTGTGCACCTGCCAGTGACCCCAGGCTGTGTGCAGTCGGAAGGAAACCGAATGCCCCCCCGCAGCACGAAGCAGGGTACTCCGGGTGCCAGTTGGCTGTCCTGTGCTGCGTGCTGGCTGTGCCCCAGCATCCTGCGGGGGACTTGGCCGCCGGCCATGGCAAAAGCCTTGTGAACACACAGGAGCCTTGGCTGAGGCAAATGTGGAGGGGGCTCATGGGCAAACAACACTTCCATTCACTTCAGGACCCTTGGGTGAGGGCCTGGATGATGCAGGGGCAGATAGGTATGAGCCTTGGGGGTGGCAGAAAGGAAGAGCCTTCTTCCAGAGCCTGGCCTGCACCCCTGGGGGACAGAGAGGCTTAAATAGCACAGGAATGTAAACCCGATATAAAAACTTCTTTCCTGCTTAGCCCTTCTTTTGCTCATTCACCTGGTATCTTTCAACCTGTTACCTCTAAAGCCTGTTTACCAGGGGCTGAGCTAAGTCATCACATGTGAGCCCCAGCCAGTACACCTTCTAAAGAACATTTTCCCAACACCTGTAGAATTTCTTTTTTTTTTTAAGTTTGTTTATTTTGAGAGAGACAGCAGGAGTCGGGGAGGGGCGGAGAGAGAGGGAGAGAGAATCCCAAGCGGATTCTCACAAAGCTGGGATGGGATGCAGGGATCCATCTCACAAAGCTGCAAGGTGACCACCTGAGCTGAAACCAGAAGTCGGATGCTCAACCGACTGAGCCACCCAGGTGCCCCAACAGCTATAGAATTTCTAGTGACGTTTGCTAATGTCGGATTTTCTAAGAAAATTTCTAATGACAGCCTAGAGTGTGTTTGTGTTTCTTTTTGGTCTTAGCAACTGAAAACTCCCTGTTTGTTTCTCTCGATGCCTCTTCACTCCTGGGTTGCACACTGATGGCCCGAGAGCCTCCGGTGTTTGCATGGCCTGCACAACAATGTCTTAAACATTTTAGAATTAGTTACTAACATTTAAAAACAGGACAATTCCACCTGAAAGTCTGGAGATGGGCCCCTGTCTGGAAATCTGGCAACAGGGCAATGTGGCCTGCGTCCTCATGTGGCCACCACGAACTGGGGCCAAGCAGGCCTGGTACCTTCCCCCAGATCCTGGTCCTCCAGCCTCTCCCCAGGCTCCTCCAGCCACTATGCATTTTGATTTACCTGCCTGGCCCAGGCAGTACCTTTCTTGGTTTGTGCCTCTGCTTTATGGAAGGAGAGATGCTTTGGCTATTGGAAAGCAAAACTTCCCCAAATCTGGTACCCAAATGGCCACCTTCCCACAAGTCTGAATACAAATTCCTGCAAACTATTGGAGTGCATAAAAGCCAAATTCTTCCGGTTCCAGTTTGCTGTCTGTGCTGAAATGCAGCATCTGGATAACTGCGAATTTGGGGACGACCAAAAACACCTCCTGTTTATTTACGCCCTGATCAGAAAATCTGACCAGAGCAATAGAACCGAGGCCAGTAGGTCCGGTTTCTCCATGAATGTAATAACGCTTAGTATGGAGTTGCCAGGATGAGTCTTATCATTGGAAGAAGTCTCACTTGAACTTCACTTGAAGGCTCTTGCAAAACAAACAAACAAAAAAAAAGTGCCATTAGAACCTAGAATCCTGTGAGAAAGACGTCAAGGGGCTGAGTTACAGCTCTGACTCACCACTTAATGTGTCTTAATCTGTCTGGCTCTCAGTCTCTTTATCTCTGAAATGGAGAATCATTAACACTGGCCCTGGCCATTTCGCAGAGACGCTCCGAGCTTTCAACGTGCTAGTATATGTGACTCAGCACTTGGACATCTCAGCCCGTTTTCCTGCCCCAAACCTATCACCAAGGGCTCACACCATTGTGAGGCACAGGCACCAGGACTAACCCGTTCTGATCTCATCTAACTTTGTCTTATCAGTAGGAGTACCCAGGCTTTTATACAACCATACCCAAAACCGTCTCGTAGCCAAGCATGTCAGACCCAGCTTGACATAAACAGGCTATCAACAGCTTGGGTTCTAACCAATAAGAAAACATTTGTGGGTGTCCTATGTCAGAACTGTCAGAAGATGTGGAGGGACAACTACCCAACATAGTAAAGTAACATCATCTGGACTCCAAAAGTCCAGGTGTGGATTGGAATAAAGCGGTCATTATACTCGGGAAATTGGAAGGGTCCTAGTGGTCACCACCCTAAGTGCATCCTGTGCTACTGATGGGTGGCTTCCATGGTCACAGATATCCCTGCGCAGGAAGCAGAGGGGAGGAGTGGTCAGTTAGGGCCTGGGCTGTGTGCACCCGTCAGGGTCTGAGGGCACTTGGCATCGTTTCCCCTTTGAGGTTTACCTCTGTACCTGTGGCCTGCAGCCAGGGTCATTAGCCCTGGTTCACTGAAGAAGCAATAGATGCTCCAAGATTGAGTGGCGTGCCCACACCCCTCTGGCAGAGTCCAAGCTCCTGAACCCCAGTTCAGAGCTCAATCCAACCAGTGGACACAGAACGAGAAGGGCTGCGGAGTCCCCGTGACGGTGCCTTTGAGCCACAGCATGCCCTACACATGTTCGTTGGCTCTCCAGGGCTTGGCTTTCTCCAGCCGTTATGGCCATCTGGTTTTGAGAACCAGAGGGACACTTTTGTTTCCTGAAGTACCATGAGCTTCCTGGCACTAGGAGCTGCAGAACACCAGAAAATGAATGTGACTAGTGCCTGAGAAGCTTAGCACGGCACTGCCCCAGATCTAGTAGCTCAGGCTTTCCCTCCTCCGATGTTCAGGGGCACTTCCTTGGCTGAGGACGCTGGTATGTGGTCCAGCCAACTCCCACACACAGCCCACCAGGTAGAGCCGTTAGCTGGCCTGCTTCTCTAGTAGCCAGACCATGGCGAATAACACCTCCCAGCTTTCTGGAAAGGAAGGCATTAGAAGGCCACCGTGCCCACTTTTTACCACAGCCAGCTTGATCAGTTATCCCTGATCAAGGAAAGTAAAAACAAGAAAGAATAATGGAACGGAATGATCTCGGCTGCCATCCAGGGCTGGTATCTTCTGGCATCTGATTGGTGCACAGAGCCTTTGGGGAGAGTACTCAGCATTTGTGGGTGCCACTGGCCCCCTCCCCAGCACATCTGGCCAGAACCAGGACCCAGGCACAGGCTCGTTCTCCCAAGCTGAAAATTCATCACGGACACTGAACTGGAAGTCTGTGCATGCATGAACATATTGGGAGCAAGTGTGGTGGGGCAGGAGCAGCACAGAACTCAGCCGTGGGACCCTCACCCTGTTTGCCTCACCACCACTCCCTCCTGCCACCGCCATCCCTGGGTGGGCTGGCATGCACAGTTACAGAAATCTGTACAGTTAATAGAAATCTGCCCATGGTTTTTCCCCATTTCTTCTCTGGAGAAGTGGAAAGGATCCCGTGGGGATACTTGTCCTCTCTCACTGGGTGATCAGGTCAGTGTTGGTGGATTCCACTGGATGGTTCTTACCCTGACATTTTCACTTATTCAGACTAAATGTGCTTTGTGAGTAACATCTTGTCTCTGCTCTGCGGCTTGTGCACCATCCCCTTGTTGCATGCCTGGGGTGGGTGCATTTTTTTTTTAAGTTTATTTTCT
Source organism: Panthera leo (assembly GCF_018350215.1). Taxonomy (NCBI): domain Eukaryota; kingdom Metazoa; phylum Chordata; class Mammalia; order Carnivora; family Felidae; genus Panthera; species Panthera leo. The sequence continues at coordinate 18,201,314 of NC_056684.1, read as the reverse complement.
TGAGAGAGAGAGAGAGAAAACAAGCTCAGGAGGGGCAGAGAGAGAAGAGAGAGAGAGAGAGAGAGAGAGAGAGAGAGAGAGAGAATCCCAAGCAGGCACCACATTGTGAGCACAGAGCTGGATGCAGGGCTTGAACTCACGAACCGCAAGATTATGACTTGAGCAGAAATCAAGAGTTGGACACTTAACTGGCTGAGCCACCCAGTTGCCCCAAGGGTCAGTGCACTTTTAAACCCTCTCCATTGTAACCAGCCTCCAAACCTCCCCACATTCCAGACTTTGAAGGCTTCACACAAGTTGCCCCAAAGGAAAGTCAATAGAATTTCAAGGGCCGTCAGGGCATCAGTGTGTCTGGAAGCTTTGACATTTTGCATCCAAGCAGTCTCCTGTTACTTGGCCCCACGGGTGCCGTTGAGAAAGATAAGCCGTCTCCAGGGAGGTGAGGGACCAGCCAGTCCATGGACATTCCACCGGTGCCATCCTGCACTCACTGAAATAAGAAGGACCAGTCACCCTGAGAAGGGGCTGGCACCCATCCCTTCCTGTAGCTGGGTGAGGGTGCCTGAGAACAACACCCAGAACCTGGGGGAGGCAGGGCCCCTCCCCTTCCCCCAGCCTCAGCAAATGACTGAACCGTAACCGGGGTCCCATATGAGGGACAGGCTTCACATTCCCATCCCTGCTGAGGGCATTATTACTGCTCTGCCATGTTTGAAAAATGGCCTGCAGCTGGCTACCCTCCTGGGATATTAGCTATTTCCAGATCTGTGCAAATCATTGTTTTCACCCGCTAACTGCTGGGTATTCAACCCGGGGGGAGGGAGACGTCACTTAAAATGGGAGAGGAGGAAATCGCATTTCTTTCTAGAATAGCATGACTTTTGATCAAAAGTTGAGATGTTTCAGTTTCAAGACCAGAGGCATTAATCACCGCTGAAATGACGGGATGTTTCTAATTAGAAACAAATTATTCTGGAGGGATCATAATGGATGGTGTTTTTAAAGAAAACCGTTGGCTGTCTGTGTTAAGAGTATGGCTGTTCCCTTTCACTGAAGAGATCAAAGTGACCGTTGACTTCCTGGTGCCTGCGAAGGTCCCATGGAAGGGGGCTGGTCTAACTCCAAGGCCTCAGTCAGGCCCCAGGTGTGCCCCTCACACCCGAGCCCCAGACTGATGTGGAAATCACAGCACCTCCCAGGGGCCATAGGAGGTCAAAGGAAGAAATAAGCATGAAGAGTGTGTGAGCTGCAGACCCCCAAGAAGTCTGGGAGAGCCTCTCACTCAGTGGTGGAGGCCTTACTGTGCTCTAGGCAGGGAGATGGGGGTTTCAGCTCCACGGCCTTAGCAATGAACAGACCTTGCATCGCGAGAGGGGCTTGTTTTCCAGCCCACACCACTTCCAAAGCTTGCACCTGTTTTGGTGGGGTCTGACCCCACTCCCCACTCTGCAAGGCTGGCCTGCCTGCCAAGCTGGGGGCCGGCAGCCAAGACTCTGGGATTCAACCAGCATTTCCTGAGCTCCCGATCTGTGCCAGAAAACCCGCTCTGGGCCCTGGGGGTATGAGAGTGGATAGTGACCCATACAAGGTACAGACCGACAGGGAGCCAACTGCAGAAGGCCACCCTGAGTCCCACTGGGCCAGTATGAGCACAGTGCTATGGGACCCAGGCAGCCTCTTCCTGGGAAAACTGTGGATGGGGATGCTGGCAGGGGGTGACACTGCTCCTGTTGGGACCAGTGACAGTGGCCCCTGACATACACCAGTGCTTTAAAATTTACAAAGCACATTCACTCATATTATCTCATTTGACCCCGTCCTCATTTTACAGATGAGAAAACTGACTCAGAGTGGTGATGTGGCTTTTTTCCCCAAAGTCCCACAGCTACAAAATAGCAGGGCTAAGAGTCTGGTCCCTGCCTTCTGGCTCTTAATTCACCTTTCTTCCAGGTGCATAATAACCTCAGAGGCTTAGATTCCTAACCTGAAACGGGTAGGAGATGACCTATGGCCTGCAGCTCTAATCGTCATAGGCATATGCTTGGTATAAAGTCAAGTGTCTACCTGCCCTTGTTTTGCTTTGTTTTTAATATTTATTTTTGAGAGAGTGCAAGCGGGGGAGGGCCAGAGAGAGGGGGACAGAGGATCTGAAGCCGGCTCTGCACTGACAGCACAGAGTCCGACGCAGGGCTCAAACTCATGAACCGCGAGATCATGACCTGAGCTGAAGTCGGACACTCAACTGACTGATCCACCCCCCTCCCAAAAAAAACAAGTCAAGTATCTCCCTGCTCTCTCTCCACACCACCCCCCATCTAAACCTGCTCTCCAAGGGCTTTGTATCAGTCATTGACATAATGGCAATCCCTTGCCTCTATCTGCGGTCCTACACGTTGTCTACCCTTATTTGTGAAATAAAAAGTTGAGTCCTTATTAAAAGAAACTTGCACATCAAAGAGGAAGTATGTGAGACATTGGGGATATCGGGGCCCTTCTCTGGGGCAGCCAGCGGGCAGCCAGCACTGTGGGCAAAGAGAGAGATAAGCCAATTCTCTCTCTATTTGACATTACTCTGAGGAGCATAAGCAGCCAATGAAAGGAAGGTCATCAGATCTCAACGCGTTTCAGGCAGGGGCAGAAGGGAGAGAGGGCAGAATACCCCCTCGGTGTGGAGCACTTTGAGTGGGTGAACAGAGCCTGCCACTGGGTCGTGGACTTGCAGAGAAAAGTCCAGGACCCATACCTGCTCATGTGAGAGAAATGGGCTTCCTGTAGAGCAGCAGAGTTATCGGAAATTTCGAGGAGAGGTGCCTGCATGAAGTGAGCTGAATAATAGCTGATGCCTCTGACCCGTCCATTCACCTAGTGGTGCCCTTTGTCAAACCAGCTGCCTTGGTGTGGAGCAAGGGATCCGAGAGAGGGGGTGGCTCCCCCTGCATTGCAGCCTGGGTTTTAACCACTACCTGGACCTAGTCATTGAATCAGAGGAGATGCTGCCCCTAAGGAACACTTTTGTTTCAACACATGCTACGTCAGTGACCCTAAAGTAGGGCAGACGGTCAGGATGACACAGGTCCACACCCCCCACTGGGCTGTGGCCTCCTGTAAACTTGAACCAGCATCACCCTCTGTCAGCTGGGTCTAGGGGTACCCCCCTATAGGGCATCTGTAAAAGCACTTAGCCCAAGGCCTGGCACAGGGAGATCACCCGGGAGGTGCTTGTTTCTATCATCATCATCATCTCGTTATTTTTGCCATTGTCTTCTGCTGCAGCCACAGATCTCTGGTGGAATCCCATTTCTTCCATGGGCCTATCAAATGTGTGTTATCTTAAAGCAGCTCTTTGAATGTGGTTCAGGTCCCATAAAACAGTGTGTGCCCTGACCCGGTGTGTGCGCATGGCAACAGCGTGGCTAGGAGGCAGGAGAGGGGCTGCTGCGGCATTTGCTGGGCTCCTGGGCCGGCCTCCTCCAGCGGGGTGGAGCATCTTGTGCGCAGTCACTGACGGGCTGGGAGAGCTAAGCTACCGGAGTGATAACAGCCTCTGCCCAAGGACACACAGAGTGGCCAGGCAGAGTCCCCTGTGTTCCGGGCTCACAGAGCACAGTCCAGAGCTCTTGCAGTTCCTTGGGAGTCAACTTGGCCTTCTGGCTCCCGGGCTGGCGTGGCCCAGCCAGAATCTGTAGGTCGCCAGGTTGCAAATTCAGAGACTTGGGGGAAACCCGAAGCTAAGGCTGAGGCTAGAAGGGAAAAACAGTTTGTGAGGGAGTATGAGTTGAAGGGTGTGTGTGTGTGTGTGTGTGTGTGTGTGTGTGTGTGTGTGTGTGTCTAAGAAAGCATTTCCAGTTTCAAGGCTGGAGCAAAGACAGTGGGGATTTTCATTACTGTTTAAAACCTGCTATTTCAGGTTTCAACAGCTTCCGATGTTTGCATTGCTCAATGCCAAGTCGGGGGAAAATCTGTCAAAAATGCTTTTGAAGAGCTTTTGACATTTCACCAGCCAAGTGCCTCTCAGACACAAAATGGAGTTTTATCTGGAGGGTATTCTCTTCCCCCACCCCCTGCCTCATTCTCTGCCATCCACACCCGCCCCGGGGGCGGGCTGGCCCCTCAGACACCAGGCTCTGGGAGAACGGGAGAACGTGGGGGCCGTTACACCGCGGGGTGAGGGCTCCCCCTTGCCAAGCCTCCTGCTCACCCCAGAGCCCCGGGGAGGAAGCCAGCCCACCCGCCCCCCCCTCCCCGACTCTGTCGGAACCCCGGGCTCATGCAAGCACCAAACATTCCTGCAGCGTTTTCCCCTTCCTGAGGTTTTTACAACCTCCTTTAGCTAATTCTCAAAACACCCCTTTGGGATTCCGTGTTATTTATAGTGGTGATTTTATAGCTGCGAGAAGTGAAGAGAAGGAAGTCCTCACCGAAGTGGAGCATGTCATCAGGGTCAGGCCTCTGTGGGGTGACAGAGACCTGGATCCTCCCCTCCGGGGAGCGGTGTGGCCCTGGAGGAGGCCGGGTGGGGGGCCTGGAGCTGTCACTGGGGAACAGTCACATGGACGCCCTAAGCCTCACATTCGGCCTCTCTGAAAGGCAGTCCTGTGCTCCTTGTGGTGCCATTCACGCATTTGGTGTGTGTTTATTGTGCACCTACTATGTTCTGAGCACTGCCCTGGCCACAGCCGCTGGTAGTAGAATGATTAACAAGGACTAACGAGAATGACGTTAAGTCCAGGGCCCAGCCCTCAGCGGGCATGCAGAAGGTGGACCTGGCTGCTATTACTGCTATTGTCACCATCATTGTCATCAAGGAAGCAGAGGCGGGAAGCCTTCCACCGTGTCCTTGGGTCTGAGGGACCACAGGCCTTCCCACTCTTTTAGGGAATCCTCTTTTTCATAGCCACACCAGAACTAACACCACAAGCCCATGAGTAAATTCAAGTTGAAGATTTCTCTTTGTTGCCGTGAACCTTTTGCTCTCTGTGCACCAGAACTTTTGATTTTGTTATTGCTTTTCCAGTGAAACTCCCGCTGCAAGTGTCTTTGACTCCCCATCCTAGCCAGGGGAGGGCCCTGAGATCGGTGGCGGGTCACCAAGCCTAGTCTCTGACGTGCGGCTGCGGCCACTTGCTGGGGAGGGGGCTGACCCTGCTTCAGGTCGTCTGGCAGGGAGCTTTTCTGCTGGATTTATCCCTGCTCCATTTCTATCTTTGTTTCCCGAGTCTCAGGGAGTCACGATAAATGTTAACGTAATGAGCGACCTGAAAAAAAAAAAAATACCCAACAGTGAAAGAGTGCTTCTAACAAGACCAGATACGTTTTTTTACAGATCTGTTTGCTTGGATTTTAAGAGCCTGAAAATGGCTTCACAGCAATGCTTGGGGCTAATCCGGTGCAATCTGGAGACACTGTGGTCTCCTCACTGTTTAATTAAAATTGAGGCCGAGGGGAGGCAGACAGAGATGGAGCCCATTGTCTGCGCCTGTGTTATCCTGAATGCAGCAAGCTCAAGTTACATACAACGGGATGCTGTTCAAAGCAACCCTTCAGACCTGTCTGCAATCACGTTTGTCTTCAGGGTCAAATCAGCTTCTAACTGTGCTCTCAGAGGTCATCTGGCTGAGCTGCCAGATCAGGGCCAGGAGCCGGGCAAGGGTGGCCCCACAACACCTGTCTGTGGCGGCCTTCTGCCAGGCAGGGCATGGCCGCCCCATGGAGAGCTAAGCAAGTTGGCCAAGTGACTCAGTGTGTTTTCCTGGGCTTGAGGGACTCCCTGGTCGGCTCTCTCTGTTCTTGTCCAAGCGCTAACTGTTAATAATAATAGCAGCACTTGTTGAGGGCTCGCTCTCTCCCAGACTCCCTGCTGGTCACCCGTCCAAGTGATTCTAATCACTAAATCATTCTGCAAGGAGAGTTTTATTATCCTCAAGCCACAAATGAAAAAACTGGGGCTCAGATAGGTTAAGTAACTTGCCTGAGGTCACACAGCGAGTAAGCAGGGATGGAATATGCTGACAGGCCTGTGCTGCCCCTATGGCTCTGTCCCCAGTAAAACCCCAGTCGGGGAGAGTGTGGTTACCCATGGGTGTTCGGCGGGGGCGGGCAGGCTTAACACCACCTGGACTGAAATGAAAGTTTCTTTACCTGCCACTTGGTTACGTGCTTGTCTTCTCACCTGAGGCATTGAAGCAGCCTCTGTGGGGCTGGCTCACACACAATTCAGGTGGATAAGCAAATGCTCTAAGGTTCTCAAAAGTTCTTTTTAATGAGTACAGGCCTTTCACAGCCCACCGCTGTGGGAACAGCAGAGTTCCTAGGACTCCAGCTAAAATTTAGCCCAGCCTAATCTGAGAGGCAAATCCCTATGAGGGGCAGGGCCTGCAGGGTCCCTACATGCCCCCACAGCAGCGGAGGGTCGGCCCCCAGCCTGTCACCTGGCCCTGCCCGGCTTCACATAGGTGCTGGAGAGCCATGAGAACAGACCCTTGAGTCTCTATGCGGGATCTTTGGAGAGAATTCCGTGATCTCATGGAGCAGTTCTTTTCTCCAGACTGGGAAATTAAAGGCCAATGACCCATACTAGGAAAGATAATGAATAAGAAGTGGACCTGGGCAGTGACCTAGCTTTTCATTTCCTGGCTCCCATAGAGGCTCCCACCAGTGCAAGCTGTAATTCGTACAGGAAGATGGAATTTGGTCCATGGAATGGGGCAGCTGGGGTCCTATCCCTCCTCTGCCACTCACTCACCGTGTGACCTTGGACCAGACACCCCCACTGAGCTCAGTAGCCAGCAGCCTCTAGATTGTTGTGGAATGTTCCACCTTATTATGGAACCTTACAAGCAAACCCACAGGATAAGCAAACATACCATCTGCATATGCAGGGGGACATCATGAATGCTCTCCCTGCCCCCACCCAACCTCCTGTCCCCAGAGCATGTGAAACATGACTAAGAACTTTCAGAGGAGGAAACCATCCATCAAGGTCACCCTGAATACCTGAGTTTTACAATGGTCATTGATCATTTTCAGGCAGAGACCTTTGTCAGTTTTGCGCTTGGTGTGAATAGACCCACAGGATTGAGTTCTTGCCCTGATTTTTACGTACATAATAATGACACCTGCAAAAGACATCGAAACACTTCCTGAGGTTCCTGGCCAGGAAGTAACTCACCCCTGGCCGACCGCCTAGCCAGCAGGGCTTTGGGTACCTCGCGGTCAGGGGGTGCCATAGGAGCAAGATAGACATAGCTTTAGGCACCTTCTCCATTAGGCTGTGCTGTTTCCTGGGGCCCCAACCACCACCAGTCCCACCCTGGGTGGTCCCCCTCTCCAAGGAATATTAAGACACGTAATTCCTAATTCTTCCTTCCGGGTGTGTCTCCTATAGCAGGTGGCTCCAAGGCCCATGGTGCAGTCAAGATCCGATGAGAAAAAGGATGTTGATGTCACTTGTAGATCAGTCTGCAGATACCTCTTTTCCTCACAAAGGCAGTTGAGTGCCAAATAGTCACAGGAATCTGGTCCCAAGTACATGGTAATCCCATTTTCCCAGGAAGTAGATTTTATTTTATTTTTTTGATTTTACAACCACCTTACATATAAAAAATCTTTAATGGTATAGGTGGACTAGTCAAATGTCTCCATAAACTATATAATTTATTCAGGTAGTTACACATTCATATTTAAAGGTATATAATAGGGGCGCCTGGGTGGCTCAGTCAGTTGAGTGTCCGTCTGACTTCAGCTCAGGTCATGATCTCGTGGTTCGTGAGTTCCAGCCCCACGTCAAGCTCTGTGCTGACAGCTCAGAGCCTGGAGCCTGCTTCGGATTCTGTGTCTCCCTCTTTGTCTGCCCCTCCGCTGCTCACACCCTGTCTTTCTCTGTCTCAAAAATAAATAAACATTAAAAAAAATTTTAACTTATTAGAAATGTTTGCTCATCTTGCAGAGCACTAGAAGAACAAGTTACAATCCAAGGTTTTACGGTATTTGTATATGAATATTCAACTACTTCAGTTGTAAGAAGAGAGAGCTCATTCCACTACACAGGCCACTGGGCAGAAGTTCAGGATAAATCAGAGGTTCTCAGTTGTGGGTGCCCCTTCTACATATATTGATTGATTGTCCTGGGACACCGAGGTTTTTAGAAGCTCACCAGGTAATCCCAAGAACAGATCCCAACCTGCTGTCAGCTCCCCGCCCCCCCAGAGGCCCCCCAGGTATAAGTCCTGTTGCTATGGCAGCCGTCCTAAGTTTAAGGTCTCCTGTTGGTGGGACCTCCTCATGTGACCTCACTCCTCCACCTCAGCAGCCCTCAAACTTCCCTTGTGCTCCAGTGCCAACCCCCAAGGTCTAGGGTGGGGCCCAGAAATCTGCATCCATTAATGCACAATGAATTCTCAAGCCCACAAGCAGCCCATGCCTAGTGTATCCAGAAGATAGGATGTGAAGCAAGACACAAAGCGGGGGCCCTGGGGCCCGCCTTGCCTGTTGGGGAGCGTGCCTGTTCTGGTTTGAACATGCCAGAGCCCACAGTGGGTGTCACTTGTGGTTTTCCCACCTCCTTTTTGATTTGCAAAGACCCCTTCAGAGCACCATTCCCTCTGAGCCTCTTTATCCTTCTAAAGTGAAAACAAAAACAAAAACCCCACATGATTCTGCAGAGGAATTCACCTGGCACACAAAAGCTCTTTGCGGAGCAGACAGTGCCCACATGGTCACAAATGGTACCAGCAGTCTCCCATCAAGCCTGTGCCTGGTGACTCCTCGCAGACCCCTGGAGGGAAGGTCCTCCTTCCAGCACAGGCCAAGGTCCGGCCCAAAGGGGAGGAGACAGGGAGGCACACTCTCCGGACGGCACCTGGCGTCGTCACCGCATGTGGCATTCGGAGGGCAGGCCCCGCTCTCCTTTCTCCACCCCGAGGTGCCGGTATTAACTCCAGCTGGGCTATTGCACCTGAGGCCTTTGCTTTATTAAAGTTTTGCAGAGTGCTCTCAGAACCCCATAAATCACGGGTTGCGTGGGCGCTAGGGGACACCAGATGGGGAGAAAGTGCATAGGAACCTGGCTCTCTGGCTGGAAGCGACCAGCTTATTGGAGAGACAGTTCCAAGGGCCCCTGGGAGAGCGTGCAAGTGCCCAGGAGTTCGAAGAGCAGGATCAGGGTGGCGGAGCTGAGTCGCTGACAGTCTCCCTGTGGAGCACTTTAAAGGGATGCAAAGAGAGACAGGACTTGGGAAAGTCCTACCGAGTCCGCTCACTGGGAACCTGGGATGTCTGCTGAGCTACGCCAGGCGGGTTTTAGCAAACCCAGGTCTACCAGCAGCCCGGGATTTGGTGTCTGAGTTAAAGCTGTCAGCCACAAACAGTATGAGATTCCTTGACTCTGTGATGCGAAAAAAAGATTGTGCTTCGTTTTCTCCACCTTGATTCTGAGCCCCGACCCTCCAGGCTTGCGGGAAATTTGACCCCACTCATGCCTGAGCTCCCCTCCACAACCAAGACCAGGCAAAGACCCCAGAGCCTCCCACAGCACAAAGCACTGGGGAAGACCCACTTGGTCATCAGGCCCAGTGCCTCCTGGGTGCCATCAGGCCACCCTGTCCACTGTCTCAAGGATTTCAAAAGCCCAGCTCTCTGCTGGGAATGGGAGTAGGGAGGGTGGGAAGTGAAATGCAGGCCTCATACATTAATGTTTTAGCAACTGTGTTGCATCTTAGCTCAGGCTGCTGGGGTGAAACTCCATAGACTAAGGGGCTTAAACCACAGACATTTAGTTCTTATGATTCTGGAGGCTGAGAAGTCTAAGGTCAAGGTGCTAGCAGATTTGTTTCTTGGTGAGGGCCCGTGTCCTGGCCGTGTCCTCACACGGGGGAAAGACAGACTCTGGTCTCTCTTCCTCTTTATAAAGACACAGTTCTCATCATGGAGGCTCTGCCCTCATACCCTCATCTAAACCTAACTACCTCCCAAAAGCCCCACCTTCAAATACGATCCCATTGGGAGTTAGGGATTTGGGGAGACAAAAGACATTCAGTCCGTAACATCTCGAAGCAGGTTTCTGTCAGACACCTGGGATGCAGTGAAGCCCCTTGTCCTGCATTATTCCAAGCCCCTGGGAATGACACCGAGGGGCAGCTGCATTGCAAAGCCATTGTCAAGGACTCCTGGGTGTAGGTTAGGCCCCCAGCTCAGGCTGTCCCTGTGTCTGGCAGTGCTCCTCAACCTGTGGGAAGGGCCTCCAGTCCCGCGTAGTACAGTGCATGCACAAGGTCACCGGCCGCCATGGCAACGAGTGCCCCGCCCTCTCGAAGCCAGCAGCCTACAGACAGTGCCACCAGGAGGTCTGCAATGACAAGATCAACGTGAACACCATCACCTCCCCTCGCCTCGGTGAGTGGCCCCCGGTTTCTGGGGTGGGGAGGTGGGAGTTCTGTAAGCCAGAAAGCCCCCTTTGGGCCCTAGCTGAGCCCTGAAGAGGTCTTTTGTCAGCTCTGTAGAAGGTTAGAGGTTTCAGAGGTGGAATTTCGTTCCTTGTCACGAAAAAGACGTCTGCTAGCGGCAACCTCAAACACAACAACGGCTCAAGCGTCCCGCTTAGTCCCTCTGCCAACAATGAGGAACACGGGAGGGTGGTCTTCAGTCAATGTTTTTGGGCTCCTGTGCACGAGGAGGGCAAAGGGAGGTGCGTTCTTCCAGAAGTGAAGGAGCTGGGGCGACATTCACGAAGCCTCGGTGACGTTCGCATGGGATGCTCCCCAAGCTAACACTTGAGAAGAAAACAGAGGTGTTGATAGGGTGGAGTATTTAATTCAGTGGCACAGGAGGGAGAAGAGGAGCATTTAACACTAATCTGGTGATTCCTTTTGACGGTGTCCACTTTTCCAAATAGAAATCCCTGAGGAATCTTTTCCTACCCAGAGCCCCTTTCCCTAACACTGGAACACAGCCAGAATGAAGAGGGTTTCTAAGTTGCTTCACTGGAGGGTCTTTGAACTGGCAGAGGGGCACCCCGGGCTTTTGCATGCACACACCTCCTTGGTATGCTCCAGAGACCTCCCTCAGGCAGGACATTCTCTCTGCAGGATGACCCTGAAGGAGATTCGGGCCACTTGCTTAGGCTACGAGCTTATGCTTTGGTGGCCCTTTGATGTCCACCGCCCCGTGCCGTTCTGTTTTATGAATGCCAGCAACGATGGTGTCCTTCTCCAAAAAATAACAGCAAGTGCCACTTAGGTGAGAAGCAGGGTGCACAGTGCCCTGGCCCTGAGGAAGCATCAGGCAGACCCATGCTCTGCCAAAGGGTCGGGTTAGACACAGGAGCGTGTCCCCTGTCGAAAACAGCGGCATCCCGTGGCCCCGGCAGGGGGTGTATTTCCTCCGTTTGCGCAAGGCTCCGGTGTGCTTGTCGGTGAGGGCAGCTCCGGAGTGTGTCAGACCACAGGCCGCCCCTGCGCAGGCATCCTGATGTCCCTGGGCCATCCGTAACCCCTGGGCTTTCTGTTTCCACCGTCCCTGTAGCCGCTCTGACCTACAAATGTACGCGGGACCAGTGGACAGTGTACTGCCGGGTCATCCGAGAAAAGAACCTCTGTCAGGACATGCGGTGGTACCAGCGCTGCTGCCAGACGTGCAGGGACTTCTATGCGAACAAGATGCGCCAGCCGCTGCCACCGCCACCAAGCTCATGACACGTGGCCCAAGGGTCCCTCGACGCGCCAGCGCGAGGCCTGAATCCTGATGACATGGCTCGTTGAAAGCCTCCCTACCCAAGAGCGCACCAGTCCTGCGGCCGGGACCCCCCTCCCCCAGAGCACAGCGCCGCTCCCCCCACCAGGCTGTCCCGAGAATCCAATCGCATAGAACTTGAGCGTGGACTTGACATTTGCTGTTAGTGCTTTTGTACTTAATATATTGTTAATGGCCACTGGATGGCTTTCTCCGGTAAAGAAAAAAATAGGCATGAGTCACAAAATTATTGTAATTTCTAAGGTTCTGTGTACCTCAAAGGGAACACCTCTGACAGACAGTTGTCAAAAGAAAGAGACGTCACTGAGCGCTTCTGTCCAGCTTTCTTTTGACGATTGAATTCCCGGTGCTTGATGTGCCGGGGGCAGGGGGACTATCCCCCCAGTGAGACATTCCACGTTCAAACAGGCTTTATTCTGAAAGCCGGTGACACCCCGGAAGGAAGGACAGATGTCAGTGAGCCTCTGCCAATGGCTCCCCCCAAGAGGGCCAGGGTCAGCACTTAGCCTCTCAGCTCATCTCTGAAAAGGTGTTCTCTAGATCCTGGGCCTTCTCTTGGAAGTCTTGTCCCTGACAGTCTGAATCTGTATCAGCCAAAGACACCAGGGCCGCATAGTTTTGCGTAAAAACCTGTGTTGGGGAGAATATTCTGGAAGTGTTTGGGTTTGGGCAGGCATCTAATTTGTATACTCTACTGTCCACCACATAGGGAAACAGAAAAGTCTTTCTTCGAGGTGCTATGAAATGGGACATCTGTTCATTTGGGTGATGGGACTGTTCCCTGGCATAAAGGTGAGCTCAGGACAGCTTTGTCAGGGGTGTGTGGCCCCTCCACATTCTGGGGGCCTCCACTCTTGTCAGTACTTCATAAAGCTTTGCACCTTAGACGTGGCTTCCCATTGACCTTGGCCATCTATCTGAAGTTGATTCTTTTTAGAAGCTCTGCCTCCTTCGCCCTGGCATGGGACTGGTTTCCTCCAGAAGCCCCTCGGCCTGGGGGGCCGGGATCACTGCACAAGCACCGAGCCTTCCCACAGCCCAGACCTTGGGGGACCCATTATTGTCATGCTGTCGGTATTGACCCATCTTCTTAGTAAGACAAGGATGACCCTCAGAAAAGCACGAAGAAAGTCTTTCCCTCCCGCAACCTATCAAAACAGAGCTGTGCCCTGTCTAGAAGTCTGAGGAAATGACAAGAACACAGAAGATGGTAGGACCCTGCCCGCTTTGGGAGCTGGGAGAGAAAGACCCTAGATGCCAGGAGACCTGTTTTGCTCACCAGCTTGGTGGGTGTTTGATGGGTGCTTATGTTCAAGGACTTTACCATGACAAACCCACCTTCTCCCTTATTGCAGACGGGGGAATCTCACTTATGCCAATGTCCCAGGGATCATCTCCAAGTTCTTCCTGATTTATTGGTGCTGTGTTTATGTATCTGCTTTGGTTTTTGATGATGTCACAACTTTAGGGTCCATTAGCTTAAATCAGAAAGAAAACAAAAAGAAAATCTCCTGCCTTCTCAACCCCGTCTTACAGGCTGTTTCAATTTATGATTTCTAATATTCCAGAGATAGAGACGTGGTAGGGATGACAAGAGATTTGTGCGGTTCCTCTTGAATCGACGAGAAGTATTTGAGAAGCTTGCTTGGGTGCTCTGATTGAGAGAGTGCCAGGATAGCGCGATCCACCCTGCAGTGTAAACCCCGTCAGTGTTGCAGCACAGCCTATGCAAAACGCTGTCCTCCCCAGCTCAGGCTTGGCCACTGACAGACTCCCCCAAACCCCATTTCTGCAAAACTCTCAAATTCTTGGGGAGCTAGGGTTCCAAAATGGGCTGTGCTTCACCATGTAATGTCAGAAAGATAGCAGCCTCGGGGGCTGAGGAGCTGAGCCAGGGCAGCCAGCTAAGGAACCCACGGGGCCCGCCCAAGCTGGGCATGTACGTGCCCCTAGGCTAGCACTTTCTCGGATGCCTCTGAATATTCCCCCCAACTGGCTACCTTGACTATATCAACTGGATGCATCTGGCAAGGGCCCCACCCTCTCAAAATGCAAATAATTGATTTCGTTATTATCGAACACCCACTGGTTCCCCCAGAGTCCATGTCTCTGTGACCTCCTTTAGCTCATGCTGGCACTTGCTGCTCTGAAATTCACCAGCCCGCCTTCTGTTCATGGCACAAGCAATGATTGATTTCGGCGAAGCCATGATGGCACTCTTGTTCCACTTTGTACAGAAGACATTGAAACCCTGTGATCACAACAGTGACGTTTCTTTATTCACAATACCCTGTACTGTCACTCAAGTACTGTACCTTTTTGATTGCACAAACGCGTTACTAACGACAGAGTCTTACGACCTTATGGTGCTACTTTTGTGGGTGCAAATGAAGCCCTCTCACTTGACCATGGCTTGACATTATCAGAACACAGGGAAAGATCCTCAGCAGCAATAATCTCATTGCTTTGTTCTCTTTTCTCCATTTCAGAGTCAAATGTATATATTTTCCATTAGTTAACTTACATTACGTACTGTACCCATGGTATTTTTGTTTTACTTTTTGGTGCTGGTTTTGAAAGAAAAAAAAAAGAACAGAAGACAAACATTGGACACCACTGTAAATGAAAAATTAATCATTTCATTGGAAGTGAGTTGAACATGTTAATAAAATGTTTTTCCATAACAATTTTAAGCTGTCTGTGGAGTACGAGACAAAAACCAGTCCTCCGGGGCTGACAGAGGGAGGCCTGTCCTTCTGCGAGTGGTCACATAGCTTGCCTGGAACAGCGTCCCGACCACAGCTGTGGACAGGGTCAGAGGTCGCTGGTAAATGCAGTTCTGGCGGGTGGCTGTGTCTCCCTGCGTGAGCACTAACAAATCATTCCGTCCCAGGCCTCACCCCTGTGTGGTTGCAAAACCGCGGGTGGGGACATGAGGGTCTGGCAGCTGTGCTGTCAGTCTGTGTCTGATGCAGAACAGCAGCCACCTCGCTCACGGAGACGCCCGTGCACCATGGGGGTGCAGTGACCCCTGCTGCAGGGGACCCCTCAGAGCTCCAGCCCTGGTCGTGTCAGAATAGGCACCTGCTCCCTGCAACCCTGCTTGTCTGTCTTTAGCACCCCCGTCCCCAACCCTGCTGATGGTCCATACAGCTCCCCTCTTCGTGCAGGTGTGAGCAGGGGTCCTGACCCCACCATCGTCCCAGACTGAGGACACAGCAAGGGTACTACACCACCATAACTGAGATTGCTGCAGTTATTGGGACCCTGTCTTGGCCTGACCAGGAGCAGGGATGTCACCTCTCCTTCTCATGGGAGTAGTTACATGACCTCATGTAACTACTCAAAATTTACACAGGGTCTCATCTCCTCCTGGCATCAAGGAGAAAGAGCTCCCCAGCCAAGAACTTGGAACTCCATTCGACAGACAGCACTTCCTTTTAACATTGGAGCAGCCCCCAGAAATCTCGTGAAATAAAGACTGTTTGTTTAACAGATGACAAACTGCCCACGGCCCCCCAGTTGCCAGGAAAGCTGTTGCTTGTCTTAATTCTCATTAATGATCAGCCATCTACCTCAGGCACCTGTATCTTCTCCTCCTTTCTCTGAGTTCTGATCTCTCTAGAACTTCTAACAGCCCTGATGGTTTGTGATTTCTCCATAAGCCGCTTAGACTCTGGGGTGGTCCTCAGCCATTTCAATTTCTTGGGTGAAATTGACAAGCGCTCAATCAGCAAGTGTTGAGTGGGTTTCTAGTAGGAACCAAGCACTCCCTGGAACTGATGGAACACAAAAGAACAAAAGACCAGCTCAGAAGCCCACAGCCCCATTGAGCCGACAAGCCTGGAGTTCAGAACAACAGAGAATGAGCTAGAGCTGCAGGAACTCCAAGGAGGGAAAGGTCAGGACCTCCTTTGTGGGTTCGTTGATTGACCTCTGGACACAGGCTAGAAGGGTTAGGGTTGGAATTTCCATGAACTCTCCAGACCACTGGCACTGCCCCCTGTGCTGCACTAACACTATTCTCAGGTCACCTGACCTTCAGGTATCCCATTGCACAGACGTTTTCACACCTGTCGTCAGCAGCCCTCTCCTTTGGGTCATCCTCTTCTCCCTGTCTATGGACCCACTGTGTCCTGACTTTTGTCCTCCTCCAACTCCTTCCTAGATCTCCTTTCCTGCCAACTCTATGTGATGGAATGCCCCAGGGCTCAGCCCTAACCTCCATCTCTCTATATACTTTATCCCTAGGCTATGTCACCCAGACCTGAGACTTTGACAACCATGCACATTCTGGTATCTCCCAAATGAACATCTTTGGCCCTGACCTCTCCCTTGACCTCCACATATATACACGACCTCTCCATGTGCACAGGCAAGCCCACAGGAAGCTCTGATACTGGGATGGCCTTTCAGAGGTGTGCCAAATCTGAGACTTGGTGGGGATAGCTTACCTCTGGCTCCCTCCATGTGGCTTTAGCTGGGGTGGTTCAAAGGAGGAGAGGCTGGGGTTATCAGAAGGCTCCCATGCTTGCATATCTGACAACCAATGCTGGCTCTAAGAACCTCACCCAGGACTGTTATCCAGAACACCTACAAGTGACCTCTCCAAGGGGCTGCTTGGCAGCCCTGAGGCACAATGGCAGGGTTTCAGTGGCAAACACTCTGAGAGAGACCATGACTCTCCTGACCTCATGTAACTACTCAAAATTTAACAGCATCACGTCCACCATCCTCTAATAGTTAAGGAAGTCACAAAGGCTCACCTAAGTTCAAAGATTCTATGTCTTGCTGGGGGCAACAGCAAGACCCTGGAAGAGCAACTGAGATGAGAATTTGTGCAGCCATTTGGGGGAAGAGCCATATACTCCCACATGCAGAATATGCTCACCTTCCCCCCAGTGTTCCATCCCATTTCAACGTCATGTTCAGGCTCAAGGCCCTGGATTTCACCATCTAAGTCAGGTGCAGGTACAGGTAGGCAGCTTCTTGAGCACTATTTCTCTCAATGTAAAGACCATGAAACTCAGAAGGGACATTATCTCCTCCCAACCTCCAACACCCAAGAGAAAAGAGTGGGATGGGCACAGGAGAGCCGATGCAGATACTCTCTGTTTAAAAAGGAGGGGAAAGGGAGGCCCATAGAAACTACTGTCCGTAGCAGTTCTAAAGTCCAGCATGGCACAAGTGGCCTGTTCCATTAGACCCAGCCCTACTGCCTGGGAGTGATTCTCCCAGAATTGCCTCCAGAAGCCAAAGATGCTTGCCATTTGCTGCGATTCATTCCTAATGGTAGGGGAAGAAAATGCAGTCAAGGGCCCTTGCCTCTGCTGAGGACACGCTAACATGCTCCAGACCTCTGGACTCCTAAAAACGTCACTGATCCGGTGTGTCCTTGAATATTCACAGTGCTAATCTCCCACCTGCTAGAGCACAAGTGTCTTTATGAGGCCTCCAATTTACATGTCTCTGCTCTGATTAACATGACATCGTGGATACAGTGGATCACTGTGGATTCTGTGAAGGGCCTGTATAGTCCAGGCCCTCTGGGGCTATGTTATAACAGAGTGTTAAGGTAGCCCTGGAGAAGACAGTACATGATGGCTACTGTTGTCTGTCACACACGAACATGACCTACTCTGGCCTTCCTTTCTGATAGAACTGGAAAAGGATGCATTTCCTAGCTTAAAAGTTGTATACCTTGTATCTTGAAGCTTGTTAATCTGCTCTGGAAAGGATACCACATCTAGCACAGCATACTCATTGGTGACTAATTCTTGGTTAAGACTGTCATGTGACAGGACCAAATCTAAATTTCTCAGGGGCCAGACTGATGACTTTTATGGGGAGATGGTGGAATAACCTCCCCCTGCATTCTTTCGGTCTTTAAGCATGATGCTGAAATTCACCATTGCAATATTGCTATTTTGCAATATTGCTATTGACTCACTTTCTTGCCTGGAGAGAGGGAGGCAGGATCACAGGCTTCCACTTGGCCTTCCCCACTATAATGGTGCCTTATTCCACAGGACGAGGACTAAGTTCATCTACCCCAAGTGCCCATTCAGGGACAGGGGAAATGATCACTGGGTGGTCTTAAGGAACCACTGGGCCCACTATGAATGAAACCTGGACCAGGACTCCATTCATTATCTGAACCTCATCCCCCTTCACTGTAGAATGGGACCATGATAACACTCTGGGTCCCCAGCAGCATTGTCAACTTGGATCCCATGTGCAGCATGTAATTGACTAAGGATTAAATTAATCATCCTCAGCACTCACTGCTTTTTGCCAATGCATCAGGGACACTCAGCAATAGCCATTCAATTTCTTCACTTTATCATTTCTGTTTCCCTGTGTCTTTCAAATGACTGAGACATTATGCCACTCGTACTGATGTCAGGGGCATGAGGTCCCTTGATCTAGCTGGCAGGAGATGCAACTCCAAAATCCTATTTTAGGGCCTGCTTCCTTAGGATCGCTCCTGGCACCAACTGCCTTAGTTTGCATGTTTGGGAACCAGTCTCTGAGGTGGAGATCTGTGGAGGGAGGTTCACGGGGAGGTGCCCTCAGGAACACAACAAAGGTGCGAGCGCATCAAGGTTGGTTGGGCACAGAGAGATAGGGAACCCTGACAGTCACAACAGGAGCTCAGCTGGTGCCATAGGGAGTTTTGAAGCTGGAATGGCCCTTCAACATTGTCCCACACTAATGCAAGGGGGCGGGCCTGTGTATTTCGCTGCCAGCTGCCCTGGGGAAGGTGTAGTCTTAAGAGTTAGCTCCCTTCTGGGATGCCTGGGTTGCTCAATCGGTTAAGCATCTGACTCTTGATTTCGGCTCAAGTCATGATCTCAGGATCCTGAGATTGAGCCCTGCATCAGGCTTCATGCTGAGTGTGGACCCTGCTTAAGATCCTCTCTCTCTCTCTCTCTCTCTCTCTCTGCCCCTCTTGTGCTCTATCTCTCTAAAAAGTAAATTTAAAAAAACATAAAGAGTTATCTCCCTTCTGCCAAGGGCAAGGCCTGGGGACATACTCTGCTGTGAGTCAGCCAAGACTGAGGGAGCTGGGAGAATGAGGGCCTCGATTCTGGAGGGAGATTTGTGTAGCACAGCACAACTCCCACTGCATGCCTCAAGCTTAGATCTTACGAAATTAAATTCTCAATTTCCTCCCTCTTATAAACTCCTTCCAGAGGTTTCTTCGTCTCAATGGCACCACTATCCACTAATGAGGTGGTTGGGGGGTGGGCTAAATGGGCAGTGAACATTAGGAGGGCACTTGTTGGGATGAGCACTGGGTGTTATATGTAAGTGATGAATCACTAAATTCTACTCCTAAAACCCAGACTACACTGTATGTTAAGTAACTCATATTTAGATAGATGGATGAGTAGATACATACATACATACATACATGCATAAATACATAGATGATAGATGATAGATTGATAGGTAGATGGTAGATAGATGATAGATAAGAAAAAGAAAAGGCAAAAAAGAAAAAAAAACTTCAAAGTCATCCTTGTTTCCTCAGTTTCCCTTTTTATCCCCAGTCCAGTGCAGCCATAAATACCATTGGTTCTGCCTCCAAATTATGTCTCTAATCTGTCTGCCTTTCCCTCTGACTCCGCCACCACTGTGCACCACGTCACAGACCCCCACCAGGACCCTGCCTCCTGACCATCCCCCTCCCTCCTTTCGGCTCCTTCCAATATGCTCTCCACACCCCAGTCAGAGCAATATCTCCCAAACATAAACCCTGGCATCCTCCCCACTTAAAACCCTTCAATAGCTTCTCACCTCTGGAGTTTTCTCATCTCACAGCCCTGTGTGATCCTGCCCCTGCTGTCCTCCCTCCTACATGGTCATTCTCACATATACATCAGCCTCACAGCCTCCTTTCTGTCTTATCATCCCCCACCCTCTTCCCCGCTTTGGGCCTTTGCAGGTCCTATTGCTTGTGTTGCCCCAACTAGCCCAGACCTTCCCGTGGCTGATTATCTACATCCTTCATGCCTCTGCTGAAATGTTATTTATTCCTCAGACTTTCCTTGAATGCCATCTGAAGTGACTTCCCAGTCATGGCAGCCATCTTTATTTCCTCATCATATTCCTCATATTTCCTCATTCCTTGCCATAACCTATCATGACTCCCTTGACCTGTTGCACTACCATATAGTCTGTCTTCCCACCTAGAAAGTAAGTGCCACGAGGGCAAAACACCCATGCCCCTCATGTATCATCAGATCCCTAATGCCCAACACATGCAGACACTAAGCGAACATGTTTCCCCTTTGCTAGTCACAATGTATATTGTTTAGATTATTTTCAGGAAAGTTCAGATTGTACCACAAGGTGTTTGTACTGGATAATAGGAGTGCACTCTGAATTCAATGACTTTTTTTTTCTTGCATATACCTCAAATGATACAAATATTTGGACAACTAGCTGTAAGTCAATGAAAACAAGATGTTTGCAGTTTTTCAAATTCTCCCCCTTGTCAGCCACCCTTTGCCAACAGAGACAGGTGTTTCCAGATGGTTGCCATGGTGATCTCAAAGCTGTTTTCTCTCCTTTTCATTTTATCTTTGGAACAGGAGAGTGACAGATTCAGGAGGCAGAGAGTCTGAGGTTTGGTGAGGATCTTTGTAAAGCTTGACGTGGCGCCACCATCTGGTGTTTCTGGAATAAAAGTTTAACCATCAGGCTCATAGAGTTGTCAGGACAGGTCCCCATGACTGGCAGGATCCAGTGCAACATGGGTGCTCACTGTGGGGTTTCCTTGACCAGGGACACTTGTTACTCCCCCATGCACTATGACGTTGTCATCCCCTTGGTTTTGAAGCCCTTCTCAGAAAAACAACCCCTTTTTGAACCCGAGCAGCTTCAGCATTCCAGGGGATAACTCTCAAAAATGACCAAGAAATTAGGTTTTCCTCCTGGAATTTCTTTTTCTTTTTAGTGTTTATTTATTTTTGAGAGAGAGAGAGAACACGAGCAGGGGAGGAGCAGAGAAAGGTACCGGGGATCCAAAGCAGGCTCCATGCTGACAGCACAGAGCCCAATGCAGGGCTCAAACCCACGAACTGTGAGATCATGACCTGAGCCAAAGTCTGACACGTAACCGACTGAACCACCCAGGTGGTCCTCCTCCTGGAATTTCTTAGGAGAATGCTAGGGTTTCCCTTGGAAAAGACTATTCAGGTCTGGGGGACTCAATCCTTCTGTAGGAAAAATGTAAATGGCCCAGTAAATCAAAGGGTCCCTTGGTAGACAGACCCTAGTCAAGCCGAAACAAAACTCCTTTCCATCAGAGTGATGAGGATGTGGATCAGGACACTACCAGGGCTGTCCAGGTACCCACCCAGTGACTAACACTTCCATAAAATCCAACACATAGAAATTATGTGCACAGACACATAGGTTGGCCTAAATGAAGCTCAGGAAAAAGGAGTGTCCCTGCAGTCTCCAACAGGCTCCTCCCTGCTCCTTCCAAAGTCTCTCTCTCCATTCAGAATGTTCTCTTCTCCATGCTTTCCACCTCTTTAGCTTATGTTCTCCTTCGGTTTTATTTATTTATTCCCTCTCTCCCTTCCTCTACCCATCAGTCCTCTTTTCCTTTTCACTTTCTACATTTTTCCCATTCCCAAGTTTCAGATGATTGTCCATTTCTGACTTTGACCCCATTGTTGATGTAGAAATGTTCACTGAAGGCCCACTAGGGACAGCGAGCTCCTCCAGGGACTGAGTTTCCACTGAGTCTTTAGATTGCCAAGTACCCTTTACAAGTGCACTCTCAAACCACTCACCCAGGATCCTTGCAAACTAGCTGTTCTTTAGAAGTTTCAGAGGTCTCTGGGTGCTCACTTCAAGCTTAATTCTATGTGTGCCAATCACACGTGCAACAATCCTTCAGCTAATGATACACATCAGCAACTGGCTTTCTGGCCACTGAGGTTAGTTTTAATATGCCAGTGGATGATTATAAAATAGCAATTCTGGAAGTTCCATCCAAGGATTGCTATGTATTAACACGTTATTAAAACAGTATATTGCAAGGTCAACATACTATTGTAATTGTTGACCTATCAAATATGGAAAAATTTTGAAACTTCAGTGGAAGCCAGATGCTGTTTTATTAAATTGGAATACAGTACAGGGAAGAGAGAGTATTGCAAATGTTCAACAATATTGGTTTGATGTGTTCATGATTTTTTCCAATGTTGTTTTTTATAAAATAATTATATGATATATCCACATATATTATACTTCATTTGTATTCTGTATGCACCTAGTAGACATACGTGCATAAATACAATGCTTACATGTGAAGTGTGACCACACAGTTGGTTAACTTGAGACAGTCTGTTGTGGCTTATGAAATGGCCCTAGAGCAATTTCAGCAGGATCCCTGTGTCCTCTGGAGCAGTGGCCACATCACTCAGGACAGAGGCTTCCAAGGCAGAAGCAACACCCATCTCAATGTACAGATCATGAAATATAAAATTTATTTATATCATGACTTCTATGCTAAATGACCATTTTACAGTGTAAGTCAATAAACTTTTATGGAACAGTGTGATAGCTGTAGGGTGGAGGAAAGGATACACAGTCCCCTGTCCTTGGAGAATCATAACAATATGTTGTTGTACCCTTCTCTTGGCAAATAGTGGCTCTGCCCAAATGTGGAAAAATATTTAAGTCAGTTCAAAACTAATAGGGCTGTTGGCTCAGCATTTAGGATAAACAAACCTCTGCCCAAGAAGAAATCAGATTGCTGTCTTTCGGATGGCTGTAATTCAGTGAAGCCAAGTTCTCAAAGTTTGAGTGCCTCCCTTGTAAGCCCCATCAAATAAATTCTGCACCTCCAATATTGCACTCATGACAAATGTCACTTCATAATGACATTACCTGTGCTTTTCAAGCTGTTGACAGGTCAAACTACACTGGATAGTCCTGTGGGGTTTTATCTGTCTAGACCACACCGCCTGGCCATGGCAGATGGACATATCTCTCTGCACACAGCCAGTTGCAGATGTGAGCTAGACTCCTACATGGCTATTTTAGGATGCCGAAAGAGAGAAATCAAGGAATAACATACATTTTTAAAGGAACTGGAAGTCATGAAACAAAATCAAGAGGATAGGAAAAAGAACCAACAAGAAAACTCATAATTGACAAGCAGAATGAAAAAGTGAAAAACACTGGATAAACCCTGGAGAAGAAGGAATCAGAATATTCATGATTGGAAGGTAGGATTGAAGAATTTCACATAAAAGACTATATTGAGAAATGAAGTTTTTCTGGGTTTTTTGTTTTGTTTTGTTTTTTTAATGAACATGTCATTAAGAAAGAGTGAAAACAGTTTGAGAGGTATCAACTTTTGTCTGATAGGCGCTCTCAAGATGAGAATGGAAGAAATGGCAGAGGAGCCATCTTTGAGGAGATACTCAGGATGGCCAAAAATTGAAGAAAGACATGAGTTTTTATATCAAAAGGCACTGCAAATAGTGAACAAAATAAATAGAAATCAATCTGTACCTCACACATAGTAGTGAAACTGCAGAAATCATGGATGAAGAGCAAATCTTGGAAGCGGCCAAAGAGAAAAGCCAGGTAACCCCTGTGGAATAATAGCCAACTGATGGCAGATGTGAGAAGGAAATTGAATAATATCTTCAAGGGCTGAGAGCCCCGATACCTACTTCTGCTTAGAAGTGTCCCATGGAACATACAGTGGGAAGCTCATCTTTGCCCTTCTCCAGAGTCTCCTACAATGGGCAGGAGTCAATTCTTACATTCATGGTCCCTCTCCAAGCCTACTCATCACAATGAGTGACCCCACCATCCACACCTTCTTGCAAAAGCCAGAAACCTGAGAACCAGCCCATAGACAGAATGTCCCCAAGTCCTGTCATTTTCTGTCTTAAATTCCTTTCAGTCTGTCCTTCTTCCCCCCCCCCCCCCAGTGGACACTGTTCTGGTTCAGGCCCATTCCAGTTGCCTCCCCATTAGCTTTGCCACCTCTGGCCACCATACTAATACCAAAATGACCCTTTGAGGTCTAATTGGTACTCTCTTTACTGCTTCGCTGCTCAAAGCTCATCCCTGGCTCACTCTCAAGGCAACATGTTGCCCCTCCAGCCCTGTCCTTCCATCTCCTTCCATTCTCCTCCTGCCCATGCTTGCCTATGGACAGCAAAGTCTCTAAGCCAGGAATCTGCAAACTATGGCCCATCAGCCAATTCCTTCCCACCGCCTATTGTTAAAGTTTTATTGGAACAAGCACACCCACCTGTTTATGTATTGTCTATGGCAGCTTGATCACTACAAAGAGCTGAGTAGTTGAACAGATCTCCTCCCAGGGCTAGCCAATTCCTAGATGCTTGGTCATCTGAATATCCCAGGATAGACTATCCAAGAGTGTGCTTTCCGCATGCAAACCAACAAATCCCCAACTACTACACCACACACCCAATCACCTTCTTTGTGAGGCTCTCACTTTCATACTCCAGGCCACTCTCCCATGCCCTAATCACCAAAGGACCAGGTATTGAACAACCAGGGACAGCCCCAATGCTCCAGAGCCCACTGGTATCATTCAAACTAGGCAATCTTAATTCTGCTTACCCTGCCTTGCTCATTTCTTCCTGCAGAAACCACAGTAAAGACTTTTTGCCTACATCCACCCCCTAACACTTCCCCATGTGGCCCTGCACCCTCCTTTTGAGAACTGTGAATAACAAACTCTCTTTTTGTCTCTTGGTCTGCTGGTCTTGCTCTACTTTAAATATTCCATTAATACATTATATCAGGAGGATTCAGGCAGGACCCACATGTGGATACTCTAGGGCCTGTTTGCCTGGCTGGGTGGGTTCCCTGGGAGGGGAGCAGATGGGTCAATAGGTTGTGTTTAAGCAGATGGTCAACAGCCATCTACCACCCTGCCATGTTCATCCCACCCACTCTCAGCTGACCCATAGCCTGTTCTTCCTTCTTAAGTTGGGAAATCAGCCTGACTCTCCTTGAAAAGAAAAAACACTAATAAATCAAACTCCAAAATATATATTCTTATCTTACTATCATGCAGGCTTCCTGGGGTCTTTCGAACCTTTGGTCTACCCACCCTGGACCCCAGCCTTCGGTAAGCCTACAATGCACATTACCTTCTCAGAACTAAAAACCGCTCCCACAGAGGCCTGGAGAAATGCTGGCTACAGGTTCTAGGTCCTGAGGCAGATTTATGGGTGAAATCACCTCAAGATGAGGTCCTATTTGGCTTTGAGTAATTCAGAGTAACCAGGGCCATCCGTCAGCACAGACTGGGCACGGCTGTGTTCAGCAGCAGGAAGGCTGAGGCCAGGGAGGTGCTCTTGTCTTTGCCTCTCGCAGTGACAAGAACACAGAGTGACTTGCTCTGCTTAACAGAGCCCAGGAAAACCTCATAGAGAGGGTACTTGAAGGAAGAGTTAGGATTTGGCAGCCAGAAGAGAGAAAAGGGCATTCCTGGTAGAAGGGACAGAGTGCGCCATAGAACAGAGATGGATGAAAAGTTGCTGGGACACAGGGTGCATGTAGTGTGGTGGAAGTGACAGGAGTTGAAGCTGGAGGTAAAAACCAGTATGTTTCCAGTTTCACGCCCCCTGGCCCTGGTGCAGATGAAGGGCTCCATAAAGATTCTGGATGAATGAATGAGGACAAGAGGTAGGACCTTGATGCCTAACAGCATATTTGTCTTCTGCTTGGATCAGACTGGGCTCCAAGCAGAAAAGGACACCTAATTAGACTTTGCTGCTTCTGAGAGACTATGCCAGGATTGCCAGTTTCTGAGCTGAGCTGGAAGAGCTGGTTAAGCCATGCTTCTAAAATAGCTTGTACTGTTTGTCCCTCCAAGACAAAATATGGTTTGTAGAGCCTGTTTTATTATACCTTGCAATATACACATGCAACGCATTAGCCAGCAGACTCCCCCACCCCACCCCAGGTTGTTTAGAGAGTAATGATGTTTGCCAAGGTCACACAGCACTGTAGCGGTGAAACTGGAAGCAGCAATGACCCTCGGCCCCTGTCCTAAACTGGGCCCCCCAGTCCTTGCTTTGACCAAGGGCCAAAAAGACCCACCAAACCATGGACTGAGGCCTTATCTGAGGTCTGGGCCCAGGCAGGGCCTCCTCTCCTCCAGGGTAGCTGAGATACCAGTTCCTTCAGACCGGCTGCAGCCAGTTCACAGCGTTGTGGTTCTGTCCTCCGACAATTGTCTCCTTTGGGGGACAGGTGGAACTACAGCCCCTGAGGAAGCAGAGATGGCTCATGTATGCCTGAGAGAAAGCGGGGAGAAGGAGAAGCTGGACCCGAATGGTAATGGGCCTGCTCTAGCCCCATGGAAAATGTTCAGGCAGTAATATTTCACAGCTGCATCCCATGGAGGCTCCTTTCACTGAACAGGTTCCTTGGACCCTTCCGAGGAACCCAGAATTTTTACCTGATTCCCAACCCCTCATTCTGGTGCTAGAGAGTTCCACTCAACAATGTTAACATTATTTATTGAACCCTTGTTATGTGCCTGGCACTGTACTGGTTGATGTCCATGTGGCAATTACCACCTGCACGATAGCGTAGGCTCTGTGCTAAGTATGCCAGAAGTCAAGGGACACAGTGGTAAATGTGACAGACACAGCCCTGCCCTCATGAGCCTATAGTCAGAAACCTTCCATTTCAGAAGGCAGGTGCAGTATTTTTGTGGAAAGACCACAAATCTTAAAGATACCTGGATTCAATACAGAGATGATCTTCTTCCCATCTGTGTATTAAATGGCATTAATGTGGAAGTTTGGATCCATATCAAGACTGGATGCCATGTGCCCAAGATAGTGCCTGGCCAAAACTGTCAAACCCGTTATACATCTTTTAACCACATACCTACTTCATGGATCTAAAAATACTGATGATGCCTGGGGTGCTGGGTGGCTCAGTTAATTGAGCACCTGACTCAATTTCAGTTCAGGTCACAATCCCAGGGTCATGGGATTGAGCCTCACATTGAGCTCCAGGCTGAGAATGAAGCCTGTTTGGGATTTTCTCTGTCTTTCTCTCTCTCTCCCTCTGCCCCCTCCCCTGTTCATGTTCTCTCTCTCTCTCTTTCAAATATAAATGAATGAATGAATGAATGAGTAAATAATTCAAGGATTTCTTTGGGGAACACTGCTGTGAGCCTCACTCTGGCCCTGTCAATGGGGAGAGGGAGATGGTACCTCCTACTCCCCTTAGGCCTAGGAAAAGAGGCCAAATGGGGACCTCTTAAGGATTCAACACATACCCAGAAGCTTGAGTGGCACAGTAGACTGCTGCCCAACTCACACCAGAGAAGTAAAAACCTTGAGAGAGAGATGTATCAGTCCATGCAGGCTGCCATAACAAAATCTCTCAGACCAAGTGGCTTAAATAATCGAGATGTATTTCTCACAGTCCTGGAGGCTGGAAGCCCCAAGTCAAGGTCCAACAGGGTTTGGTTTCTGGCTATAGCCCTCTTCCTGGCTTACAGACAGCACCATAGTTCCTACATGGTCTTCCCTCTAGATGCTGAGCCGGGAGGGAGACAGGGAGAGAGGGAAGGAGAGAGAAAGGGAGTGGAAGAGAGAACAAGTCTCTGGTATCTTGTCTTATAATGGTATTAATCCTACTGGATCAGGGCCCCACCCTTATGACCTCATTTAACCTTAATTACCTTGTTACAGGCCCCATCTCCAAATACAGTCACATTGGGGCTTAGGATTTCAACATATAAATGGGGGTAGAGGGACACAATTCAGTTCATAGCAGGCTGCCTAGCTGCCTTGACAGCAAAATGAAAGAGAGGTTGATGCACCAGGATCAGCCTACGTTTCCAGAGTGTGCAGAGTGTGTGGGCTCTATGTAAAAGAAAGCCAGTTTGGAGTAGGGGGGTGGTCACGGGGGAGGCTCAGGTCCTGTCCAAGAACATTCTGTGGTGAGGGGACAAGGGCCCAACTCTAACCTGCCCATATCCAGGAGCTAAGGAAAGAGCCACAAGTCAGCCACAGATGAAGGAAAGATGTCTTCCACATACCCCTACAGATGGGAGATCCCAGCAGATAATGGGACAGTGGGTGTGTATCTCCAAGCAACCTATTAAAGTGATCTAGGAGGAAAGTCAGCCTTTAGTGCCCCCGAGGCCCAAAGAATGCTTATATTCAATAGCCACATGAGTACCTGACGAGTGGGAACTTTCGTACTCCCCTTTTCTCTCCACCCTCCCCAAGCAAATGGAAGAAGAATGCCAAGTGAGAACAACTCAGGAGGCTTATCATGGACCCCTCTTCCAAGGAGGTTTCCAGCCCAAGTGAGAGAAGGAGTAATCTCAATTTTAACTAAGTTCAGAATTTAGATTATTAAATGAAACTAGATATTTTTACTGCTGAATTGAGAGAATATTTAGATTTGCTTGACTTGAGAATGTGACCAGAGAACTGTTTTTATTACCTAGGAGAGACCAGAAAATTCATGGGCCAAAGTTTTCATCCAGGGCCAGGGAAAGAACCAGTCCCACAATATGGATTTACAGGAACAGTGAAGAGGCAGCAGTAAGATGATTCATGACCACCCTAACTCCAGAATTTGTGTGTGCTCAGTGCCACAGGTACATGTGGTACATGGTTTTCTCATCTTAAAATAAAGATAATACAACCTACCATGAAAGAGTGTCCTGAAAACGAAACTATATACTTTAGTGTCCACAAAACACCTAGGACAGAGCCTGATACATAATAGATCCAAAGAGACGGAAGCCAGTGTTATTGCCGTTCATGGTAATAACTGGACCAATAGCATGAAAAAGCACCTTAGCGGTTTCCCCAACCCCAAGCTTGCTTTGTTTCCTGCCCCTCTAAAGTTGACTCTCATGTTTAGGTCACTTTCCAGGACTATGGGACCCTGAGGAAGTCCCCAACTGCAAGGAAATCTGGCCCCTCTCTTCAGCCTAATACAACTTTTGAATTTTATGTGGAAATCTTAAACCTCTCCTTCTCATTTGGTCTCCATTTGGATCTTTGAAAATACAAGATGTGCTGTATATGGTTTCTCCCCAGACACATGCTGAATACTAATCGCTGTTTTCCAGAAAGCTCAGCATCTGGGCAGCTATCTAGCCCCTGGGATCACCAATGGAATTGGACTAATACCAAGGACTGGTTACCACAATACGTCATTCACTCATGAATACCATTAAATGAGCTTTGTTTCAAGAAACCTTAAACCTTCGACTTTTAGCTCACTTCGGTCTTTTCTCAGCATTCCAGAACATGATTAATGGTGACACCATGCCACAATTAAGTTATACGTGGCTCAAACTCTAATTCACAATTAATTAGTCCTGTAACAATGGCCCTGAATAATGTGGTGTTAATGGCCACCCCTGGTGGTCTGCTCCTACCAGATATCCATTACTAAGTCTACCCTGCGTTTTACAACATCCCTACTGGAGCCCCATATCTACTCAAGGGGACAACTGCTTTATTTAATGGCTGCTAATTATGAGCAATTGGTAAGAGTAGAATAGAAAATGTAGAACTTACTACCGTAGCCTCTAGAGACAAGATAGAAAATATGATATTTTTTAAAAGTCAGTTTTTCCTCAAGTAAATTATGTTTCTATGGCTTGGAAGATAGGTGCCCTCACATTGTACTTGGGATGAGGGCAGGGGGAGGAGACACTTGGGAACCATGACCTTGAAAACTGGCAGAAGTCAATGGTTGTGCAGATAGAAAGTTAAATTCTTACAGGCCCACAGAATGAAATAAAAGGATGCCTGGAACTGTGGGGAAAGGAGATAAATTAGACAATAAAGAGGAATAAATAAGAAGGCAGAAGAAGCAGGTGGCAAAGAAATGTGAACCCACATTAGAAATAAAGAGCTCTGGGGTGCCTGGGTGGCTCAGTCGGTTGGGCATCCGACTTCAGCTCAGGTCATGATCTCGTGGTTCGTGAGTTCTAGCCCTGTGTCGGGCTCGGCACTGACAGCTCAGAGCCTGGATCCTGCTTCGGATTCTGTGTCTCCCTCTCTCTCTGTTCCTCCCCTGCTTGCACTCTGCTTCACTGTCTCTCTCTCAAAAATAAAGAATAAAAAATTAAAAAAAAAAATAAAGAGCACTGGTAAAGGTAACTACATAGGTAAATTAAAAAGACAGTTACCATGGAATGAGTGTTTGTGTCCTTCCAGAAGTCACATATCAAAGCCCTAATCCCCCATGTGATGGCATTTGGAGGTAGTAATTGGGGTCAAATTAGGTCTTGAGGGTGGAGCCCTCATGTTGTATTAATGCCCTTACTTTTAAAAGGAAGAGACATGAGATTTCTTTCCCCACCATGAAAGGATAGAGCAAGAAGGTGGCTGTCTGCAACCAGAAAAGGGTTCCCCAAAACTCAACCATCTTGACATCTTGGTCTTGTTCTCCCCAACCTGCAGAACTGTGAGAATTAAATGGTGTGTAAGACATTCAACTTATGGTATTTTGTTATACCAGCCTAAACTGAGTAAGATAACAGTATGATTTTATCTTTTTGTTTGAAACTCCTTTCTTCTCCCAGAGGATTGATGAAGGAGACATTTAGGAAGATGATTTAAAAAGCAACCGTGTAAAACAATAATTATAAGTCTGTTAATGGGTGCACAACGTATACAGCTGTGATTTGTGAAAGTAGGAGCTTACAGAAGGTAAGAGGGACCAGAGTTATATAGAAGCAAAGTTTTGTACACCATTTAAAACAAAAATTGTTACTAGAGACAAGGAATTGTATAATGATAAAAGGTTCAATCCATCAAGAATATCTAACCATTATACACATATTCACACCTAACAGAGTCTCAACATAGATGAGGCAAAACTGAACAGAATATAAGAGAAAACTAGAAAAACTAACACTAATAGTTGGAGACTGAAAAATCCCACTTTTAGGAATGAATACACCAACTAGACAGAAAATCAGCAAGAAAATAGAAGAGTTGAACAACACTATTAACCAATTAGATCTAACAAATATCTGTAGAAGCTCCTACCCAACAACAGAATACACATTCTACTCAAGTACATATGGAACATCATCCAGGATGGACCATATATAGGCCACTAAAAAAGTCTAAATAAATGTAAAAGGATTCCAATCAAAGCATGTTCTCTTAACACAATGAAATGAAATTAGAAATCAGTAACAGAGAGAAATTTGAGGAATCAACAAGTAAGTGAAAATTAAACAACATACTCCTAAATAACCAATGAGTTAAAGAAGAAATCACAAGGGAGATTGGAGCATTCTTTGAAATGAATGAAAATAACTCAAAATTCCACAACTTATGGGATGCAGTTGAGCTAGTTCCCAGAGAGAAATTCAAAGCTATAAGTGTCTACATCAAAAACAAAAGAAGAAAAATGTCAAATAATCTAATCTTCAACCTTAAGAAACTAGAAATGATGAGCAAACTAAGCTTAAAAGAAAGCATAAGGTAGAGAATAATAAAAACAAGAGTAAAAATAAAAATAGAAAAACAAGAGAAAATGAACAAAATTGAAAATTCTTTGAGAAGATGGACAAAATTGAGGAATTTTTAACTCCCATGATCAAGAAGAAAAAAGGAGGACTCAAATTCCTAAAACCAGTAATGAAAGAGGTGACAGTATTACCAATCTTACAGAAATAAAAAGTATTATAAGCAATATTATGAATAATTGAATGATAAAACATTAGATAAACTAGATGAAATGGACAAATTTTGAGAATGACACAAACTACCAAAACTAATTCAAGAAGAAGTAGAAAATCTGAATACATCTACAGCAAGTAAAGAGACCAAGCTAGCTACCAAAAAACTTCCAACAAAGAAAAGGCCAGGACCAGATGGCTCCCCTGGTTAGTTCTACCCAATGTTTAAAAATTAACATTAAACCTTCACAAAGTCTTCCAAAAAATAGAAAAGGATGGAAACATTTCCTAACTCATTCCAGGAGGCCAGTATAACCTTGATACCAAAACCGGACAAGAAAACAAAAATTATAGATCAATATCCCTTATGAATATAGTCCTCAACAAAACACCAACAAACAGATTCCAGCAGTATATTAAAAGGATTTTACACCATAGCCAAGTGGGATTTATGTCAGGAGTGGAAGGTTGGTTCAACAGACAAAAAACAGCCAATGTAATTGTATTAATTCATATTGCTGCTATTACAAATCACCACAAACTTAATGGCTTAAAAAGCAACACAAATTGGCTAGTATCTTCAAATATCTGTCTCTCTTCCATCATCATGCCACCCTGTCTGACTCTAATCCTCTTATCCTCCTTCTATAAGAACCCTTGAGATTAAATTGGTTCCAACCAGAAAATCCTGGAAAATCTCCCCATCTCAGGATCCTTAACCTAATCACATCTATAAATTCCCTTTTACCATGTAAAATAATATATTCATCGGTTCTAGAGATGTTCTAGAGAGTAATAGGATGTTATTGATATTAATCAATTTGATAGATTTAAATATTAATAGAATAAAAGAAAAAAATACCATCATCTCAATAGATTGAAAATAAGCATGTGACAAAATACAACACCCTCTCATGATAAAACACTCAACAAACCGGGAACAGAAGGGAACTTCTTCAGCCTGACAAAGGGCACCTAAGAAAAGCACAAAACTAGCACCATACTAATGGTGAAAGACTGAATGCTTTCTCCTTAAGATCAGGAACAAAACAAGGATATCTGTTCTCACCATTCATCTCCTGGAAGGTGGCATTTCCATTTCTAAATGGACATCCTGTCCCATCTTCTTCTAGCCCAGGGTCCTTCTGGTGGACAGAATTCTCATCCTCAAACTTCTCCATCCCCTTACACTGCCTCCAGCCACAGACTTGGCATCTGGGGGAGGGTGGATGGACAGGGATGGTGACTTAGGCCATTTGGGCCAAAAGAGAGACAAGCTCTGGCCCTGGATGAACCATCAAGGGAAACCTTCAAATCCTTCCCCCTCCCCCAAGCCTTTATCTGGTACTAACAGCAGCCTGTATAACTGGGATGTGAAGACCCTCCATTCCAGGTGAGGTGATTTGCCTGGGGAGAGTGGCTAAGTAGAGACCAGAACCCCCTCTGGCCCCTTCAACATTCAGAACCCAGTGGCTTAGGGTGGTGGGGACAGCTTGCTCCCCAGAAAGGGAGAGGGACAAAGAGAGAGAGGAGAAAAAAAGAGAAAGAGCCTGGCCAGCAATTGCAGACAAGCAAGGGCATTCCCATGGCTGCCCCCAGGGCACTTAGAAGTGGATCTGCAAGCAGAGTGATGAGTCCCTTAGCAGACCTTCTATTAGACCCCCCAGTCCACTGCTTGTCATCACGGGAGCATCGTAGTGTCACAAGTCTCTCTGGCTCAGGGCTGATTCATCTGATCCACAATGGAGATTTCGTATTTAAGTCCAGGCTTTTGGCGTGGGGAGGGCCACAGTGGGGGACTTCAGACTCTGAGCGCCAGATATTTGGAGCTGAATGCCTAAATCCCTCCTGGAGCCTTCCAGCACTGCCACCTGGCTGTGTGCTGCGCCATGAGCTTCTGACCAGCACAGGCCTTGGAGACATCCTAGAAATCAGAGGCCCTGGATCAGAGGCTTGCTTACAACCATACATCTCTTTAAAGTCCCCAGGTTAATGCTGAAACCCAGAGGAGGGGGAGAGCATAGAAGCTCTGGAAAACCCAGTGGAGCTTCTTCTGTCAATTTTAATGCCATTTGTCACAAGGCAGAACTCCAGGCTTTCTGGGCTCTCTGAGTGAGAAGCGGCAGCCTGCATTCAAGGAAACTGAGCCCCGGACAGTGAGAAAACCATAACCATCGGTGTCAAAGAGATGCAAACTTAAAACCAAGCTCTGCCACTCAACAGCTGTGTGATCTTGGACAAAAGCCCACGGGAAGGAGCACTCTCACAAACTGGACCCAAGGTGACGCCACAGCGCCCCCTGCCGGCCGGGTGCACTCACTCTATTCACATGGTCAGGCCGTATTGCCAATTGCTACTCCCCTTCTGCACGAGGCACACACCTGGGCAGGCACCTGGGCCCGCACCTGAGTACCCAGTATGGTTTCAGCAGCAGTCACCCTGGACTTGTGGCTCCCTGCCTCTCCTTGGAGATCAGGGAGAACCCAGACAGCAAGGTGTCAGCCCCACAGAGCTGGATGCTACTCCCTGGGGGAGAAGAGATGTATGGACTTTTCAGTAGATTTGCAGATATGGTGTACAGAAGGAGGAAGGGAGTTGAACTTCTATCCCAGTTTTCATCTGGATAATTTCTGAGCCCAAGCACAGCTGTGTGAACCTGACATCAACTGGGCATAAAGTGGAGAATCCAGTAACAACTACAGCCATTCTAAAATCAAAAGCTACTATTATTTGCCATACATGGTGATAGGTGTCCCCTAAGCTGCTAATTCCTATGTCAAAAGTTTATTGAACTACTCTGTGCCAGGTCATATGCTGGTGTTTGGGATAAAGAACCGATGAGCCCTCCCCCACCACACACACACAGATATTCCTATCACCTTGACTTCCCCTGCATTATTTTTTGACAGAGCACTTATCACCATCTAAAATATCATATATTTTACTCAGTTTTGGGGGCGCCTGGGTGGCTCAGTCAGTTAAGCATCCAACTCTTGGTTTCAGCTCTGGTCATGATCTCACGGTTAGTGAGTTCAAGCCCCATGCTGACTATGGGCTCCATGCTGACTATGCAGAGCCTGCTTGGGACTCTCTCTCTTCCTCTCTCTCTGCCCCTCCCTTGCTCATGCTGTCTCTATCTCTCTCAAAATAAGTAAATAAACTTTAAAAAATAAAATAAAATGTATTTCACTCAATTTTTTCTTATTTTATTAGGTTACTATACATATGGGCATGCATATGCACGTAGAGATTTTTGTTGTATTCCTAGCACTTAGAAAAGTTTCTTACACATAGTAGGTGCTTAGCTAATATTTATTGACTCAAAGACTTTTTACATCCCTTTTTATAAAACTGCAAGTGTTACTAGGCATTTATCCAAGGGATACAGGTGTGCTGTTTCGAAGGGGTACATGCACCTCACTGTTTATAACACCCCTATTGACAATAGCCAAAGTATGGAAAGAGCCCAAATGTCCATCGATGGATGAATGTGGTATATATATATATATATATATATATATATATATATATATATACATACAATGGAGTATTCGGTAATCAAAAAGAATGAAATCTTGCCATTTGCAACTATGTGGAAGGAACCAGAGGGTATTATGCTAAGCGAAATTAGTCAGAGAAAGACAAGTATCATATGAGTTCATGCATATGAAGACTTTAAGATACAAAACAGATGAACATAAGGGAAGAGAAGCAAAAATAATATAAAAACAGGGAGGGGGACAAATACATAAGAGACTCTTAAATATGGAGAACAAACAGAGGTTGCTGGAGGGGTTGTGGGAGGGGGGATGGGCTAAGTGGGTAAGAGACATTAAGGAATCTACTCCTGAAATCATTGTCGCACTATATGCTAACTAACTTGCATGTAAATTAAAAAATAAATAAATTAAATTAAAATTAAAAAAAATAAAACTGCAAGTGTCTGCATGGAACAATTGGTTTATGGTGGAGCTGAGAGGCAAACCTAGGTCTATTGACTCTAAATCCAGTGCTGAGTGCCCACTCCCCCACACAGCCTAGAGCCCCAGTTACACTGGGCTATCCTGGGCACAAGAGACAAAAGTAGAAGATGCTGGTTGTTTGGGGGAAAACTTCCCATCAGAGTCTCCTGCATAAAGCAAGGACTCTTGAAGATCAACACTTTCAGTTGGTGACCACAGAAAAAGAAAAGGAGTAATGCATTCTCCCTGAAAAAAAATGTTAACCACTTACCTAGTCCATAGGGTAGGAAATGAGGATTCATAGTCTCTTCAAAAACAAAAGGAATCCCAAATGGAAATTTTAGTTTAAAGTGATTTAAAGTTGGTCATTCTTACTACATGGCAATGAGAAAGAATGAAATATGGCCTTTTGCAGCAACGTGGATGGAACTGGAGAGTGTTATACTAAGTGAAATAAGTCATGCAGAGAAGGACAGATTCCATATGTTTTCACCCCTGTGTGGATCCTGAGAAACTTAGCGGAAGACCATGGGGGGACGGGAAGGAAAAAAAATGGTTAGGGAGGGAGCCAAAACATAAGAGACTCCTAAAAACTGAGAACAAACAGGGTTTATGGAGGGTGGGAGGGAGGGATGGGTGGGTGATGGGTATTGAGGAGGGCACCTGTTGGGATGAGCACTGGCTGTTGTATGGAAACCAATTTGACAATAAATTTCATATTAAAATAAATAAATAAATAAATAAATAAATAAAGTTGGCAATTCTTTCTGGCACCTACCAAAAGCAAACATAAATTCTCTGGGAAAGACTTAGCCCCAGGCCTTAAAAAATTCTTAGAGATAGTTACAAGGACCTAACTTTGTAATCAAAAGTCACAGAACATTCCAAGAAACAAGCTGCTGTGCGGTAGGTTCTGTGCCCAGTAATGACTCTGTGGATCAGACCACTTACCTCCCTATAACAATAGGAAAGCCTGACATTGAGAGCTAACAAACCAGTGAGAAATTGTGGGGTAGGAAGGAAATCCCAGAGAAGTTAGCCCATAATTTGAGGCCATCTTGACCACAGAATGTTAAAAAGATACCACCCTTCAGAGGAACTGAAGCCCAGCTTCAAAATCATATCAATCCCTGATTAGATTAATACACCCTGGAATTTCCAGTGACTGTAGTCTAGCTGAGTGCAGAAAAGTAATCCTCTTAAAATGTAGATGCAATAATCCAGAGCCTCAAATTATCTCTTAAGTTTTTTTACTTATAATGTCCAGCATTCAATCAAAAATAGCCAGGAGTAACTGAGGATATTAGCAAAATTCAAAATAATCAATGAACACAGATTGCCTGTGTGGCTCAGTCAGTTAAGTGTCTGATTTCAGCTCAGGTCATGATCTCATGGTTCCTGAGATCCAGCCCTATGCTGGGCTCTGGGCACTAACAGTGCAGAGCCTGCTTAGGATTCTCTCTCTCCCTCTCTCTCTGCTTCTCCCCCAGTACACTCTCTCTCCATCTCTAAATAAATAAAAAAATATTTTAAAAAATCAATGAACAGCCAAAACAGACTTATGGAACATCCAGGATTTGCAGCTATCAGAAACAAACCTCAATATAGCTATAATTAATTGGTTCAATTAATTAAAATACAATTTCAGCAGCAAATGAGAAAGCATAAAAAGGATTCAAAATAGAAATTCTAAAATTAAAAAATAATAAAAAATATGAACTCAACAGATGGGTTTAATAAGAGCTTGAATTTAACTGAAGAAAGAATTAGTGAATTGGAAGATGGACCAGAGGAAAATGTCCACACAAAGGCACAGGAAGACAAAAGGTTGGAAAATAGAGAAAAGAATTTAAGAGGTATCTAGGATATGGTGAAAATATCTAGCATATTTGTATTTTCGAGTCCCAGAAGTAAAGGAGAAGAGAGAGTAGGGCAGAAATACTATTTGAAAAAAATAAAAGCAGAGAATTTGCAAAAACTGATAAAAAAAAATCAAGTCACAGGTTAAGGCAGCACTGTAATTCCCAAGAAGAATAAAAGCAAATGAACTGATGAAAAACAGACAAAGAGAAAAAAAAACATAAAACCATTCAGGAAAAAAAAATACCTTCAAATGAGCAACATTAAAGTGATAACTGACTTTGAAACAGAAACAATGGACACCAGGAAATCAGGAAACAAGGACTGGCATTATTAAAAATAACTGGCAAACTGGAATTCTATACCCAGTGAAGTATCCTTCAAAAAGTGAAGGAGAGATAGGGAGGTTTAAAGACAAACAGCACTGAGAAACTCATTACCAATAGAAACTTAAAAATACCTATATTCTAATTAAAAAACTGCCCCAAAACCAGATGCAAATAGTTTTTCCAGTGAATTATCCCAATTAAGAAAGAAATATCACTAATCTTCAACAAATTCTTCCAAAGCATAGGAAAAGAGGGACTTAAAATCAGAGTTATTTACTATATTAGCAGAGAAAAAAAGAAGAAAATCATATGATAATATTGAAAGAAAAACTTAAAGATATAAATAGGTTAAAGGATATGCTAAACTCATTGGTATACTCGATGTTGGAAGATGTCAGTTCTCCTCAAATAGATCTATGCAATATGATTCTAAAAATCATATGGATATTGGCATGCAAGGACTTGGATGGACCTCAAGGGAAGTATGCTGAGTAAGAAAAAAAATATCAAAGATTATATATTGTTTGATTCAGTTTATATAATATTCTTGAAATAATGAATTACAGATGGAAAACACTGTGGTTAGTGTTAGGAGATTGGGGAAATAGCTGTTGCAATAAGGCAAGAAAAATAATCAAAGGATAAGGACTGAAAAGGAAGAAATAAAACTGTCATTATTCACAGATAACATGATTGTGTGCGTACAAATGTAATAAAAACAGACAGGACATTAAAATTAATAAAAGAATTTGCCAAGGCCACTGGCTACAAGATCACTATAAAAATCTATTGTATTTGTGTGTTACCAATAACAAATATTAAGACAAGAATCTTACCCCCCCAAAAATGTATAAACTGAAACCACTCATGAGGAAACAAGCCAAATCTAGACTGTAGGACGTTCTACAAGGTAACTGGCCTGGACTCTTCAAAAATGTCAATGTTATGGAGGGGAAAATGAGAGAAGGGTAAGGAGAGAGTTGTTTTAAACTAAGATTAAAGAGACATAACAAGTGAATGCAATGTGTGACCCTAGATTGGATTCCAGACTTTTTTTTTTTGATGCATAATCCAGATAGTATAAAAGTCACCATTTTAAAGGATAAAACCCAATGTTTCTTTTAGTATATTTGCCAAGTTATCCAACGATCACCACTGTCTAATCCCAGAACGTTTTTATCACCCCTCCACAAAAATAAACCTGTACCCATTAAGAAGTCAATTCCTGTTCCACACTCGTCATAGCCTCTGCCAACCACTAATCTACTTTACGCCTCTATGGGTTTGCCTATTCTTGACATTTCATGTAAATGGAACCATACAATGCATGGCTTTTTGTGTCCGGCTTCTTTCCCTTCTTTTTCACTAACATTTCATTACTGTTTCCAAGATTCATCCAGGTTGTAGCATGTGTTAATGCTTTTTATGGCTCAATAATATTCTATTCTGTGGGTTTACCACATTATGTTTACACATTCATCAGTTGATGGACATTTGGATTGTTTCTTTGTTTTTGGCTATTATGAATAATGCTGCTATGAGTACTTATATACACATTTTTGTACATATGTACATATGCACATAAACATATGTTATAAATTCTCTTGTGTATATACCTAGAAGTGGAATTGCTGGATCATATTATTACACTAGATGTCTGACTTTTTTAGGAACTGCCAAACTTTTTCAGAACAGCTACACCATTTTATATTCACATCAGGGATTTATGAGAGGTCCAATTGCTCCACATCCTTATTGGTTCCTTATATTCTTTGGGAAAATGTCTATTCAAATTCTCTATTTTTAGTGATTTTTTTTGTCTTTTTATTGTATGAATTCCTTATACATTATTCTGGATATATGCGTATATGGATATATACCTGGATATATGGATATATGAATTGCAAATATTTTCTTCTAGTGTATGAGCTATCTTTTCACTTTCTTGGTGGTGCTAGGTTAGGTACAGTGTTTTCAGTTTTGATGAAATCCAATTTGTACATTTTTTCTTTGATTTCTTTGATTGCTTATGCTTTTAGTGTCATATCCAAGAAAACTTTGCCTAATCCAAGATCACAAATTTTTAAAACTATGTTTTCTTCTAAGAATTTTATAACTTTAGCTCTTAGATTTAGATTTCAGATCCATTTTCAGTTAATGTTTCTGTCTATGGTGTGCAGTACAGATGAAAATTCATATTTTTTTAAATGTGGATAAGCAGTTGTCCCAACACTATTTTTAGAAAGGACTGTTCTTTTGTCCACTGAATAGCCTTGATATCCTTGTCAAAAATGAATTGACTTTTAATGTGAGGACTTTTCTGGACTGTCACTTCTATTCCGTTGATCTGCATGTCTATTCTTATGCCAGTTTTGATTATTGTAGCTTTGTAGAAGGTTTTGAAATCAGGAATTCTTGAGTCCTCCAATCGTGTTCTTATTTTTCAGTATTGTTTTGGATCTTCTGGGTCCCTTGAATTTCTGTATGAATTCTAAGATCAGGTTGTCTATATTTGCAGTAAGAAGAGAGGTGGAATTTTAAGAGGGTTGCATTGAATCCATAGACCAATTTGGGGAGTTGCTATCTTAAGAAATGTTAAATATTCATATCAATGAACATGAGATACCTTTTCATTTATTTAGATCCTTTTTAATTCTCTATTTTTTGGTGTATAAGTCTTGTGCTTCTTTTGTTAATTTTC
Organism: Panthera leo; assembly: GCF_018350215.1. Classification (NCBI taxonomy): domain Eukaryota; kingdom Metazoa; phylum Chordata; class Mammalia; order Carnivora; family Felidae; genus Panthera; species Panthera leo. The sequence goes on along the minus strand of NC_056684.1, from coordinate 18,161,003 downwards.
TTCATAAGTGCTTTATTCTTTTTGATGCTATTGTGTGATTGTTTCTTAATTTCATTTTTGGAATGTTCATTGCTAGTGTATCTTCAATACAACTGATTTTTATATACTGATCTTGTATTATGCAACATTGCTTAAACTCTAATAGTTTCTTCATGGATATTGAGAAGAGATTTTTTTATGTACAAAATCCTATCATCAGCAAACAGAGATAGTTTTACTTCGTTATTGTCAATCTGAATGCCTTTTATTTCATCTTCTTGCCTAGTTTCCCTAGCCAGAACCTCCACTACAATGTTGAATAGAAGTGGCAAGAGAAGATATTCTTTTTTTTAAGATTTTTTTAAAAGTTTATTTATTTATTTTGAGAATAAGAGAGAGAGAGAGAGCGTGGAGCAGAGAGAGAGAGAGAGAGAGAGAGACTCCCAAGAAGGCTCTGCACTGTCAACGCAGAGCCCAATGCAGGGCTTACACCCACGAACCATGAGATCATGACCTGAGCCAAAATCAATTGCTTAACCAACTGAGCCACCCAGGTGCCCCCAAACTTGAGTAAAATATATGATTTTTTAAATATTAAATACAATTTATTGTCAAATTGGTCTCCATACAACACCCAGTGCTCATCCCAACAGGTGACCTCTTCAATGCCCACCCCCCACTTTCCCCTCTCCCCCACCCCCCATCAACCCTCATTTTGTTCTCGGTATTTAAAAGTCTCTTATGGTTTGCCTCCCTCCCTCTCTGTAACTTTTTTTACCCCTTCCCCTCCCCCAAAATGTATGATATTTTAGATGGTGATAAGTGCTCTGTCAAAAATTATGCAGGTGAAGTAACGGAGATAGGAATATGGTGCCCCAAGAGCAGATATTCTTGTCTTGTTTCTTATCTTAAGGGGTAGCTGTCAGTCTTTCATCATTAAGTATGATGTTAGATATGGAGTCTCCACAGATGCTATTTATAAGGCTGATAAATTTCCCTTGAATTTCTAGTTTGTTGAATGTGTTTATTGTGAAGGATGTTGGATTTTGTTAAATGCTTCTGCTGTGTCTATTGAAATGATCATGTGTGTTAATTAATATGTTGTGTTATGTTGATTGATTTTCGTGTGTTGAGCCAACCTTTTATATGTTGATTCCTGGGACAAATCTCATTGTGTCATGTTCTCTAATCCTTTTTATAAGCTGCTGGATTCAGTTTGCTAATATTTTGTTGAGGATTTTTGTATCTATACTTTTAAGTGTCATTGGTTTGTAGTTTTCTCTTTTTTTCCTTTTTTAAATTTAAATTTTAGTTAACATACAGTGCAATATTGGTCAGGAGAATTCAGTGATCCATCACTTACATACAACCCGGTGCTCATCACAACAAGCACCCCCCTTAGTATCCATCACCCATCTAGCCCATCTCTCACCCACCTCCCTCCATCAACCCATAGTGTGTTCTCTATCATTAAGAGTCTCTTGCAGTTTGTTTCTTTCTCTTCTCTCCCTGCCTTCCCATATGCTCATCTGTTTTATTTCTTAAATTCTACATGAGTGAAATCATATGGTATTTGTCTTTCTCTGATTGACTTATTTTGCTTAGCATAATACATCTTAGCTCTATCCATGCCATTGCAAATGGCAAGATTTCCTTCTTTTTAAAGGCTGAGTAATATTCCATTGAATACCTCATTATCCATTCATCAGTCAATGGACATTTGGGATCTCTCCATAGTGTAGGGTTTACAGTTTTCTTATTACAGCTTTGGTTTTGGTATCAGGGTAATACTGACTTCACAGAATGAGTTAAGAATAGTTTTGTCCTCTATTTTCAGGTAGAATCTATAAAAGGTTTGTGTTGTTTATCCTTTAAACATTTGATAGAATTCACCAGGGAAGCCACTTGGCCTTGGGTTGTTGTAGGAAGTTTCTTTATTACTGACTATTGCTTTACTTGTTATAGGTCTTTTCAATTTTCTATTTCTTCTTCAGTCAGTTTCAACAGTTTGTGTCTTCCTAGGAATTTGTCTACTTCCTGTAGTTACATATATAATTTGCTGGCATACAATTGTTTATCTCTTCCCTTCTGCTCTGTTTTATTTTTGTAAGGCTGGTAACCATATCACCTCTTTCATCCCTGATTTTAGTAATCTGAATCTCCTTTGGGCTGAGAAACTGTGAGAGATGAAGAAGCGAAGGAGCAAGGGCAGAAAACCTTTCCAGAAGCTTGATAGGGACCAGAAGAAGAAAGGAAAAGAGTCTGGCAGGAAGTCACAGTTAGAGAAAAGTTTTTTTTTTTCTCTTTTGGTTTTGTTCGTGTGTCGAATCTTTACTCTCAAATTCCATAAAAAAACTCCTCTCTAGGGGCGCCTGGGTGGCTCAGTCGGTTGAGCGTCCGACTTCAGCTCAGGTCATGATCTCGCGGTCTGTGAGTTTGAGCCCCGCGTCGGGCTCTGTGCTGACAGCTCAGAGCCTGGAGCCTGTTTCAGATTCTGTGTCTCCCTCTCTCTCTGACCCTCCCCCATTCATGCTCTGTCTCTCTCTGTCTCAAAAATAAATAAACGTTAAAAAAAATTAAAAAAACAAAAAACAAAAAACTCCTCTCCCTCCGCTAGTGCCAGCCAGAGACAGGACCCAGCCACCTGAAGGTGGGGAGGGGGCTGAGGTTTGTCTGAGCTACTCTTTCCCCTCTCCTGGGTGCTTATCCTGAGTCCAGGGTAAGGACATGGGGAGACAGAAGGTCCACAGGGAGCTGCCTCTAAGCAATTTTGGTGGCCTCTGCTCACATCTCCCTTGGGAGATGCCTCCTCTGGAGGCAGAGTGTAGTGTTACTCCAGCCCTTATCTTGCTAAGGACCACCTCTCTCAAGTCCCCTCAGCCTGGCCAAGGTGTGGGACACAACGTGACTCTCCAGGCACATGCCCATTGCTCAAATGGCCCTATGGCTTCTGTCTGTCCACCAAAGTTCCTCCATGAGGAGTTCTTCTGCACTTTCTGAGGGCTTCAGAGGGCTGGGGTGGGGGGCTCCCATTTCCTTCCCAGTCATGCCATGCCCCATTTCTTCAGCTCTGAGGCTATGAGCCCCCTAAGGGCCTCCTTACAGAACTCTGGACCAAGGAGGGTCTGAGTCTCCTTGCCTCTAGGTCCATTCAGGGGACACATCTCCCCCCACTCTCTTGTCACCAGAAAAGGAAGAAATGGGGTCTCCTTGCACCCACCATGGTTCCTACGGCTGGAGTCCTTCCTTCTTTGCCTGTTCTCCAACTCATATCGCTTAGAGAGGGAGGTGTCTGATGAAGTAGGGCGTGCATGAGGTGACAGCAAAGCAAAGCACAGGAGGACTCCTCAGAGGGAACCAGAGGGAAGCTGGGGATGCTAGCTTGGTGGAAGGAGGGACAGGAGCCAGACTGGCTGAGGCCAAAGGACATGGGTAGTGGCCCCAGCAGTAGAGCAGTGCTTCTTGGTTGAAATCGGGGTACACACCAACCCAAGTGTCAAAATGTAAATTCTGGTTCAGTGTTCCCAGGTGTGGCCTTAGGTCCTGCATTTCTAGCTTCCTGGGGGATGCCAAGGATGCCGGCCCAGGGACTGTCCATGGGGTAGAACCCTCATTCCAGAGGTTCCAAAGGACCAGTTGAAATCGCTTCAAAATTCTGCCTGTGAAACCTCTCCTGTGCCCTTCTGCTACATGTACTCCCTGCCCTGTTTCATTCTCTTTTCTACATAAATGACACGAACAAAGTGTAGAGTAACTGTCACATAGAGAGCACCAAAGTATCATATCTAATCCTCAAGAGAGGAGACTCGGAGAAGTCCCACAGCTGACTCAAGGGTACGCAGCTAGGAAGTGGCAGAGCCGGGTTTGAACCCCGGGCAGCTCTGACCCCAGAGCCCGTGCCTCGCCACTCAACTGTGCACAGCTGCGGCTTCTGACAGCTTCCAGAAGCTACAACCAGAAGCAATCAGAGAACCGCTCCCCCGCTGAGATTAGAAGCACGCACAGCTGGGTGTGCAAACCTTGAACAGCTCACTTCTCCCTCCTGGACTTGGTTTCCTCCTCAGCGCCCTTGGCACGTGAAAGGCAGAACGAAAACAGGTGAGCTGTGCTGTGTCTCCTCTGCACCCAGCAAGGGGGTCCCTCCTGCACCGACTCCTCACCCAGCCGGCTCCTTCTCATTCTCTCATGCCACCCACTCGGGTAAGCCACCCCCCATCCCCTCTATAAAAGAGCTCCATCTTCCACACTGAGCGAGACAGCAGCCCTTTGTCTTCCCAGACCGTATTTACATTACCTCCTGTCTCCTTCACCACATGAGCTCTGTGAGGATAAGTGGTCTCTCTCATTGCCACTGTGTCCCTGGGCTCAGCGTGTATGTTGTGGGCTTAGCCCATGGCAGTTTCTCAGGAGAGTCCGACCCATCACTCGTGGGTCTGGGCAGCACAACACCTTGTGATGGCCACCAGCCAATGTCATGCCCCGTTGTTTGGAAACTGAACTTGAAGTGTGGCTGGCACCTCTGCAGACACTCAAGACAGGTTTGGTGGTACGTCCTGTCTCCTCTAAATGGATGGTAACAGAGCCCTTGTGATGCCCCAGATGAGCTGGGCTATACACCTGGGGTTCTTGATCTTCCACGGAGTCCACCCTGGCGGGGCCTCTTTTGCTAAACAGAATTACAAGTCGTCCACTACTAGTCACCGTTGGCTCTAGAGCAAAATCGTGACATGTTCCAGAACCACACCAGCCGTGTGCCCATCCTCAAGTTCTTCTATTTGCTTTTCTTTTTAATTAAGATGTAATTTTTTTTAATGTGAAATGTATTGTCAAATTGGTTTCCATACGACACCCAGTGCTCATCCCAACAGGTGCCTCCTCAATACCCATCACCCACCCTCCCCTCCCTCCCACCCCCCATCAACCCTCAGTTTGTTCTCAGTTTTTAAGAGTCTCTTATGTTTTGGCTCCCTAAGTGAGATGTAATTGACATATAATATTGTATTCATTTTAGGTATACAATGCAATGATTTTATATGTGTGTACATTGTAAAATGATCACAATGCATTCAGTTAACATCCATCACCATACATAATTACAATTTTTTGTGATGAAAACTTTGTTATCTTAACAGCTTTCAAATATGCAATACAGTATTGTGTTTTTAATGTTTATTTATTTTTGAGAGAGAGCAAGACAGAGCACAAGAGGGGGAGGGGCAGAGAGAGAGGGAGACACAGAATCCGAAGCAGGCTCCAGGCTCCGAGCTGTCAGCACATAGCCTGATGTGGGGGTCCAGCTCACGAACCGTGAGGTCATGACCTGAGCTGAAGTCAGATGCTTAACTGACTAAGCCACCCAGGTACCCCTGCAATACAGTATTATTAACTATACACACCTTGCTGTACATTACATCCCCGTGGCTTATTCATCTTATAACTGAAAGTTTGTACCTTCACTACCTTCACCCATCCCACCTACCTCTGACAACCACGTCTGTTTGCTGTGTTTATGAGTCTGGCTTTTTTAGATTCCACATATTGGTGAGATCATGCAGTATTGTCTTTCTCTGACTTATTTCACTGAATGCAATGCCCTCAAGTGCCATCCATATCATCATAAATGGCAGGATTTTCTTCCTTTTACGGGTGAATAATATTTCTCTGTGTGTATGTATTTATCCATTTATCTATTTAGTTATTTTATACATTTTTAATATGTAATACATTTATATGCTTCAAAAGTAATGATCTATAGGGGTGCTTGGGTGGCTCAGTCAGTTGAGCATTGGACTTTGGCTCAGGTCATGATCTCACGGTTCATGAGCTCGAGCCCCAAGTCGGGCTCTGTGCTGACAGCTCAGAGCCTGGAGCCTGCTTCGGATTCTGTCCCTCCCTCTCTCTCTGCCCCTCCCCTGCTTGTGCTCACTCGCGCACGCTGTCTCTCTCAAAAATAAACATTTAAAAAAAATTTTTTTAAATCATGATATAAAAAGGAGTACATCAAACAATCTTGCTCCAGTCCTATCCTCCTTGATCTCACTCCTACTTTTGTCCTGATCCTAATAGTTTACCCTTGGTAACCGTTGTCTTAGTCTGGTTTCTTCAGAGAAACATGAACCAACGTGGAGAGGAGACAGAGAGAGTAAGGACTTGGCTCATGTGCTCGTGGGGGCTGTCAAGTCCAAATTGTACAAGGTAGACCAGCAGGGTAGAGACCCAGGAAAGAGGTGGTGTCACAGCTTGACTCAAAAGGCAGTCCAGAAGCAGAATTCTCTTTTCTCCAGGGAACCTCAGTCTTTGTTCTCAGTGCCTTCAACTGATTGGATGAGGCCCACCCACATTGTGGATGGTAACCTGTTTTCTCAAAGTCTATGGATATAAATGGTAATCTCATCTAAAAAAAATGGCTTCGCAGCGATATCTAGACTGGCGTTTGAACAAATGATGAGTATCACCATGGTGTAAAATTAACCTTCACAGCCCCTTTTATTGCTTTTTGGTGTGGCCATAACAGAAGGAAATACAAATTCATACCTGAACTTTCTCTCTTTCTCACACAAGTGTAGCACACTCTCGCCACTGTTTTTCACTCTGTTTGTTCATGTCACAATGCACCAGCTGACCTTTCCTTATCTGCTCCTGAAGCACTTACACAGTTTATACAGCTGCGACGCATGGATGTACATACAGTTCATTAAACCAGCCCCCCGCGGAGGGACACTAATCAATCATGACCTGTGTGCATTGTTTCTTACGATGCCTGTGGGAAGGATCCCCTAGATCTGTCTCAAAGCTGGGGAATCCCTTCCACCAATTCAGGACTCTTTACAACAGTTGAATAGTTTGTTCAAGCAGCCCCCTGAAACATACCATGTTCTCCAAGATTCTGTTTGTTAGCAAGGAGGAGGGCACCTCCCACCCCTCTCTTTGTCGGGGCCTCGGGGAGGGCTGGCTGTTCACAGATGCTGCCAGAAAGTCATTTGGAAAGGGAGGGCCTGGAAATTTCCTCAGGATAATTAACGTGACACAAAGACCCTGAGGTAAAAGAAGCAGCCCTTTTAACAGCTAGGAGAGTATTTATACACTGAGCTTCTCTGTAAACAGAAATTAACGAGCCTCAGAGAAGCCAAGTTTGTTTTGGGAAAAGAGAAAGGGGGAATGTCAGCCAGAGCAAACAGGAGGCTAATGACGGCCTGTGAGGCCTTGTCGGCATCTGCTCAGAGCAGCAACAGGGTATTTCTAGTTGTCCGCAGCAGAGAACCCCTCTGAACGGAGCCTGGGGGCCCACTGAGGCCACTGAGTGGTGGTGAGATTACTGTCCATTTGTGAGCAGTGCTGTAACAAGGTACCACAGACTGGGGGCCTCAACCAAAAGAAATGTCTTGTCTCACTGCTCTGGAGGCTGGAAGGCTGGGGCCAAGGTGCTGGCTGTGCCGATCCCTTCTGGGGAAGGGAGCTTCCGTTCCAGGCCTGTTGCTTACCTTCTGGTAGTTTGCTGGCAACTTTGGGGTTCCTCAGCTTGTAGGAGCATCACCCCAACCTCTGCCTTTATGTTCACACAGTGTTCTGTCTCTGTGTATGTCTGTCTCTGTGTCCAAATTCCCCCTTTTCATAAGGATGCCAGTTCATACTGAATTAGGGGCCCACCCTGTGACTCCACTCAACTAACTACATCTTCAATGACCCTATTTCCAACTGGGGCCACATTTTGAGGTGCTGGGGGTCAGGATTTCAACACATATACCTGCTTGAAGGGCACAGTTCAACCCGTCACAGTGATGGGAGGGTCTGGGAAGTCATTTTACCAGGAGAACTTGGATCCAGGCCAGATGGTCTTTTTGGACACATGCTCCACAACACTTGTCCCGAGCAGAAGTAGAGAAGGTGTTATAAACCCTGGGCCTCAACATCACGTGGCTTTTCTCTGGGAAGTCCCCAGTTATGGGAACAAATTAGGATGTTCACAAAGCATTTTGTGGGACAGTCTGCATGTATTACACAAGTGCCCTGACCCACAGACACTCATTTCTTTCTCCAAGGCCTTAGGCTGTGGGCCAAAGACACAGTCGTGGAGGAGCTGGGCAGGAGCAAGCCACTGAATCTCAGCTTCTTCATCTGTAAATTGGGGAGAATCATGCTGACCTCACATGCAAAATGAAGGACCTCATACAGTGGCCCCAGAGCCACCCTGGCACATGTAAGTGCTCGGTAACATCATTGAGGAGGATGGTGCCCCCCCTCTGCTGCCTTGACAGGTGCCCCAAGGGTGATTCTCATGATGCACTCGCCTGCATGGGGCCTCTCTACACAGGGCCAGGTGATGGCAACTACCCTGGTCTGCTTTCCTTCCCCTTAACAGTCATCACTCAGGGTCCCTCTGCCCACCCCGCCTGGCTATAGAGGGGGGGCACATGGTCCCTCCAGGACCCCTGCCCTGCTGACCCTTTAGACCCCACACCCAGGGCCTTCACATTGTAAGTGCTTTCTTGGGCCAATGAGAGGGGACAGCCAGGGGCCTCTCCTTGGCCTCCTTCCCAGCCAGAAGACGCCATTCCAACAGAATCACAGGGACCCCTGAGTGTCATCTGGGACCCTTGAGAAGAAAGGGGAGCTTCTGATTCCACCAGAAGTGGGACCTGCGTGGGGAGAACCACATACAGCAGGATAATATTTGCTGAGCAGCTACTACATGCTAGACTGGCTCCTTTCCACAGCCCACAGGGAGCTGGGGCTGAAGGGAGACCCTCCTCCTAGAGCCTACTGGAAGCTAGACAGGAGTCACCCAACTGGAAGTTAAGATATCCCATAATTGTAAAATGTGGCTTACATCTGCAGACAGGTGGTCCTAATACCACATCCCAGACTGAGACAGATGGCCCAAGCCCTGTCTGGTTTAGAGGCCAGAGATGCATAGTGGGCCATCCCCCCAACAGAGGAGAGAGGCAGCACAAGCATGCCTAACTTCTTCCCCCACACTTGGCAGTGAGATGAGCCACCGGCTTGAGGTGGGGAAGGATGGGGGGAACAGTGAAGAGAAGCCAGGGGTGAGACTTTAACTTTTTTTTTTTTTAAGTGTATTTATTTATTTTGAGAGAAAGAGAGAGTGAGTAGGGGAGAGGCAGAGAGAGAGAATCTCAAGCAGGCTTCACACTGTCAGCACAGAGCCCACCCAGTGTGGGGCTTGCACTCACGAACCTTGAGATCACGACCTGAGCCAAAACAGAGAGTCGGACACTTAACCCACTGAGCCACCCGTGCCCCCCAGGTGGAAGACTTTAATGGAGTTTCCTGCAGTGGGAGCTGGGGAACGGAGGGCCCTCACCTCCCCCTTGCTGGCCAACAGATATTATTGGCTCTTTTTCTCTATTGGGCAAACTGAGGACCAGAGAGATTATGAACTTTGTTCAAGTTCACACAGGTGGTTGGGGTGAACACAGTGCTCCTTCCACCCCACCTACAATGGAGTTATTTGGAACTTACTATCTTGGACCCCAACCCTGCCCTTCTGCATTTGAGCCAGGTCACCCAAGCTGAGCACTTTTGCACCCTCTTATGATCTACCCTTCAGAGCACATGAAGTGCATCATGGCCAGGAACCCTTGGGGACCACAGTCACAGTTTCTGTCCACCCTATGGCCACTCCCTTCTGATGACAACATTCTAATGTCCCCTGGGGGAACCACCCACCCATCACCCCCACCATCAAGCCATGGGGTTAAGGCAGCTCAGCATGGCCCAGCTCAAGCCACTCAGAGCCCTTCCAGACCTGTTTCTGGAATTACTGGGAAAGATAACCTTTTTTTTTTTTAACCCGTAGGGAAGGTAAGGATCTATCTAATGTACAGATACTATAAAACAGAAGTATCGCTACCTTCTGGCTGGTGGTGGGGAGATCACACAGGGTAGCGTAGGCAAAGTGCCGGCTGTAGGGGGCAGACCTTCAGCAAATATTTACTGCTCTTCTTGTCATGAAATGATGATACAGAGTGAAGAAAGGGTCCAAAAGAATATATAAAACACACATGTCAGCATAGATAGACTTACAGTGACACTGAAGCTTCAGGGACCCTCACTTGCCGGAGGCCCCACATCAAATCCCGTCCTTCTCACTTTATTTATTTTTCATCAGGAGGATCCCTCTCCCCAAAGTTATGAGTTCCAGGTCCCAGAAACTCAGATCCAAGCCTATATGTCAGGCATAGGGTACAAAGGAGTTTTCTTTATCAACAAAAAGCAGAGGGGGGATGCTAATGTCTTGTCTGGCTGCAATCCTAATGTGATCAAATCATTCTGGATTGGGCTGGGACTGGGTTCAAGCCCTTAAACAAAATTGAAAGGGCTTCCTTAAAAACAGATGAGCATTTTACCCTAAGGTAATAAAGCAGAAGCCAGGAGGAACTTTAGGATGCTTAAATTTCCATTAGGGAGTAAGTGCATATCTCCCTGGGGGGAAAACAATGAAGATTTACTTCTCCTGGGGGCAAAAAGGAAGAAAGGCTGTATAGGACCGCCCCAAGGAAGAAGCCAGGCCAACAGCCAGGGAAGAATTTGCTAGAGAAGGAGCCCGATCCAGGGGGTAAGTACGGGGCTCATCACACTGGCCTCTTGACCCCAGCCATCTGGGGAGCAGAGAAATGCTGAATGCAGCTGAAATGATTACATAAAAAATGTAACTGGCATCCAGGGTAAGATTATGTGCTAAAGCTTGCTTTTCTTTTCTTTCTTTTCTTAAGTTTTTTTTTATTTTTTTATTTTTTAAATTTGAGAGAGGCAGAGATAGTGCGAGTGGGGGAAGGGCAAAAAGGGGACGGAGTGAGAGAATCTCAAGCAAGCCCCAAGCTGCCTGCGCAGAGGGTGGTATGGGGCTCAAACCCACAAAACCATGACATCATGACCTGAGCCGAAGTCAGACACTTAACCCACTGAGCCACCCAGATGCCCCCAGGGGTAGTCCATTTAAATGGATCTCGGCTCAGTGAAGCATCCAACTTTAGCTCAGGTCATGATCTTGCGGTTCATGAGTTTGAGCCCTGCGTGGGGCTCTGTGCTGACAGCTCAGAGCCTGGAGCCTGCTTCAGATTCTGGGTCTCCCTCTCTCTCTCTGCTTCTCCCCTGCTTGTGTTCTCAATCTCTCTCTCTCTCTCTCTCTCTCTCTCTCTCTCTCATAAATAAATAAATAAATAAATAAATACAAACATTAAAAAGAAAATTAAAATGGATCTCAGCTGTAGGTATGGACATGAGCCCCAGGTGACAAACATGGTCATAAAAGTCTGGAAAACACTGGTCCAGTAGGGGAGACCCTGGGTTGGTACTTCAAGCGGGTGCTTAGGAGACTCAGGAGAGAGAGAGGCCACAGCCTGCCTCAGTGCCCCTGGCACTCCTCCATGAAAGACTGTCCCTTAAGTTTCCACAAGACAGCACCAGGTTAGGTTTCCAAAGCAATATTCCCAGGATTTTTTTTCTCTTGATTTCCACAGCTACCCTTAAAAAAGTAGACCCCAGCTTGGGGCACAGTTTGGGGGGAGGCATAAAAAAATTCCTCCCAACCCCCATCATTGCCATGCTGTACTTTAGCAACACCCTGGCCAGTTTTGGCACTCAGATTTCCAGAAAAAAAAAAAATCATTTTAGGCGTCAGGGGAATAAAATGGAGAGAGCTCATAGGATGGCCTAGGTGAGAGCCGACATGGTTCCCCTGGGGGTGGATGGAAACCCGGGCACTCCTGTGTCCATTGTGAGGAGGGGACAGAAGAGGAATGACATTTGGTACAGGAGAGGGGGAACACAGGGGTGGCCCCGACCTCCACAGAGCAAATGTCTACTCATCCTTTCCATTGCCTTCGTCCGCCTAAAAGCTGCAGAGGAAAAGGCCAAGAGGGCACGGGAATGTGAAGTGTTTTATAAGCTTTTTTTTGTTTTTTGGGGTTTGTTTGTTTCTTTCTTTTTTGAGAGAGAGACAGAGACAGCATGAGTGGGGAGAGGCAGATAGAGAGGGAGACAGAGAATCCCAAGCAGGCTCCATGTCAGCCTGACATGGGGCTCGAACCCACAAACCCATGAGATCATGACCTGAGCCAAAACCAAGAGTCGGACGCTTAACCAACTGAGCCACCCAGGAGCCCCTGAAGTGGTTTTAAAAGCCCAGGCAGCCTGGGCGCCTGGGTGAGTTCAAGCCCCACATGGGGCTCTGGGCTGACAGCACGGAGCCTACTTGGGGTTTTCTCTCTCCCTCACTCTTTCTACCCCTACTCCACTCACACCATCTCTGTCTCTCGCAAAATAAATAAACTTAAAAAAAAAAAAAAAAAAGCCCAAGCAGCCTGATCTAAGTAAATCATATTTGCCTCGTTCAAAGCAAATGGCCCAGGCTTGGTGCTGGGATCACCATGGATCTGTATTCCAGCAGCAGAACACAGAGTCTGGGAAGGGGCTGCTGATGCGCTGGCTTAGACACCTGGAAGCCCTGAGGCCTTGGGCCTGGCTAGTTCTTCCTGGGGGGACAGGGTTCCCCAGGAGCCAGCCGGCTAAGGGGGCCTGTAGCCCAGAGCCTGGGATGTGCAACATGGGACAGAGGGCTCACTCCAGGCCAGAGGGGGCCCAGAGGACATCTCCAGCCAGTGAATAGGCATACCACCGATCTTGCCATTGCTGTGACAGTGGGTCACAAGAGCACAGATCTGGGACTTGGGGCCAGACTGCTGCCTTTGAATCCTGATTCAGACCTTAGCTGTGACCTCAGGCAGGTTACTTCACCTCTCTGTGTCTTCGTTTCCTCATCTGTAAAATGGGGTTATAAAACAGGTCCACAACCTCACAATCCAGAAAGATCCAAAGAAAGGGAGAAAAGTATAATAAATTGAGGGCAAGACCTTCTATATTGACCTGAGGTCATTCATATCCCTCATTTACTTTCACTTGTAGGGCGATTCATATGTTTTGCTACAAAAATATAAATGTGCTTAATAACAAGATGCTCAGGGCACCGGGGTGGCTCGGTCAGTTGCTCGTGCAGCTCTTGATTTCAGCTCAGATCATGATCTCACCACTCGTGGGCTCAAGCCCCACACTGGGCTCTGTGCTGACAGTGAGAAGCCTGCTTGGGATTCTCTCTCTCCCTCTCTCTGTCCCCCCCTCCGCTCACTCTTGCTCTCAAAATAAATAAATAAACATTAAAAAAATAGCAAGATGCTCTTCCAAATCCTGCCAGGGTTTTATATAATACAAACTTCTAAAATCGTGTCTAAAATAAACAAAACTTTGGGATTCCAAATTCTATCTGGCCCCAAGGATTTCAGGGGTGGTCTTGGAGGCCCTTCTCAAGGACCTTAGTGCAAGTTCTGTGAGAAGTTACCCGTCACTTAGAGCCATGCCGGACACATATGTGTTGAGACTAAACACTTTTAGGACCAAAAGTCGTATCACTGATCACTTCAGCTGAAGCCAGGGACAAATTTTGTACCACCCTTTCTACTAGATGACCTCGCTTATAGGGAAAACTGCCTGCATGCTGTACCTAAAATAATGAGTCTGTTATCCCTCCAGGAAACTTCATTGAGTAACCAAGGGTCATCCCATTTTAGAAAGATCTCGGAAGTCATTGGAGGGCTACATGGTCTACTGGTGGTATTTCCTTAAATATTTGAGGTCTCTCATGAACACCTCTAGGGTCCAAGTATCTGTGTTTGGGGAAGACGGAGAAGTTAATGCCTACCTGGCCTCCACCCAAGAAGTAGGATTCCAAGGCAGGGTGTTCCTGAAAAGAAAATCTGTTTACAATTGTTATCAAAAGTTCAACCCAAATCCTCCATCAGCCTGGGCACAGGCTGACAGAGCTTCTGACATGACTCTCCAGTTCAGTTCAGTTTGAATAATTCAGTCTAGCCCTTGTTTCTGCAGGGATGACTGGCCTCAGGCCACCTGTCTTATGTGTCCTGTTTGTCCACACCACCAGCCAGATGACATTTGTCCAAGCCACAGAATGATGGGGTGTGTAAGGAAGTCATCCAGAGGGATTAACAGGTGGTTAGTGTGGGGGGTTATGCCAGGGTATCCCCATGACCACCCTCAGTGGCAATAATTTGCTAGAATGACCCACAGAACTCAGAAAAGCTGTTATACTTATGGTGACAGGTTTTTACAGCAAAAGGATATAGATTAGAATCCACAAATGAAAAGACACATAAGGCAGAGTCCAGGAGGAACCAGGTGCAAGCTTCCTGTTGTCCTCACCCAGTGGAGTCATGTGGATAGTGCTAAATTCTTCTAGCAGTGACATGTGACAACATGTGCAAAGGGAAGCTTACCTTAACCATGGTGTCCAGGGGTTTTGCTGGGGTCCAGTTATGTAGGCATGGGATGTCCATGTGACTGACTTTAGTTACTCAGTCTTCAGCCTCAAAGGTCAAACTAATACAGCATGACCCAAGCCCCCCACCATAAATCACATTGTTAACATCAAATGTGTGCTGTGGCCCAAGGCCCCAGGTAATCAAAGACACTCTTCAGGCAGGGTATTCAGACACTCAGATGTTACACCCCAGGAGCTGGTCAAGGGCCAGTTCTGAAGACCTTTGGGGGGTGTGGCGTTTGGACAAGCCAGGACTGATGAGTTAACCCTTCACTACATAGAAGCGCAGGAGCTGGATGATCATCTGCTGTTGACAATGGACAAGGGCGAGGAGGAACAGCGATCAGATCGTGGGCAGAGCAGTCCGGCAAGGGATGGCACACTCAGCATCAGTTAAATTTAAGGCACTTGGGACAGCCACAGCAGGGCAGGGCATTTTCCTTAATGAGGAAGATTCCAAACCCCATTAGTTGAATATGGCACCTCCTTCACCCACAGGACCAGGTATGATGGTGAATTGGGCACCTTTATTCAACAGAGCCACAAAAATTTCTCCCTCCCATTCCTGAAGTTTTCCAGAACACTCACCTTTTTCCTTCAAGGGGCAGAGAGGACAGGAGGATGGGGGTGGGGGCATGGAGGGAGTGATGCTCTATACCAGTGAGCAAGATTTTACATTTACTTCCAGTTGCAAGTGGCCACTTCAGAGCCAGGATGTTCGGGGCCACTCTCTCCCACCCTACATGGTGCAGCTCAGGCCTGAGCTGAGCTTGGCCATGGGGCAGGCTGGTCACCCTCTTTATTTTGGCCCCCCACTTTTCATCCACACTGCAGCACAGGAAGCCAATACAGAGGCTCCTTCAGAGCCCTGGAACCCTTCTGCCCCTTCTTTTGCCACATGGCAGCCTGACCCAAGATCAGATTGGGCCTGAGTTTTTTTGGAGCACATGCAACAAGAATGCCCATGCTGTCCATCTGTCTTCACACTCAAGTGAGTGGGCGGACACAGCCTGGAGTTAACTGAGTGGGGGGGGCTCTGCCGTTAGCTGTCCACCTCTGCTACTGGGTGTGCCATGTGAGGTACTCTGTCTACTCTCCACATTCCTCATTTGTAACGTGGAGATCACAACAAGAGCACCTCATAACAGCAGTCTTGGGGGGCAGTTACGAGGGTAGAAGAATTTGGTGCTCACTACCACTGCTGCCAGGGGAACACCACTCTGGGTGTGGGTGCGGTGGGCAGGATCCAACATCTACCCTCTAACACTGGAGCCTGAAGGTGGCCTTTGGGGCATATGGCCAGGAAGCTAGAGCGTGACTCACTTGAACATGTGAATGGCCTGCTCATCAATGGGCCATTCATCACCCAAACTGATGTTGGGCCGGCTACAAAACTATCTGTGACACAGGCCAAGGCCTTGTATCAGGTTATCCAAAAAGCAAAGCATGAATGCCTCGGTAAGACAGCCACATGCTTCACATCTGGTCTTCTCCAGATTGTTACCAGTCGTACACAAGTCACCCTTTGAAGAGGCAGAGAAAGAGGGTGTGAAACTCATTTGTTTCAAGTTAAGTCATGAAGTTTAAAAGTTCATCTTACCAAAAATGTCCCCAAATAGATCCCATTGTGTGTATTACTTTAATGCTCACCAAAGATGGAATTTCAACTCAGCAGGAAAAGGACGAGTGACTTAACAAATGGTTCTGGCACAGTTGGTCATCTATCTGGAACATTATCAAGCTGGACCCTATTTTATACCATATACAAAAATAAATTCCAGTTCTGAGTCACTGAACAAGTTTTTAACGCCACAATATCAACCTTGCAGTTCCTACCTCCAGAATCCTTTTACAGGAGATGCACAAACCTCTATTCAATTTAAGCCTCTATTATTTCGGGGTTTTCTACTATATGTAGCTGAACCTAACCCAATTAACACAGCAATTCACAGAAGAATAAATTTAAATGATTAATATAAAAAGGTGTTCAAACTTGTGAATTGCTAGAAAAATTTACATTAAAGGAACAACATATCACTTAATACCCATAAGACTCATTAAAAACAATATTAGTGCTGGGGAGCCTGGGTGGCTCAGTCAGTTGAGCGTCACTCTCTTGATTTCAGCTCAGGTCACGATTCCATGATTGAGCCCCGAGTTGGGCTCTGTGCTGAACATGGAGCCTGCTTAAGATTCTCTCTCTCTCCCTCTCAATCTGCTCCTCTCCCCTACTCATTTCTCTCTCTCTCTCTAACAACAACAAACACTGTAAGTGTTAATATGTATTTTGGGCAAAGATGCAGGGAAAGGGGTTCTCTGAAGATCATTGCTGAAATGTGAATTGTTTCCCCCCTTTTTGGAAAACAACCTGGCAATACCTTGTATAATGAAATCTACACATACTCTTAAATCTAGCATTCCCATTCCTGGGACTCTATAATAAAAGAACCCATACCTGTGGAAGACTATATTTACATGGACGTTAACTGTAGCAGTTTTTATATTTGAAAACTAGGAAACAAAATGAATGCCATTGACAGGTTAGATGAATTATGTTTTATTCACACCTTGAACAGCAGTGTTTCAGGTCTGATTTTTTGAGAAACAAAACACTAAGGTTGAAATTGGTGAACAGGAGGGTTATTGGAAAATGCTCTTGGGAATTATCTCATAAGGAGGCCTCAGCCAACTCTTGGAGAACTGGGGCCTGATAGGCTTTTCAGAGTTGTCCAGAATTGAGCTCAAGGGACAGGCCTTTGTACTTCAACATTAATCAGTCATTGTGATGTCCCCCAGGATGGGACCTAACCTCAGGCAGACTCAGCTCTGACCCATCAGTGATCATCTTGGCAGCTAGGAGGGTGTGTTTTACCACAACATCCACCACTGTCCACCTGTTGAGCCACTTGGGTCCACTTGATTTGATAAATTCACTTCATCTGGGATGAGCTGCTTCAAGATTCTGGTGGGTCTCTTTTCCTGAGATTTTGGAGCTGGATCACCTGTTGACCAGCAGTGAAGACCCCATCACTGGTGGGAAGTGAGGCACTAATAATCTCTGGCATGTTGCCATGGTACTATGTCAACGTCATGGGTGAGAAACCAGGGTGGGGTATTAGTCAGCTCAGGCTGCTATAACAAAAATACCATAAACTAGGAGGCTTAAAAATACAGACATTGATTTTTCACAATTCTGGGGCTAGGATGTCCAAGATTAAGGTGCTCACCAATTCAATTCCTGGTGAGAGCCCTCTCCTTGATTTGCAGATAGACACCTTCCTTCTATGTCCTCACCTGATAGATCATTTCTCTCTTTCTCTCTCGTTTTTTTTAATAAAAGCACTAATCCCATTCATGAGGGCTTCCCCCTCATGACCTAATCACCTCCCAGATGCTCCACCTCTAATTACCATCATACTGGGGATTAGGTTTCAGCATATGAATTTTGGGGCAACACAATCATTCAGTCTATAGCAACTTCCCAGTTCAGAAGATGAGGATTATTTTTATTCGTACTATGTATTCATTTCCTAGGGCACCACAGCCTGGAGGGGCTTAAACAAAAGAAATTTATTGTCTCACTGTTCTGGAGACTGGAAGTCCAAGGTCAAGGTGTCAGTAGGGTTGATTCCTTTTGAGGGCCCTGAGGGAAGGATCTGTTCCAGGCCTCTCTCCTTGGCTTGTAGATGGTCATTTTCTCCTGGTGTCTCTTCACATTGTCTTCCTTCTGTGTACATCTATCTCTGTGTCCATATTTCCCCTTTTTGTAAGGACACCAGTCATATTGGATTAGGGCCCACCCTGATGAGCTCATTTTAATTGGGTTATCCCTATAAAGACCCTATTTCCAAATAAGGTCACATTCTGAGATTCTGGGAGTTAGGACTCCAAAAAGTTTCTTTTTTTTAGTGGTGGGGGGAACACAATGCAACCTACAACATACCTTGTCCACTAGCTGCCACAAATGGCAGTTAAAGTTGTGCAATATGGGGATCTCGTGCCCCACGGCACCACTGACACCCCCTTCATGAGTCCCCTATAGAGTTATGACTGGGTTAGATCAGCATGGTCTTCACAACTGAGTCATAGAGCAGAACACTCTGAATATTAGATTCTGCACTAGTTTTTGTTTATCCTGGAATCATAATAGTTGAGGTTTTAAATTTTTGCTTAGTTTTCAATGTTTCTGTCAAAAATCTAATTCTAAACTCTCTGCTAGTGTCTTTTAATACATTCAGACACATTTGACTTGCCCCCCAACATCTCATATACACCCTTCACCACATCTTCTCTCCTGTGATGGAGTCTCTGTTTCCTGGATGCCATTTCACTGCTTTTGTTTTATTCCCTTGTTTTACAGGAGCTTATCCTTCAGTATCATCCTACAAAAAGGTATATGGGAGGTAAATTCTAGAGGATCCTACATGTCTAAAAATGCTTTTATTCCATATTATCACTTATTGATACTTTGGATCTAAAAATTCTAGATTGAAAATCATTTCTCTTCATAATTTTGAAGACACTGTTTTAATTGTCTTCTTACTTACAGTGTGATAGTGAGAAGTCTGAAGCCATTCTTATCCTCATTCTTTGAATATGCTGTGGTTTTTTTTCATTGCCCTTTTGAGGCCCATAAGATAGTCTCATTGTAAGTTAGGTTCCTGGACTCAATTTCAATGTATGAGGATGGGGACCAGGGGTGGGGAGCACAGGGGAGGCAGTCCCCACACAACAATTCTCAGGACACCAGCTGGGTGTCCTAGAATTCAGTTCAATTCTGACACTATCTACCTAGGGATAGCAGCATCAGATTCCATAGGTAAGGGTTCAGTCCTACAAGACTGCCAGAGACATCAGTTGTAAGCCAGGTTGTTACCTGTGCTTCTGACTGCCCAGCTACAGACTGGAGGTTCCCATGACCTCCTTCTTGAACTTCAGGTGCCAGTTGCAAGTCCATGTTGTTACCTGTATGTCTGACAGGCTATAAATCAGAGGTTCCGAAGACCTCCTCCTCAGGTTAGGTTAATTTATTGGAGTGACTCACAGAATTCAGATAAATTTTTTACCTACTAGATTAGCAGTTTATTACAAAAGGACATCACTCAGGAACAGCCAGATGGAAGAGGTGCACAGGGTAAGGTGTAGGGAATGGGCACAGAGCTTTCATTCCCTCTCCCAGCCCACCACTGTCCCCAAATCTCCCCATGTTCACCAACCTGGAAGCTCTCTGAACCCTTTTGCGTTTCGATGGAGGTCATTACATAGGCATGATTGATTAAATCAGTGGTCGTTCGGTATTGATTTAGCCTCCAGCCCCTCTCCTCTTCCCAGAGGTCAGGGGAATGGGACTGAAAGTTCCAACCTTCTAGTCACATGTTTGGTTCTCCTGGAAAACAGGCTTCATCTTTCCCAAAATCCACCTCATTAACATAACAAACTGTTACTCTCAATACTTGAGAAATCCCAAGCGTTTTGGAGGCTCTGAGCCAGGAACAGGGTTGAAGACCAAATACATATTTCTTATTATAACAATTTTTTTTAAGTTTACCTATTTATTTTGAGAGAGAGAGAGAGAGAGGTAGGGAGGGGCAGAGAGAGGGGGAGAGAGAGAATCTCAAGCAGGCTCGGTGCTATTAGCACAGAGCTTGTCATAGGGCTCAAACTTACAAACTGTGAGATCATGACCTGAGCCGAGATCAAGAGTCAGACGTTTAACCACCACCCAAGCGCCCCTATTTCTTAGTACAAATCACAATATCATACTTAGTCACCAGTATTTGAAAATGTCTCCATGAAGTACCTGGATGTGGATCTCTTTCATCCTTTCAAACTGAATACTCGTATTCTTTATTTGGAGGTTTTCTTAGAATATATTTTTGATGATTTCTTCCCCTCCATTTTACCTGTCCTGTCTTTATGAAACTGCTCTTATTTTGATATTAAACTTCCTGGACTGGCCCCCTAGTTTTCTTACATTTTTTCCCTCTTATCTTCCAACTCTGATTTTTGCTTTCCTTTCTGGAAGAATTTCTTTTTTTTTTTTTTTTTTTTTTTAATGTTTATTTATTTCTGAGACAGAGAGATACAGAGCATGAATGGGGGAGGGGCAGAGAGAGAGGGAGACACAGATTCAGAAGCAGGCTCCAGGCTCCAGCACAGAGCCCGACGCAAGGCTTGAACTCACAAATCATGAGATCATGACCTGAGCCGAAGTCGGTCACTCAACCGACTGAGCCACCCAGGCGCCCCTGGAAGAATTTCTTAACTTTGTATTCTAAACTATTTAGAGTTTATTATTTCCACTGTCACATTTTTAATTCTCAAAAGTTCTTGCTTGTTTTTGGAATATCCATTTTTAACGGTATCCTGTTCTCGTCCCATGGATCTGGCACCTTCTTTCATTTCCTCCTTTCTTTCCCTCAGGTTGCCTGTCTGTCTTTATTTCCCTCCTTCCTTCCCTTCATTTCTTTTAACAGTTCTTCAATATTCTTCTCCCTGTATAATCTGTTTTACCCACGTTGCTTTTTCTCTGTAGTTCCGATCACTGCCATTCATGTCAGAGACTTTCTTCAAATGTTTGCTAATTGATGATTATCTATCTGTTCATGTTAAAGTGTAAAAGACCAAAAGCCTACTGGGATGTCTCAAGCACATGGTGGGCTTATAGACATGGAGCTTTACTGTAACACAGGTCTCTGGGGGTGGCACTATTAACATTGTGAGCTGGATAATTTTTTTGTTGGGCGGGGAGCATTCCTGTGCAATGTAGGATGTTTAACAAGCTTCATAGATACCAGTAGTGTGCACATGTACACACACACACACACACACACACCAGTCTGTGATTCCTCCCAGCAGGGATGAGTGGGGGAGGCAGGAGAGGTTCCTTTGGACATCTGGGTGGCATTTTTGTACTGCTGTCAGTTAAAAAAGTGGGTTCCCTGCACTCTGGGGATGGATTTGTGCTGAATTCTGACTCCTCTGGCAACACGGAATCTTGGGCAATTTTCGTCAGCTCAGGCTGCCATGACAAACATAACACACAGGGTGGCTTCAACAACAGATTTATCTCCTCACAGTTCTGGAAGCCGGAAGTCTGAGATCTGCAGTGCTGGTTTCTTTGGTTTGTAGATGGCTGAATTTTTTTTTTCCTGTGTCTTCACAAGGTCTTTCCTCCGTGTACACACCCCTGTCTGTGTGTCCAAATTTCCTCTTCTTATAAGGACACAAGTCAGATTGGATTAGGACCCACCCTAATTGTCTCCTTTCAATGAATCACCTTTTTAAAGACCTTATCTCCAAATAAGGTTACATTCTGAGGCTCTAGGGTTTGTTCTTCAACACATGAATTTAATAGGAGGCACAATTCAGCCTGTAACAGGCTGTTCAGTTCCTCCAAGACCCTTTCAAAAGTTAGGACAATTGGAGGTCATACTGGCCTTGGGCCAGAACACCCCCAAGCCACCCCTTGCCCTCTCTCATTTTGCTTTGCATAGCAGCAGCGAGGCTGACCCTGGGCGGAGGTAAGAGGTCTGAACATGTCCCCTCCCTTCCTTCCTGCCTCACAAGGTAGCTCCACAGCCAATTCCGTCTCCTCTAAGCTTTCAGCTTCCACTGAACAGGCTCCTTGTGGTTCCCTGGACTCCCATGACATCAGCCCGTCTTCTGGCCCCAGCCTAGAGAAGTGGTGGTACCCTCTGGGTTGTCCTAATGCCCTCCCCCCTTTGCTTATCCATCACCTGTGACCCCAATCTCAGCATGCAGTTCCCTGCAATGTGAGTATTCTGAGTAGTTTCTTGGTTAAATCCCAACTAATACAGGAGTACTTTTCCCTGAAAAGGTTGGAGGCTGGAAATAATGCTGAAAAGGTTAGAGACATAGCAGAACCCTCAGTCAGCAGCAGCTTCGTGCTTCAGGAGGTTTAGTTGAGTACATATTCAAATCAGTTAAATATGTTTTGTTGAGCCCCTTCTGGGTTCTAAGCATGGGGTTAACAAGATGTTTACAACCTGGCATTGAACACCTACTATGCGCATATAGGACGCATCAGCTTGAAGTCTGTTTTCAGTCTAGAACAGTCCCACTGAGGGACCCAGACCTGCTTGTGTATGTAATCAAATCTTGTGCAGCATGGGGGTCCCAATGAGTGGCATTACCAGAGGTACGTGGAGTTTCACAGATTTGTACCCTGATCTGAAACGACACAGAACTTCAACCAAAACGTCCTTCCAGCCAGCAAACCGTGATGGCAAATCTTCCTCTGGAGGATGCTTGGCTGAGGAGCCCAGGGCCCCTCCTTTCCCGTGGTCTCTAGTTTCCCTCCCTCCTCAGACCCTGGTTCGGGGTGCTGCTTCCAGCTGAGGCTCCTGGCGTGGAGAATTCACCCTCTGCTCTCTGAAATATCACCGGATGTAGCTTTCCCTTAGACCTGCCCCTGGAATGGTGCCCCTGAGTCTTTAGCTGAGAGACTTCCCACCTACTCAGTAGACCCACACCACCTGTGAGCTGCCTTCAGCTCCAAGGGTCCCAGCTGGAGTGTCTGGGAAGGCAGAAGAAGGGGGTGCAAAAAAAAGGGTCTCTTTGGCACCATGCCTGCCTCTCTACATCCCCTCCCTAGCTATCAACCTCCTGGCAGAGCTACGACCTGATGTAAATGTTCAGGATATTTGCTGTTAAACGGGACCATTTGGAGAAAGAACAAGGTGGCCCTCAGATCAAGGCAGGCTCTGAACCGTGGATTTCAGGCACCACAGGCAGTGGGAATGTAATGTGAACCTGATGCAATTTTTAAATTTCTAGTAGCCACATGAGAAAATAGCCAAAAGAGGTGTGCCTGGGTGGCTCAGTAGGTTAAGCATCCAACTTCAGCACAGGTCCTGATCTTATGGTTCATGAGTTCAAGCCCCATGCTGGGCTCTGTGCTGACAGCTCAGAGCCTGGAGCCTGCTTCTGATTCTAGGTCTCCCTCCTTCTCTGCTCTTCTCCTGCTTGTACTCTGTCTCTCTCAGAAATAAATAAGCATTTAAAAAAATTTTTTTAAATAACCAAAGAAAAAGTGAAATTGATTTTAGTAATATTTTCTGTAACCTAATATATCTAAAATTGTATTGCTTTAGCATGCAGTTCTTTTTGTAAACAATCTTTTATAATTTTTTTAACATTTATTCACTTTTTGAGAGACAGAGAGAGACCACAAGCAGGGGAGGGGCAGAGAGAGGGGGAGACACAGAATCAGAAGCAGGCTCCAGGCTCAGAGCTGTCAGCACAGAGCCCGACGTGGGGCTGGAACTCACGGACTGCGAGATCATGGCCTGAGCTGAAGTCGGACGCTTAACTGACTGAGCCACCCAGGTGCCCCTAAACAATTTTTTAAAAATGTTTATTTATTTATTTTGAGAGAGAGAGAGAGAGAGAGAGAGAGCATGCAAGCAGGGGAGGGGCAGAAAGAGACAGAGAAAGAGAATCCCAAGCAGGCTCCACGTTGTCATTGCCCAGAGCCTGACGTGGAGCTTGATCCCACGAACTATGAGATCATGACCTGAGCTGAAATCAAGAGTCAGACGCCAGGCTCTGGGCTGATGGCCCGGAGCCTGGAGCCTGTTTCCGATTCTGTGTCTCCCTCTCTCTGTGACCCTCCCCCGTTCATGCTCTGTCTCTCTCTGTCCCAAAAAAAAAAAAAAAAAAAAAAAAAAAAAAAAACAACAACAAACAAAACGTTGAAAGAGTCAGACGCTTAACCAACTGAGCCATCCAGGTGTCCCAGCATGTAATTCTTATAAAAATGATAAAATTTCTGTCCCCTGCATGACTCCAGGGCACTGGGAAGAGCTGGAGACCATGGAACTGTTGCATCAGGTTCTCTGAACCTGGGCCTAATTCCCGGGTGTGGCCAGGAAAACCAGAACTGAGCTTAAAGTTTGGCAAGGGAGGAAGCAAAGGATTGGAAAATTGCAGGGGGAGGGGGTGGCTGAAGTTTTGCTACTGAGAGGGGCAAAATGAAGGTAAGATACATTTATGAAATCTTTAAACACTCTGCTGTATATACCTAGGTCTTGTAGATGTGGCTCTTTAGGGAAACCAGAATGGACCCTGAGTTCCCACCAAGGTGGCAGTGACAAAGCAGACCCAGGCTCCAGGTGGGAGGGAAGGGGAGGGCCAGGGGGAAAGTCAGCCTGGGATGACCCGGGAGCTCAGGTCAGGCACTCAGTGTTCCCCCCACCCCACCCCACCCCACATTGCCTAGGACAGCTTGCCTGGCTCATCAGGCTCCTGTTCTTGGGCAACTCCTCATACTTTAGTCCAGGGGGAGACTGTATCCGATACAAATAAAGCTCCTGACAAACATGTTTAAAACTCATCCGAGAAACCTGTTCCCAAATCAGAACAGATCCGATCCTCACAAACCACCTCCAGCTCCCTAAGTTAGGAATGTATTATTTAAAGAAAAATTGAGGGGCGCCTGGATGGCGCAGTCGGTTAAGCGTCCGACTTCAGCCAGGTCACGATCTCGCGGTCCGTGAGTTCGAGCCCCGCATCAGGCTCTGGGCTGATGGCTCGGAGCCTGGAGCCTGTTTCCGATTCTGTGTCTCCCTCTCTCTCTGCCCCTCCCCCGTTCATGCTCTGTCTCTCTCTGTCCCAAAAATAAATAAAAAAACGTTGAAAAAAAAAATAAAGAAAAATTGACTTTTATACCTTTATGGTTTCCCCTGTCATAGTAATAATATCTCACATTCCCAGAATGTTCATTGTATGCCAAGCACCTGGTGAGTAGCAGGATCTATCTATCTCTGATCTCATTTTATAGACAAAAAAACTGGGGCTTACAGAGGTCACAGAATTTTCCTGTTAATCCTAAGGGCCGGTGCTGGCTTCAGAACTGGACATCTGAGGGGGTCTAGTGCAAGGGTAGAACATTTGGCTGTAACAAAGTTTGATGTCCAACTTCAGCACGAACCTGCAGCTTTAACCACTGTTTGGTGTACCACCTCCTCATAACGGGAGTAAACACGTGTGGCAGAGACAAGTTTAAAAATGCAAGCACTCGGGGCACCTGGGTGGTTCAGTCGATTAAACATCTGATTTGGGCTCAGGTCATGATCTCACAATTCGTGGCTTCGAGCCCCGGGTTGGGCTCTGTGCTGATGGCTCAGAGCTTGGAGCCTGCTTCAGATTCCATTTCTCTCTCTCTCTCTCTCTCTCTCTCTCTCTCTCTCTCTCTCTCTGTTCCTCCCCCACCTGTGTGCGCTCTCTTTCTCAAAAATAACTAAAGAAAAATTAAAAAAAAGAATGACAAAAATGCAAGCACGCATAAATAAGGCAATTATTACATCACCCAGGAATAACCACTATTGAGCATTTTGCTTTACAACCTTCAGATGTGTGTGGGGTGATGTATGTCCCTTACTCTTTTTTCTAGAGATTTTTATTTTTTTAATGTTTATTTATTTTTTGAGAGAGAGAGAGAAAGGGAGGGGCAGAGAGAGAGAGAAAGACAGAGAATCCAAAGCAAGCCCTGCACCGTCCGCACATAGCCTGATGAGGGGCTCAAACTCAGGAATGGCGAGATGGTGACCTGAGCGGAAGCCAAGAGTTGGGACACTCAACGGACTGAGCTATCCAGCATCCCCTGTTTTCTAGAGATTTTTTAAAGTGCTTGTTATTCATAAACATCCTTCCATGTGAATAACTGTTACTTCTACAAGAAGTACTCATTTTAAACAAGTATGCTTTATTTCATTTCATAAATGAGCTACATGAATTCAACCTAATCCCCTCCTGTTGGACATTTGTTGTTGATGTTGTTTCACCTCTCACCATTAAGAACAGCCTTGTAAGGAATCTTTTTACATGTCCTACTTATTTCTTGGCAAATTCCAAAACATGAGAGACAAGATCAAAGAATATGCACAATGTAAAAGTTATTGCTGCATAATGCTACCAATGTCCCAATTGAAACTCCCACCTACAGGTGCTGAGAGCACTCTTTCCTCACCTATGCAAACACATGCGTTTAGATTTGACTTTTTCCAGCTTCTTTCAGCTATGTGAATTTCCATTATTTGACCATCTGTCAAATTAACACCTTTTTCTTTTTTTTTTTGTTTGAACTTTTTAAATTTTATTTTGAGCCAGAAAGACAGCATGAGTGGGGGAGGGGCAGAGGGAGAGGGAAAGAGGGAATCCCAAGCAGACCCCTCCCCTCGTTGCCAGCACAGAGCCCAACACGAGGCTCTATCACACAAACCGCAAGATCATGACCTGAGCTGAAATCAAGAGTCGGACGCTTAACCAACTGAGCCACCCAGGTGCCCCATCACCTTTTCTCTATGTGCATTTCTTTAGTAAATTGTTTGCATCATTTGGCAATTTTTCTATGGACTGGTTTTTTTTTTTTTCATATTGAGATCTGAATGCCTTTTTTTTTTTATTAAGGATACTAATATATCAAAGAGAGCAAATATTTTTATCCAATTTATTATATTTATTATATATGTTTTAACTTATTTTTAAAGTTTATTTATTTTGAGAGACAGAGAGAGAACACAAGCAGGGGAGGAACAGAGAAAGGGAGAGAAAGAGAATCCCAAACAAGCTCTGCACCACCAGCTCAAAGCCCGATGTGGGGCTTGAACCCACAAACCACAAGATCATGACCTGAGGCAAACCAACAAACAGTCAGATGCCCAAACAACTGAGCCGTCTGGGCACCCCTAAGCTTTTTTACTTTTTAATGATTTTTTTTTTTTTTGCTGTTCTAAATGCAATATATTTTTCAGACTCTTCTTCCCTACCACTCTCCAACGAACTCCTAAGGCTGTCTTGGGGGACTCCACACAGAGGTCTGACAACTGCCTGGGCCTCTGTGATGAGCTAGCAGCATCTTCTAAGGGGTGGGTGGGGAGCCTTTGCCTTGCAGACTGCCCTCAAGAGAGGTAGAGGGTGTGTCCAAACTATGAAAAGCGAAGGGGTGTTCATAATTGTGCTAAGACAACAGACATAAACTGAAAATGTTCCAAGCATAGGGAGCGAGACCATAGAGGAGGGGACCGAGGCCCAGAAGGCTTACAGGTCTGGATCGAGGTCACACAGCTGGTAAGTGCAGCGCTAGTTTTAAACACATTCATCTTGGGGTGCCCGGGTGGCTCAGTTGGTTAAGCATCCGACTTCGGCTCGGGTCATGATCTCACGGTTTGTGAGTTCGAGCCCCGCATCGGGCTGTGTGCTATCAGCTCAGGCCTGGAACCTGCTTCAGATTCTGTGTCTCCCTCTCTCTCTCTGCCCCTCCCCCACTTGTGCTCTGTCTCTGAAAAATAAATAAAATGTAAAAAAATTAAAAAAATTAAAAAATAAAAATAAAAAATAAACACATTCATCTTCCCCCGGGCTTCAAGGCTACAGCTAACCTGCTGTGCACCGTCAGGCAAGTCCCCTATGTCTCTGGGTCTTAAATTCCTCTCTCTAAAATGAGAAGTTGCGGCCTAAGAAATTCTAATGACTTTGCCAGTACAAATCTCTGCTCTCTGCCCAGTGGAGTTTTGCAATATCTAGTAGAAGTCAGCCACTCAGCATCTGTTCCCTTCCATCCTCTGCCCTTCCAGGGAGAAGGTCGGTGTCTTAGTTCGGGCTGCCATAGACTGGATGGCTTACACAACAGACTGGATGGCTTACACAACAGCAATTTATTTCTTACAGTTCTGGAATCTGGAATTCCAAGACCAAGGTCCATCAGGGTTCAGATTCTGGTTCAGATCCGGCCACCTTCTTGCTGCATCCTTGCATGGTCTTTCCTCTGGGCGTGAGCAGGGAAGGAGAGACAGTGAGAGCAAGCTCTCTGGTGTCTCTTTTTACAAGGACACTAATTCTGTTGGATCGGGGCCCCACCCTTATGACCCTGTTTAACCTTAATTACCTCCTTATAGGCCCTATGTCCAAATACAGTTACATCGGGGGCTAGGATTTCAACATCTGAATTTAGTGGAGACACAATTCAGTCCACAGCAGGCTGTCACAGGGGACAGACAGGATGCTCTAGGTTTGGCAGGAGTTTGAGGGGCATCTGAGTAGGCCTGCCGGCTTGTGGAGGATGGATCGCAGCTGTCTCAGCGACGGAGCCGTGGGACTGTCCTTGGTGGATGTGACCCTGACGCAGCGCAGAGGGGGAGCCGTGTGGCTCGAGCACCTCCTCTCTGACCTCACCTGCATCTCAGCCAACCTAGCCAAGGGCCTGGAGAGAAAACTAGAGTATGTTTCTGAAGGAACTGTTAGTTCCTTCAGAATCAAGTCAGTAGGCATCCTGGCTGAGCTGGGCCAGCGGAGAAAGCAAAACGAAGTTCTGCCCAGAAGCCTTTATAAGAATGTGGGCTTTTGTAGTCACCGTCTGGGGTTGAATTCTGCCTCTTGTACTTGCTAGCCATGACATCTAGGACATAAAACCTCTGTGCCCAAATATCTAACTCAGGAATTGCATCGCTGCCCCTAACAGAAATCTTAATCTCTTAAACAATGGGGACATTTAGTTCTTTCCTACACACTTTCCATCTTTTCTGCTTTGCTGTCCTGAGCACATGGGCTCCACCTCCAAAGTTGCTTCAATGTCCGATATGAGTGCAGGTGCCCTTGCCATCACATCTTCATCCCAGGCAGCGGGAAGAGGGTAAAAAGAACACCCATACTATACAGAGCTTTTCCCGATGTCTGCCTTTGAAAAGCTTTGTCAGAAGTCCCACCCAACATTTTCCTCTTAGGATCCATTGTCTGAAACTTCTTCACAGTCACACCCCACTGCAAGAAGCTGTCAGCGTGGCACATTGCTGCCCCAAATAATATTGGGGTTCTTTTCCGAAGCAAAAGGCTAGAATGGGTATCGGGTAGGCATCTTGCGATTTCTATTGCACTCAGTTTGTCCATCTGTAATTTGGGGATTGTAATAATACTTACCTGGCAGGAGTGTTGTGTGGCCTTATATCCAGTATGGACTCAATATATGTTAGCTAAATTACTTGTCTATCAACAGAGAATGAAGTAGAAAAGGAAAATAATGTTGGCATTGCTATGAAGATAGTTTTGACCTCATAGACCCAGTGAGAAGGTCTCGGGGGTCCCCCGGATCAGATGGACCACATTTTTGAGAACTGCTGCTTTAGAGAATCAGATTATTCTTGGGCAGACTCACTACCCAAGCTCCAGCGTGATACCGGAAGAACACACAACCATCCTTTGGCCTTTATGAAGTTTGGGTAATTTTCGTTAACGCATATGACCTAGTTTTTCTTTTTTCAAGGATCTAGCATAATCTGTCATGCTCTTTCTAAGTATGTCTTTGTTGTGGCTCATCTTTAGAAGTGTAAGCCCCATGAGAGGCTGCAGAGCTTTACTCACCACTGTGCTCCAGGGCTTGAGATGGGGAGATAGATCCACAGACAGAAGCTTGACTTCACCACGCCCTGTGCTCCTGGAAAACAGCGAAGGTTAAGATCTCCCCATCCCCACCCACCCATTGTGTTCTGGAAAACGGCTTATTGCAAAGAACCCTTCTTTCCCCATACGACTTAAATTAAGATTCATGGATGCCATCCTTGTTTACCTGCGACAAGGTGAGACACAGACCCTCTAAATTCCGTTTCTTTGCCTCATAAATGATTAGCTGAGCCCCTTGTCCCCTCTGATCAATCAGAACAAAATGCTTGTTAACTGAAATTCCATTAAGCCTCTCTCCTTCCTCCAGGTGCCCGAATGGACTTTAGCCCACATTCAGCCTGAGCCAGCATACAATCCCTCTCGAGAATAGGCTGGCCTCGGGGAGAATGTTTTCATGTCTAATACCCAATTCTGCCACCCTTTTATTCTACTTCCTTGCACCTGGCTCCTTCTAGCCTTGTTCATCTCTCTCTATAAAAGAAAAGCCCTTTTCTGCCTAACTCCTGAGATGCTTACAGACCTTATAATCAGAGGGTTCTCCCTCCTGCAACAATCTTCTTCTCCCTTTGCAATAATCTTTTCAAATAAAATCTCTCTTGAACCTGGATTTGGGGGGGGAGGGAGGTTGGGAGTGGGGTTTGGATTTGTTTTTTATTAGACATGCTGAAGGAAAGAAACACGTGTAACTGATCAGGGAGTGGCTATGTTAATTCAGCTTTGCAGATTCTGCTCTGACTTCTCTCTCCGGTAATCACACTCTTAGATTCTGATACCTAGACTTGCCAAATCCACCGGGCCATGACCAAGCCCTCTGGGCCAGGAGTACAGCTGTGGCTGCCAGCTGGGCTTTTGGAGTCAGACACATTAGGATTTGGATTTTGCTGCTGCCACTGCCCTCCTGTGTAGCTCCTGTGTAGCCCAGGTCAAGTCACTTAATGGTTCTCCTGTTGAACCAGTCTTTACTGAGTGTAGGCTTTGAATTGGACACAGGTTGTGGTGAGCAACAGGTGATAATTAGGGACAGGAGGATTCTGGCAATTAAACAAGTAAATTAACTGGCAATTAACAAGTAAATGGAGGGAGAGCCTTGGTATATGGGAGGAACAGGGAGGGCTCTGCTGAGAAAGTGACTAATCTGAGGCCTGGGGGTCAGAAAGTCCAACTGTACCAGCAGCTGAAAGAAGGACATTCCTGTGAAGGGCCAGGGGTGGGAGATCTGGGTGTTTAAAATCCAGCAGAAAAAGGGAGAGGGGCTAAAAAGAATGAGTAAATGGCACAGAATGGACTGAAGCCCTCACATCATCCTGGGCTTTGTCTCCCAAGATAAGGAATTTCACTTCTATTTTGACTAGGATGGAAAGCCTAAAAAGGGAGAGATATTTTTGTTTTCATCCTTTTGCTTTGTAGTTTAATTTGATTGCTACTGAGGTTTCATTTTCTTCCCTATTAATCATTTGTATTCTTTGGTGAATTGTCCCCACCCATTTATCTACTGGGCTCTTCATGACTTTCTCATTAATTCGATGAGGTTTGTCTCAGTTAAGGATATTAATCTTCTGTGGTGTATGTTGCAATTATTTACCCCTGGTTACGGTCTGATTTTTAATTTTGGTTTCCTTTTGGGGGGTTGAAGTTTTAAACCTTTGTGCTTTCGTGCATGAGAGTGTTCACCCATCACTATTAGGCTTAAGGAGTCCTCCACCATCGACATTGGGTAAATGGTGTTGTTTTGGTCCGTGTTGTCGAGGTTCGGTGTTTTACTTTGGTGGACTTTGTGTCTTCCTGAGCGGGCCGGGGCAAACGCCTCCTGTGGTGGTAAGGACTCAAGATGTGGAGACCCCGGGTCCTTCCAGCCCAGAGGAGCCGCTTCGCAGCGGGAGGCCTCAGCAGGGACACCCGCTCTCCTGGGAATCCACCCCCTCGTTAAACAACATTGACACACAGGCCTCTTCTACAGGTGAGGAAGCTGAGGGTCAGCAGAGGACCGGGAGAGGGTGGTAAGGGGTCTTACAGCCTACAGCAGAAGCAAAACCTGCAGCTAGGACCAGCTGGTGCCGCCGTGGCAGGCAGGAGGGCGGGGCCAGAGTCGTGTCGGACAGCTGGAGCCCCGCCCCGCCCAGGCCCCGCCCCCGGGCTGAGCTTCCGGTACCGACTTAGCTCAACCCGGCTCATTCCAGAGCCTGCGCGGCGCTGATTTCATTGGCTGTCTCGCCGTCCCCGCCCCCTGGAGACCTGCTGATTTTCTCAGCCAATCAGCAGGTACGGCGGCGGCGGCGGCGAGTCTCGGCGGATCCCGGGCGCTGAGGTACCGGGGTTTGCAGGAGGGGCCGCGGTCCTGGGTGGGGGACAGCACGGGCCCTCAGTGGCGCGGCTGCTTCGCCCAACTGGTCGGCTCGCGGGTGGGCCAGCTTCCTGCCTCTGGAGGGGCAGTGACCGCCACCGTCGGGGGCTGGCTGGAAGTTGTTCGGGGTTGGAGGGCAGAGGTCGGAGGTCGTGTCTTTGGGGAATGTTGGGGTCCCGCCCATCTAAGCCTAGGAGCGGGCCGCGCCCCGTTTTGTTTTTGTCAGCGCCCGTTTGGGGACCGCCCTCCTGGCACGGAAGGAGCGCTGAGGGAAACTGAGGCCTGGGAGCAGCCGGGGCCCCTCGCAGGCCCCGAGCTCTGACGGGGAGGCCGGCCGCTCCTCAGGCGCCCGCCGCCTCCCTCCTCCGGGCCCGTGGGTCTGTAGGGTGCGCGTTGCAGGGGGTGGGCGGCACGGCCGCGGGGGGGCCACCGGCTGTCCCCGAAGGCCCCCCCCCCCCCCGGGCTCTGATGCCAGCTCTTTCGGAGGCTGTCATTCCCCGTGTTTGAGATTTCGTGTCTGGAACCTCATTCGGACAGTTTGGAGAGGGGAGAGGGGGTAGTGTGGCTTTGGCACTTGGCAGGAGGTGAAAATAAAAACCAGACGTAGGATGTAATGAAGGCAGAGGGACCTGCGAGAAACTGGACGAATTTCTTAGCTCGACAAGGATTTTCTCCCCAACTTGCCCCGCATACTGTGTAATTCAAGCTTTCGGCACTTGAAATCGAGAGTATTGTGCTCTCCTAGATCTCATAAGCAAGAGCCCTAAGTCTTGACCTTCTTGGTGAGGATACTTTGGAATGTGTAAAGTGATGAACAAGAATTGTTTTGTCCAAAGTTCCGAGTTAAGATTCACAGAACAGGGAGGGTGGGAACCTCTCTGCTTGGTGGGGGGGGGGGGGGGGGGGGGGCGGATCTTGGTAGCTTCTCTACTCCTCTGACACCCAAATGGAAGTTTCTTTATCTTTATGGGTTTTGGGGAGACACGGCTCTGGATGAGGAATAAGAGGGAAAGAGGGATTCTTTTTTTATTTTATTCTTTTTTTTTTATTTTTGAGAGAGAGAAACAGCACGAGCGGGGGAGGGGCAGAGAGAGAGAAGGAAACAGAGAATGGAAGCAGGCTGCAGGCTCTGAGCTGTCAGCACAGAGCCTGACACGGGGCTCGAACTCACAGACCTCAAGATCATGACCTGAGCTGAAGTCAGACCCCTAACCGACTGAGCCACCCAGGTGCCCCGCGATTCTTTTCATTTTCTATGCAGAAAGTGTGCAATTAGGCAATTACCTGTCCCTCACCCTCCATCTGAGCTAGCGTAAAACACATCCTTTTTTGTACTGACGGTATATGTCGAGTATTTATAGTGGAAGGGGATGGGAGTAATTTCTCTAGCAATAAGTCCTTTACCTGTACTGTAGCCACAAGAGGAATGGATGTGCCTTGTGTGGAATTAACCCTGGGGTTTGGTTTTCAGTTAAGAAAATGAGGCAGAAGGAAGTGTTAACCAAGACCTTCCAAGGCCCAGCCATTGTCTGTAGGACTCCGACCAGCCACGTTTACATGTTTGAGAACGGTGGTGGGGACTCAGGGGACTCCTCTGAGGAAGAGTCCTACCGCGTGGCTCTGCGGCCCCGGGGCAAGGAGCGCCAGAAGAAGGGTGCCCCCCACCCTCACCAGCCAGGAGCGGGAGACGTGGTGCTGCTTCAGCGGGAACTGGCCCAGGAGGACAGCCTCAACAAGCTCGCTCTTCAGTATGGCTGCAAAGTAAGAAACCCCGGGTGAAGGTGGCTCCTGTGTAGTTAGAGGAACAGAGGACCTCACTGAAGGGTGGGGGCCCTTGCTGCCCCTTCCTGACCCCCCTCCCCCAGGCGTGGTGTCCAGAGGCCTGTGGTATTGGTGAAGGGGTTTCCCATCTGGCCCGAGATGGAACGCAGGTGAAGTACTTTGAGTTCTGAACCTTGGGGTCATAAAAAGTGAGGGTTAGGAATCTCAGGTGTTGGGCCAGTTCTCTCTCTGCAGAGCACTTCTCTCCCTGTCCCTCCAAGTATTTTCGGAAACCTTTTTTATATAGTTTTTCTTTTGAGCATATTTTGTTTAAGACCTGCCAGGGCCAAAGATGCCATGCAGAATTTATCCAAGATTTGTTTGGTAGGATTGGTTTTTTTTTTGTTTTTTTTTTTTTTTTTGGCTACTTCTCTTTTTCTGACCCTTTCTTGCTGGTTGCAGCCTATTGGATTGGTCAAGTTTGACGTTCTCTGTTTTAGAACTGCATGATCTAGCCTGTGTGCGCTGTGTATCTGTATAACCCTGTTTCTCTCTTTAATTATGTTTTTAGCATTCAGAGTGATTAACATGGCAAAGTAAGTAGGAAAGTATTTATAGAATTGCTGCATTTTCTCCTAGATTGAAACTTTTTATTTCATTTTGCTAATAACACTGTGTTATAACTTTCTATGGCCTCCTCTAAGGCTGTCTAACCAATTTGTTTTAAAAATCTTTTCTTCCTTAAAGTGTCTTGTTATTTATCTAACGAGGTTCAAATGGCTAAACACATTGTATAGGATATTGTGGTATTTCCCAGAGGAAATACACAGGCTGACCTCCTAGGGACACATAGTGGTCTCTCAATTGTACTGAGATTTATATTTGACTCTCTAACCAGCTTCTAGTAGGCATACTGTATGGTTTATTGAACATGGGCCGCAAATGAATCCTACCCTACAAAGATCTGAGTGGATGCAGTGGGCTTCTTAGAAAAGTGGGCTTAATTAAGCCATGAAGACTGTACATATAATGCCTCCAATAAGTAATCAGTTTTCCTATTGAAAGTAAATAAATTTTGGTGTTTAGTTTATGAAGGGCAAAGACAAAAAGGTCTCAAACACCTTATGCTTTAGTTTCAGGACATGGTAAATTAAACATGTCCAGGGCCCCAGTTCAACTAGATGATAAAAACAATTGCTTAATAAGTAAAATAATGGAGATGATTGATTTGAAAAAGGTGCTGTCTAAAGGTCTGTTGGCCGTAGTTACACTCTAGTTAAAGTGGACTTAGGAGTTAAAACCTTAAAGTCCATCTCTGACACTTTCATTAAGTTCCAGACATTAGCTTGAGGGAGGGTTTGACTTAAATTTTGCACCACCCCTCCCTTAAGATTTGTCTTGCTCTTTGTTACTTTGTGAAACCCACAGTGCTGCCTCTTCTCCTGGAGTCCTAATATTGAATAGGAGATTTTAGTCCGTACTTTCCAGCTAGATCCGTGTGATTCCCTACGTGTTACTAAGTATCATAAGTGTTAGGAAACCCTCAAAGTGAATTAACTCTCGATTGCTTTTATTTACAAAACAAGTTTATATACCATACAGTACTTCTGGGCATGAAAACATGGTAGAATCATGAGGACTTAA
Organism: Panthera leo; assembly: GCF_018350215.1. NCBI lineage: Eukaryota > Metazoa > Chordata > Mammalia > Carnivora > Felidae > Panthera > Panthera leo. The sequence goes on along the minus strand of NC_056684.1, from coordinate 18,125,511 downwards.
CCTCTTAAAACAAAATTACAGTTAAAGTCGGTTCTGAGTGTCAAGCTGGCTGAGGTTTGGTTTGGCGATCGCTAATGTAATCAGCTACTGTACTGGGTTCTGATGTGGGAGGGAAGTCAGCCAGACGGGGGCATTGTTGCCTCAGAAGTTAGAAGAAGTAGAAAGGGCTACTATAGCATTTTTAGTACCATGACTGGGTTTCACCTAAAAACATTTTGTTGCAGTCACACTGTACACAAACAAAAAACGCTTTTCCAAAAACCGATTATACGTTATTCAAACTTGTAAATCTGCTCAGAACTGTGATAAGGCTGAGTTAAAGCGAAAAAAGTTATTCAGCCTAAACTCATTATGTGTGCTGGTGCAGTTTTCCAGTATTCATCAGGGTCCTAAAGGGGGGGTGGGCTTGGATCCTCTTTCGGAAAGAGCTACTTTTTGGATATTAGTTCTAAGGAGTTTACATAGTTCATGATGTTTGTCTTCATGACTTCCCTAGGTCGCAGATATCAAGAAAGTCAACAACTTCATCAGAGAACAAGATTTATATGCTTTGAAATCTATTAAGATCCCAGTGAAAAATCATGGGATCCTAACAGAGACCCACAAAGAACTCAGACCCGTCCCAAGCCCATCCTCAGAGACTAGAGTGACCTTCGAGGAGCTGCCAGACCCAGACAGGGCAGCTGTAGGCGCCAGTGCCCTGTCCAGCCCACTGACGGATTTCTTTAAGGGCATTGACCAGAATATTGAGCATGCCGTGCAGTCAGAAATCTTTTTAAATGAAAGTTGCTGTGGAGAGACCTCCAGTCAGCCGCTGCTTCCAGCGCCTCCGAAGACACCAACAAACGGTGCAGACTGTGGGATTCAGTGGTGGAATGCTGTTTTTATCATGCTTCTAATTGGGATTGTTTTACCAGTGTTTTATTTGGTCTATTTTAAAATACAGGCTACTGGCGAGATCCCCAGCAGCTTGAACACAACTACTGTCCCCAACGGCTCGATGACCGTGAGTGCAGTTCCAGGGCAAGCCCCCAGATTAGCCGTCCCAGTGCCAACCATCCCCTCTTCAGACAGCCAGTTCAGTCACACCACCCGGGCAGGGAACTAGCCATCGTTGTTCCTAAAGTATCCGGCCAGTGTCAGCATTTGACCTCCTAACATGCATCACCTGCCATCGGCCAGAGCCTTGGGGGCCGCATTTCCTTTTCTGTGACATACGGACACGTTTCAGAAAACACCATTGTGTTCTCAGTAACACTCACCTTGGGGAGTAGGCTCGCCTAACCCAAGGCTGTGGGAGCGAAAACACCAGCACCCTCAGCCTCCTACATCCAGAAGTTAACAGCAAGAGAAACATTTTCACGTGGCAGGTGCCACTTCTTGAAGGTATGTTGTGGACTGGCACTGTGTGGGCCCCCAAGTTGGATGTGTTCGGAAGTTGAAGAGCGGCCTTGGACCTTCAGTGTGGGAGCCTCTGGGGTCAGCTTTGGTCACTTGGCTGTGTGCAGTGTCCCCTGCCTGCTGTGAAGGGATGACCAACTGACAAATGATGTTCTTTGTCTCCCTGGCAAAGGAGCTGTCCAGTAGCATTGAATATCACCCTGTTTTGGAGTCTGACAGATAACCATTATAACTGGCCCTACTTCATATTTGCCCCACCAGTTAGCTTTTTTGAGGCAGTGTCCTTTCTAGAATTGAAAATGCCCTAAATCCAAATTGCTCTAATATTGAGTAAACGGCAGTTCTGTTCTTTGTAGTTCCAGAACTAACTTAGTGATGCACAGGCCTGTTTTAAGCTGCTGCATGGTGTGTCCAGCACGTCTTGGCTGGAACACTTGGGGCTGTTGCTCAGTTTCACCTGGGGTGTATTCTCACTGCAGTGGCTAACCAGATTCCCTAAGTTAGCATTCTTAGAAGGAATTGTTGCCAGTGTCTGGAGCTGAGTAGGTGCAGAGAGAAGAATGAGTGCCTATCACCGAGGTCCCAACGTGTGATGCTTCTAAGGCTGAACAGTCACCAGTCCAGTGTTGCTGAGAGCAGCAGCCCCTGTGTGTACCTGGAAAGGAAGTGCAGGGAGGACGGGTATGCTTCCTGCAGCTTCCTTGATTCTAAGGAATTCTAGAACCATTGCACTAGAAAGGGACTCAGTGTTTTTCTTTGGGTAAATACGCTCTCTGTATAGTGCAGCTTATGATGTTAAAGACCAAACACTTAATGGAGGGCCTCATGGTGAGCCTTGCTGTGGAGGCCATTAAAGAGGGGTCAGGCACCCATCAGCCTGAGGTTTTCCTGTCTCTTCTACACAGCAGCAGTCGTGCTCAATGTGGAGGCTCTGGAGAGGTCCGGGTCAGCCTCTGAGGCCTTGCAGGTGCAGCAGGGGTATGTGGGGTGAGGGTTCAGAGCCTGCGTGGCCAGAATCCACCTCGGTCCCAAGGAAGAGTGGAAATGGGCTTACGTGGCTGGTGGCTTAACCTCGGAGAAGCCTGCCACCAGGGAGGAAGACCCACTGCACAGATAGGGAGCTTTGAGTGTGATTTATGTCATTTGACACATCAGACCTAGAGATAAGTTGAGAAGATTTCATTGTGTAAGAGGAGGGAAGTGTAGCAGAAGAATACTTGAGATGGGCTTCTAATTTTTCTCCTCTCAGCTATGTGAAAAATGATTTGCCCTGGGTTCAATTAGTAAATTTAAAGTATCTTCAAAGTTAAATGTTTTCTTCAAAACCACAGTGGTCTTCACGATAAAATGAGCTTGTGAGTCTTTGCTCCAGGAAATGTTTTGATCATGTGAATGCTCTTCCAGCCAAATGTCTGTGCTCACTGTGCCCCTGGAGGCCACAGGTTTCTCTAATGTGTCACCATTAACTTCACCAGGCAGAGCTGAGTCCCATGGGAAAATGGCTTTTGCCAGGCAAAGAATAATTATCTGTATCCTTTACTTTTTTCAAATGGAATAAAATAATTTCTTCTGTGAAGGAAAATTGATTCCTCTCTTTGTTTTTTTTTTTAATTTCGGGGGTGGTGATTCAGAATGAAGAGATGGTACAACAGTGTTGGAGAAGGTGGAGGTGTCCGTGTCTAGGGAGCGAGGCGTGCCCAGGGCTTTTGTTCAAGGTTTTCACCAACAGGTGAAAAACAGAAGTGGTAAACCAGCACAGTCTCACTGATTGGTCTGCACAATGTGCTTTAGAGTGCCTTTATTAAGTATGCATAAGAGAGACCATGAAGCTCATTTTGTACACATTTTACTACATTTTTACTGTGTTAATATTTTAAAGAAACAGATTTGATAGGTAGTCTTCAGTCCTTTTGATTGAACAATAGTGCCCAACATTGTGGGCGCCTAGGGAAACTACGTCATCAGGCAAATGATGCTCCCGTTTTACTCTGGGGCAACAAGGCTGTGGAGACTCAGCAGAAGCCTCAGGGTTGCTCCGAGCAGGACTGCCCAGCCAAGGAAGGGTTACAGTCCTTCCTCTGAAACAACAGTTCTTTAAACTGCCTCTGTTAATAGTGAAGTCTGCCTGGGGTTGAGGGAGAATGATAAAGATTCTTTTTTCTCTACATCTGCACCAGTATTTATGGTCTCTTATCTTTTTGATGATAGCTGTTCTCACAGATATGGAGTGGTATCTCATTGTGGTTTTGATTTGCATCTCCCCAATGATTAGCGATGTTGAGGACCTTTTCATGTACCTGTTGCCCACTTGTATACCTTATTTAGAAAAATGTCTATTCAGGTGCTTTGCCCATTTTTAATTGTCATATATATATATATATATATATATATATATATATATATATATAATGATTATATATATGACATGTAATATATAATAGCATATATATTATAATATGTAAGGGTGTATATATAATATGTCATATATATATATGTACTTAAATATATTTTGCAACTGAGTTGTGTGAGTTCTTTACATATTTTGGCTACTAACTCCTTATTGGATATATGGCTTGCAAATATTTTTTCTTATTCTGTAGGTTGTCTTTTCATTTTGTTGATCTATTTTATTTTGCTGTGCAGAAGCTTTTTAGTTTGATATAGTCCCACTTATTTATTTTTGCTTCTGTTGCATATGCTCTTGATGTCATATCCAGAAAACCAGTGCCATGACCAGTGTCAAGGAGCTTACCACCTATGTATTCTTCTAGTAGTTTTATGGATTCTGCTCTTACATTCAAGTCTTTAATCCATTTTGAGTTAATTTTTGTGAGTGGAACAAGATAGGGATCTACCTTCATTCTTTTACATGTAAATATCCAGGTTTCTCAGCACCATTTATTAAGGAGACTATCTTTTCACCATTGAGTATTCTTGGCTCCCTTCTCAAATATTACTTGGCTGTATATACAGGGGTGGATTTCTGGGTTTTCGCTTCTGTTCTGTTGGTCTGTATCTGTTTTCATGCGTTTACCATAGTATTTTAATTACTGTCGTTTTATAATATAGCTTGAAATCGGGAAGTGTGATGCCCCTGCTTTATACTTCTTTTTCAGGATTCCTTTGGCTATTAAGTCTTTTGTGCTTCCATATAAATTGTAGGATTTTTTTTTTCTGCTTCTGTAAAATTTGCCATTGGAATCTTGATAGGGATAGTATTGAATCTCTAGACGGCTTTGAATAATATGGAAATGTAAACAGTATTAAATCTTCCAATTCATGAACACAGGATACCTTTCCATTTATTTTTATCTTCTGTTTCTTTCATCAATGTTTTGTGTTAAGTGTAGAGATCTTTCACCTCCTTGGTTGAATTTATTCTTTGTTTTTAATGTTATTGTAAATGGGATAATTTTATTTCTTTTCATATAATTCCTTGTTAGTGTATAAATGTTACCATATGTTAATTTTGTATCTTGGGACTTTACTGAATTCACTGATTAGATCTAACAGTTTTTTTGATGGAGTCTTTAGGATTTTATGTGTAGAAAATCATGTCATCTACAAATAGAGACAATTTTACTTTTTTTTTCTTTCAATTTCATGCTTTTTATTTAATTTTTTTCTTCCCTGATTGCTCTGGCTAGAGCTTCCAGTACTATGTTAAATAAGAGTAGCAAGAGTGGGCACCCTTGTTTTATTCCTGATCTTAGAGAAAAAGCTTTCACCCTTTTATCACTAGGCATAATGTTAGCTGTGGGCTTGTTATATATGCCCTTATTATGCTGAGGTACATTCCTTCTACACCTAAATTGTTAAGAGTTTTTATCTTGAACGGATGTTGAATTTTATCAAATGTTTTTTCTCCATCTATTGAGATGATATGATTTTTATCCTTCATTTTGTTAATAAGGTGTATCACACTGATTGATTTGCGTATGTTGAACCACCTTCCATCCCTGAAATAAATCCCACTTGATCATGGTGAGCGATCCCAAAATGTGCTGCTAAATTTGGTTTCTTAGTATTTTATTGAGAAATTTTGCACCTATATTCATAGGGATATTGGTTTGTATGGTGTCCTTTTCTGGCTTTGGTCAGGTAATGCTGGCCTTGTAAAGTAAGTTTGGAAATGCTCCCTCCTCTTTGATTTTTTCTTTTTTTTTTTTTAATTTGAGAAGGATTGGTGTTAATTCTTTAAATGTTTGGTAAAATTCACTCTGAAGCCACCTGGTCCTGGGTTTTTCTTCTTTGGCAGATTTTTACTGATTCAATCTCTTTACTAATAATTGATCAGTTCAGATTTTCTGTTTCTTCCTGATTCAGTATTGGTAGGTTATATGTTTTTACTTTTTTTTCCATTTATTCTAATTTGTCCATTTGTTGACCTAGTTGTTCATAGTAGTCTGCTTTCATGTCACTTTTTAAATGAGGAGCAGAGAAGCTTCTACTTCCCTCTCCTGGCCTGTTTTCTACCATTCCTTCAAAGCTTCCTTCTGACACAAGCCAGGAGCTCTCTGTGGAAATGGTTGTCTTGAAAGAGTTATAACCATTTGTGTGTGAGATGGGGTTTAAAAATGTTTGTTTTCCCTAGCAGATCAGGGTATCTGTCCCTGTGTTTTGGCAGGACATCTGGTGTCCTGGAGGGAGTGTCAAGAGAAGGCAATGGGATGGACTAATTCATCCCAGTGGACTAATTCATCCATTTATTCAAGTGACATATATGGAGCACTGCCTCTGCCAGGTGCTGGTTGGGGTGCCCCGCAGAGGTGAGGAAGGCTGATCTGGAAGAGATCACCTGGGAGATGGCCACAGCTTCGTGTAAGGCCTAGTAGAATACAGTGTGGATGGGGAGAGGTGGGAGGGCACGTGTCTAAAGTCATTGAATTGAGACAGTTTCCACTTGGGTTGATAAGGTGGGAGGCTGAGCCTGGCTATAGGAAGGACCCAAACAGATGTGAAGATTTCTCTTTGGGAAAAGACTAGGATGCAGCACAGAATAAAAACAACCATCATTTAATTCATGGCACTCATTAGATGCCAGACAATGCTCTAAGAGCTTTATACATCAATCCATTTCATCCTTACAATATCCTCGGGAGGTTGGCACTTCCTATTCCTGTCTTACTAATGGAAAAACTAAGCTAAGATCACATAACTTGTAAATGGGAAGGCTGGGAGTCCCACCCAGGCTGACTGGCTTGGGACCCTGTGCTCTTTAACCCCTTTGCTTGGGGCCTTGCTGCTCTGTGCTTCCCAAGGCAGGGTTTTAGTAGGGGACAGAATTGAGAGAAGAGAAGATTGAGAAGATTTCTTCTGGTCCACAATAGGGTACTGGCCATGCAGTGATAAGAACCCTATGCATTTACCTGCCTGTTTTCTGGGTGGTGCTAGCGAGCCAGTGGTGCCAGTGAGCCTTGACTGTGAGAAATAAGCCTCATTTGCATCAGTAAAGTAGCCTTCCTTAGCCAATTCCTTGCAGTACTGAACACCTTGGGTAGGGTTCCTCCAAGCTTATTTCTGGAGAGGAGGTACTTCTGGCATCACCAGGCCAAGCAGAGGCATGAGGGTGGGGTAGGGGACAGGATCCATTTTTGCCTGTTCTCCAGGAGAACAGCTCCTGGGTACAGTGGAGCTGCTGAGGAGACTTGGGGTCACCCTCCCTGCCCCCCGGCACGGTCAGGCCCCACAGCCCTGGGAAGGATGGCATGATGGTGATGTGCAGCTCCAATTTGTGCCCTCTGCCCTCTTCCATCCCTGCTTCTGTTGTGCAGGAGCCCTGAGGGACTCCTACAGTAGTGATCTGGGAGGGGGTCTTCCTACATCTTCAGGAAATACCAGGTTATTTTAAAACGCATTCACCACCCTGAGTAAGGAACATGTGCTACCATGCATTCATTCCCAAACCTTTCAGAGCCAAGAGGCTATGTGAAAACAAGACCCAGCCCTCAAGGTACTTAATACCCTTAAGGTACTTATAATCTAGTGGGAAAGATAAAACTTATATTAAGGTGGTGATAGGGGAGAACATGCTGACCCCATGAGAAGAAAAGGGATAGGATGATACATGGGTGATAAGAAAAGTTTTCTAGAGAAGGTGGCATTTCCTTAGTTGACACCTGAAAGGAGGGAGGGATTTCATAATATGCTCTCCAGTGGAGGCTGGAAGCCAGGGAGATCTTGTGAACAGGGAACTATGAGTAGCCTAGTAGCCTGGAGTGAAGAAGTGCAAGCAAACAGAAATGTGGTAAAATGCTGCAGTAATAGTTGGAGCTAGGTTATAGACAACCTTGAATTCTGTAAGTGACTTGGACATTATTTGATGGACAGTGGGAAGCTATTGAAAATCTTTGGACGGTAGAGATAGTATAGTTGAGCACTGACTTTAAGAATAGTAATCTCCTAGTTTGGGAGAGGAGAGGCCTTAAAGAGGTGATGTAATTTGATCATGAGGAGCTTGGGTATAGTTGTTTTCATAATTCTTTATTGGGGGTTAATCAAGCTTCTTGGATCTGCAGGTTTATATGGTTTCATGTAATTTGGAAAAATTCAAGTCATTATTTCTGCAAATATTTTTTTCTGATTATTCCAGTCCAATTACCCATATATTAGGTCATTTGATGTCTCACAACTAACTGATGCTTATACATTTTTCTTTGTCTTTCTGTTTTATCTTGGACAATTTCTGTTGCCATTTCCTTTATAATATCTAATTGGGATATTCAGTACATCTTGTACTAGAGGTATTTTTCATCTGTAGAAGTTCTATTTGGGTTTTCTTTTATGACTTCCATTTTTCATCATTTCTCATATGTTCAAACATGTGGAATGTATTTATAATAGCTGTTTTAAAGTCCTTATCTGATAATTCTATCATGTGTTTCATTCTGGGTCTATTTGTAGATTTTTTTTTTTTTTTCTGGTTATGGATTGTATTTTCTTGTTTTCCTGCATGTTAGGTAATTTTCGGCTGGATGCTTCACATGGTGAAGTATATGTTGCTGGGTGCTAGATCTTGTTGTCTTCCTTTAAATATTTTTTGGCTTTGGGGTTTGAAATCAGTTTGATCCTTTTGAGACTTGCTTTTATACTCCATTAGGGCAAGTCTAGAGCAGCCTTTAGTCTAGGGCTAATTCAACTCCACTAGTATGATGGGATACTTGTGAAGACTCTACTCAATGCTGTGGTGTAAGAGGTCTCACTGTTCTGGCTGGTGGAAAAGCAGGTTATTCCTAGCCCTGCATAAGCATGGGAATGGTTCCACCTACTTTCCTCTGTTGGTTCTTTTCCTAGTCTCTGTGATTTTCTCACATGCTAGTGCAGCTCAGTACTCAGCCAGAGACTTAGGGGATCTCTCTTCTCCTCCTTTCCCCATATTCTGTCCCCACAATTCTAGATGCCTTGGCCTCCTTGAACTTCAGACTATCTCTTCAACTTGGCAAGATCACTGTGCTCTGTGCTCTGGTCTGGAAACTTTTCAGGCAATGAGGTAGGGCACTTCCCAGTTATACTTGGTTTATTTCTCTTTCCCAAGGAATCACTCTCCTGCACTCTTTTGTCCAGTGTCTTCTATCTTTTGTCTAATTCTTTGTTTGAGGTGAAAGAATACATCTGGTCTCTGTTATTCCATTATGGCCAGAGCAGAAGTTCATAGGCCAGAGTTAGAAGAGGGGCAGCCAAAATGGTGGCATGAGGGGGCAAGATTGGTTTACAGGCAGATTCAAGGGAGCGGGGCTGTTGGTGGACTCCAAATTTGTGAACTGGAATCAGTCATGGGACAGGAAGTCAGAAGAGGCAGATTTTCTTGCAGGGGCTTGGAAATAAGTCCACTAAATTCCATATGCTGCAAGACAGCTGTATGTGAGGCCTGTAGTTGATTTGGTTCAACAAACATTACCTTCCCTTATGTGTCAAGTGCTAGGCTCCCTGGTTTTCAGTGTGTTATCTCAGCTGAGTAGTTGGAAAAGAGAGACAGCCCATTTATCAGTAGTCCAGGCAGTTATGGTGTTATCCTTGTTCCTTATTGCCATTTTGAGATCATTATTCAACCCTTCTTCCCTAAATCCTTTCAAAACTCCATAATCTACTTACCCTTTTTTTATTGCATTATCTACAGATCTTCTGGTCTCTCCCTCTCATCCACTAAAGACTTCAGCACCTGTTCTCATTCTTGGATCCATGTAGATCAGCGCCTTCCCATGTTTTTGAGGTCATTATCATATAGATAAAATAATAAAAATTATGTACAGCACTGTGGAGGGGATTTGATGATCTTTGTGGGCTCTAATAAGTGTTACAGATAGAGGGGTAATAACTGAGGAGTTTGGTTCTGTCAGGTTTTTGAAATGGGTGATCAAAAGGCATGCTTTTATGCTGATGAGAAAGATGTAGGAGGGAGGTAGAAATTGCTGCTACCAGAGAGGGGATAGTTTCAGGGGTGAAGACATTGAGGGGGAGAGAGGTGATGGGTTCCAATATACAACATGAAAGTCTTGGCCATAGATAAGAGCAGAGAGTCCATCCATCGCACCTGGAGGGAAGGCAGAGCACGTGGGTACAGATGCAGGCAGATTCCTGGATTTCATGGTGGGAAGACCAGGTAGGTCTCATTTGATTGCATCTATGTTTTCAATGGAAAATGTGACAGGAAGTAATAAGCTGGCAAGAAAAAGACGTAGTCTTGGAGGTTCGAATAGAGAAAGAGTAAAATACAGTTGATCCTTGAACATGGGGATTAGGGGCACTGACCCCCAGCAAGTCGAAAATCCTTGTAGAACATGACTACCCCAAAACTTAACTACTAATAGCCTACTGTTGACTAGAAGCCTTACTGATAACACAGTTGATTAACACATATTTTGTATATGTATTAGTATATACACTATATTCTTACAATAAAGTAAGCTTGAGAAAATGTTAAGAAAATCATGAAGAGAAAATACAATTACATCATTGTACTGTATTTATTGAGAAAAGTCCATGTAGAAGTGGACCTCCTTGAGTTCAAACTCATGTTATTCAAGGGTCAAATGTAGTGATGTCAGAAAACGAGGACGTCAACAATACTAGGGGATTGTAGTTGCATTTTGGGGCAGTGTTGAGAGCCTTTTAAAATTTGTGGTCATGATAGAATAAAAATAGGAAACACAGAATTAAACCCAAATACATAAAGAAATTTAATATATGCTGTCAATGTGGCATCTCAAATCAATGGGATAAAGATGAACTTTTTAATAAATGGCTGTTGGACAACTAGATAGCCATTTGGAGAATATAAGACCCATACCTAAGAATAAACTCCAAATGGGTTTTTAGGAATCTAAATATAAAAGATGAAACTATACTAATACTAGAAGAAAACATTGGTGATTCCTCTCTAACTTTGGTGTAGGGAAAAGGATCCTAAATTTAACTCAAAATTCATAATCAATAAAAGCTTGATAAATTTGACTATATAAAATAATAAAATTTTGCCTGACAAAAGTATCACAAAAAGCCAACTGACAAATTGGGAGAAAATATTCATAGCCTATAACAAAGGGCTTATATCCCTAAATAAATTAAATAAATAAATAAATAAATAAATAAATAAATAAATAAATAAATAAAACAATAAAACTCTTAAAAATTGAAGGAGAGAGGGGCACCTAGGTGGCTCAGTCAGTTAAGTGCCTGACTTTGGCTCGGGTCATGATCTCGTGATTTGTGAGTTCGAGCCCTACATCAGGCTCTGTGCTGACAGCTCCAAGCCTGAAGCCTGCTTCAGGTTCTGTGTCTCCCTCTCTCCCTGCCCCTCCCCCACTCACCCTCTGTCTCTCTGTCTCTCAAAAATAAATAAACATAGGGGCGCCTGGGTGGCTTAGTCGGTTAAGCATCCGACTTCAGCTCAGGTCACGATCTCTCTGTCCGTGAGTTGAAGGCCCATGTTGGGCTCTGTGTTGACAGCTCAGAGCCTGGAACCTGCTTCAAATTCTGTGTCTCCCTCTCTCTGCCCCTCCTCTGCTAACACTCTGTCTCTGTCTCTCTCTCTCAAAAATAAAGATTAAAAAAATAAAAAAAAACAAAAAATTGAAGGATAGAGACCAAAACCCCAATAAACAAATGGAAAAAAGACATGAACAGACACACAAAGATTAAAATGGCCTTCAAACATGAAAAAGTGTTCAAGTTCACTCATTATAGAAAAAGACAAATTTAAACATTGATATATTTTCTCACAGACAGGTAAAAATTTTAAATATAACAACATTCTGTTGGTGCAGTTGTGGGGAAACCGGCATTCTCATACATTGTTGGAGGAAGTGCAAATGGGCAACAACTTCTCTGGAGGTGAATTTGGCACTTCTTAACAAAACTACACAGGAACTTACTCAGCAATCCTACTTCTAGGACTTTACCCTAAAGATAAATATCTAACATTATGAAGATACATATGCCTAAGCATATTCATTGATACATGCAAAATACTAGAAACAACTTCTGTGACTATTCACGGACGACTGTTGTACATCCATCCCATGTGGTGCTATGCAACTATAAAGAATGGTGAAGATTACTAGGAACTCATCACTTTTGGGGGTGATTTCCAATTACACTGTATTTTGTTATTTGGTTTTGTTTCTCTGATTTTAATGAAATCAAATTGATCAAATTTTTCACTATGGTTTGCTTCAGAAGTTCCTTACACTAAGCCAGAAAGTTGTTTTCTTGTATAATGACATTGTTCTATTTTAACTTTTAGGTATTTAATCCATTTGGAGGCTACCTTCTTGTGTCATGTTAGTAGGAATCCAGTTTTATTTTTCTCTATGTAGTAAACTAATTTTACCAACTAATTTTACCATTTTGTGGTGTGGAAAAATGGCTTAATATTTTTGGGAAGACATTCCTACCCCACCCCTTTTAATATTCTAATGAACTGTGAGCTGTTTTTTAAATTGATACATAATTGACATGTAACATTGTGTAAGTTTAGGGTATACAATGTGTTGATTTGGTACATTTATATAACAAAATATGATTACTACTGTGTAATATCTCCATCATATCACACAATCATGGTTTCTTTTTGTGGTGAGAATATTTAAGATTTAATCTCTTACAATTTTGAAGTATATAATACAGTATTAATATAATCAAAATGCTATGACTTAGATCTCCAGAATGTATCCATGTTCTAACTGCAAGTTTGTGCCCTTTGACCAACATCTTCCCAATTCCTCCAACCCGCAGCCCCTGGAAACCACTATTCTTGTCTGTTTCTACAAAGTTCAGTTTTTTGACATTTTGCATATAAGTGATATCATACAGTATTCATCCATGTTATCCTGAATGGCAAGATTTCCCTCTTTCTCATGGCTGAATTATATTCCTGTGTGTGTGTGTGTGTGTGTGTGTGTGTGTGTGCGCGCGTGTGTGTGTGCCCGCACATGTGCGCACACCCCCTCATCTTTATCCATTCGTCCATTTTTTATCCAACTTAGGTTGTATCTTGGCTATTGTGAATAATGCTGCAGTAAGTGTGGGAGTACAATTATCTTTTTTATATCTTGTTTTTCTCTCTCTCGATACATACCCAGAAGTGGGATTTTCTGTGTCATACAGTTGGTTGTTTTAATTTTTTTGAGGAACCTCCATACTGTTTTCCATAGTGACTGAAGCAATTTATATTGTCACCAGCAGTGCACGAGGGTTGTTTTCTCCACACCCTCACTAATACTTGTTACCTCTTTTCATTTTTTAAAGATTTTAAAATTTTTATTATTAAAATTTTTTGAGAGAGAGAGAAAGAGAGGGAGAGAGAATGTGCACGTGAGTGGAGGAGGGGCAGAAGGAGAGGGAGAGGGAGAATCTCACAGGGCTCAGTCTCACGACCATGAAATCATGACCTGAGCCAAAATCAAGAGTTGGGTGCTTAACCGACTAAGCCACGCAGATGCCCCAATTTGTTACCTCTTTTTGATGCAAGGTGAGGGGATGTTTCATTATGGTTTTTATTTACACTTTACTGATAAGTTGAGCATCTTTTCATGTACCTGTTTGTCATCTTGATATCCTATGTCTTATTTGAAAAAATGTCTGTTTAGATCCTCTGCCCCTTCTTAAATCAGATTGTTTTTAATACCATTGATTTGTATGGGTTTTTCTATATTTTGGCTATTAACCCCTTACCAGATATGTGGTTTGCAAATATCCCCCCCCCCCCATTCATAGGTTGCCTTTTAATTGTGTTGTGTCTTTTGCTTTTTAGTTTGATGTAGTCCATTTGTTGATTTTTGCTTTTGTTGTTTGTGCTTTTGGTATCATCTCCAAAAACACATTGCCAAGACCAACGTTAAGGAGATTTCTTCTGTTTATTTCTAGAAGTTTTATGGTTTGAGGTCTTATGTTTAAGTCTTTATCTGTTTTATCCATTTTGAGTTAGTTTTTGTGAGTGGTGTAAGATAGAGGTAAAATTTCATTCCGCATGTGGCCATCCAGTTTTCCCTACACCATTTTTAGAGACTGTCTTTTCCGTACTAAGTATTCTTGGCTCCCTTGTCAGTATTTGTTGACTGTAGGGACACCTGGGTGGCTCAGTTGGTTGAACGTCTGACTCTTGATTTTGGCTCAGGTCATGATCCCAGCGTCATGGGATCGAGCCCTGCGTCAGGCTCCGTGCTGAGTGTGGAGCCTGCTTAAGGATTCTCTCTCTCTCTCTCTCTGTCCTTGTGTCCTTCTCCACTGCTTGTGCTCTCTAAAATTAAAAAAGTAATAATTAAAAAAATATTAGTTGACTGTATATGCAGGGGTTTATTTCTGGGCTCTCGATTCTATCCCATTGGCCTATGTGCTTGTTTTTATGCCATGCCCGCGCCATACTGCCATGTAGTATAGGCTGAAATCAGGAAGTGTGATGCCTCCAGGTTTGTTCTTTTCAGCATTTCTTAGGCTGTTCAAGGTCTTCTGTGGCTCCATATAGATTTAGGATTGTTTTTTCTATTTCTATGGAAAACGCCATTGGGATTTTGATACAGATTGCACTGAATCTATAGTTGGCTTTGGGCAGTGGGGACTTTTTAACAATATTCTTCCCATCCATGAACACGGGTTCCATTTCTTTGTGTCATCTTCAATTTCTTGCATCAAAGTCTTATAGTTTTCACCCTACAAAACTTTCACATCCTTGATTAGATTTATTCCTAAGTATTTTATTTAGATGCTACCATGAATGGGATTATTTCTTTTTTAGATGTTTTGTTGTTAATGTGTGTAAACATAACTGTTTTCTGTATGTTTATTTTGTATCCTACAAATTCACTGAATTTGTCAGTTCTAGTAATTTTTTGGTGGTATCTTTAGGATTTTCTATATAATATTATATCATTTACAAGCAAAGACAGTTTCACTTTTTCTTATTTGGATGCCTTTTATTATCTTTTTCTTAACTGATTGCTCTGGCTAGGAGTAGTGACAGTAGGTATCTTTGTCTCGTTCCTGGTCTTAGAGGAAAAGTTTTCAACCTTTCACCATTGAATATGATGTTGGGTGTGGGTTTGTCATAGATGGCCTTTATTGTGTTGAGGTGTCTTCCTCCTGTACTCAATTTGTTGAGCATTTTTATCATGAAAGGTTGTTGTGCTTGTCAAATGCTTTTTCTGCATCTATTGACATGATCTTAAGATTTTTATCTCATTCTATTATGGTGTATCTCTTTCATTGATTTGATTTGTGTGTATTAAACCACCTTGCATTCCAGGCATAAATCTCACTCGATCCTGGTGAATGATCTTTTTAATGTGCTGTTGAATTTGGTTTGCTGATATTTTGCTGAGGATTTTTGCATCTATGTCAATCAGGTATGTCTGTCTGTAATTGTCTTGTAGGCTCCTTATATGGCTTTGGTATCAGGTAATGTTGGCCATGTAAAATTAGTTTGGGGTTATTTCCTTCTCTTCAGTTTTTTTGAGTAGTTTGAGAAGGATTGTCGTTGATCCTTCTTTAAATATTGGGTAGAATTCACCAGTGAAACCATCTAGTCCTGACTTTCCTGTGTTGAGAGGTTTTGATTACTGATTCAATCTCCTTACTTAATACTTGTCTGCTCAGACTTTCAATTCTTCATGATTCAGTCCTGGTAGGTTGTATGTTTCTAGGAATTTATCCATTTCCTATAGGTTATCCATTTTGTTGGCATATAATTATTTATAGTAGTCTCTCGTAGAGTATTCCTGTAGTATCAGTTGTAATGTCTCCTCTTTCATTTCTGATTTTGAGTCCTCTGTTTCTGAATCACTCTGGCTAAAGGTTTTTCAGTCTTGTCTTTATTTTTAATTTTTTTAAATATGAAATTTATTGTCAAATTGGTTTCCATACAACACCCAGTGCTTATCCTAACAGGTGCCCTCCTCAATGCCCATCACCCCCTTTCCCCTCCCTCCCACTCCCCATCAACCCTCAGTTTATTCTCAGTTTTTAAGAGTCTCTAATGGTTTGCCTTCCTCCCTCTCTAAATTTTTTTCCCTTCCCCTCCCCCATGGTCTTCTGTTAAGTTTCTCAGGATCCACATAAGAGTGAAAACATGTGGTATCTTTTTTTCTCTGTATGACTTATTTCACTTAGCATAACACTCTCCAGTTCCATCCATGTTGCTACAAAAGGCCAAATTTCATTCTTTCTCATTGCCATGTAGTATTCCATTGTTTATGTAAACCACAATTTCTTTATCCATTCATTAGTTGATGGACATTTAGGCTCTTTCCATAATTTGGCTATTGTTGAAAGTGCTGCTATAAACATTGGGGTACAAGTGCCCCTATGCATCAGCACTCCTGTGGGTAAATTTCCCTTGGGTAAATTCCTAGCAGTGCTATTGCTGGGTCATAGGGTAGATCTATTTTTAATTTTTTGAGGAAACTCCACACTGTTTTCCAGAGCAGCTGCACCAGTTTGCATTCCCACCAAGAGTGCAAGAGCGTTCCCATCTCTCCACATCCTTGCCAGCATCTATAGTCTCCTGATTTGTTCATCTTAGCCACTCTGACTGGCGTGAGGTGATATCTCAATGTGGTTTTGATTTGTATTTCCCTGATGAGGAGTGACGTTGAGCATCTTTTCATGTGCCTGTTGGCCATCTGGATGTCTTCTTTAGACAAGTGTCTATTCATGTTTTCTGCCCATTTCTTCACTGGATTATTTGTTTTTCAGGTGTGGAGTTTGGTGAGCTCTTTATAGATTTTGGATACCAGCCTTTTGTCTGATATGTCATTTGCAAATATCTTTTCCCATTCTGTCAGTTGCCTTTTAGTTTTGTTGATTGTTTCCTTTGCAGTGCAGAAGCTTTTTATCTTCATGAGGTCCCAATAGTTCATTTTTGCTTTTAATTCCCTTGCCTTTGGAGATGTATCAAGTAAGAAATTGCTGCGGCTGAGGTCAGAGAGGTTTTTCCCTGCTTTCTCCTCTAGGGTTTTGATGGTTTCCTGTCTCACATTCAGGTCCTTCATCCATTTTGAGTTTATTTTTGTGAATGGTGTAAGAAAGTGGTCTAGTTTCATTCTTCTGCATGTTGCTGTCCAGTTCTCCCAGCACCATTTGTTAAAGAGACTGTCTTTTTTCCATTGGATGTTCTTTCCTGCTTTGTCAAAGATTAGTTGGCCATACGTTTGTGGGTCTAGTTCTGGGGTTTCTATTCTATTCCATTGGTCTATGTGTCTGTTTTTGTGCCAATACCATGCTATCTTGATGATTACAGCTTTGTAGTAGAGGCTAAAGTCTGGGATTGTGATGCCTCCCGCTTTGGTCTTCTTTTTCAAAATTACTTTGGCTATCCAGGGTCTTTTGTGGTTCCATACAAATTTTAGGATTGCTTATTCTAGCTTCGAGAAGAATGTTGGTGCAATTTTGATTGGGATTGCATTGAATGTGTAGATTGCTTTGGGTAGTATTGACATTTTAACAATATTTATTCTTCCAATCCATGAGCATGGAATGTTTTTCCATTTCTTTGTATTTTCTTCAATTTCCTTCATAAGCTTTCTATAGTTTTCAGCATACAGATCTTCTACATCTTTGGTTAGATTTATTCCTAGGTATTTTATGATTCTTGGTGCAATTGTGAATGGGATTGGTTTATTTGTCTTTCTGTTGCTTCATTATTAGTGTATAAGAATGCAACTGATTTCTGTACATTAATTTTGAATCCTGCAACTTTGCTGAATTCATGTATCAGTTCTAGCAGACTTTTGGTGGAGTCTATCGGGTTTTCCATGTATAATGTCATGTCATCTGCAAAAAGTGAAAGCTTGACTTCATCTTTGCCAATTTTGATGCCTTTGATTTCCTTTTGTTGTCTGATTGCTGATGCTGGAACTTCCAACACTATGTTAAACAACAGCAGTCAAAGTGGACATCCCTGTCATGTTCCTGATCTCAGAGGGAAAGTTCTCAGTTTTTCCCCATTGAGGATGATATTAACTGTGGGCTTTTTATAAATGGCTTTTATGATGTTTAAGTATATTCCTCCTTTCCCGACTTTCTCAAGGGTTTTTATTAAGAAAGGATGCTGAATTTTGTCAAATGCTTTTTCTGCATCAATAGACAGGATCATATGGTTCTTATATTTTCTTTTATTAATGTGATGTATCACACTGATTGATTTGCGAATGTTGAACCAGCCCTGCATCCCAGGAATGAATCCCACTTGATCATGGTGAATAATTCTTTTTATATGCTGTTGAATTCGATTTGCTAGTATCTTGTTGAGAATTTTTGCATCCATTTTCATCAGGGATGTTGGCCTCTAGTTCTTTTTTGCTGGGTCTCTGTCTGGTTTGGGAATCAAAGTAATGCTGGCTACATAGAATGAGTCTGGAAATTTTTCTTCCCTTTCTATTTTTTGGAACAGCTTGAGAAGGATAGGTATTATCTCTGCTTTCAATGTCTGGTAGAATTCCCTGGGAAGCCATCTGGTCCTGGACTCTTATTTGTTGGAAGATTTTTGAAAACTGATTCAATTTCTTCACTGGTTATGGGTCTGTTCAAGTTTTCTATTTCTTTCTGTTTCAGTTTTGAAAGTGTGTGGGTGCTTAGGAATTTTTCCATTTCTTCCAGGTTGTCCAGTTTGTTGGCATATGATTTTTCATAGTATTCCCTGATAATTGCTTATATTTCTGAGGGATTGGTTGTAATAATTCCATTTTCATTCATGATTTTATCTACTTGGGTCATCTCCCTTTTCTTTTTGAGAAGCCTGGCTAGAGGTTTATCAATTTTGTTTATTTTTTCAAAAAACCAACTCTTGGTTTCATTGATATGCTCTAGTTTTTTTAGATTCTATATTGTTTTTTTTCTGCTCTGCTGTTTATTTCTCTTCTTCTGCTGGGTTTGGGGTGTCTTTGTTGTTCTGCTTCTATTTCCTTTAGGTGTGCTGTTAGATTTTGTATTTGGCATTTTTCTTGTTTCTTGAGATAGGCCTGGATTGCAATGTATTTTCCTCTCAGGACTGCCTTCACTGCATTCCAAAGTGTTTGGATTGTTGTGTTTTCATTTTCATTTGTTTCCATATATTTTTTAATTTCTTCTCTAATTGCCTGGTTGGCCCATTCATTCTTTAGTGTTCTTTAACCTCCATGCTTTTGGAGGTTTTCCAGACTTTTTCCTGTGGTTGATTTCAAGTTTCAGAGCATTGTGGTCTGAAAGTGTGCATGGTATGATCTCAATTCTTTTATACTTATGAAGGGCTGTTTTGTGACCTAGTATGTAATCTATCTTGGAGAATGTTCCATGTCCGCTTGAGAAGAAAGTATATTCTGTTGCTTTGGGATGCAGAGTTCTAAATATATCTGTCAAGTCCATCTGATCCAATGTGTCATTCAGGGCCCTTGTTTCTTTATTAATCCTGTGTCTAGATGATCTATCCATTGTTGTAAGTGGAGTATTAAAGTCCCATGCAATTAGCACATTCTTATCAATAAGGTTGCTTATGTTTGTGATTGTTTTATATATTTGGGGGCTTCCATATTCGGTGCGTAGACATTTATAATTGTTAGCTCTTCCTGATGGATAGCCCCTGTAATTGTTATATAATGCCCTTCTTCATCTCTTGTTACAGCCTTCAATTTAAAGTCTATTTTGTCCGATATAAGTATGGCTACACCAGCTTTCTTTTGACTTCCAGTAGCGTGATAGATAGTTCTCCATCCCCTCACTTTCAATCTGAAGGTGTCCTCAGGTCTAAAATGAGTCTCTTGTAGACAGCAAATAGATGGGTCTTGTTATTTTATCCATTCTGATACCCTATGTCTGTTGGTTGGAGCATTTAGTCCATTTACATTCAGTGTTAGTTTTGAAAGATATGGTTTAGAGTCATTGTGATATCTGTAGGTTTCATGCTTATAGTGGTGTCTCTGGTACTTTGTCTCACAGGATCCCCCTCAGGATCTCTTGTAGGGCTGGTTTAGTGGTGATGAATTCTTTCAGTTTTTGTTTGTTTGGGAAGACTTTTATCTCTCCTTCTATTCTAAATGACAAACTTGCTGGATAAAGGATTCTTGGCTGCATATTTTTTTTCTGTTCATCACATTGAAGATTTCCTGCCATTCCTTCCTGGCCTACCAAGTTTCAGTAGATAGGTCTGCGACTACTCTTATGTATGTCTACCTTTGTAAGTTAGGGCCTGTTTATCCCTAGCTGCTTTCAGAATTTTCTCTTTATCCTTGTATTTTGCCAGTTTCCCTATGATATGTCGTGCAGAAGATCAAGTTATGTCTGAAGGGAGTTCTCTGTGCCTCTTGGATTTCAATGCCTTTTTCCTTCCCCAGATCAGGAGGTTCTCAGCTATGATTTGTTCAAGTACACCTTCAGCCCTTTTCTCTCTCTTCTTCTTCTTCTTCTTCTGGAATTCCTATGATACGGATATTGTTCCGTTTGATTGCATCACTTAGTTCTCTAATTCTCCCCTCATACTCCTAGATTTTTTTATCTCTCTTTTTCTCAGCTTCCTCGTTTTCCATAATTTTATCTTCTAATTCACCTATTCTCTCCTCTGCCTCTTCAATCTGTGCAATGGTTGCCTCCATTTTATTTTGCACCTCATTATAGCATTTTTTAGTTCCTCATGACAGTCTTGTCTTTAAAAAAACAAAAACAAAAACACAGCTCTTTTTTTCATTGGTCTTTAATTTTTTTTTTTTTGGTCTCTATTTCATTTATTTCTGCTCTGATCTTTTTATTTTCTTCCTTTTACTAAATTTGGGCATAGTTCTTTTTCTAGTGCCTTGAGGTATAAAGTGAGGTTGTTTATCAGAGTTCTTTCTTGTGTCTTGATGTAGGCTATAAACTTCCTTCTTAGAGCTACTTTTGCAGTGGTGCCTGGGTGGCTGTCGGTTAAGCATCTGGCTCTTGATTTCAGCTCAGTCATGATCTTGTGATTTGTGAGTTTGAGCCCGGCATCAGGCCCTCTGCTGTCAGCATGGAGCCTGCTTGGGATTCTCAGTCTCCCTCTCTGCCCCTCCTTGGCTCGTGTGTGTGCACATGTTCTCTCTCTCAAAAATATATTTTAAAAAATTTAAAAAAAAACAAGAACTACTTTTGTAGTATCCCATAGCTTTTGATTTGTTGTTTCCATTTCATTTGTTTCAGGATACTTCTTGATTTTTCTTTTTCTTCTTTGAGCTATTTATTCAGGAGCATGTTTTTTAGTCTTCATATTTTTACTATTTTTCCAGATTTCCTCCTGTTATTAATTTCTGGTTTCATACCACTAGAGTCAGAAAAGATAGTTGGTATTTTTTCAATCTTTTTAAATTTGCTAAGACTTTTTAAAAAAATGTTTATTATTTTGAGAACGAGAGAGAGTGTGTGTGAGCAGGGGAGGAGCAAAGAGAGAGGAAGAGAGAATCCCAAGCAGGCTCTGCACTCAGCACAGAGCCCAATGCAGAACTTGATCCCACAAAACTGGATCATGACCTGAGTCATAATCAAGAGTTGGACACTCAACTGACTGAGCCACCCACGTGCCCCAAGACTTTTTTTTATGACCTACCATGTGATGTATCCTGCAGAATTTCTGTGTGCACTTGAGAAGAATATGTATTCTGCTGCTGTTGGTTGGCATGTTTGTATATGTTTGTTTGGTCCACATGGTCTAAAGTACAGTTCAAGTCCAATGCTTTCTCCTGCTTTTTTATCTGCATGATCTATTGTTGAAAGTAGGCTATTGAAGTCCCCTTCTATGGTGTTCTCTATTTTTCCCTTCCAATCTGTTAGAATTCGCTTAATAAAATTCAGGTGCTCTGATGTTGGGTGCATATGTATGTGTGTGTGTGTGTGTGTGTGTATACATACATGATTTTTGTATCTTCTTGATGAATTGACCCCCTTACTCTGTAGTGTCCATCTTTGTCTCCTTTTACCAGTTTTGCTCTCCCTTTGCATGGAGTTATCCTCTCCTGCCATTCTTTCACTTTGAATCTATGTGTGTCCTTAAAGCTGAGGTGAATCTCTTGTAGCATATAGTTGGGTCATTCTTTTGTTTGCCTATTTTGTTTTGTTTTGTTTGGGGGGTTAATTTTGTTGTTGTTTTTATCCAGCCAACCTTTAAAAAAAATTTTTTTTAACATGTATTTATTTTTGAAAGACAGAGACAGAGCACTAGTTGGGGAGGGGCAGAGAGAGAGAGAGTGAGAGAGAGGGAGGGAGACCCAGAATCTGAAGCAGGCTTCAGGCTCTGAGTTGTCAACACAGAGCCCGATGCGGGGCTCGAACCCACAAACCTTCAGGTCATGACCTGACCCGAAGTCGGATGTTTAACCAACTGAGCCAGCCAACCAGCCTGCCTTTTGATTGAAGAATTTGGTCTGTTAACATTTACAATAATTGACAGAAAAGGACTTACTTATGCCATATTATTGTTTTCTGGCTGTTTATAGTTCAATTCTTTTCTTTTTGTTGCCTTCCTTTGCAATTAAATGATTTTCTGTAGCAGTATATTTTGATTCCCTTCTTATGTGTATCTGTTGTAGATTTTTGTTTTGGAGTTCCCATGAGGTTTACATAAAAAATCTTATAGATATCAGTGTATTTTATGCTGATAAGTTTAATTTGATCCCATATAAAAAATCTACCCTGTTCTTCTCCCTCCTTTTACATTTTTGAGGACACCATTTACATTGTTTATTGTGTGTCCATTAACAAATTGTCAAAGTTATACCTCTTAATCTTTATCTAGGTGAATCCTTATCTAGCACATCACCATATTAACAGTATTAAGGTATTCTAAATCTGACTCTATGCTTATCTTTACCAGTGCATATTTCCATATGTTTTCAAGCTACTAATTAGCATCCTTTTGTTTCAGCTTGAAGAATTCCTTTTAGCAATTCTTATAATGAGTTTAGTGCTGAGAAACCCCTTCAGCTTTCGTTTATTAGAGAAAGATTTTCTTTCACCTTCATTTCTGAAGGACAACTTTGCTGGGTGAAGTATTCCTGGTTGGCAGTTTCTTTCTTTCAGCACTTTGAATATATCATCCCACTCTTTTTGCCTGTACGGTATCTAGTGAGAAATCCACTGATAGCCTTATGGGGGTTCCCCTCATATGATTTTTTTCTCTCTTCCAGCTTTTAAAATTCTGTCTTTCATTTTAGACCATTTCATTATTCTTGGAGAACATTTTGGGTTGAAATTTTGTGGTGACATTACTTCATGAAATTGGACATCCAATTCCCTCCCTGTGTCTGGGAAATTCTCATTGTTTAAGTTTTTCATTCCTTTCTCCCTCTCTTCTTCTGGGACGCCAGTAGTGCATACTTTCTTTCCATTATGTCCCGTACTCCTGTAGGCTTTCTTTTTCCTTTTTTCTATTTGCTCTTCTAATTATTTAATTTCAACTGATCTGCTTTCTAGCTCACTGCTCTTCTATTCAACTATGCTGTTGAAACTATTGAATTTTTCAGTTCATTGTGTTCTTTAGCTCCAAAATGTGTTTGGTTCTTTATGTTTTCTCTTGGTTGAGCTTCTCATTTTGTTCTTGTATTGTTTTCCTCATAGTTAAGTCGTTTATGTCCTCTTTTGTAGCTCTGAGCAACTGTACTACAGTTATTTTGAATTCTTTGTCAGGCATTACCTGCATCTCCATTTTTTGGGTCCAGTTACCGGAGGTTTACTGTATCCCTTTGGTAGCGACCTGTTTCCCTCACCTTTCCAGCCTTTATGGACTGATTTTGGTTAGGAAAGCCTTTCACCTGCAGATAGGGGCACACTGGATCATGCTGTGACCCAGGTCTAGTGGTGCAGGGCAATAAATACAGGAGTACATGGCAGTAGTGGGTCCAATCGGGGCATGATGTCTCTTTGGCTCATGTCACTGGCATGCACACTGTTGACAACTGTGTATTCCTTGATGAGCACTATTGAGCTTCTCAGACATGCCTGTAGGGCCAGTGAGTAGCTAGGGACCAGGACAGGCAGCATTGGTGGCTGGAACCAAAGGTGTGCACACACTTGATGTGAGGGGCCAGCTATAGGCACCTATGAAATGGCAGAGGTGACTTGTGGACAAAGTTGTAGCAATGGGTGTCAGAGCAGACAGAAGGGCTGAGGCCAACTACAGTCTCCCTGGCATTGACAGAACTGAGTGCCTGCTGTCCTAGGACTTCACACTGTACCCGTGGGTATGCATGCTGCAGTGGAGGTCTGTGACAGGGTTCAGGTTGCACAAAAGGTGGGGGGCACGCAGGTTCTCAGCTGAAGGGAACAGCCATAGCTACAGGTGGGCATGGTGGTGCTGGCCAGTAACACAAGGCAGGGCTTGATCTTGACATGCAAGCAGCTGCTGGGGCCCCATTGCTGGTGTGCCTGCCAGTGGCTGCGCTGGCACTGGAGGAACTAGTGACAGACGGGTGTGGTGATGCTGGCCAGTGACAGGAGGCAGGGCTTAGTGGTAATAGCGTCAGTTTCCTGGTTATGATAGTAGTAGGGTGGTTATGTAAACGTTAACATTAGGGAAAGCTGGGGGAAGGATATATGGAAACGATTATTTTTGCAGCTTTTCTGGAAGTTAAAAATTAGTTCAAAGTAAAGCTTTAATAAAGCTTAAAAAGGGGGAGGGGGATTATACAGAGAAACCAGTTAGTACAACTGTGATTTTTGCTTTTTCTTCCCCAGCTGCTTTCCGCTGTTTTGGGACACGGTGAGCAGGCACAAGTGTAAGAAAGTGACTGAAGTCTAGGACACATTCTCTGAAGCTGGGCGAGCTACGTGTCAGTCTAGGTCATCTGGGAAGCAGACACGGACGGAATTGGGAGCTCAAGATTTCTTGCAGGAGGGAAGGGGCGTGCCCCGGCTGTGTGCGGCCATTGGCTGGGGGCTGGCTCAGAGGAGCTCGTCCTCAGCTCACACCCCGGGACAGCTGGGGATCGGGGCTCACCTCTTAGTCTCTGGGCTAAGCACATTCTGCTGTGTGATGGCACTCGTGCCCTCGGCCCCTGAGGAGTCCCTCTCCTTAGTGTTCCAGGAACACTTCACTTTGTGAACCCCCTTCACTTTGTGTGGAAGGTGGGAAGAAACACGGGTTTCCTCAGTTCTACAGCAGGTGCTGCTCTGACCCTGTACGGAGAGACCAGACAGGCAGAGGGGAGCAGGCTGGGCCATCCGGCTGGCAGAGGGCTCTGACTGAAAAATCATCTTCTTGGCTGGTGCCAGTCGGACACAGAATCGGCTTAAAAGCAAGATAAAGCCTAGAGGAAGGCACCCGTGGGAGCTAACTAGGAAATCGCAGTGAATTGATTTTAAGTAGCTGCAGCTGTGATTAAACTATTTTTAGCCACAGGACTCCACCGGCTTTCAAAACCTGCTAATAAGAGCCTCACTGTAGCCAGCAAGTAAAACCCGCACAAAAATTTAGCTTTTCATTTGACAGCAAGAATCTGCTTAGTTAGGAGCTGGCTTAAAAGGCAAACCCAAGGAAGGGAACACTTTCCACACTTCCGAGTTTAAGACAAGTTTTCACACCTGTCACTTCTGAAAACAATTCATTTACTGAATCTGTCTTTTGCCGCTCTCTCAGTATCATGTATGCATTTTGGGTAAAACAAATCATCTCACCCCCTTAATTCAAAAAGGCAGAACTTGCTATATATATCATCCGATCCCGTTTAGCAGTATTCCCGCCCGCCCCCGCCAACCCTGGCTCATCATCTATCCCGCGAGAAGTCGTCATTCCTAGAGCCTGGATGGGCTTACCGGGTCCACAGCAGCTGCAGTGACGGCCAGGCCCGCCGATGCTGGGGCCCGGACTTCCCACTGTTTCCTGAGGGGCCAAGGGCAGCCCAGAAGGGGAGGCCCCGGGAGCAGCTACGGGTGAGGCTGGTGAGACGCCACGGTGATCTCCTTGACCGAGTCTCAAGGTGAGTAAAGGAGATCTGCAGGTGGGAGAGGCCTGTGAGCGGAAGGGAAAGGAGAGGGACTCCGGGGGACAGAGGGGCCGACTGGTGGCAAACACGACAGAGTCTGGAGTACACAGGAAAAGCCAGTCCGTCTTTACTGTAGTGAGTGCAGGATACAAATAGTTTACAACAACCTCTAGCATTTTCTTAACCATTTGATAAAAAGTTCACTATAATATTTATTGTATAATGAAGAAAAAACAACACATTCAGGGAAAAATTGAGATTAACTTATTTTTCTTAAAAGGTTCATCTCAAGGATGGCAACAAAGTCCAGCTTGTGCCGCCAAACGGTTTTACGTGATCAAACCGTGTACAGCTTCTTGTGTGAACTGTTGACTACAAACATTTACCAAATACATAAATCTCTTTTTAAAAAAGCCATTTTAAATATAGCAAAGCAGTGTCTTCTTGCACAGCAAAGTGAAGAAAGTTTCTACAGAGAAATAAAAGTTTTACATTTGTAAAATCTTTTTCACATTCTACTCATCTAGCTTCTCATGATCCGACGCCAGGAGTTTTCTGGTTCCTTATTTACTATGTATTTCTTGTGCGCATGATGGTTAATCGAGAAAATATGTTAATGCTTTGTTAGCTGTCCTTATAGGTAAAGGAAATGGTAAAACATATACTGTTCTTTTAGAACAAACCCCTGATTTAGTCTCGAACACAATGGACAGAATTAGGGCTCAAAAGATGGAGTTTTGATCGGGACCATCTGCAGACATACGATGGTGGCTCTGCTCTCAGTGTCGTGCCGGGCGGCGCACGGAGGGAAACTGTACTTCAACCAGTGCGGTGTACTCTAAGCTTTTTTTGTTTTTGTCTTTTAGTAATAAAATACTTCATCTGAAGGATAAAATTTTCTTGTGATGGTGTCATACAAAACACATGAGTCTAAAACGGTAAGAAAAGTCGGTTCTAAAGAAACACCCTTCGTGTCTTCCCCGCTCTGAGTTGGTTTCCACCAGGAGATGGGCATGTGTATGTGTTTGTACATGGTGTCTGGGTGAGGGGTGTCTGTCAAGTCCGTATGCTCCACGTCTCACTGGGCATACAGGAAGAGGGTTAACAGTCAAATATTCACTTCCTGAAAACGGAATACATTGTTACTTGGTCAGTGTAATTGAAATACAAACTCCGAGCCTTGTGTACTATTATTTTAGAAAACAGTAGTTGTACTGATTATAAACCTGCATAGAAAGAAAGACTATTGAGATACAGTCAGAAAAGCCATCTCATAAGGCACACAAGAAAATAGACAGTAAATGTGAATGTGTTAACTCCTATTCCAATGTACAGCAGAAGTTCATGAACATGCATAAATAATAACGAAAGAATCACTTAACACTTTCAAAGCTATAAATGGTTTACAAAGTGGTAAGGATCATCTTGGAAATTCAGTGTTGGGAGACTGTCTTGTTTCAATTAAGTGTGACCTTATGAAGAAATGTGCCTGTATGTAGTTCAGTAAAAGAAGTACATTTTAACGAAAAACTAATCCTTTCTGAGGACAAGCCAAATGTCTATACTGATGAGGAGACGGCACATCACCCTCCCTTTTTTGGCCTCTATCAAAAATTAAAACAGAATTCCATTTTTTTTTAGTTGTGAACGCCACAGGTTTATCCTGTACCTAATACCTATGTGTCAGTCAGGAAACCTGGCTGATGATTTGTCACAAATAGCATTATGAGGAAATTGTCAAAAGGAAGGCAATTTAGGGGGAAAAGCAAAACATAAGTAAAAACTGTAGGTAGCTGCTCAATATTAAGTGTAAAATACAAAATAGCAGCAACTCTTAAACCCTTATTTTGAGTTTCTCAGGAAAGGGAGTATTTAAAAAATCTATGATGAAAGATATACAGGACTTTGAATTTTGTTTGTGGCACAAGCCCAGGAAACGCACGAACCTGCTATCACGCCTTCGCTGTCTTCCTGCAGGAGGAGTAAGGCCTTGTTCAGAAGCTAAGCTGAGTGCAGCACGGGCTCCATTAGGACGGCAGGCCGTGCCGAGGATCTGCCCACGAGAGAATTTCTCCCCACACCAAAGTGTCATTTCACTGCACAGAGAGTTCAGGATGGTAGGATTTTGTAACCAGCTGCATCATTCGATTTTAAAGGGTCAAGGAAGAAAAGATCCCTTCCCCCCCCAGAATTATTTCTCCCTAATCATTTACCACTTATAAAACCTTTGTGCTCATCTACTATTTTGCCATGATCTCTAATATTAGTTAAATTAGGTCAGCTTTTTCTACTATATTTTTTTCCTCACAAAAGGCAAGTTTTAAATAATGCCTTATAAAATCTGTTACAACACATTTTATATTTATGCAAGATGAACTTAACACCAGTTTTTTTTTTTGCCACTTTGCTATTTATGTACACATATAAAATATATAATGATGCTCAACCCATACAGCACAAAGATTACAATGTAACATCACACATTCACCACCAGTGAGGGGAGAAACCCCTTTATACAATCCTCCGAAAAAGACTGGGCTAATAATTAAAATCCAAAGTACAGTATATTTAACAAAATAGTAAATATTAAACAGTGAATACTCTACTTGATAAGGATCTCGCCTTTTCCCCCCAAATTGGCGGCAATCCACAAAAATATACTTTTTAATCTGGTGACCATACAATACATAGGTACTTACATCAAAGGTGATAATATATTTAAGATGCTATATACACAAAGAGTTTGGCTCAACTTTTAATTTACATATAGAATAATAAGTGTTCATGGCTTTTTTTTTCCAAGGTTCTGCTTGCAAGATATTTTTGTTTTGTTTTTTTTCCCCTCTTAAAATAAAACTAAAAAGTTAAAACAAGATAAAGCTATTCTCTTAAAAAAAAAGTTACAACATACAGCTTTGGCTTATATAAATAATTCATAGCAGAATGTGTTCAAAAGTAGTGAATATAATTTTATATATAGTCATCAATTCATAAGGGTGTTTTCTTTTCTTTCATATAAAATATACATGAGCTAAAATCAGTTTCTTTAAGATATGAATGTAAAAAGAAACTTCTGACATAGTCCAATTATAACTTAATATATTAATTTATTTTGTTAATGCTCTATATTTCTAGGCTAGTATTTTCTGAATATCTCATGCGTGTTTTCTACTCTCTCTCTTTTTTATTAGCTAAAGATCACTTCTCTGACCCAATACATTTTTGCACGTGCAAAACAGTTATGTGTGGGGCTTTTTTGTTTTGTTTTTTAAAATATCAACAGCCCTTCCCATGCACCCCTCTGCAACAGAGACCCATGCCAGGCTGGGTAATTAATATAAATGACATTTTATGTACAGTATTGCTTTCTTGGTTCCTGCTTTTCTACTGCTCTGTTCTACAAAGCATTTTTCTTAAGTAACTACAGTCACTGCACAGTTAAATAAAACAAGTAGGGGCCCTCTAGGTTTCTGCAAGCTAGTGTGGGAGAATCATATATGGGTACACGTTTCTCTGCAAAAACTGGTTATCTTATGAAACAAGTAGTCCAAGGAAGTGCCAGACTAGACTCCGCCTACAGGGTGCTTTGTTTGCCATGGGACGCACATCTGCAGATCTACGAGGCAGGTAAGTGCCTGATTCCGTATGTGACACACACCCACACATACACACACTCACGCCCACATACATATATATATATAAAGGGATATATATGTATGTATGTACATATAAATATATTTAACTCATGTCCTTATTTACCAATTTAGATATGTAGGGCAGTTCACTGCAGTAACGCCACGTACAAACACCAGCCCGGAAGCCTTAGGTCACCCACGCGTCCATCCTCATTCGCTTTACAGAAGGGCTTTCTCTGTCTTCACTGTTCGGGGGTCGGCCAAGCACAATTGGAGAGTGGAAGTCGCCCCGCGGATCCTCCCGGTCACTACCGTCGTAGGAGCTGCTCGAGCTGCTCAGACTGTCCACGGGGGAGCGCCCCATTTCCTGCCGGGGCTGGGGGGGCTGGGGGGGCTGCGGCTGTGGCTGCGGCTGCTGCTGCTGCTGCTGGAAGCCTGAGGGGGTCATTCGATCCCGGGGAGGTGAAATTGGTTCTGACTTAATGTTGATGTTTTGGTTGGTATTAATGGATAAATTCGAACCCTGAGATAACTGCCCTCCAGCACTGAAGGAAGAAAAAAAAAAGACGTTAAGTGGTTTGTGAGCGCAGCCATGTAACCGGAGTGTATTACAGACACCGCCTGACCGAAATGCTGTCAGAATTCCCCAACACTGGTTTTAGTTACCTCTCCTTGGAAGAAAAAGAACAGGACAGATGGGAGCTTTAGAGGCTAGTTCGACCCGCACCCGTGGTACTCTAGCAGGTGAAGTATCCAAAGCAGTGTCAGTGTCTGATGCTGTGCAGCAGAGACGAGAGAGGAACGACACGGCAGCCTGGGTTCCGCTTCCTCTCTTCCTTGGTTTCTTCAGTAACATCACCCTACTTTCCAGGTGAGGAAAGGGTCTCGGAAAGGCTAACTTGCTCAGAGTAGTACAGCACAGTGTGTGCGTCCAGCCTGTTCCCCCATCCTGAGTGCCAAGCCACTTCCACTTGCTTCTGTGGGGCTATTTTTAGTGTGTTCCTCAGGATGAACAGACGCCTCAAAGGCCAACGCGCAAAGAAAATAAATGAAGGAAAATAACCTTTGCTTTCTCTGTGGATAGCAGGGGAGGAATGGCAGGGGTTTGGTATCTTGTGTGTGAATCAGGCTATGGGGATTCACGTGGGTTGATCCCAGCTGGCTCGCTGCACACACTGTACCTCACCAAGCAGAGTTCAACAAAGAGAACACCCGTTATGGGCAGGGTGAGGGGATCTGAGTGAGAGAATGTATGGTGGTGCCCAGGGGGAGTCAGGCATCGCTAGCAGGAAGGAGAAGGAACAGAGCCTTTGCAGAACTGGGACGGCAATAGGGCTGTGTAGCTGGAGAGCATCTCAGCAGAGGAGACAGAGAAGCACACCCAGCTGGCCTCCATGAGGGTTGGCCACTTATTTTTCTATCCCTTATCTAATCACCAAAGCAGAGAAACCCCCCAAAAAAGTGGTAGGTGGGCCTGAATACCTCAAAGCTGCCTTTTTCCAACACTGGAATCAGATATAGAGGTTGGGAAGGAGAGCTGGGACCGGTGGCTTAATCACTGGTGGGTAGGTCGGAGGTGCATACGGGTGACATCGGTGCCACAGTGCCCCTTGGTTACTATGTGTCTCTCTACCTCCATACAAGAGAAGGCTTGCTCCCCCAATTTCTTCAAGGAATGCCTAGTTTGCTCGGTATCCAAGCTATTATCTAGAATCATCATAAAGAAAATCTTTTCTCCAAACACTTGTACCACCTAAAAAAGAATCACTGTAGGACAGTCACATGAAAGTCAACAGCATGAAGACTGTAACAGCTAGAAAAAGAAAGTGCACGGGTTGGGAATAGAGATCTGGGGAAAATTTCTAGCTACTCACACCAGAGAGCTGAGGGCTGCTTGTCCTAAATGGTGTTGCTGCCAGGCCGACACCTGTCCCAGAGACAGCATTCCCGGCGAGTTGAAGCCCTGCAGGGCCGACAGGTCCGCACTAGTCAGCGAGTAATCTAAAACAAGGAAAGAAATCTTGCTCGTGTGTGTAATAAGAGGCCCGTGCAAAATAGGCTTTTCAAATAGTAGCTCCAGAAGCTCCTAGCTTGAGAGAAGCCAGGCACTTCATAACCTAAAACACCACACAGGTCTAACCCCACAACGGTTCTTCTTCTGGGAGGCCAACAGGTCCTGGCTATATTTGCTTATCTGGGATTATTTCAGTAAGTTTCAACTTTGTACTAAATGTTTATAAGTTTAATGTCTCACAAGAAGTTGAGATACTTTTTCCAGTAAATAGAAATAATGAAAAGGCCATTGCTAAAGGATGTTCCTACATAACCATTATTTTAAATGTGCCCAGCACTACCCTCCGGAAGAAGAGGGACAGGTCAGGCTGAGTCTGGAACAGCAGGTCTTAGGTTCTTGAAGTACAAGGGCAACAGGAAAGACACGGCACCCCTTCCCATGCAGCACCAAGCTCAGTGGCATAAATCATACATTATTACACAACTGATTAACTACATTTGCTCAAAGTACAGGGGCTGTCAAAGGTTTCTGACTGCCTGCAAAACAATTTCAAGTTCATGAAAATACTTAAGTATTACAAGAGTACAATATATAATATAGCTTATTTTATATGAATGCTTCAGACACAAGTCACTTTGGCCAGGACTTAGGACATTAGGTATCATTCACACATAGAGTTATTTCAGTTCTTCATTAACACTTGTCTTTTCCATTTAGTTTTAAAGAGAGGTGGCAAAAACCCTTCTAGTTTCAACTGCTTTTCCATGTCTCAAGAGAGGTATTTAAATAAGTTGGTCTTCCTAGCAAATTAACATCAATAAAAAAGGACCGGAGCGGAAACAGTGCAGGCGGTGCTCGGGTTCCGCCTGCCTCTATGCTTGCTCCTCATGCCACGGTCTCCTGACCGCCTGGTGCGTTCCCAGAGGCTGGTGCGGGGACACCTGAGCACCGCTGCCTTCCACAGCGCCCCCCTGCGCCTCACAACTCTCTCCACCTCCAGTATTCCCAACTCCCTCCTTGCTAACTTGCTACATCCATCTGGATGTCCCTCCAAACCACTCAAATTTGACACCCAAGCTGGATTCCTCTTTTCCTCCAAACCTCCTCCTTATCTTGATAAACGGCACCGACTTTCACCTCGTTGCTGGTGCCAGAAGCCCGTGGGTGTTGATACTTCCCTCCTACTTCCACCACCAACCACCAAGGCTGCTCAATTCTACGTACTGTCTCTCCATCCTGCCTGAGTCACCAGCTCTACCAGCACCACTCCGGTCCGAGCCATCAGTATCCGCCACTGGGGCCATTGATCCAGCCCCCCACGTGGGTTCCTTGCATGCAGTTTTGCCCCTCTGAACACTGTAGTCAATGTGATCTTAAAACAACAAATATGGTCATGCTACCTCTCTGCTTAAAACTTTATGGTTTCCCAGCACTCTCAATATCCAAAATCTTCAACATGGCCTCTAAATTTCTTACCTCTACAGTTTCAACTCTAACCGCCCTCCACCATCTCTGTCCTCCCCGTCATGCTCCTATCTCCTCGTCTTTGTACACAGTGCTCCCTCTCCCTGGAACACTCTCCAGACTCTGCCTGGCTGAGTCACCTGTGCTCCTTTAGGTCAAAGCTTCAATGCAGCTCTTAATATGACTACAATAAATTATTCCGAGAGCTGTCTATCCTGTGTCTTTCTTCCCCAACACTCCCTAAGTTCCACTACTAGCCACACTCCTGTTGTGCCTGGCCCAGTACCTGCCTCATAGTAGGTGTTTGATAAGTATGTGCTGAATGGATGCACGAGCAAGTCTAGGAAGCTGGGAGTGACTTTACTGATGGGCATGAGGAAGTGTCTGCATAACAACTGTTGTATTTTTTGAAATGTTGCTCATTTTTTTATCCCTTTATTGACCATCTGGCACGAGTCTGACTCTGTGTACCGAAAGCCAGATGATATACTAAAGAAAGATGAAAACGGTTATATTTTTAAAAAGGGCAACTAAATACATTAAAGATAATATGGTAAAATTAAGCCAAATATATGCTCTGAAAAAGAGTGCAAAGTCTAAGTTAAAAGAAGGAATCAGACTGAAGCCAAGTGATTGATGGTTTTGAGAGAACAGGACTCCATTTTTATGTTTTGGTGAATCCTTCTGGACTTTTAGAAAAACACGTTCTTGCAAATCCAACTGCATTTCTAAAAACAAGCATAGTGGAGTTTCTAAGTATACTGAAAAACCCGTCATGAAGTGTTCAGTAAACTACTCTCACTTGAATACCAGTTCAAGCCCCATCTTCTCAGCTAGTATCCCTCTGGAACATTCTAGCTCTTAGATTTCCCTCTTTCCTCCTCACATGCTCAAGTCTCAGAGCGCAAACTGCCAACCTCGGCCACTGAGGACTTTACTTCCATAGCTGCCATCTCAGGTATGTCCTGCTCCTTAGCTGGCAGAAACTCGGGAGAAAAGCTATGTCCCTAGCATACTGTCACTCATACAGCTAGCTGGTCATCAGTGGAATGAAACAATTTCTATGAATGCGTAATCTTTTATTTTACCCTAGATTTTGCACTTAGTAGATTCGGACAAGTTTCTTTTTCATATCGATTAGAAAAGGTCAACATTTTTCTAAAAGGCTTTTTCAACAAAATCTTTTACAATTTTGTTTTAAGTGCACTACATGCAATTAAAGTGACAATCAAATGTATCAGTGGCCTCAGGGAGCTCCAGACAGCAGTTTGAAAACACCGTGCTAAAGCATTTACCCTGAAGTCTAAAATTAGCTGGTTTTTATTACAGTCTACTTATAAGAATCATGAGAAGAATATACGCCCTATACTGCAGTCTCTTCATAACTGACAAGGTAAAATTTAACCGTTTCCTTCTCTGAAGCATCGGGTGCTTGCCTCTCAGCCGGTGAAAGTGCAGCCACACACCTCCTGCCTCTCCCCGGAAGGGCAGATGTATGTGGACGACTGTCCACACAGTCTGCGCGGCTCCACGCACCCCTGCACTCAGGGCAGCAGTTGTAGCTTTTCTTAACAACGCCCCGAAATAGTGGATTTTAAAATGAAACGTCGGGGCGCCTGGGTGGCTCAGTCGGTTAAGCGGCCGACTTCGGCTCAGGTCATGATCTCGCGGTCCGTGAGTTCAAGCCCCAAGTCGGGCTCTGTGCTGATAGCTCAGAGCCTGGAGCCTGTTTCAGATTCTGTGTCTCCCTCTCTCTGACCCTCCCCTGTTCATGGTCTGTCTCTCTCTATCTCAAAAATAAATAAACGTTAAAAAAAAAAAAAAAAATTAAAAAAAAATAAATAAAATAAAATGAAACGTCTAAATAAACATAAATGGGTGAAAAGCTCCTCTCCCAAAAGGGGAGTGACTGGCTCTGAGGAGAAACAAGAAAGGGCCTGGTCTTGCTCCCGGGGCACAAACACATGGAGGACAACACAACGTGCCCGGCACAGCGACACATCCACTGCCCTGCGGGGTCCCGAGCGCAAGAAGGCTCCATCTTCCCCAAGCTGGCTAACACAGCATGAAGAGAAAAACCTCTTCCTTCAACAGCTGGGAAGAGTGAGGGACTGTGCGATGAGAAACGACGACAGTCCATCCTCCTCGGTCTGACGCACGGGCCGTAATTGTGAGAACGGCCGGCCGCCTGTTTCTTTGTCAGGGGGAAGTAAAGGTCGATGCCGGGAAACCATTCTACAGTCAATGTATTTTCTGTACATTTTTCAAAGCTAGTATTTGTTTTTTTTAATACATCCAAATGTGAATCTAAAACACTGGAAATCATTTATTTCAATCAATATACTTAAAAAAAAATCACAAAAGCACATGCTGATCACAAAACAAAACTAAAATCCACAAAAGGCACGAGAGCATGCTCACCAGTGTT
Source organism: Panthera leo (assembly GCF_018350215.1). Lineage (NCBI taxonomy): Eukaryota > Metazoa > Chordata > Mammalia > Carnivora > Felidae > Panthera > Panthera leo. The sequence goes on along the minus strand of NC_056684.1, from coordinate 18,090,180 downwards.
GTAGGCGGTCGGCATGGCTGAGTACACCAGTCCCTGTGGAGGCAAGCTTGGGGTGGTCACAGACACGACTGGGGTAGCTAGAGGTTGAGTGGCTTGAGAACTGCTTATCCTCTGGGTATTCTGTGAGAGGGCAGAAAAAGTGTCATTATTTGAGTATTTATACTCAGACTTAGTATTTTAAAAATAACATTCAATTTAAAAGTGACATTTTTCACAGTTTTATGATGTGAATGTCATCATTTCTTAAAGCAGTGATAATGTGAAAAAAAATCTTTAAAAATACTAATGGGAATAACTAAATGTTTAATTTCAAGGAACACAGTTAACTATTCATTTTCCCTTGTCTTTTTCAGAGTTTATTGATGTCGAGGATATACCCTTAAAACAGAAACTTGCATTATGGGTGGTAACACTTTTATGTGTTCACATAAATAAGGACTCAATGGCGCTACAAAAACCGCCAGGCTACCTGAAATAAACGTCTGGGTTTTAAAGACCTGAAGAGAGCAAAAGTCATTTGTACACAGACAACGTAAGTCCACGAGTTTAGGGATCAAAACTACTTATAGCTGCAGCATTTCCATGTTAACATGGTTTTAAGTCTCGGCTTGCTGAAGTACAGCTTGCTTTCAGATTTCCTTCCCGGTGATCCTGCAGCCGATGTGCCCACACACTGCGCACACACCACTTACCCCGCCCCCGTACGTGCTCAGCCTCCTCCACTGTCAACATCACCCACCCAGTGACCTATTTCTTAGCAGTAGGTTCGGATATGCATCCCTCAGTCCCCAACTCTTCTGAAAGGAGAGGCTTTGCATAGAGAGAGCTTGTGACTAACATACTTTTGGTAGAGCTGTGAATGGAGCGAAATTAAATGCTTGCTGACTGACTCCATCTACGTGGTATTCTATCTACACTAGGAATGAATTTTAAAAATCAACTATCGGGGCGCCTGGGTGGCTCAGTCGGTTAAGCGGCCGACTTCGGCTCAGGTCATGATCTCGGGGTCCGTGAGTTCGAGCCCTGCGTCGGGCTCTGTGCTGACAGCTCAGAGCCTGGAGCCTGTTTCAGATTCTGTGTCTCCCTCTCTCTCTCTGACCTTCCCCCGTTCATGCTCTGTCTCTGTCTCAAAAATAAATAAACGTTAAAAAGAAAAATTAAAAAAAAAAAATCAAATATTGAATAATCAAGTCAGTTTAAGATGGCCACTCCGGTACATGTTGGGGGATGACAGAGCAGTTTCTCACCACAGTGGCCTAAGGGAACACTCCAAAACAAAGATCAGAGGAACAGACTCCTTGATCCATGCAGTCAGCACACAAGAAGGACAAAGCATATCTCCTCCAGGGTTATTATTATTTTAAATGAAATTACAGCCTGATAACTGACATTTGGGGGTCTAAGTCATATCAATAAAACCACAAATCAGTGCCCTTAAGATTATGAAGACTCAAGAGTGTGATTCGGTCTTCTCTATCACCATTTCCAAAGGGTAATCAGATGAAGGCCTTTGGCCAGAGTTAGATGCTTGAATGTTGATCATTTGATTCGGATCCAGATCTGTTTATTTCTTTTTAGTTTGTATTTTTCACCCAATCTTGAAGTTTCTATTCTAATTAACAAAGACCATTTAGTATGTGGCTATAGCACCTGGGTTTTTGTCACAAATTCACTATTTCCTAAGTAGGGGGGAAATCATTTAACCTCTCTGCACCTCTTTGTACAGTAGGGAAGACAGTGATCTTGTAGTCCTACCTTGTGAAGCTCTATTGAGATCATAGGTGGGAAGTGCTTTGGTAACTGAAGTACCATACAGATGTAACACAGTATCTTTATTGTCCCAAGAAACCCTCCCAAGATTTCTATAACTGGTTAACAAAAAAAGAGGGGGGAAAATATATTTATACCTTCTGACATAGGTATGCCCCCTGGAGCTACCATGAAGTAAAGGTGTTTTAGTACAGCAAGGCTGCTCAAGGAATCTATGTAGCCAGGCTCTTGCCAGAAGAGTTTTTAGTGTAGGCCCCAAGGCACCAGTCCGTCCTTCCTCACTTTGGGTCAGAGCCATCCATGATTATATCTGAGAGTTCAAATCAATTTGAACCACTTCCTAAATGCTAATAGATGGTGTTTGTAATTATTATTTTGGTTTTGACCACAGAGCTCCACATTTAAAACTAATTAAGTTTTACAGTCTGATTCAGCAATTAAAAACAATTTTAAAAAAAGGGGCACCTGGGTATCTCAGTCAGTTGAGCATCTGACTTTGGCTCAGGTCATGATCTGACAGTTTGTGAGTTCAAGCTCCAAGTCGGGCTTTGTGCTGACAGCACGGAGCCTGCTTCTGATTCTCTGCCTCTTCTCTCTCTTTGCCCCTCCCCCCCACTTACACACACACACACTCTCTCTTTCTCTCAAAAATAAACACCAAAAAAAATTTAAGAGTCTGACTCAGCATAAGTTATAAAGGATATGAACTGTTTATAGTTTCGGGTTATGTTATTTGTTTCTTAATTACAAATACCTTTTATGCTTTCTGCATTTTGTAGTTTACAAAGATTTAGAAATTTATCTTTGAGATTCTGTAACTGGGGTGTATTTTAAGGAATGTGGAAGTCACTCTATGGTAACTGGGAAATACACTTTCATCTCAGCATCAAGTTAATAATTTTAATGAATTTTTGAGGTAGAGATATACTTTGGAGTATATAATTTGTTCTAAGATTTGGTCACTGGAAATTCAAGAGTCAAATACTAGGCAAAAGAACACAGCATGACCCAGTTTGGCCTGGTTCTATCCATGCCAGAGCTTCATCTCCATGGCAATTTCCTGGCATGAACTCCAGAAGGGGTGGGGTGTGTGTGTGTGTGTGTGTGTGTGTGTGTGTGTGTGTATGCGTGCACACGGACGTGCGTGCATAACTGAACACCAATATATTGGTTCCAGCCATCAAAAGATCCTAATCTCCATGGCATTGACTTTTCTGAGTAAGCAACTTGTGAAACCACTAGAGGGCAGCATATTGCTAGAGAATTGAAAGGAAGCACTCCTGACAACTTAAGGTAACTAGTCTAAGATGAATTATTTTATACTGAATTATAAACTTAAACTTCCGTTTTCTAACCATTACTATATCACTAAATAAAGTACTTCCCCAGAAGAAAGTCCGAATCTACACATGATGTAATCAACACCACAATGTCAGCGAACTAATATATTTTAGTTTACCTAAATAGAAAACCACATCTAAAACTGTGAGTGATCACAAAGTTAAAGAATGATCTCTTATTTTAAGGACAGAGCACAGACAACCTTATCTAAAAAGAAAAAAAACTGTGCAAAACACACCAGCATGCATATATATGTAATAATAAAATACAAATACAACCAACAGATGCCTTCCCCTCATGCTCTCATGCAATCTGAACATTTGTCCATGCTACAAACTAAAACGTTTTCAAGTTTTTCCACCTTATAAATATCCAATTAGCAGCTGACTTTGAATTCATATGATCATTTCTGTGAATCTGGGAGTTTAGTTCCCAAAGAATAGATCAAATGAAAGTTCTTTTTAGTCAGATTTACTTTCTAGAAGAAAAGCCAATAGAAATCATTTGTTCTAGAAAAAAGGTAATAGCTACTTTTAAGAGCAGAGTATCTCCTGCTAGACAAAAGTATAAAATCTGTGTAAATTACATTCGTTTTAGTAAACAGGGAACCCCCTTATGGTTCAGATCATCTCAAATAGTATGAAATAATTCCAACGCTGAAAAAGGTGACCTCACCAAAAATGATGTCATCTTTTTGAAGGAAAGAGAAATGGCACAAGAACATGTGTTACAATCTGAGGAACTTCGAGGGTGAGGTCATTTTCTAAAAACATGTTAATAATTTGGGGAACTATATACGGTATTTTGTATCTTTCCTTAAAAAAATCTTTAACAAGTAAGTGTCTTGTGATCATTGACAACTCTTGTTTTTAAAGGCTCTGTTCCAGTGTTCCCTCCAGCAAACGAAAGGGGTCAAGATACACAATTATACATAGAGAAACGAGACAGACTCTGTAGTTCCAGTAGCTTGGTTCAGTTATTCAAAGTGCTTGCAGTGTTTAGTAACTACAAGAAAAACTGTGTAACAAAGGGAACACTCATTAGATAAAAACGTTTAAGAGAATTAGTACTTTCTAGATCATTTGTAACTCCCTTCAGGCACACTCACCAACTCCAATTCCTCTTCCTCCGACTGTACTCAGCACATAAGAGGGATACAAGAGTTACTAAGACTGTTGATACTCAAAAATAAAATATTTCTTTAGAAAAACATGTTATTTGGACACTGGCAGTTACTTGGAACTCTCAAGAGATGATTATACATATGCAATGAATACAAATCTAAATTACTTGTTTCTTCACTGGTAGTTGATTTCAGAAGAAAGACAGGCTTTAAAGACACCACTCCCCCCAGGCTTCATCGGCTCCTATGCTGGCCTCACCTACACACAGCCAGCTGCTGCAACAGTATGTCAAAGGAGTTCCTCATCACGATACCAGTTTATATTTGAAATCTTGAGAATACTTCATCCTCCCGTCCCTAGCCCACTGTGTCATACATGTCCATTATTCATCTTCTAGATGTGTGCTCTTTGGTCAGCAGAAATTATTTTGTTTCCTTATCCCACAGCAGCTAGCACAGTGTTATGAAACAACAAGAACTCAAACATTTGTTAGTAACGATTTTAAATAACAGATTTATAGATCATCTGCAAATACCATTTTCATAGATATAATTTCACTGTGGAAAAGCCACACTTATGAAGAAAATGAGACTGGAAGAGAAGTGAACTGATAAATCATGTCCAGAAAAGAGCTGAATGAAATGTATTCGCTCCTTTTCTCCTAAGCATCTAGAAAACATTAGGCTAGAAATCATCTGCTAACTAGTTTTTTCCTTATTTTACTTTGAGTAAGTCAAATTTGTCAATCTATGGAAGGTATCTTTATAGGCACCACTGATACATGAAATCCCAATCTGAAAGCAAGTTCATCCGCAAACACTATAAAACAGGGAGGCTGGTCATCTACTCTGAGAAATAATCACTTGGTCTACAACTGCTATTTCAAATATGGGTAAAATGTTCTTCGACTGTTTAGTTATAGATATTTTTACACATCTCCAATGATAAGATTCACATCAAAATACTATGGGTGTGTGATGCATTAGTTTTCACTTTAACCTCAGGGAAAAGGGTGTAAAATTATTTATATGGCAAATTTTGAGCATTCTGCAAAGATGCTTCATGATCTGTGTAAAAAAGACCAGCGATCCTGACCAGTTGCTAAATGCCTAAATGCAATTTTGTCTTAAATTCTGCAGTTTACTGCTAATTCTTATAAACATATTTCTGAGTCTTAAATGAACCTTCCTATGGTTTTCATTTCTGAAAAATAGTGGCAGGCATTCCACATCTTGTTCCTGAAAGGTGACTATCCAAAATGCTTAAATGTTTTTTCTGAACTCCTTTTTTTGGCGGGGGGGGGGGGGGGGGGGGGGGGGGGGGCGCGGTAAAGTATATTTCTTTGTTATGTATGTATGTAGTTTTCACTTTGTATCCTGACATAATTTTACCCTTAGAAAGCAGCTACAAACAGAGCATAGCATCACATACTGCACCCCAGCAGTTCCCCCCCGCCCCCCATCCAGGTTTACATTCCAAAGAAACATGTTACAGTTGTCAAAACTAATAAAAAGACCAAAGCAGAAACGAAAGCTACAGACTTCACTTGGACTTCCCTGGTCTTCTTCACCATGTCCCTGTACTGATCGATGGGACCAAATCCTGCGTCCCATATGCCCTTAATTGTCATGCATCCTTAGTCTCCTCTAGTCTTCGACAGTTCCCTCCCATCTTTCCTTGTTTTTCATGACCTTGATAACTTTGAAGAGTACTGGTCGAATATCTTGTTGAATGTCCCACAATGTGGGTCTTTTATTTTCTCAGTTAGATAAAGAGCGTGGATTTTTGCAAGAATACCAAAGAAGGTGACTGTGACCCTCTTAGCACATCATATCAGAAGACATGCCATCTCATTACCAGTGATGTCAAGCTTGATTGCCTGGTTAAGGTTACGTCTTCGAGCATTCCCCACTGCAAAAATCACCACCTTTCCTTTGTAATCAACAATTATTTGGGGAGAGGCATTTTGAGGATGTGCAAATACCCTGTTTTTCCTTAAACTTTTGATCACTCATTTTAACATCCGTTGACCTTGCCTGGCCTGGTCTCTGTACTGTAGTGTTATAACAATGATTTGCTATTTCGCTCTTTCTGTCCACATATGTTAATTAGAATTCTTCTCTAAGGAAGAGCTGTCCCATCTCCATTCATTTATTCAATAATTTACTCGTATCGGTAATAGACTTGGTATTTTTTTTTCCTTGGGTAATAATCCAAATCTACTATTACTTATTTTGTTACTTAAACTGTTCTCATTTTGGCCACTGGGAACTCTTCTGAAAGGCTGGTTCCTGTGACCTTTTCACCTGCACTTCCTTATCCTCTGGCACCTCTCTGACTCATCTTGAATTTTCGTCACCCCAGCTCTACAATCACTTCTCCAAGGAGTCCTGATTCTCTTTGTTGGAGAATGTTTAGAGACAAAGATCCAGCACTAGCTGTACTCAGTTACCAGGTGTCACTGTTTCAAGGGCCTATCAGCAGACAGAGCTAGGAAACATACGATATGTACTATTCATGTGTATATACATTTATATTTCTCTACTTATATATGTCAAAAAAAACCACACTGAAACTTCCAACTGCAACCCAGAAACACAGGGTTCACTGTAGCTCCCCCAACCCCACACCCACCTTGCTTATTTGTAACTTTTTTTTCCCCAAAAATGAGAAATCTGGCTTTCTCTATCTATAACGTATTCACTGTTTTGAGTGTGTTAACAAATTTACTATCTTGAACACAATGATTTCCTACAATTTTTTTGTTCTACCTAGAATAAAACAATGTCCAAAGTTACTGGGAGCTCTTTTCTTCCTCATCCCCTTCATTGCCATCATCTCACCCACTTGTGATACAGTTATATTCACATGTCACGGTCTGCATTCAGTCTCCAATTCCCCTGGAATCCCGGTTTTTAACTGCATATGGTAAAAGTCACTCTATGTATTGTATAGTTTTTACGGATTTTAACACAAGCATCGACTCATACGTACATCTAACAACACAGGATCACAGAATGGTTCCATTACCTCAAAAATTCACCTCAAATTTGTAGTCAACTCCTCTCTCCATCCCTGGCAACAACCACTCATCTGCTTTGCATTTTCCAGAAGGAAATGTAAATGGAATCCTATACTATGTAGTCTTTTGGATCCAGCTTCTTTCATTTAGTAAAATTCATTTAAGATTCATCTATACTGCTGTGAATAAATAGCTCATCCTTTCTTATTGCTGAGCAGTATTCCTTTGAATGTTCCACAGTGTGCATAGCATCCACCCATTCATCTGCTGGAAGGACATTTAGGTTGTCTTCAAAGGTTTTGGCAATTATGAAAAATACTGATTTCTGTAGAAACATAGTTTTAATTCACTTGGGAAAATTCTCTAGGAGAGAATTGTTGGGTTGTATGACAAGTATATACTGAACTTCATAAAAAGATGCTGATCTGTTTTCCAAAGTGGTGTATGAGTTTGCATTCCAAGCACGAATGTGGGAGAGTTCTTGCTGTTCTGCATCCTCGCCAGAACTTGGGTGTTTTTAGTATTTTGGTTTTGTTGGGTACTTTTACTTGGGTATAGCTGACACACAACGTTACATTAGTTTCAGGTGTTCGACACAGCAATTCAGCAACTCTATATGCTATGCTGTGCTCACAAGTGTAGCTACCATCTGTCACCAAATAATGCTGTCACAGTATCACTGACTATATTCCCTATGATTTTATTTTTAAAAATTTTAGCCATTCTAATAGATGTATAGTTGTAGCATTCTGGACTCAAGTCCTTTACTGGATATGTGATTTGCAAACAGCTTCTCCTAATATTTTTATTCTCTGGATAGGGCCTTCACAGAGTAAAACTTGATAGTGAAAAAACTTGATAGTGAAACTATTTTGATAAGCATCAATATATCAACCTTTTCTTTATGGACCATGCTTTCGGTGGTGTATTGTTTTTTCCAATGTTTTCTTCTAGAAGTTTCAGGGTTTTTGTATTTTGCATTTGAGTCTATGACACATTTTGAGTTAATTTTTGTATAAGGTAGGAGTTCTACTTTGAGATTTTATTTTTGCATATGGATGTTGAATTGTTCCAACAGAGTTAGTTATAGCAACTATCCTTTCTCCACTGAATTGCTTTACTGCCTTTGCCAAAAACCAACTGAATGTATTTGTGTAGGTCTATTTTCTGGGCTCTCTGTTTTGTCCAGTGATCTACGTGCCCATCTTTGTGCCTGTACCACACATTCTTGATTACCATGGCTTTATAGCAGCTCTTGAAACCAGGTAGTATCTTCCTATTTTTGTTCTTTTTCAAAACTTTTGGCTATTATAGTTCCTTTGCCTTTCCATATATATTTTAGAATTTGTTTATTGATACCTACAAAATAGCTTACTGTGATTTTGATTGGGATTAGTTTAATGTATAGATCAACTTAGGAATAAGTGACATACGATACTGAGTCTTCAAATCCATTAACATAACATACCTATTCATAAAAGCCTTTGATTTCTTGCAACACTGTTTTGTAGGCTTTAGCATGCAAATCATGAACACATTTTGTCTGCTTTCTATCTAGGTATTTCTTTAATTTTTGGTGCTATATAAATGGGATTTTTAAATTTCAAGTTCCAGTTATTCATTGTTCGTATAAAAATACAATCCACTTTTATATATTGACTTTGTACCCTATGACCTTGCTAAACTCACTGACTGGTCCCAGGAGGTTGGGTTTTGTTTTTTGGTTTTATAGATTCTTTATGCTTTTCTACATAGATAATTATGTCTTCTGTGAATAGAGACAGTTTCATTTTTTCCTTCCCAAAATGTATACATTTTAGTGATTTTTCTTGCTTTACTGTTCTGGCTGAGACTTCTAGTACAATGCTGAAGATAAGTGGTGAGAACAGACATCACTGCCTAGTTCCTAAATTAATAAAATACAGTATTTTCCCTTTATTTTAATTAAGCACCTTAGTTGTAGGACTTTTGTAGATGTTCTTCATTAGGTTAAAGACGTTCCCATCTTTTCCTAGTTTGCTGAAAAATTTTTGTTTTTATCATAAACGCTGAATTCTGTTTACAGTGAATTATATGGATGGTTTTTCATATAACCAGCTTTTGTATTCCTGGGATGAAACCATTTGGTTTTGATACACTATCCCTTTTTACACATTGATGAAAATTATTTACCAGTATTTCACTGAGGAGTTTATCATGAGGCATACTCACATGTTTATGTACATTTCCAAGTACAGTTGTGGATTTTTCTATTTCACCTTTTAATTCTATAAGTTTTTGCTTTATAAATTTTGAAGGTCTTCTGTTAGGTGCATATACATTAAAGATACTTATTTCTTTGGGCCGCCTGGGTGGTTCAGTCAGTTAAGCGCCTGACTTCGGCTCAGGTCATGATCTTGAGGTTTGTGAGTTTGAGCCCCAAGTTGGGTTCTGTGCTGACAGCTCGGAGCCTGCTTCGGATTCTGTGTCTCCCTCTCTCTCTGCCCCTCCTCTGCTTGCACTCTGTGTTTCTGTCTCTCTCTTTCAAAGATAAACAAACATTAGGGGCACCTGAGTGGCTTAGTCAGTTAAGTGTCCGACTTAGCTCAGGTCATGATTTCACGGTTCGTGGGTTTGAGCCCCGTGTCAGGCTCTGTGCTGACAGCTCAGAGCCTGGAGCCTGTTTCAGATTCTGTGTCTCCCCCTCTCTCTGCCCCTCCCCCACTCACGCTCTGTCTCTCTCAAAAATAAACATTAAAAAAATTTTTTTAAAAAGATATTTCTTGGAAATTGGACTATGTGCTGCTGTCCTTCTTTATCATTGGTAATATTCCTGACTGTAAACTCTACATTGTTTGGAATCATTATGGCTATGCTGGGCTTCTTATGGTTAATGTTTGTATGGTATGTTTTCTCTAGTGTTCACTTTCAAATAGGTATCGCGTTAGGTGTAGGTTAAGGGCTTATAACAGTGTATTTACGATTTGCCTCTCTGTCTTCTGTTGCCATGTATTTTATTTTTACATGTGCTGTAAGTACAAAATTCATTCCCACTGTTTTTGCTTAGAAAGCTGGTGATCTTTTGGACCAATTTTAAAAAAGGAAAATGCCCAGATTTTGGTTTCTAATACCATTCTCCAATAAAAGGAACCAAGGTTCCTTGGAGAAATGCCCGGTTCTAGCACTGGGGCAGGAAATATATAGGATGAGCCTAGAGCATTTTGTACTACCTGAAAAATTTTCAAGCAACTCCCCCATGCTCCCCGCCACCAAAAAAACCCCATGAGGATGACTGTGTGAGAGAGGCACAGGAACCACCCAACAAGTCCTCAATAGCTAAAGGTAGAACAATGTGAGCAAAAGAGTAAGACAGTATTAGTAAAATTAGGTATTCACAGAATTTAGGAGTATTATAACCCCAAGTATAAATGACCATAAGTCCATATTAACATAAATTATTAAATAAATGAAAGTGAACAGATCAGTCACCTGTGCAGAAGAACTCCAAATAACTGATGTAGACATTCTGCCCTCAAGGAGGTAGAGCCTCACTCCCCACTCCTTAAGTATGGACCTCGCATAGGGACTTCCTTCCAAGGAGGACAGTTTGGAAAGGAAAAAGAGTAATTTTGCAGCAGAGAAACCCATGGAACACTACATCAGCAAGGTGACCAAGGTTACCATCGATAGGAATTACCAATAATGATAGATATGATGTGATAAAAATGGCACTTTATCTCTATGGCCTTCTTCCCTGAAACCAATAACCCTAGTCTAATCATGAGAAAAAAATCCCAACTGAGGAGCATTCTACAAAATACCTGACCAGTACTTCTCAAAACTGTCAAGGTCATTAAACCAAGGAAAGTCTTACAAACTATCACAACCAAGAGGAGGCTAAGGAGACATGACTACCAAATGTAACCTGGTGTCCTGGATGGGATCCCAAAACAGAAAACACATGCAGTTAAAAACTAAGGACATCTGAATAAAGTGTGGATTTCAGTTAATAACAGTGTATCAATACTGACTTGTTAGTTGTAACAAGTGTACCATACTAATGCAAGATGTCAACAATCGGAGAAATTGGGTTTGGAGAGCTTTCTATCCTATCTTTGTAATCTTTGTAGAAATTTAAAATTGTTCTAAAATAAAATGTTTATAAAATTATTTTATCTTCATTTACTTCATTTCCATTGTTCTTTATTGCTTTGTATAGATCCAAGTTTTTGCTGGTATCATATTCCTTCTGTGAAGGACTTCCTTTAGCATTTCTTGTAGAGTAGGTCTGCCGGCAATGTATCCTCCAGGTTTTTTGTTTGAGAAAGTTTCTCTCTTTCATTTTTGAAAGATATTTTTGCTGGATACAGAGTTCTAGGTTGAGGGGGTTTTGTTTTGGATCTCAGTACTTTGTTACTCCGCTGTTCTGCAGCTTGTGTAGTTTCTGAAGTATGTTATAAATTCTTACCTTTGTTCTTCTGTCTCTTCCCTCTGGCTGCCTTTAAGAGTCTTCCTCTTTGTCTTTTGCTTTTAGCAGTCTGAATGTGTGTGTACCTATCCTACTTGGTGTTGTTATGATTTCTCCAAATATTTCTTCTGCTCTGTTCTCTCTCTTCTCTTTTTGGAAGTCCAATTACAAACATGTTAATCCATCTGATAAAAGTCTACAGCTCTTGAAGGCTTTGTTCTGCTGTTGTTTGCGCCATTTATTTTCACTCTTTCTCTTCGTATTGCAGTTTGGGTAACGCCACTGACCTACAGGTCCTTCCTCTTGCTAGGTCTTTAGTGTATGATCTGAGTTCATTTAATTAGGATTGGGCTGGGTTTGAGCTTCACTGTTGCAATGGTTACCCTCAGTACATCCACCATGGGCCTCAAATCCCTCTGGGAAGATGTGAGCATTGATTTGTCAGGGGCAGTTTGTTTTTTCCCCAGTGACTGCTCCATTCTCAGTATGAAGCCTTCTCTTGTTGGTGCCGTGCCCCAGGCCGCAGTGCTTCTCGGTCACCCTGCCCTGCTCCTCCACCATGGGCTGAGATCTTTTTCCATCTCCATTTCTCCAGATACAATGGGAGGTCACCAGTGCCTTCAGGGTGACACCTTCTGTTTTTCATCTCCTCACAGACTTCTGGTCCATAGGAGAGAAAGGGGAAAAGGGTCCAGGCAAAACTTTTTATCCCTAGTGCGGTGGCTGCTCTTCCCCTCTCCCACTTGTATGCTACACAGACTTTTTCAGAGTATCCCCAGTCTCTTCTGTGAGTACCTAGTGGGGTTCACGGAGAAAAAGCCTATCAAAGAACTCCGACTCCTGTATCACAGCCCTAGGGGTTTTCCACTGTCCTGCCAGTGAACACTTGACCTCCAGCAATCCACCAATCATCTGAGCTTAACTCTTATTACCTGTGTCTTACCCAGGTAAGTCAGTGCTCAAATGTCCTCTCCCTGCAGTTTCTGTCTCTCCCTAGAGCCCGGGCCACTTGGTTGCCATGAAATCTCAGCACTACGATCTATCCACGGAGAACTGTGAACCTGTCTGTCCTACTCATTTTCATTGTAAGGCTGGGAGCCACACGGTCTCCAGCCTTCTATCTCCAAATGAAAAAGTACTTGCTTGTTTCTTGACTTAAAAGATTGTGGTCCTGGCTCCCTTTTGTATTACCCTGGACAAGTACTAGTTTCCTCATCTCTACCTAGCCAAAATTACAGTATAATTGACAGTCAAATAGGACAATGCATAGGAAGATGTTTGGGAATCTACAAAGCATCATACATACATAGAATTATGATCTAAAGCCTGACAGCATCAACTTTCACTTAGCGAAAAAAATCAAATAGTGAGTTTAGCAGCTGCACCACAGAAAGGACACATGGCACATCACACTGTTAGTCAAACAATAGTGATACGAAGAATGGTTTTAAAACATATTCTAATTTTTTTCTATAAGAGGCTAAAGGGGATACATATACTCTTCTTCATAAATATAGGATTAAAAAGCATATGAGGCTGGAACTATGAAGACATTGCTAAGGGCTGGAGTGGAGAGACCTGTATTCTTTACAGAATTAAATGGGAAGGTGATCTGAGAAGGAATAAACAAAAATTATTTGGAGAATAACTCATTCAGTTTTGATGCACTGTTCCCTACTCTGCAATGGTTCTCTTTGGTATGTAGAATTTTCTAAAATCTGGTTTAGTGTTTCTCCTACAGAAAAGCATGTGTAATTGATTACTGAAAATACGCGAAGTACAGAGAAGAAACACCTAAGTCAGGTTTAATTTATAAATTTGGTGATGGGATCTCTGAGCAAAGGTTCCTGCCTGCCAAAACTAAACTTACACATAACAGCCTCTCTTTATTTAGCTTTAATTTTAAATAACCACTCGGCATATTTACATCCTGTTTTTCTATAATCTGATTTTTGTGTATTTAAAATAGCTTTGCCTCTTCAAACGCTAACTTCAAATAGAAACATTCATTAGGAAAGGGTCTAGATTCTATGGCAGTACAGAAAATTCCAAAGGAAAACACAGTCTGGCTGTATAAAATGTGTCTCAAAGAATTAAGGTGAAGAAAAATTTAATGTACCAGGGGAGGCATCATGCCCTTGCTTGAAGGAGGGATGACAACGCGAAGATCTGGTTTTCGACTGTTCATTCCAAGATTGCCGCCACCGGGAGGAGGGGGAGACTTTGTAGGCATGACTTTGCCTAAGCTGTTTGCACCAGTAGTTCCAATCAAATTTGGAGAAGCTCTGGAGTTTACAAATCCATTCCCTGGAAAAAGGAAATATCCTTCATTAACATGTAAAGAGTCATCAAAATACTCTGGTACAAATATGAAACAGGTTTTCCCTAGTCCTGGTTTTACAAATAAATTTTGTAACACAACTCATTAGGAGCAAAAATATCAACCCCCAAATAAGCAAAAAGATCAACTCAAATCTGAAATACATATAAAACTGAAGACTTATGTCACTTGTTTTCAGTCTTACTGCTTGGACCTACTGGGAGAGATACTTAAAACACAAGGCATCTCCTACTGGGGACTGAGATAACGAAGCTATTTTAAGAAACTGCTTGAGACCAGCCTAGTCATTCATCCCTGTGGCAGAGGCACTCCTACTAGTTCAGGGCCTGAACTAGTGACCAGGGCAACTCCTTCACTGCAGCTTCCTGAGCACTCAGCTCTACTGCTTTGTTTTCACCAAGTACTTGTTCCTTATTGCTCTACCGCTACCTGCTCCATTTCTTTGGCTGCTGGTAAGGTCTTCATTAAATATCTGTGGTCTGACTTTAATCATCTTATTCCTGCTTTTCAACTTCCCTAAAAGAACTCTATTAGAGGAAATAAGGAAATGGATATCTTGTGGTGTATGTTCTAGATATACAGTCCTTTTGGGCATCATTTGAGCTACAAGACAAATGTAAGAGGTCATCCCTATTTTCCTGGAGAGCGCAGTCATCCTAGGTCTCCTGTGTAACAGCCTTGTGGTTTAGGTGGCTGACTCCACTTCAATCACTGCTTGGCACTAGGTCCAAGCCAAGCCAGTGAGTATGGAGGCATTCTCCCTCCCTCACCACAGTGAGGGGATCCAGGAATGTCTAATCAGATCCTAAGTAGAGAAGCTGTTCCGTGGTGGTGAGGGAAGCTCCTGCATTCCTCCAAGGACAACGGAGGAAGCATTTTATTCTCCAGCCATTTTGAGACTCAGAAGAAAGCCAGAATGAGGAAAAAGCTGACAGAGAAGGAACCGCATCCTGAGTTGCCAAGAAGTAAAATGATGGGTCTCAAAGAACTGCAATGAGTTAATGACGAAAAACAATTATGTATTACATGTTTTTCACTTTAATAAGAGCATTTGTATTGGGTTATCAGAACATTTTAAATCTACAAAAGTTTCTTGAATGGAACAGAACTACTATTTAAAGCCATTTACAATCCAGACAGCAGTTGGTGGATTATAAAATATTTTCAGCAATAGTATTATAATGAATAGAGACAACTGATTAAAAGATAGGGGAATTCTAAAATTTTAAAAATATAACTGGAAAGAGATGGATTAAGTTCTTAAAGATAAACAACTGAAGAAAATGGATGCTTTGATATATCTGCTTATAACATATTAGAGTTTGAAAAACATGTTATTTAGGTGAATTATTTATATGAGTAACTAAAAATTGATGTTTGACAATGTGGTATAATCAACTTTATTGAATCCTGACCAGTGCATTTTCAACGGACAAGGAAAACAGCGGTGAGGTATGGCCCTTGGGAACTGGTCTATCTCTGCAGCAGCTGTCATTCAACGTGTCAGGATTCCAGATGATCAGTGTTTCTCTCCCCTACACCTCACTCTCCCCCAGCTCCTCCTGCTTTCTCTGACACTTTTACCAAGGGACACCAGTTTTAATTCATTTATGTGATTTAATTTTGCTGTGGGGACTGGTATTTCAGTTAACCTTATGAGGCAATTTCCATTATCTTGAAGCAGTACGTATTAAGTCTGGGCCGAATCTCCTTTCCACACCCCAGAGAGCAATTCCTATGTTCTGCTAAGCTTCAGAAAGCAGTGCTATTAAGCAATCTCCTCCCCGGGCCATCCCTGTGGAGTGGAGCGCATCCATGCACTGGGCAGAAGTAACTGCTAAACAAGCCATCTGGATAAAAACTGCTTATCAAAGATTGTTCAAAAATAGAGGGTGTGATAGAAACCAACAGAATATTAGATTAACAAGTACAGATTAACGTTTCTCTTAATTAACAGGCACAAATATACATTTGTAATCTCTTTGATAACATTGAGAAGATTCTTATTTGCTTGATTTGTACTCAAATCTGAAGGGTAAGGCGGTATTTCTTCTCAAATACATTACGAGATGATTCGAGGATAATTTAGAAGAATGCATTATCAGGAAGCTCTATACTCTCTTCCCATGTGGAGTCTATGGTGCTGAAAAGCTACACATAATACCATAGCAACCCAGAGTGAAGAGAATCTAAAAGCATGGTATTCTTTAGTGTGACGTCAGAGTCTGCAGCAGATAATTATTACAGGATGATGTAAGTGTTGGGTAACTTGCCAGCTTGAAACATGATAACCTTATATGCACTATTTGTGATTTTGTAAAGTGTAGCAATATAGTATCTTAATATATTTCTTACTTCCTATTCACTTTTTATGACAAAATGAAGATATCATTGAGATAGATTTTTAAGGCAGATACCTTCAGGATATAACTCATGTTGACATAGTCTATAAATTTAAGAACTGCAGTACCAATTCTAAATGGATAAACCCAATTTAATGTGATTATTATTAAAATGTGTTTTTAGGTATTAAGGTAAATTACACCCTGACATAATACATGATACAAATGCTCTTGAGCAAACTGCATACCAATGCCTCTTGAAACCTAACAAAGCTAATTTCACTTACGGTCCTATAGCTCTGAGGCATATCATTCAATTATATCAGTCTGGCTCATATTTCAGAATATCGTATCAGCTGACATAATGCATTAAGTGGCTGGAAAGCACTCCATGTCCTTAATACTACTCTTTTAGGGCTAAATTGTAGACATTGATGCCTTTAATGTCTTATTATTATGAATTAAATTCAGAAGTTGAACTGATATGCAAAGACTTTTGAAAATCTCAAAAGATTCTGAAAAACTCATTCAAAGCAAGGTTCAAGAACTGATTTTATCATATTTGACAAATTTTCATAAAACCTGACAAAGTTTCAGCTGATTATTCAGTAAATAAGCATTTTAAAAGCTTGTAAAATTGTATTTTTATAAAGAATGAGTTGATGAGGTTTCTAAAAGTAAAAAAGCCCATGAGTTTCAAGATTATTGATGACAAAAATAAAATAACTGATGACATATTTACTTGATTCAGTGGAAATTCCTGTATGATAGAGAGCATGGATTCTGTCCATTAGAAATGCGTATCTACAACAGACAATGCTCATGAAATCCTGCTGCTTCTTTTCCTGTATACTGTATTCGCCCTCTCAATCTATCCCATGTGGACAGCCCCAAAGAGGCTTCTCCTCCTTCAGAGACTTCATGCACCCCCTGGCTTTAACCACTGCCTCAGTGTACCTCTTACATCTGTGCTTCTGCTTTATATCTCACTTCAAGTTCACATGCAACCATCTGGTGGCCTTTTCCCCAGATATGCTGCTGTCATCTCTAACACAACCTGTTTAAACTCCTGTACTACCGCCATCCCCAGTCACTTCCATCCCACTTTCACAGGGCTCAAGCCCTGCTATTCTTGCTTTGCTATTCATCCATCTTCTCTTTAACTGCTGCTGCCTCTGCTACTCTGCAAGCCGTTACACGTTACCTTCACTCACCCCCAAACAATTCCAAGAGCTTCTTGAGCCCTTCTATATACTAGTCTGGTATATATATATTTTCTCTTTCTCAAAATGTTTTTACAAAGCAAAACTGCTGGAGATCAGAGACTTGATTCTACACTTGATCTTTAAACACAGGCCCAAAGTTAAAAGGAGTTCCTGAAGTTATATGAACTACAAATTATCTAAGTATTAAATGTAAATTTTCCACAGAGAAATAGGTCTAGTAAGCCAAATCAGATTGCCACTATGGAAGATGGCCACAATTTACAGTATGGACAACACTGGTTTCACTTAGACAATGACATAGCCTGAAGACAAAAAATTATCACGTTACAAGGAAACACAACTGAATACTCTAATTCATTTACTATAATAAAAGTTTTATGACTGTGGAGATACCGTATCAATATAGCATCATAGAAAGTTTAAAAAGTAGAAAACGAGAGGGAAAACTCCTACTTCTACCATCCCAACATAACTATGATAATCAGTTTGGATTTCCCTTCCTTTGAATTTTCCATAAGCATGGTTTTTTTTGCAGTTTTAAATCACAACTCAAAAGGAATTCAGCTGAAAATTTTAATCTACATAATTTTCATACGGTAGAATACACTGGTTTCTTCCTATTGTTCACTACTCTAAATAATGTTGCAGTGAAACTTTGTATATTCTAGTTTATTTCTTTAGGAGAGTCCCAGAAATGGGATTAGTGGGCTCAGAGGCATAAACATTTTTATGACTACTGAAACACCTTGCCAAAATCTTTCTAGAAAGATTGCTACAATGCCATAAGCACATGAGATCATCAGTTTCAACATCCCTTCATCAGCTCTCCATGTCACAATAAAAAGGTGGTAATAGTTGGCAATTAGTAAGTTGTTTTTCTTTGCCATTTTTATTTAAATCTCCTGATACATCCTTTCAATGTTTGAAATTGAAGTTGGTTTCTTTCTTTCACTTAGGTACATCAATGCTTATCTGCTTATTAAATATTCCCCTACTTCTGGCTTGTATTTTACCTTACTTTTTCTCTTAAGAAATGAGAAAATTTTTCTCTCACAGAAGACTGGGGGTAAAGCGGTTGCAGGCTCAGTGGTTTTAGCAGCTCAATGTAGCGGACCTAGAACTTTCCAGCTTTCCACTCTGCCATCCAAGGCTTGTTGGCCTGTCCTCTTACACCGACTTGCTTCCTGATCTCAAGATGGGGCTGCACGTCTAGCTGCTGCATGTGGGCAATAACACCCAGAGACTCAAAGACTGCTGAGTCTTTCTGAGAGTATGAATGTGTGTATGTGTCAATTTTTTTCTCTCTAGATTTTGGAATTAACAGTATAACAACTATGTACATTACATTCTCTCATAATTTTAAAAGTGCCTCCACATTGGTGGTTTATAATTCCTTTTTAAAATCAAATGTATTATGTTTATTTTAAAAACTTGTATTAACGTAACACATAATACAAAATGGTGCACAAAACAAAAACTTCAAAGATCAAGGACTTTTCTGGGGGAGTGTAGGGGAGAGGGAAAATGGCTGATGGGCACTGAGGAGACACTTGTTGGCATGAGCACTTGTTGGCATGGCTTACAAATTCTAAGCCAATTTGACAATAAATTATATTTAAAAAAAAAAAAAAGGACTTATCATAAAGTGAACATCCACGTACTCATTAGATCAGGAAAAAGAATATTGCCAAACCCCCAAAGTCTCTATAATTGGGCCCCCCAAAACATTACTATTGTCCACCTACCCAAAGTAACCAGTATTGTGATTTTTATAGTAACTTGTTTTTCTTTATAGTTTTACCACCTATCTATACATGCATCCTTAGCACTGTAATTTTGCTCGCCTGCTTTTCACACTGTATTTGAATGGAACCAATTTGTATTTGCATCTATTGTCTCTCATTCAATAATAGTTTGGTAAATTCATCCACACTGTTAATTACTGCTGTCATGTCTTCCTTTTTGTTGCAGTATAGTATTTCTTCATATAAATGTACTATCACTTTATTTGTTCTACTGTTGATACAAATTTGGATTATTTCTAGATGTTGTTGTAACAAATAATGCCATGCACATTCCTTTACATCTCTCTTGGTGCTCATCGTATACCCATGCATTTCTCTACAGCATATAAAGATGAGTAAAAATGGTTCACTGTAGAATACACACATCTACACCTATAGTAGACATGTCAAAAGGGCTGCACCAATCTGTACTGCCATCATCAGCATATAAGAGTTTGAATTTTTCCATAGCTTGTCAACACTTGGTATTATCTGCCTATTCCAAGGCCATTCTGTTAGGTGTATAATGCTATCTGTGGCTTTAGTTTTGCATTTCCTTGGTTACTGAGAATGAGCATTTTTTATTTATTTATTTATTTAAATTTAAGTCCAAGTGAGTTAACGTATAGTGTAGTAATAATTTCAGGAATAGAATTCAGTGATTCATCGCTTAAATATAACACTCAGTGCTTATCCCAACAAGTGTCTGACTCCTTTAGGACCCTCACCCCTTTAGCCCTTCTCCCCACCCAACACCCTGCCAGCAAGACCTCAATTGGTTCTTATGAGCATTTTGTCACATGTTTACTAGACACCTGGAGAGCTTCTCTTGTGAAATGTTTGTGTTCTCGTGCACATCTTAAAAAATCAGATTTTCTTTTTCGTGATGACTTACAGTATTCTTCATAAAAAGCCCTCTGTTTTATACACACACACACACACACACACACACACACACACACACACACCTATATTTTCCCACTCTATCTTGCCTTTTCATTCTCTTCATGGTGTTTTTTTTTTTTTTTTTTTTTTTTTTAACGTTTATTTATTTTTGAGACAGAGAGAGACAGAGCATGAACAGGGGAGGAGCAGAGAGAGAGGGAGACACAGAATCTGAAACAGGCTCCAGGCTCCGAGCTGTTAGCACAGAGCCCGACGCGGGGCTCGAACCCACGGACCGTGAGATCATGACCTGAGCCGAAGTCGGATGCTTAACCGACCAAGCCACCCAGGCGCCCCTCTTCATGGTGTTTTTGATGAACAAAGATTCCTTTCATGGTTAGGTTTCCTCTAGTTTCCTGGTTAATGTCTTTCTCTATCCAGAGTTTGTTCAATGCTTAAATTAAAAAGTTCAAGGATGCTTCTGCTTTCACTCTGACACGGGCCCGAAGCATCCTATCTTCTGGAGAGCAGAAGACTCAACAAAAATTAGAATAAGAATAAGGCAAATGGAGGGCTCATCTATAAAAGTATTATGCATTTGAAAATGACAGGATCAGTAAAAATGTGACAGTTTAAAGGTGAAGCGAAGCTATCTGGAAGTGGCTCATTACAAGTCTCTAAGCCTGGAATGCCACAGTAAGCTATTATACATGTTATGTATAGAACATTTGTTTTAAACAAGCATCTTTGGATATGGGTTGCTAGCTGAATTATTCTGTCACCAGAGATTTATCTCCATATGATTAAATTCTCTGAAATTTGCTGAGAGTTTTTGCGGCCCAGCATGTGGTCATTCTTCATTTTTTGTAGAACAACAATATTTTTTTAAATGTAATAATGTAAAACACAGATATTGAAAAGAATGTTTATTCTATAAGCATAGATATTCTATAGAATGTTTATTCTATAAGCATAGATGACCACAGTCTAGCTTCAGAAAGTGGGATGCCATAGCTACTGCAAGGGATTGTTAAACTCTGATTCACTCTACTTCCCTGGTCCCGCCTTTTGGGGTCTCAACACAAGGGGACAAGAACACATTTGGGCCCTCCCAACTCTTTGTGGGCCCTGAAATTTGATCTCTCTGTCCCCCAGGGTTTCTCAGGCTGTCATCCTCTGCTTCTGAAGCACCCCACTGTGGAAGTGGCATATAGCACCTGAGGAAAAGTAGTCATAAATGTTGAGCTCACCCTCCTGAAGTCTCTGTCTCTGTCATTCCCTGGATATTGAGCCAGTAATGCTTCACTATCTTATTAGTTCTCAAATGCTTCAGGCAGATTTTAAAAATGTTTTCCCCAGCATTTCTAACTGTCTTCAGTGCAAGGGCTGGTCCCAATGAACAGCTCTGCTATTAACACAGCACAAGCCTGATAGTCTTGTTTCTTTTATTAAACCTCAATTTCAACTTATGGAAGTCTTCATTACTCAAAAATGCTTTTCTATGTATATTAAGATCAGAAGCAAGATTTCCCAAAATGTTTTATATGGCACTAATTATGAAAGATGCTTTTTCATGAGGGAAAAAAAAATGAAGGGTTCGATTATGAAATCACTTTGAGTAACCATATGTATACACTAAGTTTAATGACTCACAAAATAGATTAACATTTTAAAGGTTCTGAATGTCCTACAGAGAAGAAAGTTGTTTAATTTCATTTAGCACAAGGTTTATCAAACATGTAGAAACGTACCTTGAAAAATACACATTAGAAAACATGAGGCACCTGGGTGGCTCAGTCAGTTAAGTATCTGACTCTTGATTTTACCTCAGATCATCTCATGGTTGGGGAGTTCGAGCCCTGTGTTGGGGGATTCGACAGCAGAGCCTGGTTGGGATTTTCTCTCTCCCTCTCTCTGCCCTTCCCCTGCTCATGCTTTCTCTCTCTCTCAAAATAAATAAAACTTTTTAAAAAATTAAAAAAAAACCCATACCCATATCTTTTAATATTTTTTCTTCTGCATTTCTCTGGAAATTTTAACTGTTTAATCTTTTCATTCATAAAGACTTTATTTAGGTAAAAAATGAGTTTAAACTATTTTTCCAAACTACTAAGCCAAAATGGCACCATTGTTGAAAATAAGCTAAAATGTATTATC
Source organism: Panthera leo (assembly GCF_018350215.1). Classification (NCBI taxonomy): domain Eukaryota; kingdom Metazoa; phylum Chordata; class Mammalia; order Carnivora; family Felidae; genus Panthera; species Panthera leo. The sequence goes on along the minus strand of NC_056684.1, from coordinate 18,067,741 downwards.
TGACTCTCTCTCACAAAATACCATGTCTAAAATACCTATGAAAGACCATTTATTTTAATGGGAAAATTTATAGCAAGAAGAACATTAAACTCATGTATGCTCCAAGTACTGCACAGAAATAACCACTTCCAGCTGATCTCCAAATTAAGTGACATAAGAGGTCTCCTCAGTTAAGTCTAATTCTGAGGTAGCATATATTAAAAACCAGTTATAACACACAAGCCATTTAGAATACAATCCAAACACAAGTAGAATAAGTAAAATTACACCTGATATATATAAAATTAGGCGTATAGGAGTAGGAACTAGTGAAGAATCAAGATAGCCAATCTCGTGTGTTAGGAGATGCTGAGGTGTGCCCTAAGAAGCAGGATTTATCTGTGTACAAGTAATAATGGAAACAGACTTTTAAATAACTCACTAAGCACTTAAAATATTTTAATTAAATTTTAAATATTAATACAAATTCATGTTTGCTAATCACGATTATTAACACTACTAACACTAACACACTAAGGTGGTTGCCTATGATGGGGGAAGAAGGGAACAGGAATGCAACACAGGTGTACGAGGGATTAATAAATAACATTGAGATGCTCCATATAAACCAGTGGTGATGTGCCATGATCTAAGGACTGGATCATGCAGCCCTCTAAACAGGAGGGTCCAGATGTGGGGGAGGCTTACAAAAAAAGAGAATGAATGAAAAAAAAGAAACAGGATTACATGCAGAAGGTCAAATTAGGACAATGACAAAGTCTGAGTTTCAAATTACCAAAGGGAACACAGAAAACTGAACAGCAGAGACAAAGTTTAGATTTATAGTTGCATGCAGATAAGGAAAAAAACAGTGAAAAAGCCTTTAGGAAATGTGGGAAGTAGAAGAAAAAAAATGAGAAGAGAAGTGAAACACTTGTTTGACAGGAGGAAGAACCGTGTTTACAATGCCAGAGGATGAAAAAAAAGTAAAGGCAATGCAAAAACACATTAGAAATCATCAAAGAGTAAACTCCATGAAATAAAACGAATTTTGAAAATAAAACCAAGAACTAGTTAAAATTAACATTAAATGAAATAGAAATGTTTGATTCCAGCCTTAATCAGGCTAGGAAGTAGAAGGGAAAGGAAGTCTTGGGGGAATAAAAGCATATGGGAAAATTTAACACGAAGAGTATATGGGCATGCAAATAACTAAAATGGAACTGAAATAAACTCTAAATATCTGGAAATACATGTACCAGTATAGCAGTCCTAATGTATAATTGTTAAGACCTTTATGAATTTTTCCACAATGAATTATCTGTTCAAAAAGATCCAACAATGGGTCTTATATATTTAATTCCATTCAAACAGCTATTAATATAGGGGCAGACATAATTAGGCGTTTATTCCTACTTTAGGTCACTGTATGTTTTGTAACTTATCTCAACAATATCTGTTTTTTCTCATCATTTTAAATTAAGTTATTCAATGATCTCCATTAATTTTCTTGAGGCAGAAGCTCCTTACATTTTTGTAGAATGAATGGGTTGAATACATGCAATTGGGATCTTTCCGATAAGAGATCTATGTTCAGAAGTCTCCAGGGACACACAATACCTAAAAGCAGGGAGGAAGTTCCCACCCTTGTTTTTAGATAACAGTGATGACAACTGTCATTATCCCAGATTAAGAGACCAAGACCACTTAATGTGATGATTATCCAAAGGGATACAGTTATTCTTCTAACTCTTTAACATATATACCATATTTCTGTAATGCTCAGTTCACAATCTATCTTTACTGGCACATCAACGTTGGGTGACACCTTCACAATGTGTTTAAACTTGCTGGTCATCTTTAGAAAGGATCCCAAAGCAAAAAAGCCAATTTGGCAGCAACTGTGAAAATATGTGAATGTTCTACACATGGCCACCAAAACAGATCCCTCAAAGACAAACTCCTCAACTCTCTTTGTAGCTCTAAAAGTAGGTCCACCATTTCTGTGTACTGCAATCACTCTAAAAACATCTCATGCTACTTACTGGAAGATGTATCGGTCTGCTAATAGTCTAAGTTTGGTGAGAATAGATGATACAGAAAGCTTCTCCGTGTAAGAAATTGGCTTGATGAAAAAACTGTATTAAGGCAATTCTGTCTCTAGCAAAGAACAATATCTGCTATGAAGGAGGCACTTGAGGCCAAGGTATAAAGAACAGAGCAGGGTTGTTATTAAAAAATGTTAAGTATTAGTAAAAGTACTCCTCAGAAGACAATTAAGTCTACAAAGGGACATGTCTATTCTGATCATATACCCCATTTTTAGCTCTTCACTTGGTAGAAGGCGTTATTTGATGTACAATATTCCTTTCATCTCACATAGGATAGATGCCTACAAAGTGAAAACAGGAGTAATTCACGCACCCACTGGGCTGCTTCCGGCTCCATTTGGCACTGTGAGGTCTGAAGTGCTCAACATCCCACCTAAAAACGTTACAGAGAGAAGAGAGAGGGCAAAGAATGAATATGAATTGGTTCTCCTCATCTGAATGAAGTAACCTGCACTCCTTTCCTAAAAAAACAAAAACTAGCCTAGTCTGAATTTGGCATTATTGTGCAATATGATGTAGTTAAATATATGTGTGTGTGTGTGTGTGTGTGTGTGTGTGTGTGTGTGTGTGTGTAAGCTCACCTATCAAGCTCTTAAAGTGTATGCCTTCCTGTATCAGTATCAAATAGCAAAATGATGAGAATGGGGGCAGTGCTAATAGAGTACTAGTCAATCTAGGATTTAAAGGAGAGGAGATACTGCAAAGTGTGAAGAAGTAAATGCACTGCAAATTTTTGCTGAATTAATGAACTCTAACTCCAATCAGGTAGATCTATTCTCAGTATTTTTAACATGACTGGCTCACACCCAAACTTCAAGTCTTTGCTCATGATATGCTAATTAAATTTTCTGCCTGTCAAAGTATGGCTTTCCTATAATAAGGAAAATTCTAGATGGCACATTCTGTAGTATCGTTCCACTGTGCCTGAAAGGATGTTAGAGAGCCCATATTAAAGTTTCAAAAATACTCTTTAAAATGGAGTCAATTATGTAGCAGTGACTCTTGCTCATCAAAGACAGAAAATTAAGAGTAGCAAAGTAAGAAACTGCTTATGTTAGTCATTCATTTTACCACCCTTTTTGTGAAAGAATCAGCAGAATAGGTATTACTACATACCTGCACTGCCAGTACTTGGTGGTCTCTGAGGGACTCCAGGGGACACATTTCTGTGTAACGTGGCTTGAGGTGGAGACAGCATGCTTGAATCGGCTAATGTTGAGCTGGCTGCCAAAGACGGGGACACAAGTGAACTCCCTGGGTTAGTATAGGACAAAGCATTAGGGCTGGTCACAGGGACTGTGACAGACATTGAGAAGTTTTGAGGTGGTAAACCAGGCTGTAAATAAAGAACAAGGAAGAAAAAACTGTTAGTTTCGTTTTCATCTATATTAAATGTAAGAACTTACAAACTTTCATGTGATAAAGTAACTCTAGTTATTAAAATTAGAGGAAGAGGATAGTTTCCTACTAAATTTGCAAATTCAAGCTGCTTTCTTTGGAACTGTATTTGAACATAAGTATGTTTGACATGAACCTTTTCAACTTCAATATTTATATATGAATACATATATGCTAATACATACATAATTTCAAATATTCAGAGATGAAAATTAAATGTCAGAAACTGATATTAAAGTTGTGTTGTCAAATTTAGACATAACAAAATATATCACTGTTACCAAGTAAGCATAAAATTAGCACTTTAATAATGCAAACCAGTTTAGGAACATTACATTTCTATCAGGCAATTACAAGTATAACAAAAGGGGAAAAATATGTACACATATTATGAACTTATTACACCAAATGTGGGACATTATAAATAAGCCCTAGTTTTATTTAATTGACTGACAGTCTTAATGGACAAAACGAAAAATAAAAAAAATCAAGTTATATATACACAACGCAATGCAATCTGAGTATAATGAAAATGCAAAGAAACAATCTACACAGGAAAATTACTACTGACAACCTATCATCTTTAAATTGTATGAAGATTAAATTACAAATATTATAAATGCTATCTTCTTTTCCTCCTAAACATTCCACACACCCCCTTAAAATAATATTTCCTATTTCTTCTGGCATTTCCTCCACAGATCACATACAGTATACTTGTTAACCATGAAAATAACAGTTCTCTTTATAATATCTCTATTATAGAGAAAGGAAAAAGGTTTCCTCTCCCCATATTTTAAAACAGTAATTGCAAAGATTGGTAACACCGCTAATTCAAAGTTGGAGAATATAAATAGTTTATGTACTCAATTCAATAGTAGCTTATTTCCAATAGTAGTTATAATAATTCATTAACTGATATAAAACAATGGATATATGATAATTTTTTTCAAAGGTAAAGCAATTTTATTTACACAATATTTTTGCAGCTTAACATTAACTACAGAGTCACCCACATCCATATGAGGCCAGAAGGGATTTGTTTGCTATTGTTTTGTTTTTTAAGAATAATAAATGGTATCAGCACAAAAATACTTCCTTAAACTTATTTTTCATGAGCTTCTTATAATAGAAGATTACTTTGAAGAAATAATCCATGATGTATACCTTAAGGCATACTTTTTAAGAGAATTAACTCTGATAATAAGTAACTCTGAAATAAATATCAGCATTGGAACCAAATTGTCCCATGAAGCCTACAATACATATATAACATTAGAAAATCAGATCCAGAATAGCTGTCTTAAGCAGCTCTCCCCAATGAGCTTCCCATGAGAATTCTTTCAAGAACTATCAAAGGAGCATGAACTCCACAAAGTACTGGTTGCCATGATGGTTACATGCATGAGCACAGAAAAATGTTAAGCCAACTATCTGTTCTGCAACCAGCTTAAAAACATTGCTTCCTTAAATTAAAATTGAGCCAAGGCTTTCTTCCTCAATATGTACACTATAAGGAAAGACCAGGAGTTTGGACAGATTTTGTTAAATAGTTTTGGGACATTACAAAGAACCAAAGGGTAAGCTACTACTATTATATCAACTATACAAAATAATTCAAAATAATTCTGAAACACCAAATTTGTAATAAATCTGTTACAGATTTTATAGTCTCAAGATCGATTTGAAATACATGTAATATTTTTCAAAAGTCATGAGTGGGAGAGGGAAATCTTATATGCACCTTGTATTTACAAATCATGGAAATTTAGAGCTAGAAGGGACCTTAAAAACTACGTAAACCTGGGGCGCCTAGGTGGCTCGGTTGAGCGTTCGACTTTGGCTCAGGTCATGATCTCGCCGTTCATGAGTTCCAGACCCACATCAAGCTCTATGCTGACAGCTCAGAGCCTGGAGCCTGTTTCAGATTCTGTGTCTCCCTCTCTCTCTCTCTGTGCCCCTCGCCCCCCTCACACTCTCTCTCTCTCTCTCTCTCTCAAAAATAAATAAACATTAAAAAAATTTTTTTTCTTTTAAATTACATAAACCAACTCATTCATTTTATAGATGAGAGAACTAGAATCCAGGATGTTTAGGTGCTCTACCCAAAGAGAGAGCAGGGGATAGTTAGAACAGGGGATAAGAAGTAGAATTTGGATTAGGATGTTTTCTCTTCACTTCTATGTTTAAAGACCCTGAACATGCACTATTATAAGACTATAACCAATTTATTTTAAAGTTCTATGAAACCAAAAAAAATTAATGAAATTTCTTCCCCTTCTACTTACTGGTGTCATCACCCACTGTGAAAATAAATAAGAACTGTGGCCAATCTCTTCATGCACAAGATAAAAGCACAAACCATACTTTCGTACTCACTGCGATTTTATGATTCCGCATCATATTATCAAATTCCTCATTAATTTTTTTATATTTTTCTTCTGTATGTGGAGTTAGCACATAGGAAGTATCAGGGTCTGGGCTGTCGCACCCTCTGTGTTCCTTCTTGTTCAGAGCCTATATAATGAAGTTAACAAAAAGGATCAACAAATAAAAAGTAGAGGTAAAGTAAAAGTACTTACAGGGCCTCGTTTGAAAATAAAATCACTATCTTCATTTAGTTTGCTGAATCTGTCCTCCGAGAGTGGACTGTGCTCAAAGTAATCGTCAGCATCAGGGCTCTCACAACCATTAAGGCCTTTCTTTCTTAAAGTCTGAAATACAATTGGAAAATTCACACACAAATGACACTAACTTGCCATGAGTTTTTTGTAAAATTTATTAAGAGAGCACAGACTGAATGAATTATTACAAGAGCCACTGAAATGGTTTTAAATGATCACAAATGTATACTCTAATCCTTCAAATAAGGTAAACCTTAGATATAAGCAAAATGAATGCTCCCGCTGTACATTAAGAAAAAAGATTTACTTGTTTGGATTGTTTCTTCCCAAACTTCCTAGAGAATACTAAATTACTCACAGCTCTGAGGTTATAACCTGAATATGATTACAGCCTGATCAACATATCTGACGGGGCCAATGAGTATGAGAACTGAAATAGAAATGTATCAAAATGATGCTCTGAGAAGTTATCATAGCACCTTCATAAAATGAACATTTCAGGAACTTCAACTATTGAAACTGATTTTCACCTGAGAGTCTTTTCTATTCACCAGAATTAGCACCATATTCCAATAATTTCATTCCTAATTTGTTCTTAAATACTATGATTTTCCTACATAATCTTGAAGCATAAAAACCCAAATACTTATTTACATAAGACAGTAATGACTCCCTCCTTTGTAGAATGTACATATTAGTGATTTTCCATATTTTTAAAACTTGTAAAAAAAAAAACAATGTTGTTTACCATCTATCTTTCCCCCTTTTGCTAGCTCTTTCTATAGAGCTTCTTCATGGGCTGATCTAATCCACTGAATTGACTTTCTGGGGAACTTTCTTAAGTGTTACCAAAGTACCTCCTGGACTCTAGGTTGACTTCTTTTTCTGCTTACTTTGAGGCAAAAATATAATGAAGAGTTGGTTTTCTGATTTTTAATTTTTTTTTTCATTAAAGTCACCAAGAAATGACTTATCCATCCATTTAAATGAGTAATTTTAACAGCAAGGGCTTAACAATCTGATACATGAATTTCCAGAGTTCCTAAATTTTTAAAAATCCTGATGGGTCATATTTTAAAGCAGAATTACTGAGTTCAATAGCTTCAATAGCTTCAATAGCTTTGAGACTTGTTGATTTTCCAGCCAACACTAAGACGTTTCGGGAAGTTAAAATTTTCTAAGTAAATTAACAGAGTTTATTTGATTGGGAAACAAAGTTTGATCAATAGACAAGTACTAGATAAATTTGTTAATAAATGATTATTTAAATTAGATGTAAGGCATACTTTTAATTAAGTCATAATAATAAATCTTGATATCCTTTTTTTTTTTTTAATACTTTATTTATTTTTGAGAGAAAAAGTACAAGTCAGGGAGCGGCAGAGAGCGAGGAGGACAGAGGATCCAAAGCAGGCTCTATGCTGGCAGCAGCAAGCCTGATGCAGGGCTTGGGCTTGAACTCATGAACTGTGAGATCATGACCTAAGCTGAAACTGAGTTGGAGGCCCAACCGACTGAGCCACCCAGGCGCCCCTAAATCTTGCTATCCTTTAAAACATGATTTACAATAATTATGCTTATTCTATAACTTTTTTCCTCAAAAGAATATAAATACACAATAGTTTCAGCTTCAAGAATTTTTTTCTTGGTTTTTCTGTAGTCAAATTATTATTTCACCCATTTATCATCATCATCATCATCTCTTTAGTCAATGTGACTTTGCTTTGCTGAAAGAATCCTAAGAAATCCTAAGTGCAGAGATGTTAACTTCTCAAATGACTTGGCATGCACCAGGAATCCCATACACCAATACCTGAAACCTCCACCACGACATAATCACTAAGCATGAGCACAGAGCAAACTCTACACCTATTTCCCCAACATTGGCACCATTGCTCTAAGTTCTCTGGGTCTAACTAACCACATGAACTGTTATGTGTACTTAGCCATAAAAGGTCCTGGTGTTTAGAACTAAAGGATGGAGACATGTATTCCCTCCTGTTCATGGTAGCAAGTTCTGCTTGCCAAAGCCCTGCAAGCTGCTATCAGCAATGAAGATGTTAACACTCAGAATGTTGGAACACAATGAACTCATAACCTACACAGCCCTAGAAACAAAACAAATATAGTTGATGCCTACACAGATTTCATCATGAACTTGCTGACTTATTCTAGCCTGAAATCTCTAAGAAATTTTCCCATCATATTCATGTATCTTAAGACTAGGTAATTTAGAGTCTTGCTCTTCCCCCAACAGGAACCACCAAGTACGTGCCTCTTTGAAGCCCTTTTAAATTTACTGAAGAAAAAGAATATGGCTTTTTAAAATAATCACACAAAATTTTTGTTCAACAACAATAGGGTGAACTTGTACTCATGAGGAATAACAGAGCTCTGGTATCTCCAGCTCTGCAAGCCTTCACTTCAGATGGGGTTCCTGTCATTGTGAGGGAATTTAAGAGGCTATATCGGCTCTGCAGATAACAAGCTCATGTACCTCTAGTGGATATCCAACTTGTGTCTTCTTATCACCAGAACACAAAGAGTTGTTTTGAGGACCCAACTACCATAAAAAGACTTTTTCTGTCTTCTTTATCGTCACCACATAGCGTAACAGTAAAAGTTTCTCCTGTGTCACAGGTACTAACAAATGGAATGCTGTAACTATTAACAAGGCCAGGCGAGGCCTGTAAAAACCAGGCTGGCTTCAGTTTTTTACATGCTTCAAGTTAGCCACAAGAAAAATACTTGGTCAATGAAGAAAACACAGTCTGAAAAGCTACCATTTTGAGGAATCTGCTTTTAAATGGAAAAAATTCATTAAGGGTACTCACACTGTGCATGCTCTATAGCTATTACTGATGATTATATTGTTCCGTTCTAAAGTAAACGGTGCTTCAAAAGTTCTTTATTCTTGCACATGCAATCGAAAGTTTTCAGTGACACTATGGCAAACTTAAGGGGAAAACTTAATTACGCCAAAATAATTTCAAATTTCAGGTGTATACCATTAAGTTGATTTTCTTAAACAATTATTAATCAATTTAAGCTAACTTGATGTTTATTCTATGTTCTTTAGTAACACTGTTCCAAATATATTAAAAGATTCTAACTGCAAAGATTACTTAAATAAAATCCTAAAATGAATGCACCTATAATTTTCATCAGTGTATTTCCATAAAAGAAAAATTTTATTTTTGGAGGGGCAGCTAATAATAAGCACCTTTAAAAACACACATTTCTACTTGTCAAGTAGAGTTAAACTGTATTATAATTTTAATGGCTATTCTTTTTGTATTTTGGGCCAATTCAGTCAGGTACTTTCTACATACTTTCGTCTATGGTATAAAATGTAGGTTTTAAATAATGAATGCCCTTAGCTAACATTGACCTGTAACATTAGTTATGTAAACACGGATTTTGAAAGATTTTTAGTTTTTCATTTCTTAAAGTTTATTTTAAAAAAAATTTTTTTAATCTTTATTTATTTTTGAGAGAGAGAGAGAGAGAGTGAGTGTGCGAGCAGGGGAGGAACAGAGAGAGAGGGAGACAGAATCTGATGCAGGCTTCAGGCTCTGAGCTGTCAGCACAAAGCCTGATGCGGGGCTCAAACTCACAAACAGCGAGATCATGACCTGAGCCGAACACTTAACTGACTGAGGGGCCCCAAAGATTATTTATTTTTGAGAGAGAGAGAGAGAGAGAGAGAGAGAGAGAGAGAGAGAGAGAGAGAGAGAGATGGAGACAGAGAATCCCAAGCAGGCTCCATGCTATCAGCGTAGAGCCCCACATAGAGAGAGAGAGAGAGAGAGAGATGGAGACAGAGAATCCCAAGCAGGCTCCATGCTATCAGCGTAGAGCCCCACATAGGTCTCAAACTTACAAACAGAACTGTGAGATCATGACCTGAGCTGAAATCAAGCTGGATGCTCAACCGACTGAGCCACCCAGGAGCCCCAAAAGATATTTAAATGGATCAAAAATTAACTGCTAAGTGTCTTCAATGGAAAGCTACATATTGTTCAGGGCACATCCTTCTAAGGTTATCTGACTCTATGGGATTTGTGCCTTTGATCTATTTTACAGCTCTGTAGAGACAGAAGTTAATTTGTTGAAACTGATAGTAATGGAAATAGTGTTGATAGACATGCAAATACTGTCTGATGGAGGTTCAACTGACTTCTTTCCTCACTATGGAAGAGGTCAGTTTTTTTTTTGTTGCATCTATGAAGCAAATTTATTTTGCCTTCTTGATGGGCTTATATATTTGTCTAATCTTTGGATTTACCTACTAACCAGCTGTAACATTTTTTTTCCAGTTCCCTCAGTCATTCATGAGTTAAAATCTTTGACTCATGTTCATTTTATATCTAAGAGTCATAACTTCACCTTTTTTGAAGATTACTGTTTAACAGTTATGACAGTAAAACTACCCTTGACTTATGAGTCATAGTAAATGTAAACTCAAGGGGGAAAGAGCTTCCTAATACCCCTTGTTAGGACTTGGTATTAGATGGAGTATGGGCTTTTATAGGAATAAATGAATGTGTTGTTAAATTTTTTGAAAATATTTGGTTAACTGATTAATGATTTGTATTAATTTATTATAGTATCAAAAATTAAGGATGTATGATCAGAGAAGGCTTGCAACTCATCAGTACTCTTCTTCAAGAAATACAAGAGAATAATCCTTAATTCTTGTGACAATTCACAAATCAATTGTTAATTCTTGTGACAATTCATAAATTGCTATTCATATCATAGTATCGAGAGTAGTACAATAGTCTAAAACTGTAAACCCACAATCTCCTGAAGCAGGGTTCCTATCGATCTGAAGCAAGTGAGGTCTAAGGTGAAATTCAAGCTGGTGGAGGGAATCTCCAAGGGCTGGAGATGCCCAAATTAAACTTAAAAGTAAAAGAAGGTTTTGTTTTTATCTTTTGTATTAATTAAATGGGTTTTAGCTAAATGAAGAGGAACTTAAAGCCTTCTACCTACTGATTAAAGACCTCATCAATAGGAAGGCTATGAAATTTTTAATTTTGATATCAATTTAAGGAAAAAAACAGTGAAAACCATATTCTGGCTAGAACTTTCATTCAGGTTTTATCTACTTTACAACTCTGTAGGGATGGATGTTAGGTAACTTACAGAAAATGAATACTGACTGCAAATAATTCCTGTTCATAGAAAGTGTTTCCTGTGGAGTATCACTGATTATCACCTTGTAAAAGCTGACCAGTTTTCTTGCATCTATAAATTCATTTCAGCATCCTTCCACTATTAATATGTGGTATTTTAAGTTCTTTGAACTGGTTGTGACATCTTACTGGTTCACTCATTAGTTAAGTAAAATCTTTTGATATATATTCATTTTGTAGTTGTAGGAGTAATGATTATGTTTCCTTTCAAATCTAATCTGAAATTTGGAAGACCTATAGTCCCTATATTTTACAATTTATATGCACAAATTATACCAATCTTTTTAAATATTAATAAGCATATTTTAGGATAAATAGAATTTCTATTATTTTCTTCCGGAACCCCAAGCGATAGTTTTGTATTTACAACCTTCTTTTGAAATAACAGGTAGGACACAGAATCAAAATTCCTAAAAGCCTAAATGCAAGTCACCAACAGCCTAGCTCCTACTTATCAGCTCGCTTGTTTGAAACCCTGCCCTCTTGTCTGCAGGACTGTTTTACAGCTCACTATAGCCTAGTTTTAACCCCATCTTCCATGAAACTCCCCCCATCCTCCGCTTCCCTATGTTAAAATTTTAAGGTCACTTACTCTACAGAACATTCATTTAATATATGGTACCTTGTATTTACCTATCTATGTATGTACCCTAATCTATGAACTTTCAAAAAAAAAGACTAAAATCTGGATTGCTTTACATTTTCAGAGTCTAGCACAAGGTGCTACACAAACATGAAATATTTATTAATACCTGCAAGATAAAAAAACAAAATAATGAGATCAGAATGCTATGACAAGTTAGAAGCCTTCTAAAACACAAAGTTATGAATTTATTAAAACATACTTAAATAATAAGGAAATCTGGAGACATTAGTTTGTACTAGGCTGGTTGATTCACAGAAATTGTTGATATTTGACTGCTTTTGAACTACAAAAATATAATTTCATATATATAATTTTTTTTAAATATTTATTTTTTGGGAGAGTGCAAGTGGGGGAGGGGTAGAAAGAGGGGGGACAGAGGATCTGAAGTGGGCTCTGCGCTGACAGGCTGATAGCAGTGAGCCAGATGTGGGGCTCAAACCCACGAACTGTGAGATCATTACCTGAGCCAAAAATCAGACGCTCAAATCGACTGAGCCATCCAGGTGCCCCTCATACGTATAATTTCTTAATTTCATACATATGTTTAACTCACAACAGCCTACATCCTGAAAGCTGCAGGAGACGCTCCAGTGGGCTTTTGGACAGCAAAGAATAGAACTGAGCATGCAAAAAGACATCTCTTGACACTGAGTGTGTGTAATTATTACCAAAGGTTCTGATTCTGGATCTTATTTTGAACCCAAGAGGCTGGTGTACAAACTTGCTAATTTAAAAACCAAAGCTATGCTTTTCTAGAGTAAGAAAAATTCATACCATCTATAAAGGACCAATCCAGTTTTTTAAAAAAATCTGCATCAGTACTGAGACAAAAGGTCCCACAGTTCACCAAACTTTTTCTCCTACGGAGACAAAAGACAGTACAATAACTGAAGTTTTTAATTTGGAAATTATGCTCTGATTTAAAAAGGTTAACTGGAGGGGCACCTGGGTGGCTCAGTTGGTTGAGCATCCATTTCTTGATTTCTGCTAAGGTCATGTTCTCACAGTTCGTGGGATCAAGCTCAGTGTGGGGCTCTGTGCTAGCAACACGGGGCATGCTTGGGATTCCCTCTCTCCCTCTCTCTCTGCCCCTCCCCTGCTTGCATGTGCACGATCTCTCCCAAAATAAATATAATAAACATTTTTTTAAAATGGTTAACTGGATAAAGATCCAAATATCGATTATTTTTACACCAAGAGCATCCGCTGTGCCTTCAGAAGTCATCCTGCACACCAGCCTTGGTGGCAGAGATGAGACACCATGCAGACCACCCTGAGATGGAGTTCCTGGTGTCAAGTCTTTAGGAAATCAGGTATTCCTTACTGTTTGGGGTGCCACGTGCCTGTATTTTCTCAATAAATTCTCCTTTACCTTGAGCTACTTTAAATGGATTTCTAGTTCTTTTTTTTTTTTTTTTCCTCATGATGCTGATCCATCGGCATCGATTTCTAGTTCTTATAGTCAAAGAGCCTTGATGAAAAAAGCATAATCGTTTAGGTCACATATTAGTAGTCTCCTTATCTAAGTCATATAATTCCCAAAAAAAGTCAGGATAGTGCTTCCACAACCCTGAGTCCAGAAAGGGTCCCAAACCTGGAAGTAAGATGACTGAGGATTATTTACTGTTTCTGGCCAAAGATAACTGACTCAAATAATGATACATGCATTAACAAAGATCTTTAAAGTGTTATATTGTTCTAAAGCATTAGCAACCTCATCTTTCAAGTTCAAGGAAACATTTCGAGACCTCTGGGTATGTAACACTGCTTGGCAAGTCCTGCCTGCACATTTGTCCTTCATTTTCTAGCCTGTATTATTCAATCTGTTGGTGATAGCAGAGATGGAAAGAGTAAGGAAATGGTAGAAAGGAGATAGGGGAAAGAAACCTGAGACAAAAACAACACTATTTAGACTTTTTTTTTCCTAAGTATATCCAGGTTTTCTTTTATACAATAAACTTAAAAAGCAAACATATTTCAAAATGGACTATAAATTAAGAGCAGCCAATTTTAAATAGATTTCTTTTAGCTTACATTCTCTTATCAACAAAAAATACTGTATTTCAAGTTTTAGACACACTTATTCTGCAGGGAAATTAGATATATATACACATGTATATATAAATATATATAAGCAAATACATACATACACAATCACACATATATTACTATAGTCTTTGATTTTTTTTTTAATAGAACAAGGAAATCTAGTATTCATGATATTTTTCACTGTAAATAAGTTGAAATATTTAAACTATGTTAAGTCTGAAATAAGAACTGATAAAAATCCCAGGGGACTCACATTTTCTGGAATTTTGAGATATGCCGCTAACTTTTAAGACTCCGGAGTCCATACTCCTGAGTGTTTACCAGAGCCCATCCCTGACAAGACTCTATTAACTACTGCCTACCAAGAACTGAAATGTTCTTTCATGTTATGCTCAATTTTATAATTGTCAAATTCCATTCCAAACTAATAGAAGCACAGTACTTAGAAGCAAAACTATGGAACTGAAAGTACTCAAAAGGTATATATGCATGGTTTTTAAATGCATGAGGAAGCTAATTAATCAACCCACAATATCACCACCCACCTTAAATCTCATTTCTGTCAAGCACCTCAGCAGTAAATGCTCCATAAATACTGGATGAATGGATAATTAGATCTAGCACAAGATAAAACTACCTGTAAAATAAAGGAATAATAGGTCTCAAGTTCCAAGGAACTTAAATGAAACAGAATTTTTTTAAAATGAGGAAAGTTCTCCTTTCCCTCATTTTTTAAGTATATAGAAAGTTTGTAATTTTGAAAGATATTTCTTAATCTTCCTAGGCACTCTGGAAATGCATAAAAACATTTAATTTTTTTAAAACTGTGAAACATTCACAAAGAAAAGTGCATCAAAACTTATTAAACTCAATAATTACAAAGTGAACACCAATAATTCTAACCAGATCAAAACCAGACTAGAACCAGAACCTATATATCGCCCTCAATCACACAACCCTTTCCTCTTCCCTCTAACAGAGAATACTACCTTCACTCTGTGATGACAAAACTTCCTGGATTTTCTTTATAGGTTTACACATATATGCATATCCCTAAAAATATTGTTTAGGTTTACTTTTAAATATTATATGGATGGAATATATGCAATGCATTATTCTGTCTTGACTCTTTTACTATACATTATGTTTATTAGATTTGTCCTTGGGGTTGCATATACTTCTAGTTTGCTCATTTTCACTGAACACTGTATAGGTAAAAACAAAAGAAAACAAACCCTTTATTCACTCTACTGCAGATAGACACTGGAGTTGCTTCAGTCTTTTGGCCATAATTAAAATGAAAATGAAAATGGTGCTATGAACATTTTTGCAGATACAGCCTACTGCATACCTGCACACACTTCTCCAGGGTGTATTCTTGGGAATGGAACTATTGAATTCATAAAATATGTGGACCTTATCTTATGCTGGATAATGCCAAACCATTTTTTAAAGTACAGTTGACCTTTGAACACAGGTTTGAACTGTGCTGACCCACTTATTTTACTCAATACAGTAGAATACTGTAAATGTATTTTTCTGCCTTATGATCTTAATAACCTTTTCTCTTCTCCAGCTGACTTCATTGTCAGAATACAGTATACATATAACACATATAACACAAAATGTGTGTTAATCAACTGTTTATGTTATTGGTTAGGCTTCTAGTTAGAGGCTAAGTTTTGAGGAAGGTCAAAAGTTACAGATGGATTTTTACTGCATAGGGGGCTGCTTTCCCAACTGCCAAGTTGATCAAGGGTCAACTATGATTGTATCGATGAACCTTTCTACCCACAATGAGAATTTGCAATCCCCTGATTACTAAGGAAATGAAACACACTTCATACCTATTTGCCATTCGAATTTCCTTGTAAGTGCCTATTGAAGCACTTTCCAAGTTTTCCATTGAGTTGTTCGTCTTTTTATTATCACTTTATTATCATTCTTTTATTTGAAATCAACATAAGCTTTCCTAATTTTATGTACTATAAAAATCTTTTCTCATTCTGTGGCTTTTTAACACTTGCTTTCAGATAAAAGCAGGTTCTTTATTTTAATAAAATCAAATTTATCGGGGTTTTTTTTCCTTTACATTTTTTATGTCTTGTCTAATAAATCCTTCCATACCTCAAAATCGTCTTCAAAAAAGCTTTTCTCTCTGCCTTTTGCATTTAGGTCATAATCTTCCTGGAGGCAGATTTTATGTAAGATAGTTGGTTCCCTTCATGATTTCCTATATATACATTTATATATATATGAAACACACACACACACACACGTGTGTGTGTGTGTGTGTGTACATGTCCCAGCACCATTAATTTAAGATTTGTTCTTTCCCCTATGATTAGTGATCACAGCCATATATACACACGGTTCTGTTTCTGAGCTTTCTATCCCTTCACTGATACGTTTGGCATTTGCTATTTGTGCCATTGGCATAGTTATCTTCATTACCACAATTTTAAAATTCGTTTCAATATATGACAGAGTAAACCCTTTCACTTTGTTATTCTTCAGGCTGTCTTCTTTTCCTCTTGAATTTCCCTACATTTCAGAATCCGTTGTTGAATTCTTAAAAAAAAAAAAATCCTTGGGATTTTGACTGGCATTTTCTTAAACTCTATAAAGATTATTTATTTTTTTGTAGCACAGATGTATATAACATTGAGAGTTCCAGTCCACAATAATGGGATAATTCTGTCAAATCAACCTTGCATTCCTGAGATCAACCCAACTTATTCATGATGTATACTGTCCCTTCTATATATATTGCTGGATTTAATTTCTGTATTAGTTAGCATAAGTAATATGTATTAGTTAGCATAAGTAATGTGAGATGCTTTAACAAACACAAATCTTAGTGGCCTGATACAATGAAGTTTCTTATTCATATAAAGACAAATGAGGATGTTTCTTATCCCAGAGAGACTTGCATGAGGTTATTCAAAGCCCAGACTCCTTTATCTTGTGGTTGCACACAGAAAACCTCCAGAGTTCCCATCTGGATTCTCTGCACCTGGCTGGCAAACAGGGAAGAGAGAATATAAAGATCATGTGGGAGGTATTTTACAGATCAGATCTGGAAGTAGCATGTTATCACTTCTACTCCCATTCCATTGGGCAACTCAGTCACAAGGCCACTCACAAAAGGAGGCTAATATAGAGTCTATATACATGCCTGAGCAAAAGAGAAAATAGATCAAAGTGAATAGTCTCTCAACTAAAAAAGATGTGAATTCAAAGAAGTAGATTAGTATTTTGTTTAGGAGTTTTGCATTTATGTTCAGTGAGACTGACATCTGATTCTTCTTAGAACTCTCCTTGCTGGTTTTGCTATCAAGGTTAGGCTAGCTGCATATAATGGGGAAAAGAGAGTTCCTTCTTTTTCTATTCTCTGGAACAATTTGTAAAATACTGGCATTATATCTCCAAAAATCTGTTAGTATTTGCTTATGAAGCCATCTGGATTTGAAGTTCCTTTGTGGTAAACTTGACAATAACACTATTCAGGTTGTCTATAGCTTTATTATTCCATTTTGTTAGATTGCATTTTCTGGAAATTTGTCCATGGAATCAAAATTTTTGAGGCACAATAGGATCCTGAGATTTTATGTGCTCGAAAAAGTATATTAAAATAGCTGAAAAAAATTTAAACGATATATTTGTAATCTAGTTCACCTCTTACCTTTACAGAGAATATTAAGCTTAGGAGAGACCCAAGTACTCTCCCTTCAACCCTACCACATCACATGGCAATTAAATAGAACTGGGACTAGAATCTAAATCTTCTGATGTCCAGTCCAATGCTCTTTTCACTAGGCTGTTTTAGTTCAGCTGGTTCAATAGACTGAATCACTCAGTCAACAAATGAGAGGGAGAATGCAGAGAGGGCTGTGATCAGAAACCACTTCAACCTTGGGAAGAAAGCACATTCTTTTGCAGGTAGTTGCTGGCAGGACTTCAGGGTCCTTCTCCAGTTTCTCCATGATCTTATTCATATATTCCTCAGTAAGAAGTGTGTGGTATTCAAACTATGGCTTCTTTGAATTTTAAAGCTTTATCCAGTTCTGTGATACCCCTAGGTTTCATTGCAAAGATCTCAGCAAATGCTAATGGTACTTCCTTCCCCTACCCCAAGCTAAACCAACAATTTTGGGACACTTAACTCCCTGAAGCTGGATATTGGGCAGTCTAGTAGCTTCAGCTTATCAACAGGATAATGTAATTCTGTTGTATATCTCCACACATAAACAAGTATTTTGAAAACTTGATTCTCAGTGCACTGTGAGGTCAGGAAAGTACATCTTCAAAAGTCTTGGCTCTTGGTTTTCACCATCCCTCTCTCTGTGTTTTTTTAAACTGCATGAATGACTTAACTTACTTTTTCCCCCCTTTAATCCAACAAAATTTATTGAGAGCACCCTACTAGGTTATGAGGTTCACTGATAAAATAGATATGGGTTACTGTCCACATGAAGGTTGTGAAGGTCATGTGATCTTCCCATGAGGACTGCTTTCTTACTATAGAAGTCTGACTTGGTTTGTACCCCTTCCTCAAACGCCTGAGGTGGTTTAGTTGCAAAACTGATACACAGGTGTTTTGCTTTCATTTTTTTTTTTTTAACTAATGAGGCAATTTATTAACCCAGCATTTGTTCTAATGATTCTAGGTGGCAGCTGCCACCTGTCCAGCAATTCTGTCCAGAGCTCTCATCCCTGAGGTGTTAGTTTGCAGCCTCCACCCCTGTCCTTTTCCATTATTTTCAGCCTCTCTAGGGCTTGGAGGACCCTGTGGGCCATCTTCTTAGAGTCTCTGCTAAAGTGGTTGGGCATGAACTTGTTCCTCTGAAGTCGCCCACAGATGTTGGCCATGAAGCTGACCCCAGTACTGCCCTGGAGGTGCAGGTGCCATACTGTGGAGACAGCTTGTGTGTAGAACCAGTTCTCATCGCAGGGAGCAGGCTCTTTATGTTTGGCCAGCTTGACAGTGTCCACCCACTGAGGGACTTTTGGTTCTCCAGACTTTTTGAGGAAGGCAGCCAGAGCTCTAACAATCTCCTATGGTTCACATCTTTTACAGAAACGCCAGGCATTGAGAGGCCTACATGCTGCCAGCCAGAGGAGAGAAAACAACGGGGTTCCCCAAGAGCATAAGTCAGGCATCCTGCCTTCATTCTTGAAGATATTTTTTCTGGGTATAGAATTCTAGGTTAGAGTCCATCTTCTACTTTCTCAACACATTTAGGATATCATTTCATTGACGACAGATTTTCATTTGCTGCTATTTAGAGTCAGCACTCCTTTGAAGATAATCTAATTTTTTTTCTTGGTCTTTTGTTTCCTGTTAGTTTCATTTATGTATAGATTTTTTCTTTTTACTCTTTATAGATTTGTTGAGTTAACTTAAATCAATCCTGGAAAATTGTCCTTATGTCTTCAAATACTGCATCTGCTTCATTCATATTCATTCTCTCCTCTCTTCCCCTCCTTCCAGAATGCCCAAAACAATTTAGGTTAGAATTTCTAACCAATCTTTTCTCTCAACATCTTGTATTTTCCACTTTTTCATCTCTTTGTGCTGACTTCCAGATAACTTTTTTCAGTTCACAAATTCTTCAACTATGTCAAATACACTTCCAACATGTCTACTAAGTTTTTCATTTTGGTTATTTTTTTTTTTCATCGCTCTAAGTATTTTTCTCAAATCTGCTATAGCACTGCTTTTATAATTCCCTGTTTCTTGCAAATATTTGCAAACTTGTTTATGAAACAGTGAAATTATTTATAATCTATGTATAATAACAACAGTATCTGAAATATTTAGGTGTCAGTTATATTTCTTTTTTTTTTTTTAAGTTTATTTTTATTTATTTTGAGAGACAGAGAGCAAGCAGGGGAGGGGCAGAGAGAGAGGGAGACAGACAGAATCCCAAGCAGGCTCCACGCTGTCACCACAGAGCCCAATGGAAGGCTCGAACCCACAAACCTGAGCTGAAATCAAAAGTTGGATGCTTAACCAATTGAGCCACCCAGGCGCCCCAGTTTCTGCTATTTCTTGCTGCATTTTGCTTATGGTGCCTTGTTTTCTTTTATGGTTGGTCATCTTTGTATGATGGATGCTCAATGGTTTTGAAAAGTTATTTGATGCCTAGAATTAAAGTGCTTTTCTTCAAAAAGTATATAGATTTGCTTCTTCCAGGAACGTGGAGCAAAAGTTTTCTTGAACTTCTTGCATTATGTGACTTTGGCCAGTGATTCCACACAGTGCTGGTAACCTGTTTTACAACCTTTGAGAAACAGGTTCTCTTTCTTTTCTTATTCTCCTTTCTCCAATCTGTTCAGTACAACAGACCTCTCCTTGCATCTTCTGCAAGTAGGAAAAAGGCAGTGGATTTTTCCTTTTTCCTTAGGTTCCAGTTTGATATGAGAGGCAATGTGTTAGCCTCAGAGACCTGCAAGTAATCACTTAACCTTTGCCTCTAGATCCACCAAAGCCTGAAGCTTAGTTTTCAAGTATTTATCCAGATGGGAAAAGAACTCAGGGTAGCCAGAACTTTAAATACTTCTTTACCTTTTAGGTTCTTACCTTTCCTCAGATTTTGGTCTGGCATATTCCTTAACAGCTCTTTGATGCTATAAAGTCATTTTTGTATAGTTCATCTAGTATTTTTAGTTGTCTTCAGCTGAAGGGTTGGTCCAGATAACGTGGACCAACATTACATAAATTTAAAAAATCAACACTTTTAGGAAAAAATGAGCCAAACATTTTCTAATGATATCCATAAAGTTTTCTGATGATGTTTTTGCCTTTTAGGTTAAATGTGGAAAAGAGTTCAACACAGAGCTATCATACAGCCCGGCAAATTCCACTCCTAGGTAAATACCCAAAAGAAATGAAAACATGCCTTTACAAAAACTTACACAAAAATTTCATAGCTGCACTTTTATAACAATCAGAAAGTGGAAACCCAATGTCTATCAACTGATGACTGAATAAACAAAATGTAGTCTTTCCATACAAAGGAATATTATCCAGCCATGGAATGAAGTACTAATACATGCTACAAAACAGACAAACCTTGAAAATATTATGCTTAACGGAAGAGGCTGGACACAAAAGAGAACATATTATATAATCCCATTTTTATGAAATATCCAGAATAGGCAAATCCACAGACACAGAAAAAGGTTAGTGGCTGCCAGGATGAGGGAAGGGGAGTTGGGAAATGACTGCTAATGGGTACCAAGTTTCATTTTAGGTTGATGAAAATGTTCTGGAATTAGTGTTCATAGTCGCATAAACTTGTGAATATGTTAAAACCACTAAATGTATAATTTTAAATGGTGAATTTTATGGTCTGTAAATTATATCTCAATAGAAAGAACATAAAAAAGTTAATCTCAGGTTTGTCTATAATACCCACTGTGGTAGCCACTACGTACACTAAGTTACCTCACTGAACATTCAATTTCACAGGATAGTGAAAGATTGGGGGGCAATGATTTATAAAGATGCCAGGCAATGTGAATGCACTTCATGCAGGTTACAGAAAACGCTGGAAATCTTTAATATGATTATGAATAATCTCACTGGAATTCATACCTATGGAGTTCTACATCCAGGTATATCAAGATAATCAGTGAAGAGAACTATATGAAATAAAAGCCAATAGCATCTATGAAAACAGCTTTCTTTTACACTCTAAAGGAAACTAGCAAAGTAATACAACTTCCCCTCTCTGAATAATTTTCTCTTACATATAGCAGCCACTTATTCAGATGAACATAAACTGATGAATGCTCTCTTTTAAAAAAAACAAACAAACTTCTATGATTAAACAATACAGTCTGCTCTACCATAATGTGTTTGGGAATATAAATTAGGTGACATGAAACTGGTAAATAGGGAATGGTGTCAGAATAATAAAGTCACTCTGGTTCAATGTGGATTTTTCCTAGGCAAGGGGAGCCAGAAAAGTGGGAACAGAAGTATAACGTTTAGCAGGAAAGGAGAAAGACCACCAAACAGCAGGAGCATGGTGTGCATTATAAGAAAATTGAAAAGGAAGGCTTCAGAGGAGCACTCCCCGCCCCACTGCAGGTGGTAGTTATTTCCCATACTTAAATGGCAACCCCTCACCCTCCACCGCTCATTGCTACACTGCCATCTGCACTGTCCTTAGACCCACCATCTCCATCCTAATTAAAGTGCTGCCAGCATTTCTATTCAAATAATTAATTCTGTGCATTTATAATACCCACTAACTATACACTAAGTTACCGCACTGAGCAGTTCCAGCTCTTTTAAATTGCTGATTATTTTTTAGTTTGTGTTGCTTAGAACACAAAATGGCACAGGTATTAGAGTTTGTGAGGCTTTTCAGGAACACATAAACAGCATTACAGCAGAAGCACCTATACTTTTTTTAAATCTGTTTACTTCTATAACGGTTGGAAATACTATATACTAGGAATCAATGTTGAAGATGGGGCGATACAGAAATGAAGGCGATACAAAGTGAAGAGAATCACATCCCCTTCATTCTTGAACTTTATTTCCATTTAAACATGCTCTGGGGTCGCCTGTGTGGCTCAGTTGGTTGAGTGTCCGACTTCGGCTCAGGTCATGATCTCCCGGCTTGTGAGTCTGAGCCCTGCATCAGGCTCTGTGCTGACAGCTCAGGGTCTGTAGCCTGCTTCGAATTCTGTCTCCCTCTCTCACCGCCCCTCCCCCACTCACGCTCTCTCTGCCTCTCAAAAATAAAGAAACGTAATAAAAAAATAAATAAATTTAAACACACTCTGTGTTTCTGTCCCTACGAGCTGTGGGTAACATCTGAAGACGTTTTAAGAGTATCATCAATTAGTTACCACTGAAGTAAGCAACACTGCTTTTAGTTCAATTTTAAAGGTCATTATTAAGCTGTGTGCTGGATCTTTGGGAATCCACTGGAAGAAAGCTCTTTCTCAAAGACTTAGCCTCAGAAGTTCCACAGTCTTCTGAGACAGATTCAGGGTCTTCAAGAGAACATTATTTAAGCTCTGAGTTTTCTCACTGCATACTCCTAAGACCCTGGACAAGCCTTTTGCTTTGTTTGGACTCCTACTTTCTTATCATTTAAATGAAATACAGAACTAGATCAGGGTTTCCAAGCCTTCTTATAACACATAAACTCCTTCTCACAATAATTTTGGTCATAGTCATTTTTTCCATAATAATAATGAAGAGATTTTAAGTAAAAGTACTTTAAATTGTTGCATTAAAGGAGATCATATTATAAAGATTATTTATAAAAATATTTGAGCACATTCACATTATGGTTAAATTCTAAATATTTCCTTCTTTACATATGATGCATCTCAAATTTTGTATAGATCACTTGAGAAAAAGCATGACATGTCAACATATTATCATCTTTAGAACAAAGCCTAAGCCACCATTTAATCACCTTTCCCCATTCAAACCAAATGGAATAGCATTCTTCTTCATAAAATCTCAACATTATTAAAGACCTATCATAACTAAAAGATAGGATCTTAGTCTATTTTTAAAAGCTATAAATGTCTTCTGAAATGCTGATAAATCTACTGCCAGATTAGTATTCTTGTAACAATGGTCTGACTACCCAAACTGCTAAACCACCTCCAAGGGCTGCCCAATGCCCATGAGACAAACGTCAAATGCCACAGTTGGTATGCAAGGCACTCTATCAACTACACCCAATCTGTCTGTTCTTCACTTTTATTAGTCACATATACAAACTATTCCACAGAAATGTGTATGATGTATAGTAAACACTGAGGTTTATTTTTTCTGTCTGTATGTCCAGTGTTTCTAGGACCATCTTTTGAAAAGACTTTCCTTTTCTCATTGATTTCCCTGAGCACTTTTGTCAAACATCAGTTAACCATGTGTTAATAAGGCATGGGTCTATTCCTGAGCTCTGTGTTCTGTTCTACTGAGCTACATAAACACAACTTCCTGGATTACTACAGCTTTAGAGTACATCTCAGAGGTGGAACATCTGGCTAGAATTCGCCAATGAGAACTTTCCATCTTCTCTCCACCACCATGATTGTACTTCAGTGAGGAGTGTGGAGGCATGTTAGCTACATCAGTATAACGGAATTAATTTTAGAACATTTGCTGGAAACTCTAGGATACAACTGATCTCTGATGCTTTATATTGGTGCCACTATATATGGTAGCCACGAGTCACATGCGGTTACTTAAGTTAAAGATACAGTTCTTTAGTTATATTAGCTATATTTCAAATGCTCAACAGCTACACATGACTAACGGCTACCATACTGGACAGCACAGACATAGAACATTTCCATCACCACAAAAAGCTCTACTGGGTAACACTGCCATAGATGATGTTATGTGCAGATGTAAGGGCAGGAGCTGCCACCGTCAACATGAACAAGTCAGCATCAGGACACAGCTGAAGGCCTGAGGGAGCCTACTTCAACAGACACAGGCTAATCTCTACCACATTGCTAGGTTTTCTTGTTATGTGATATATAACAAGTACCCCTATTTGAAAGAGGAGTTTCAGTCAGGTCTTTTGTTGCTTGCAATCAGAAACCACGTAATTAATATAAAACAGTTTTCAAAATGTTACCATATACATTATTTTAACTGGTCCTTAAACTCCACAAGGTTTAGAACTTTAATACTGTTCTCTTTCCTATTAAACAGGTACCATAAACATTCAATAAAATAAACTGATTACTATAACCAAGAAATGCTAATTATAATACTAAATATAGAAATTTCTTTGAACTATAGTAAGTGAATTATCAAATAACACAATTTGAGAATTAAAACACCTTTCACAAAATGCCTAAATCCCCACCTAACTGCTTATTTTCTACTGTCATACAGAACAATAACTGGTAGATTTTTCTATACTCCAGTTACAAAACAATTTTTAAAAACTTAATACAACTATACAATTATGGGAAACAGCACTAAAATATTTTAATTATATCCTATTACAGAACAAGCCTATATGAATACTGGTAGCATAAAAAAGCAAGCTGATTTTTAAAATTCCTGTACAAATACTAGTTGCTATTTCTAAGGGTTTTTTTTTTTTTTTTTTTTTTTTTTTTTTTTTGCAGAACATAAACATTTCTGAGGTTTACAAGACAGATTTTGGAAATAACAACTCAAGCCCAAAAATTACCACAAAATAACAAACCAGTTATTAAGAAAATTTCTATAAAAACAAAAAGCATGACAGAAAATATTCTCCACTGAATTACAAGAGGTAAATTCCAGGAGCACCTGGGTGGCTCAGTTTGGTTAAGCATCCGACTTCGGCTCAGGTCATGACCTCACGATTTGTGAGTTCGAGCCCTGCATCGGGCTCTGTGCTGATAGCTGAGAGAGCCTGGAACCTGCTTCAAATTCTGTATTTCCCTCTTTCTATGCCCTTCCCCTGCTCATGCTGTCTCACTCTCTCAAAATTAAACATTAAAAAAATTTTTTAAAAAAAGAGGTAAATTCCAATATGAATTCAAGCTTTGCTTTATTCTAGAAGTCTCAAACTTGTAGCTTATTTATTACCAAATTTCAAAAATCCCTAATACTTAAAAACCAATCTTTAAGTTTATCTTCTGATCTTTCACTGCTAATCAATTAAAGTAAGAACTTATAGGAAATATTCTTTGAGTAAAGAAATATCACGTAACTATGTGCCTACACGCATAATGATATTCTTCACAGAATATCCTTAGGATACACGAGTATCAAAAATTGATTTGATTCACAAATCAACCCACCAAACAAAACCTACATATAAGGTATGTTTACTTTTCCAAAATATAAGAGGTTCATACTACCATCTTGAATGGTTTATAGGTCAAGCGCTGACTCTAACTATAAATTTAAAAGTAGGGTTATGACCAATTTGTGCTAAGAAGATCCCTTTCTTTCTTCAGACTCTAGATCCCTAGTCTCAAAACTGAGCTACAAAAATAATTTCAAAATAAAAATGAAAACTATAGAGCTGTCTCAATTTTAAGGAACTACGTGTTTGGCCTGGTTTAAAAACACTGCACGCGGGGCACCTGGGTGGCTCAGTCGGTTAAGCGGCCGACTTCGGCTCAGGTCATGATCTCGCGGTCCATGAGGGCTGTGAGTTCAAGCCCCGCGTCGGGCTGTGCTGACAGCTCAGAGCCTGGAGCCTGTTTCAGATTCTGTGTCTCCCTCTCTCTGACCCTCCCCTGTTCATGCTCTGTCTGTGTCTCAAAAATAAATAAATGTTAAAAAAACAAAAAACAAAAACACTGCACGCTTGCATTTGCTACCTCTTTATAAGAGAAATATCACTTATGCTACGTATATATCTCACTTCACAAAGGCATACACAGAACATTCTTAAACATGGTAAGTACCCTGTATCTTTTGCATTAAATAAGCTTCTAGCTCTAATAGTAATGTAATAGTTATATGCTAAATGATTACTATGT